>NC_079147.1:131093644-131758644 GCF_945859685.1 Eupeodes corollae
ATCCAAAAGGAAAGAAAGCTACAACTTTATTTTTCTTTTCTACAATTAATTTACAATAAATCGTGACCTAACTCAAAAATGGCAACTTGTGGGAAATGAGCAAAAAGCCTTCAAGAAAGTGTAGTTTGAATAATTTTGATTGTATTTGTCACACATTTCGTTGGAAATTATTTATTTTTTTGCGATTTTTTTCTTAAAATAAAGTGACTTTATTTGAAAATGTTTATATTAATAGTTTTTTTACTTAATCTCAATTTTTGATTTAGGTCCCTTTCATTAGTACTGTAGTGCTAACTTCATATCAACCTAGCTCTACATATCAGACAAAGAATTTCTCATGTTTTTGATGAATGTTTACAATGTGTACTAAATTTTTGCCGCAGTTGTTGGTCATTGAAAATTCGTTCCTTCGAATATTGGCGTTTTAAATTTCTAGATTATAGGTTGGCTCTAAAACACCAAAAAGTCACCACTTTCTCCTTGATAAAACTTTGCAGCTGCATAAAATTCTTTTTTTTTCTGTTGAAAAAAAACAAACAGTCGAAGTTTTGGTTTTCATCATTGAATTTTTTACGCGATCTTATTTAAATCAAAATATTTTATTTTAAATAGAACTTTTCTTTAAGTGAAACTTGATTTGAATAAATTGGAAACATAAGCGTTTCAACGAGAGTGTTTTACTTTCTTGAATTCCGACCTATCAGTTTTGGTTTAAATGATCAAATTTTACCTCAAATGCATAACCTTACAAAGAAATTTTGTTTCAATGACAGAAGCTTTCAATGAAAGCTATAACCGACCTGTCAAAAAATTTCTAGTGATGAAAACTAATAAAAATTATTATTGGCCCCCAAATTTGAAAATAAAAAAGTAATTTAACAGAAACGAACGACACAAAATTAACAATGGTCAACAACGCAAAAGGCTAGGAGCACGAACACTTAATTTTTTAGTTTTTTGATAAACCCCCCACACGGCCTAAATAAAAAAAGCATATACATTTTCCCCTACCACCACTTAAATGTATACATTCCATTGTAGCATGCGACCACCTAAAATAAGAAAATTATCGATTTTCTACTTCAATCACTTGACATATTTCTTGCTTGCGTAGTATTTGCTTTAATGAAATTTCAGGTTTCTTTTCCTTAAAGATGCAGACAAACTTCTACAGGTTAGACAAACAAAATATAAATAACTAAGTAACTATTTACCTACATATGTACATATATATTTTTACGATCCCACCAAGTTAATTATAACTGAACTGATGACATAGTGTCAATCCGTTGAAAAAAACTGGTATGTCAAATTTATCAGGTGATATCCTGTTCCTGTTTTCTCTCTAAACAACAGAACTCAAATCAAACAAGTTCAACATTCTATTACTAAAACGAAAACTACACATTTAAATAATGATTATTGACATACCTACTCCATTTATAACAATCGTTTTTTTGCATTATGATTATCTGGACTATATTTGAGAACGGTGGCGGTAGATATTTCTTGATTTTGTAAAAATATTTTAACATTTAAAACCTTATGTCCTTATAAATCTATATGCACCATTAATCAGATCAGTCCTTGAATATGGTTGTATAATTTGGGGCAGTGAGTATTCGACACATATTCATAAACTTTAAAGTGTCCAAAGAAGTGCCTCAAGTTTTACTCTACCTTTCTTTCCATGCTCACATGGCCCCCTTATTTTGATATATAACTTAAATGATTTTATTTGAAAGTCTGTTAATCAAATTCAATTTTTGTTCACATTAATTAAACTTTTAATTTTGTGTTTAATATTTTAAGCAGTAATGTACAATTTATACAAATTAAGGGGGACCTTTCAAAACCGATAACTAATTTATTTCGAATTAAAACGGTTTTCGAGGAACGGCTAGTTTAATGAAATTTTGAAAAACAACTACTTTGAGGTTTTCACTAGAAAGGATGATAGGATTAGAAAGGATACACTGATGCGCATTGGTTTAGAATGCCTGCACATTCTAATGAGTGGGATACCTTGAGCCTAAACGAACTTATCATACGCTGCCGTTATTAGATCACATCCGAAGAACGAGGAAAACAATCTAAATACGGATATAAAAACAGAGAGTACTGTCATCAGCGAAACAATTTAGTAGAAAAGAAGCTTCAGACAAAAGTTTATATATAAACGGATGGAAGAGTGTCGGATACAATACAAAGCCTTAGTTTATTTTGTGGATATCAGGATTATTTTGTGGATATCAGAGTTGATTTGTCAAATGCTACTTGAATTGAACAGTCCGAAAGGTAATTTCTAACCCAACAAGGAAGAGATTTATCAGTACGAAATGCATTAATTTTCGATAAGAGTGCTTGATGCGAAATTCTATCAAATACCTTTGAAATATAAGTGCAGAAATCTGACATTCTCCAAAACTATGTAAAGATTGGTTCTACTTTTCCGTGAGTTAAACCATGAGATCACCAGTGAACCAAATCTTGCAACAAAGGCCATACTGCCGGTCATTAAGAAGCTTTCGTTCTTCAAGATATTTCTTAAGCTTATAATTTATCAGCGTTTCCATGACCTTGAACAAAATGGACGTACGTAAAATTAGAGGATAGTTAGAGGGGGAGGAGGGTTTCCTTTTTGGATGGACAGGCTAGACAAATGATACTTTCTATATCCACTCGGAAAGAGACCTGTATAGAATAGGACAAATAAGAAACCCTACGCAGTGGTTTTGCCAGCGTTGAAGAGAACCTTTTCAGACGGGATACTATCCGGGCCAGCGGATCTGTGAATGTCAAGATCTTTAAATACATGCAAGAGAAAATTTGTCCCGTAGAATCGTTGGTTATGCAAAAATTGAATTCGGCAAATATGTCCGTTATATGTATTCCTAGCGTGTTTGAACTTATTCCGATTCCCCTTAGTGCATTTGGCTCTGTAAATGCGAAAACTTATATTGAACCTAATAACTTCTTTACGTCTCGACTTACCCATGGGTTTTCTTTGATAGTTTGATAGTTTTTATCACATTTAGGTAAAAATTTCTCATTTCGAAAAGAATTATAAGTTTATAATAATATCTGCACTGGGGGTAACGTTCTCATATTGCCAAACGGTTCTTATATTGATGATCATTTTATTGTTAATTAATAAAAATTGCAATTTTTAATTGAAATAGAAACGTCCTATCCTTAGTTGGACCAAATTACATATGAATTCCAACTTACAAAATAATCGATTCAATTGGCTAAGAGTTTGGTGAAAATAAAAATCAGTACATTCGATTTTTGTATATTAAGATACATATATGAAAAAACTAAGAAGATTTCTGACAAAATGTATCTATCTACTGTTATACAATGAACATACCTTTATGCACCTAATAATAATGTTATTCCAACGATATAAGTTCTGATACTTAGGTTCGTTTAAAAAGACAAAAATATGTAATTTTTCACTTTTGAGTCGTGTGACTTCAGAACTCCGACTTCAAAATGTATGAACTGTTTTTTAAGTATGTACCAAAGTAGACGAACGTCAGCGTACATTTTGAGTTTGTAAATATCGCGTTTGCTTATGAATGGAAGTTTTAATAGCAGTGCTTAAGTATAATTCATATTTTTGCTGCAATATAAAACGACATAATTGAAAAGACATGTAACTTCACTTGAAGTTGATATCCCTATTTTTGTATTTATAATTTTTAGTAGCGCCAAACATGTCGTGTTACATTTTTGAAGTGCATACCACTGAAAAACTGGGACCATTTTGTTAAAATAATTAAACTGAGTTATTTTATGAAAATGTGCGAGTCTTCTGAATAGAGAATCATCCTCTTTTTGTTTTTCATTATTAGATATGTACGAGTGTTTTGTAGATATAGGTATACTGTGCCGACAAATATAGTTTTCCGGAGTTTTTAATAATTGAAATATGGAATTACTGGTAGTGCGGGTGAGATGTGTTACTTGGTCCTTCTATCTTTTAGCCCTGGTTTTGTTGGAATGACTAACGTTCATAATAAAATAAAACACCAAGTGGTTGAAAATAGGCCTAGGAAGAAGAAAGTGAGACCGAAGATAGTGCAGGATGCTAGAAATAAAAAGCAACTTAATTTAACATTTCTAACTTTATTCATTTATGCAACGATATGGAAACAAAATTGATGTTAAGCACACCAAAGACTCCCCCACAATCAAATGCTGAATGTATAGATATGAAGGCTTGGGGGAGAAAGATATTCATACTTAGAGAATGAAGTGGAGTGTTGTATAATAAAAAGTATCATTGCACTTTTGTTTTATTGTTTTTATCTTTGTTGTGTTACGAATATGAGTATGAGTTTTAGGAAATATTATGTAGAAGGAAACACTGAAGTTCAGCGAGTTGAGTATCTACTCTTTGCTGTTGAAAAAATCTCGTTTTGAGTTTAAAACAAACAAATTTATTTCAAACCGAGCTTCTTCTTTTTGTATTTTTATAAGAGCAATAACCTCGATAAAATTTCAAGTTTAGGCTGAGACATTAAAATTAGAAAAGTTTTGAAGACACCTGCCTTGCAGTTTTAAGTTATCGTGAAACGTAAACATTTAGAATAAAACACGTTGTACCAGGTCAACAGGCTCAATCGTTTTTAAAACTCATTTGTGATGCAAGTAAGTGTAAAAATCATTTCACAGCATAATTTTTCTCAAGGAAATGCTCGACCAAGGTATTTTTATAATATAGGCTACCTCTTCCGTGATTTAAACCATTTAATTTACATATCTAAACAGTATTCTCTATCCCAATACCAAATTTAATTAATTTCCATTGCTCTGTAGAAAACTGTTGGCCCACCAGGTACAAAATTTAAGAAAATATGGTTTTATCGAAAATGTGCCTTTCGGTCAATCTTTGCAATGTTAAATACCAAGTTATATTGTTATATTTAGTTTTTGTATTTATTTAGTAGTGGTATGTATGTTTTCAATACTATCCCAATGAAGTAGAGAGAAAGTATTTAATTATGGAAGTAAAATTTAAACCTAAAAAAAAGGAAAAAAAAAAACAAATTAACAATGAAAACATGTCTCACAGGCAAAGAAGTTATATATAGAAGTTTAATTTTAATATCGCATGTCACGAAATATGAATACAATAATTTTCCACCAATTTTTATGTTAAAAAAAAAAACAAATATTATTGACCAGCACCTGAAGAACAGGAGGAGTATTGCATGAATTTATAATTTTTGCAAAAAGGACATGATTTGGTTGGTACATAAAGTTTTGAAAATTTAATTAAGTTCAGGTAGTAAAGATATTGTCAGCCAGTGCAAAGTCCGATTATCTACATACACATATAGAAATGTTAAGGACACCCAAGCAACAAATAATAATTTGAATAAAATCCAATAAGATACTTATCACATCTATACTTACTTAACGACTAATAAATCACAATATTCACGAATGTGCAGTAGGGCGTCCCAAACCAAAGTGTGTTTTTTTAGATTACTTTCATTAGACTATTTCGTTTAAAGTCTAATTGTTTAAATTTAAAATAAAATTTTATAGCCATTGGCCGACTTGGATATCCAATTTAAATCAATAATGTTGTCTTCTTCAAGCTCCAGGTAAATACAATTTACGAATCAGAATTACCTCAATTTTATTTATTTACGTATCACAATTAAATAATTATTCTTCAAATCGTATACGTTACGTACGAGAAGGTTAAACAAAAAAAAATGTGTATCGTTACTGAGCTTTTTGGAAGAACTGACTTTCCGGGTGTAATTGGATGCATTGATGGCACCCACATCAGGATTTCGTGTCCGAATATGAAGAATCTTTTTCCGAAAATTCAGCATCTATTTTATAACAGCAAAGATTTAGACAGCATTAATGCCATGAAGGGAGATATCATTCTAAAATAATCAATTTTATTAAGTTTATTAATTTAAGATTTGTTATCACAAAATGCAAATACGCTTTGTGGATGCAAGGTACGCTGGATCATGCCACGACAATTTCTTCTGGCCAGGCAGTGATGCAAAATTGTTTATACAACAATTTTAAATAATTAATGAGTGTTTATTAGATAAAACATATGATTTTGGATATCTAATGTGAACCATATAAAATTAAACCATTGGAAGTTTAGAGCCATCTTTCAATAAAACACACTCAAATGCAAGAAATATAATTGAGATGATTTTGGAATTTGAAAATTTGAAAGAAAATTAAATGTAACAGCAACAGAACTACATACAAAAACCAAAAAAGGCTATCAAATTTTGAATGTTTGTTCTTGCCTGCAAAATATTTGCGTTACATTTAGAGTTAAGATACGTCAGAAGATATTTACAAATATGTAAGCAATCAAAACGACACTGATCTTGCTGAAGACGTTAGACCACAACGCAGTTTGTTTCGCAACACAATAATGGATGACCTCAAGTAACCATCTGCGGTGCTGGATGCGTAGTGCATCGGCTCCGTAAGCTACTTGGTTGGCGTTCGAATCCCTTGTGACGGTAGAAAAGTGTTTAAAATAATTTGAAAGAATTGAAGTATAAGTACCACAAATATAGGAATTTGATTCTCATTTAAGCCTTTTGGTGGCAAAATTAACTTGTTGTAGTATTCAAACCCTGCTATTATTTACTGAGTCAAAATAGAAACGTAGAAATATAAAAAGCCTTCATTCATACAAATCGAACCAACAACACAAAAATTATTCGCTTCATTCGACTCAAGTTTGCTGACTTAATAATTTTCTTATACTTTTATAATACAAAAAATTGATACTATCCAAAGAAGAAAGATAAAATAGAAACTTGTTTTGAGGCAAGTACGCAAGGACCATCGGATAATTTTCGCAAGACAGCATATTGTGTGGAGCAGTGAATGTTAACGCGTTGTCTTTACAGATGAAAAAAAGTTTATCCTTGACGCTTCAGATGGCTACAAATTTTATTTTTATAATTTGGGAAGAGATGAGCTTATTTTGATAAGGCATCACAGCTAATGGTGTAAAGAGCTGTAATATACTATGGCACAATCGACTTTGAGCTTTTGTTCGCGACAATGACGGTCATTTGCAAAAATGGAAAAAAAATTTAGACATCTGCCTTAGATTTTCCAACAAGACAATACGCTCTTTATATACTTCCAAGGTGTTAGAAGTTGAATTCAATCAGAAGACTTGAAACTTTTGCCATGGAAATTTAATTCACTAGACTAAAACGTAATTCATAACGTTTGGTCATAAACTATGTGACGCCTTGACGCCTGCTTATGAGGTGGCAGCAAATTTGAACACAAGGACATCTTAATTTAAGTTATTCGTGAAGATATGGGCCCAATTTGTCTATGATAAAAAACTATGATTCTACTTTAAACCGTCTTATAGAGGTTTTATCTAAAAACGTCGGCCATACTCAATAGTCTCTATATCATTTATTTGTTGGTTTCTCTAACATTTAGCATGTACACTTGTAAAGCACTTTTTATACCTTCCCTTACACGAGTGTAGACCTTTCCGAGTGAACATTTCCACCAGCAGCACCAGGAGCCAAAACCGATTGGAACATTTGTGACCTCATCCTAGTGGTTGAAGAATTATAAAATACAAATGGGAGCAGAAACTATTTAATTGCAATATAAGTTGGCAGGGCTGAATCGGGAGACTGACCAATGACCCTACGAGTAACTTTATCCACTTCCGAAAATTCCCCAAATCCGTTTTCAAATTAAAAATTAAGTCAGATTTTACGTGCACTTAAGAGACTTTTTTTGTTCTTTTTGAATTTTATAAAAAATTCCTTATTTAAAAAGTCTTTTTTAAAATATTGTTACTTTTCAACACTCTTAGCAATTTTTGAACTAATGAAGGTTTTTAACGTGGCCTTTAAGGAGGCATGGTGATAAAGCAACTCAACTTTCCAGCTAAGATGATGGGTGATTTAGTGAGTAGAATATGATTTGCCATGATATGGTAGCCCAGCGTTATGTAATAATTTTTTTTGTTTCTGGTTTGGGTGGTCGACCGAATGCAGGTTTGTCTGAATATTGTATAATGATGGGTGTCGTAATCTTTTGAATCGGAGGTTGAAACATTGTTGTTTTGTTAGGTAATAGTTACTTTGTGCATGCAGCACAAATTTAAGCCAAGACAGCTTTGTGCATGCGCAAAACCATCTTTTCGCTAAACAAAAAACATTTTTCTTAATATAAAAGATAAAGAAACATTTGTCTGCTTTTAAAGTAAGACGAGTGCTTAAGGGTCAAACCTCATTCTAAAATTAATTTTCAGAGTCGACTTCGAATTCAAACCTATTTAAAGTACGTTTGAAATGTTTTAAACTTTGAGTTGTTGGTTTTCTTTTTTTAAATATTACAAATAATAATAGATAAATTATAATAATTAATTTGAATATAATAACCTATAAACTGACTAATTTTTGTTTATTGTCTTACATAAAAATTCCCCCCAAGGGCGTGGTCCAGTCTTTCTCTAGGTGCAAGACCTAAGCCAAAAAGCTGTTTTTATTTATTACGTAATTATTTTTATTTAATTAGCATATATTTTGCCTTTATATAAAGATTATGATTCTTATCTTAACAAATAAATATATGTATCTTTAAGAAAGATGTATCTGAAAAGAGGCTTAAATGAAGAAAAAAGATTCTCTGAACTATTCAAAAATAACGATATGAAGAAATATAGCTATTATGAATTTAAGATAAACGTTAAAATAAACATTAAATTAAGATGATTTTAAAACCAAGAACTAAATCCATAGATTAAAACAAATATAATTGTGTATTCAATTTTCAATTGATTTTCTTATGTCTAGTTCTTTAAAGATATATAAATGATAGATAAATGTATATATATTTCGTTGTTTCAATCGTTTCTTGGGATTCTAGACTTAGTTAAATCACTTTCATATGTTTAGCTTCTAAAGAATTGTAAAAGGAACATATTCAGATATAAGGTATTATTTAAATTTTGGTTTATTAAGTATTCAGAAATTGAGCGTACCTACTACTAGTAGTGCCGTGTCTGCCTTAATCTTGTGAAACACAATTTTCAGAAAACGAAAAAACGATTACTTTCCTTCAATAGAACCCAGTACAGAGGTTTTGTATGTGTTCCATTTATATATTAAAGTTGTTACTAATTGCCAGGTTTAACTTTGCTTGGGCCTCACACAGAAATATTTGTGTTAGCTGTTTTATACTAGTATTCAGCTCTTATGTTTTGATTTTTAAAAACTCATATAGGTACAAGATATTTACTTTTTTTAAATAATTCCAAATGATTGATAATGTTAACTCAAGGTTTTACAAATATCCGATACATACAAAATATATTATAAATATAATATTAAACTGAAATATTTTCGACTTTATTCACAGAAAATCTTAAATCTAGAATAACTCAAAGTTTGAAGAGCTCTTTTAAAAAATTAAGTATCATCACACAACAGTCTGTATGTTGTTTAGTATTTATTTAAGCATGTAACTTATCTATACAATTTAGAAAATGTTTCTAAAAGTAATACATGAACTAAAAAATAAAAAAAGCAATAGATTTTATTCAATAAGACGAAAAATTAAATCATAAACTATTTTTATTCTTTATTAGAATTAAATTTAAGGTTATCATATAAGCTGTGATAATCTTTCCAAAGTAGTCCCTTTAAACGTTGTAAGTCACATGAAGCAAATACATTGGAGTCCAGTCTATCTTCTCCTTCGTGCCATGCATAGTAATGAACTTTAGATGTTTTCAAGAAGAAACCAGATTCATAGGGAGTTTCGGCTTGAAAACGCTTTATTTGTAAGTTCTATTTTCAAAAAGAGAAAAGATTATAATTTTTTGAAATTAAAAGAACTACTAGAAATCGGTATCAATATTTTTGCAAGCAAAATAATTTTGAACTTGCCATATCTTGCCAACAGTTACTGGTCATTTAAAAAAAATTTAACGATTAATAAATGTATTAACTTTCATTTATTACACACTCTTAGAATTAAATTCTATGTTCTGGCTTCTTTAATATGAGTATGTTCTATTTAAAACACTCGAAAGAAAATGGACGTATGTTTCCATATATTTTCTCTTAATCAAGAAGATCAGACAACTTTCAGTTAAAATAATTAACGTTTGTTGAATTAAATTTCCTAAGGAGGGTGAAAGCAGATCTATAAATAAAAGAATTAAGGGGATGCGTTTTAAAACTCGCGTTTTTTCCGCGTTGCTCGCAATGTTTGTTTTTTGATATTGTTGGCTTAGGTTTTATTTTTGTTGGAGGGTTGTTAGTTTTTTTTTTGGGTAGCATTATGTTCTTAGAAAAATCCAATCGGTATTTTTTTATAAAAATAGAAAACTTTCAAAAAATGCTGCTAAAATCGATAAAAATGAGTTTTCGATTAACAATGTTGAAAACCAAAACAGATTATGATATCAAAAAAATGTTTAAACGTAAAAGTAAATTCAAATTGCGACTTTAGTCGACAGTGAGTAAATAACATACACAATACAAATGCATTGGATTTAATTAATCAATTTTTCTACGAAACATTTTTTAGTCATTCTTAATACGTCTATAGTCTATGCAAGGGGGTGAATTGTAGTTTTGTACTGTGTCTAATTTCATATAGTCATTTTCACAACTTTGTACTTTGGATTCAATCTTCTCATTTTTTTGTGCCATACAAATTCACATTTTTAAAAATTGTCATTTTTCTTAAGACAGCTAAAAAGAAACTACAATATTAACTTTGAAGTTTTGCAAAGATAATAACAAAATAAAACTAAAATAAACAAATAACTTTATGTCTTCTTTTCAGGTAAAATAATAATGGGATAACAAGTTTACGGAATCAAAGTCCCAAAAGTGGGTGAAATTTAATGAAAAGCAAACAACAATATGACCTTCTTGGTCGTTTAATTTCATTTTAATCTCAAAATATATCTCTACAGAAAGAACAAATAACTTTGCACATGATTTTCCAAGGCTTATTATCCTGTACCCGTTACAAACGTCGATATGATATAAAAGTGAAAAAAGTACTTGGAAGGAGGAATACTTCTTTTTAAATAATAATACTAAAAACATGGCTCCAATAGATACTCATATTATTCGGAGTAGAAAAACAAGGCCTTTTTTAATACAAGAAAAAACCACTGATATCAAAAACGTAGCGCCGATAGGAATAATAAGTTTGAAAACCAATATGGATTAATACGCAGCTGCGTATACACATGTTTACAAACCTACATGTAGTGACCATACTCTGAAAAGGATATTCTTTTTATGTGAGTGAAGAAAAAATTAAGAAAACAGAAAGAAAAGATAGCTTAAGAACAAAAATATTTGCCTTAAGCATTTTCTAAGCTACAAAAAAAAACACTACCATTCGCAATAAATCGGGAAGTATACGTTTCATTGTGTGCATTAATTTTGTTTGCTTCTTGGAACTTAAATACATCAACTCCTTGGCTATCCAAAAACTAGGTTATACAAAACATCAAGTCTGAGTTTTAGAAACCCTAGCTAGAATAAGGAAAGCTATAATGCAATGTTAAATGTTAAAGGAATTTTTAATAGACGACAAATTTTAGTAAGTGTGAAACGTTTCATTCCGTAAATACTAGGAGTTCGAAATATCTACTTCGAGAACGTTAAATTGTATCAGAAGCAACTTAACAAAAACTAAGTGAATAGAATAACTCAGCGTCATCAGCAAAAAGGACAAATTATGAACTACCTAGAAATCATCTTTCTGTTTGTATTACTAGATTCGGGTTGATATTGAAAACTTTCTTCTTTTTATTATCAATATGATTAAGACCTAACAAAAATAAAAACTCAGTCCAAACTTAAACAGGAAGAAGATTTTCAATTCAACAATTTAATCTTTATATCTTCAGAAGAAAAATCGTTTTGCTTATGTTAAGTGCTATGGCAACTCAATCGGCTAGTAACAATCAACAATCAGGATTTCATCATCAAGGGAAAGGACATTGGCACCAGAAAAGACACAATCTGACACAGAAATATCAGCTGCATAGCCAAACAAAAACGAGTCAAAATATACAAGACACGATGTGGTGGAGAAGAAAAACAACTTATCAATCCAGAATGTGGAAGAGACATCTATTGGATAGTATATTGCCAATAAATTCAGCAATCTTTACTACACTTGCGTTGATAATAGTTTTGATTTCGGGAAATACAGGTAAGTCTTTTATGTTATTTTGCAAAAGTATTTTGTATATTATTTTGTTAATTGAATTGAATTGAATTTCATTTAGCGAATTTATTTGATTTGAGCCTTATATAGCCCCTATTTGTTTACTGAATCAAGCCAAACAAGTATTTTATCTTAAAGTAAATTTAGTAAATTTTTTCCCATAACTATATGTGCATTCTCATAGCATCAGACGGATAATCAGGTAAAATGTGCATTCCCCTGAGCGATACTACAGGTTATAGTGAAACCTAACAATTTCCAACAAAAAATTTGTTTGCGAGAAATTAAAAATAGGGATCTGTTTTGGTATTTTGTCTTGAAAGTTGCCTTATTGATAAAAGTTAGACTATGGTGTTTAGAATCATGAAAGCATTTTGCACTATGTCAGTCGGGTCTATATCTCTCCTCGTTTAGGTAAAAGGGCTAATTTGAACCTCCTGTTCTCAACTAAACCAATTGGATATCTGTAAGAAGGGGAAAGACTAATATTATGTTACTGTTTTTGAGATCGTTTAGATAATTATTGTAGAATTATCTTAGGTAGGTCTAATAACGCTCTGGGCTATAGCAGGGCATGTTGTTCACACGGCTTCTGCAAAAGCTATTTAAGAATACGCGTGGCGTGCTTTCCTATAAAGCAGTGTCCGATTATGACACCAATTATTGAGCTCATATGCGATCTGCTTAGAGATATCAAGCACCTTAAGCACTTTGAATCTAGTGTAGGTCAAATATTTTTCGTGGCTTGACAGGTGGAGTCTTTATTCAACTTAATGTTGGATTTTTTTTATAGTTTCTTGTTTTAACAAAAGCGTACACGTAGCGATTGGTATGCCAGCATTTGCCAAACGTGGTACAATCCGTAGTATTTTACCATTTTTTTGGAGTTCCTCTGTTTTGTAATTTCCTGGAACCTCTCTATGGCCCGGCGCATAGGAAGGGTGAATGTTAAATTGTCGTGCCAACTCCGGTAGAGAACGAGAAGATTACGGCGTTTATATGTAGATACAGAGTACAAAGATATAATGGCACCTTGACTTTCTGAGAAAATTGGAACGTCTGATGTTGATATCACAGTTTCTTCAAGCCAACCAAAAGTTCTGCCTGAAACCCGCTACAGTGGTAAGGAAGGTAAAATGTGAGACTTAACTATAGTCGTTCAGAGTACAGACATTCACCAACCCCCTTATCAATTATTATCTTTATAGAACTGGATTGATTCGTCGGATTCGGCTTCCAGGAATGCGTTATTCTCCCAGAACGATCTGGAAGTTTGTACCTTTGTTAAATTAAATGCAGTCATGCTTAAATGCAGCCTACCATACTGACACACTGTACAGTAGAATCGGTCTGTTTAGCAATGTCCGTAATCAAAGCGTTCGGGGTCGCAAGACCCATTATAAGCATTGGCTTTTTGGCAGCAAAAAAACCTGCAGTAGTTTTCTTGCCTCTTTCTTGTACATTACGTTTCTTTTTGAAAGTTTGGTGTAATATGAGACTCAGATATTTAGCTTCATCTTAAAATTTTAGATACTTTTTAAAAATGTTCAGTTTGCAACTGTTTAAAAACAATGGAAACATGTTGTTTGGGTTTTACGTTTTCCTGCAAAAACTTTCATCTAATAAATTACAAAAATCCTCTAAATCTAGTTAATCTTTTAATCTTACTTCTTGTCCAGTTTCATTAAAAAGTCCAAAAGGCCAAAATTGAACAGACTACATTAAATCCTACTCTTACTGCCCAAGTACCTCCAATGAATCAATTTCCTGAATTCTTAACCCGCCTTCTACCTTTATTCCGGGTAAATTGCTTTAGCCACATCCTCTTCAAAACCCACTCCTTCAAACCCAGTACCAATAAAGGGTAAGATTTGTGCTGACGTTACCTGAAAGCGCATAACGCATAATTTGCCGCTTGTAATCATCGTTAGTTAATATGGTTCTTATTTAGACTTGTTTGATGTATTTGATTTTTTAAGCCACCAGAGTCAGGAATAAACATTACTGGTTTAAGACGAAATTTGTGAGAAAACGTAACCCTAACTTACCTTAGAAGCCAGAGCACTTTGCAATCGTTATAAATCAGTCTTCAATTCAAATCTCGGCTGCAGTACGCTTCGTTAGACATCTTGTTTTAAAGTCTTATACCATAACCAGATTTTGTAGATATCGTCCCCTTTCTTTTTTGCAAAAAGAAACTGTAAAATCCGAGAAGGAAAGACTTTTTAAGTTCTCCGTCGAAATGGGAACTGGAATTTTTCAGAACTATATCGATCAACTCAAAGCAGCCTCATTACTATTTTATAGGGGTGTGGAAGTGTTTACGACGCTGAATCGGCTTTTATCGAACAGTCGAATGTTCTCATGTATATTACCATTCAAACAAGGTCCTATATAACGGTACTCGAATCAACAGAATTAACAATTTCTTGATAAAACTCGTTCGAGGTCCCATTCAAGTATATGTCTTCGACCAACAATTTACTTGTCGGGGTGTTCCCCCCAAACGACGAATATTTTGAAAGTTCAATTTGTTAGATAGATTCCGTCTGATACAGGATAGATTGACGTTCCGCTAATCTACCACGGGTCTTTATGGCACAAGGCGGATCAAAGCTCATTCCCTTCAGTAGAGCTCTGTCCGAACGGTACCGTTGATAGGGTGAAGCAGTTTTGGTGACGTCAACCTGCTGGCGATAGCTGGAGATGGGGTTTCAAAAGTTGGTCAGCTTACATACCAGTTTCATAATCTTAGGGTTTTGTTTTAAGTAGAATAGGCAAGTGGCACAAAAAAAGAAATGTTCACAAACAAATATAAAATAATAATACAAAAATTTAAGAAATGGAAAACTAAATTAAAAACAAATAGCCAGATTTGCTGATGTGGTTGTTTTAGTTTTAAGGTAGTTAAATTTTACCGACGGATGTTAATGTAAAAATCCAATACCCTATTTTTTTCCGGACTGATCGTATCACTTGCTTTATTGTTAACCTATGTAGCTTAAAACAAATTAACACCAAATTTATCTTATTTGAGCCTTACCAAAGCTTAGAGATGGAATCAAAATAAAAGATTCAAGATAATAATTTATAAATATCAGGCAGCTCTATAGTGCATTCTTATTTCTTAAACAAAAAAACTGTTGTGGTTAGTTAAGACTCGAGAGATTGTTTGGTTCGTGTTTATTATATGTGTATCTTTATTCATACCAACAAGAAATGCCATATCTATAAACTAACTTTTTATATTCTCTTTCATTTATAGTACATGCGGCGCAACGACAGTCTTCGTCAAAACCAAAGGAAGCTAATAATTTAAATGCAATTTCACAAAATGGTGTCGCTACTTCCTCAAACTTGAATGTAAATATCATAAATAATGGCTTTCGTGTAGATCGAACAGTAAGCAATGCAAATGGAAATATTGTGGATAGCAGTACATCAACAATTGCAAATACTATAGCCAGTAGTAGCAGTACCTCGACGGCTATCACAACTATTTCAAGTAAGAACAGCGGAGGAAGCAGTTTCAAGGGATCCTCTTCCAACATACATAGAAATCAAATGGAAGTGAATGAAGATAATAAAAATGGTCCGTACTTTGATAAAGCTGCGTCTAAGAACATAACAGCTCTGCTTGGAAAGACAGCGTATTTGAACTGCAGAGTAAAAAATCTTGGAAATAAAACTGTGAGTACCTAAGGTTAACCAAAAAATGCCCTTAATAATAAATTAATTGTATGCAAAAATTGCATACTAGGCCTCCGGTATTAAATATAAAAACTATGATAGACCATTGTATATACCAGAATACGTCTGATTTTAAAAGATGAACAACAATTATATATATTATATATATCTATGAATCTTATACTATTTTTTGTTTCGACTTTTAGTAAACTTACAATTTGAATTCTCTGTATACCAAATCAAAACGACACATTTAAAATTTAAAATATTATAACCTTTCATCAACCGGAAATCGAAGTTAAATGAAGAAAATAAACTACACACATTCGTGGTTTGTCCTCCATGTTAATCAACGAAAAATTGAAATGGTATCCAATAGAATTTAAAAATTAAATTAAATATATATCATTAAAATATTTTCAGTGCATATAACCTTAAAATCTGATTTAAATAATAGGAAGTCTAAATATGCATTTACAATTCACACAATTATCTATATAGGTTTTCGTTATTTTTGATTGTTTATTAATTTCTAAATTTAATATTTCCTTGTTATATATTAACATACAGTGATGGCCAAAATTAAAGCAAGAAAATGCATTACTTTATAAACATTCGAATAAAAAGAAAACAAATGATATTTTTATAATTTTACTTTTCTTTTTTTGCAAAATATTGTTCTTTATTTTACAACTTTAAATTTAATTTTTAATCTTAATATTTAAGAAAAGATACAAAAGTTTAAAACTCATAGAGCACATACACCCTATTACTGTCTCCAGTTATCAAATTTTACAACCAAAAGAGTTCAATTCCTACCTGTGCCATCATAAGTTTTTTTTCACTGCATCTTGCGAGAAATTGAAAAATCCTCCAAGAGTAATTCATGAGAGAGTTATAAGTCACTATAGGACCTAGATCTCAATGGACTGTTGTGCCACCTAAAAAAAAATTCATTTGATAGTTAGTGCAGCATATACCAAGCAAAAAATACAGTTACTGACAGATCTTTGATGGATCTAACCATCACAATTCACAATCACAATTTAAAATTTTAATAATAAATGTTGAAATGGCGCGGAATAAATATTTAAATTAACTTAAACTTAAAATAAAAATAGAGTCGGACTTTCAAAAAGATGAATCAATAACTTTTATTCGGAAAAAAATATGGTATCAGCCATACAGTTATTTCTCTAATAATTGCTCGATTTCGTACTCGAGGCACTGAACGAACAGTACACAACGCGGTAGACCTCGCAAAACCACGTAGCGTTGTAACAAACGAATAATGAGGTTAATAAAAAATGGCCCCTATATTTTCTCTTAAAAAAAAATAAAAAAGAACTAGACTTAGAAATCTCGTCCCGAACGATCCGGAAAGGAGCGATTAGTAGCTGGAAGGCTTGTCGAGCTGCAAAAAATCCATTTATTTTCCTAAAGAATAGAGATACGCCACTCGAATTTGCCAAAACACACCTTAACGGACATCTCAATCCTCGATTCACCAGTCAACTGTGAATCATTGTTGGGGAAACATACATAATTGTTTTTTGGATATTTTTCCAGTTAAGGAGTTGGACCAATTCATAAAATAAATGGTATTTGGATCGTTTCATGTACAATGAAAACCTTCAAAACGTCAGGCTTCCGTATGCGGAGGAAAAAATGGAGGAAGGATCTTTCAAAATGAGAATGATCCGAAACATACCGCTAAATTGGTGAAGGATTGGCTTAATGAAGGCAATATTACAGTTATGAAGTGGCCAGCGCAATCTCCTGATATCAACTGCATAAAGAGTCTATGGACTATTGTTGAACGAACAAAATGTGACAGTTTGACTTCACTGCTCCAACAAGTCGAAACTGCCTGGGAAAACATCCCGATAAACATAAATGTATAGTATTGCCAGATACGAGCTCTGTAGCGCTTTGTACATAGCCGTGAAATTCAAAAGACTAAAAGGCGGAAGGGAGATGTTTTCAACCTTTTATTACACCTTTTTTCTTTATTTTACTTTAATTACTTTGTACATACCAACTTCGTACATACAAACAAAAATATGGTTTAGTTTTGTCCAGCTACTTTTCATGAGTTTTTAATTTTTTTAAATTTGTCTTAAATATGTTAAGATTTAAAATCGAATTTAAAGTTGTAAAATATAGAACAATATTTTGTTAATAGTAATAAATAAAAATTATAAATGTATAACATGTGTTTCAACTTTTTATTTGGATGTTTATAAAGTGATATTTTTCGTGCTTTAGTTTAGGCCATCACTGTATGTTCGTAAAAATGTTTCTTATTAACTTCCCATAGAAAGTTATTGTCCGAATTGTCAAATTAGCATTTCTCGACGTTTCAGGGTATGTGTATGTGTAGATACGTGTGTGTGTGTGTTCTGTTTGGATTTAAGTAAATGAAATTTGGAAAACATATTTAGATTAATCTTATACATATTTGTTCAAAATTTGGTTCATAAAAATAATTATAAACAAAGTTCTTTATCAACATTGTTCTAAATTTTGAGGGTTTTTGATTTTGGGAGATTGTATGGGAGAGCGGAAAAAAGTCTGTAAAATCTAAACTATAAAACAAATTTGAATGAAATTTAAAACACATGTTGAGATAAGTCTTATACAAGCTTGGTCAAAATTTTGTCAAGAAAAATTATTAGAAAAAAAGTTATTGGCATTTTTATAAAATTTGAGGCTTTTGATGTTATATTTAAATACAAGTTTTTGTTTTATTAAAATCTTTTAGAGCATGCCTCAATACTTAATATTGGCGTTTCGACAATTCTGCTTGTATAAATAATGCAAGAGCTTTATGCAGATCAAATTGTGAGCAGGAAAGGTAATCTGATGTTTCTGGATAGTTTATCTCTTTTTGAGGAAATATATTTCTAATTTCGTCCCTCTTATACCTTTTAGCTCGATCACAGCATTCGTCAAAACAAAACTCTTTCGTAGTCTTCCTATATTAGTTGACGTTTCGGGCAATACATTTTAGGTTAGTTCTATTTCGAAAACTCCTTAAAGCCAGTGAGTGTATTTTTTTCAAAATGACTTTTTTTCTATAAACTGCGTTCCAACGACTTAAAAAAGAGACATAAAACGTTTCTTTAATTCTGACCGCTTCTAAATTGGGGTATTCCCTAACAAAATGTGATACAAAATTTTGAACATCATGACTTGTATGTATGTCATATCATGTATTGAATTCACTATATGTATATGTTTGTTATTATATCTCACTTCACTTTCACTTATTGGTTGATCAAAGAGTAATATTTTTTTCATAAACACCTTGCACTAATGCTCAATAACTCAATACTGAATTTTTTTCCTTTATATATATAGATTTAAGTAAGAGATTTTATTGAAATAAGCCAGGTAATAAAAAATTACGCAATACACAACAAAAACAAAACAATAAAACTTTAAAAATAACACCTTTTTTATTTCTACCTGCCATACTTTTAGCTAAAAATTAAGGACTATCCCTAATCCTTTTCTTTATTTTGTATTAAGCTCTATCAAGGTTGCAAGAAAATTAAGTTCAAAGTTGAAACTTTTTTTTCCAGGCAGAAATAAATGGTTTTCCAAAAATCAAAATTCTCAGACCTGGGTCAATGCAATAATTTTGTTTTTAAGTTTGACAGTTTTTCTTAAAATAATGGACTTAACCAGTTCATTCTATTAATTAATTCCGAAGAAATCAAACTCTTTGGTTTTTCTGTGCTTTAACATGAATGTATAGAGCATATGCTGGCATACTTATCTTTTGGCGCCTTTTTTTAAATTAAAAAGTTAAAAAAACGCATTTTTTCCTAGTACTAAAGCTTCAGGCTACTTATAGAATATATCGTTTATAAATAATCAATTTTTTTCTTTAGATAATCGAAAATAGACCAATTAAATTATTTAAGAAGCTAGAGAATTTATTTAAAGGAACTTCGAAAAAAAACAACTTAAAATTTGTTGAAAATACGGTTCTCGATTTGAGTAAAATTATTTTTTTAATTTTGAGGGCTTGTTAATCAGAACATACAATGTATATGTCAAAAATACTTTGAAATCATACGCTCGCTTAAAAGGATAAATATAACTTTTTAAAAGACTTTTTTCCGCTCTCGCACCACTGTGCGTGCGTCGACCCTTTGGGAAACTTTTTTCGTGGTCCAATAAACCAGTACAAATATTATGTAATGTGACACAAATAAGTATAATTTTGAAAAATAAATCAATTAACGTTTTTTTCTTTACAAATCAAACAAAAAACTTCAAACAAAAACATGAATTCACCTCGATTATTTTTTGAACAATATTGGATAATTATTTCAAAATAATTTAATATAACGAAAATAACGTTTCAAAAATATGACATAATTTTAAGGAAAATAGTTTTTAATATTTTTTTTTAATACTAGTAAAAATTTATTTTCGACTCAAATATTTCAGGAATAAATAATGAAAACAAAATTACCTAATTTTATACGAAATATAATTCAATGAGTTTAATAAATCCAATGACAGTTATTTTTATAAAAAATGAAAACCATCTAAAAATAATACTAAAAATTAGTAAACAAGAATTTTGTTCTCGAATATCTTGAGAAAAAATTAGTTTATTCAAATTATTCAAATTATTTGGTCCTGCACAAAATATAGTTGTTGAAAATTATTTAATGTTTGGTAAAAATTCAATAGATAATTTTTTGCATATTTTTCTTACGAAAACCTTCTTTTAATTAGCGAACACTAAAAGGGGTTTGTATACCTTTAATATGCCAAAGACCCAGTGTGACCATTTGGAAGAGAAGGAAGGGTTGGATAGGAGGTGTCGGTGTACCTACATTGATTTTGAATTCCTGAAAATTGCAATGAAAGGGGAAGAAAGAGCGTGGCAAGGCATTTCATATTCGCGTAGTACAGCTAAAAAATGAATATCTGTACTTTATAGTACGGCCCAAGTTGGGCTTAAGGGTAAATTGATGGTCATTCCTAGAAGCGACAGTTAAAGTGTTTGAGGGGAGGAATCCAACTGGCTATTTCATTAGATCATATTCCATTAAAACAACGGTAAAAAAAGGTTAGATTAGAAACTTTTCGTCGGTGTTCAACTGACGTAAACGAGTTGATGATGTTAATGTCACAATCATTTTAAAAGCTCTTCTTTGAATACTGTCCAAGAGGCTTAAATTAGTTACATGACACTTTCTGGTAAGGTGGAATTTTCGGCGAACTGCCTTGCAAATAAGTTGGCTTTATTAATATAGCTAACTAAAGGAGTAAGAATTCCTCATGTTTTTTACGAATGACCAACAATTCTTACTGCCTTTGGGACATTGCAGTATTTTTCGCCGTAATTTTTGGTTATGTAAAAATTTGTTCCTTTGAATATAAGCGTTACTAGATATTGAAGGAGCTTTCAACAACGTCAGTTACCAAGCGATAACAACAGCAATGAATAATCTGAAATTAGAGAAATCACTCATAGATCATATAAGTCTCATGCTCAAAAGCAGGACAATAACTTCTAGCATGAGAAGTTTTACTATCACCAAATCGGTGAATCGAGGCACCCCCCAAGGTGGGGTCCTTTCGCCTCTTTTATGGAAGTCCTACAAAATGCCTTAAATAGGCTAACAAAATGGGCTAAGCAATGTGGCTTGCACGTCAATCCACATAAAACATTAAGCTTTTCCGACCAAGCTAAATATTAAGTCATCATTTTAGACAAAAAACTAAATTGGAAGGCAAATATTGATAAAAGAGTAAAAAAGGCTACTGTAACGCTTTTTACTTGTAAAAAGGCCATAGGATCAAAATGGGGCTTCTCCCCAAAAATAACCCACTGGCTATACACTTCGGTAATCAGACCGATACTCATTTATGGAGCTGTCGTATAGTGGACCGCACTCGACAAGATGGTAAATATAAATAAGTTCAGCGGTCAGCAGGTATGTGCATCACAGGAGCACTTCGCTCAACACCAACCGCAGCACTGGAAGTGCTTTTAAACCTAACACCTCTTGCCATCTTCTCCAAAATGGCGGCAACCAACTCATGTGTGAGGCTTAGAGCCACCTCTCAATGCAACAGTAACAATACTGGACATACTACTATTCTAGACAGTTTCAGATCTATCCCAGATCGCTTAGACTATACCACCCCAAAAATAGTATTCGGTAAAAGCCTCCATGTGTCCATCCCTTCAAGATCCTCCTGGGAAGAAGAGAGACCCCTGGAAAACGATACGGTACACTTCTATACAGACGATTCAAAGAACGATCACGGAGTTGGAATTGGTATCTATTCGGAACAACTGAATCTCAGTCTATCATACAGACTTCCCAATCAATGTAATGTATTCCATGCAGAAGTAATGGCGATTAAAAAAGCATTATCCTGGCTCAAAGAAAACGTTATATCTGGATATACGAATCTTCTCGGATAGCCAAAACGCTCCTAAATCTCTCGCGTCTGTCTCCACAAACTCTCAAATAGTCCACGGTTGTCGATAAACTCTGAATGAGATGACGGAAAAGTTTAATATTCACCTCACCTCTTCTCTTCTTACTTTCCCATGAGTAAACTCATTAGTGGTATCACAATGGACCCTTGAGGTCTGGGTGCGTCAATGACATCTGGACAGCCACTCCAACCTAACCTTATCTAATATAGGCGTTGCAGGCCTTTCTGGCTGGCTTAAACCTTTGTTGGTTTTCTTTCCTCAGTTGGGTTGGCTTTAAAACATCGAAAGCTCACCTCTTTCTCCTTGATAACCTCTTTGCAGCTCAAATCGAACCCTGATTTAACCTTTAGTTTAAAAACTGTTTAAAAAATGATTTTCGAAGTATCTTAACATATAGCAAACAAAATTATTGACTTCAAATTCTACATTTAAAAAAAATTGTTATTATTTTGCAAAGCTAATACTAATTGAGTAATAAATAAAGCCTGTAACAAACAATATTAAAAAGTACTAAAAGGTATGTTTTAAGAATTAAAGAAGATACTGACCTCCAAGTTGCTTCATGCCATAGAAATATTGTTGCTTATATTTAGTAAGACTTAAAGATATTAGTGCTAACAACGTATTGTTAAGGGTTTAACAATTAACTAGTGAGCAATTTAAAATATTTAGTAATTTACTTAGAGAGATCAAAATTTTAATCGTTTCTTTCCTTCTTTCTAACTGGTAATTTACCAGTTGCCTTTCATTAAAAAACAAGGAACTTGTGTCAAAAAATACCATTTGGAAATTTTTAGCTCCTACCCACTGCAAGTTATCAGTGTAGCTCGAACTCCAGCCTCATTTTTGTATTTATTAAACTTTTTTTCATTGTGCAATTCAAGACTTATTTTTATGTTCATGTACTAAATACTATAACTGTGCATTTTATTTATTTATTTGTTTATTATTTTAAATTGAATAAAGTATGTAGGTACTTCTTTTTTTCATGTAAGATTGATGCATGTTAATATTTTCATAACTACATTGTTTTACTTATTTACCTATTTATTTATGATGTTTTTATTTTATTATTTACTTAAGTTTTTTTTGTGTATTATTTGTTTCATTCATGACTGATTTTTATTCAAGTAGTTTAATACTTATTACTGTGTTCAAGTTGTTTTGAAAAAGTCATTGTTAATAGTTTTTTATGTTAACCTACTACATTTATCAAAATACTTTTAAACAGGAAACATTATTCGCAGGTTTTTATTTCTCTTATACAATAATTATGATCCAGAGAATATGCTTATTATTTATGAAATTGGAAAACAAATTTTTTTATTGCATTTTTTATGTTTTCAGGGTTATTTTGCAATATAATAGTATCTTCATCGTTATCAATATATCTAACCAAATATTGTATACACACCACGCATAAAATATATTTAACAAAAGTATTTCAAATCTCTGATAAATCGTTTTAAGGTTAGTTACACTCCGGCTCCGCTCTGGGTATACACCTGGTGTTATTTTTATATCTGCGCAACATTGTTCTATATATGTACATAGTTCTCAGTTGAAGTAAAAGTATAAACATCAACGTTAATATCTTTTCGAGTAAAAACTGATAACCCACCATCCTGTTCTTAAAGTCGGTCATGACATTGATTGATATGCATAAGGAGGTCTTGCAGTTCCATCAGTTGATGGTTTTCTAAAGTTAACATTTGTTTCGAACGACATAAATATTAGGGTGCTTTTTTGTGCGAATATTGTTTGTTGTTTTAGCTCGTCCCATTGTGAAAATCTCAAAAACGAAACAAAACAATTCGCTTAAAATGAGCCATCCATAATAATAAATGCCCAGGGAATGTTAAGTTTTGCCATATAAATAAACATATGATAAGAGTTTTTTTTTTAAATTTCAACACCACTTCCATATTTTGGAATATTACCTATTTTATGTAGTGACTTTTTTTTAATGGAGCGCTTTTCAAAAGTTTTCGTCGTGGTTTATTCAAAAGTGTTCATCATGGTTCATTTTAAACTCTAAGAATTTTATAGGAAATTCAATTTTAAATAAAAAGATCATCATCGCCATACAGCAAACATTTATATTTTTGAGACATTAGTCGTTTTTCTAATTAATGAACATAATTCGCAATTGATATTAACAGCTGAAGATTAAACAAATAAGCCTGAAGAGCATTCTGCACAAAAGTTTAGAACTATTCGTTTAAGGTCCAATCGACTCGATTGCTAATTATACCTTAAAATACTATTTATACAAATAAATTATTGTGCATGAAAATAAGACATTTGCTTTCTTTCGCGCACACCCTTAATCATACAATAAGGGATTGCTTCAACGTTAAATTTTTTGAGTAGTTCTTTGGCAAGCGGTAAGTGGCTGAAGTACAAACACAAAATAACAAACCTTAATTCAAATTGATTTAAGAAGTGAACACAAGTTTTAACAGCTCTTATAACATGTTGAAAAGAATTCTATAGAGATAATTGTGAACTATCAGTAGCATAAAGTGAGTGTGTGAAAGTATTGAAAGCTAAGGACATGAATGTTATTAACGAAATTCCTGTACTTGTTGAACCGTTTAAAATAGCCACAAACCATATCATTATGGGAAAAGCTAGCTGATAATTTGTGTAGTTAAAAGAATTTCGTCAAAAAACAATTGGAACTAGGCATACAAAAATAGGCAAGTTTTCTATTCACTTACTGACAGCGTTAATACAAAATTAGAACCATATTACTCAACAACATCTCTCATCATGTCCACATTAAGCTGACACCCCTGTCTAAGTTTTGAAAATATGTTGTGTAGTATATAGCAGACAAAAATTCTATCGAAACTCCCCTAGTGGAGTTTTATTGAACTATAAATATTTTGTGTGAATTAAAGGATTTGAAGTCAATATCTCTCTTTATTTTGTTTTCGTGCTTTGTTAAAAATGTTGTCAGTTGAATTTTTCAAAAAAAAAAAATACAAATTACCAACAAAATTTTGTCTATGATGAAAAGCCTTGATTTCCAAATTTATTTTTGGTAACGAGAATTTTAGTTGGAACCAATTTTTGTAACATTTCTTGAATTTTTTTTCATAAACAAATACAGACTGAATCAATTTTGCGTAGTATTTTTTGTAGATATTAATTTTTATCAAAAAACTGAATGTTGGATTACTGAATGTCAATCACAACATTTTCTATAATTCCTAAACAAATCTCATCAAGAAATTTTACTAACATTTAGAAGTTTGTTTTCGACTAAGAATCTCGTTAACAAAAATAGATTTTGAAAGCAATCTATATCACCATAATTAAAATATTGTTGGTAATTTTTAGTTATTTTCTAAGAAAAATTGAACCTACAACTTAAAAAAAAAAATACAACACATACAAAAACTGATAAGAAAGGGTTTCCGGCTCAAGTATTGCGAATAATGCATATTATCCAGTGCATTGGAAGACCGCTGTGGTTCATCCTCTCCCGAAAAAGGGAAAGGACAACTCCAACCCGTCAAATCTTCGGTCGATAAGTCTTCTTCCGAGCATCAGCAAAGTTTTAAAAAAAATCATTAATAGGGCTCTGACTAAGTGGGCTGCGGACAACAAAATAATTCCGGAAAAACAGTTCGGGTTCAAGGCGGGTCATGATACAATTCATGCTGCGTCTAAACTCGTTTCTGATATCCAATGGAATAAATCCAAACAACAATGCACAGGTGCTGTTCTGGTTGATTTGGAAAAGGCCTTTGACACCGTATGGTTAGAGGGTCTTTACCTAAAACTGAGCAGGCTTGGCATAAGCAAGCCATTGTTGTATATACTTTATGATATGCTTAACGGTAGAAAGTTTGTTGTCAAAAGTGGCAATGTAACTTCTACCACAACATTCTCAATTAAAAATGGTCTTCAACAGGGAGCGGTGAATTCGCCGATTCTCTTCACATTTACACCAGCGATCTGATAGGTAGTCTTACAAAGGCAATTGCGTACGCCGACGATCTAATTGCGTACAGAACTGCCCGAAAGGTTGAGGTTATTAGAATTCTCTTGCAGCGTGATTTCGACAAGATTCAGCGATATTGCGACGACTGGAGACTGAAAATAAATGTCCAGAAGTCAGACACAATTCTGTTCCGGACTCCGTTGGCTAGGGCCACGAGGGATACGTGTAAGAATTGGCGCAAGATGGTCATCGTTGATCTTCACGGGCAGCCATTAGCGAGCAAAGTGTAGTGAAGTACCTCGGTATCTGGTTAGATCAGTATTTATATTTCGACAGACATATAAATGCTGCTCTGACCAGGGCCAGAGGAGCCTTCGCTATGACGAAACGGCTGTTTTTAAGCAGTCGGCATGACCCCAGAGTGAAAGTAATTTGCTACATGGCCCTCATATGGCCAATGATCGTTTATGGTTGTCCTGTGTGGTTTAACGTTGTCCCTTCCCAGATGGAGAAGTTTCGGGTGCTCGAGCGGCAGTGTTTACGACGCTGTACCGGCTTATAACGAACAGCCGAATCTTCTTATGTGCATTACTTTTCCAACGAGGCCCACTACAACGGGGCTCGAATCAACAGAATTGACAATTTCGTGATCACATTGCAAGAGCTATGTCTTCGACCAACAATTTAATTTTCGGGGCGTTCTATCCGAACGACGAGTATTTTGAAAGTGCACGCTTGAGAGCTTCATTCCACCAGAGGCATTCCTCTTTTTAGACAAATGCGGTCTGATACAGGATAGATTGGCAGTTCCGTTAATTTACCATGTCAGACAAAGAACAGTGGACAGGCGACTCCCATACAATCGGGACGTCAAGGCACAAGGCGGAGCAGAGGTCCTTCGGTTCAGTAGGATAGGGTGAAGCAGGAGAACCTGTTTTGGTGGCTTTAATCGGCACTTGATAGTGGGTAGTCGGGATGGGATCTTAAGCATTGGCCAGCTTACATGCTTGTTTTATAGTTTTAGGGTTAAGTTTAAAGTAGAATAGGCATGGTGGCACAAAAAGAAACAGAAAAAAATACAAAAATAAAAAAAAACATTAAAAAAACATGGAATAAAAAAAAATAATAAGATAGTTACATTTGCTACTGTGGATGTTCTAGTTTTAAGTAGTCTATAGGTAGATAGGTAGTTTATGTTAGCTTTAAGTTTTATTTAAAGACCTACTTTTGAGTAGTTTTTAAGTAAAAATAAAAAAGGATATTGTTAGTAGTTTTTAAATTTTCTAATGAATACAAAAATAAATAAAATTGAATTGAAGTTAAAATATATCTTAGGGCCGAAAGGCAATAGTAGTAAGTGTTATAGTTTAACTTAGAGTGTCCGTATGGGACCATTAAGTTAGTTGTAAGTTATGGGTAATTAGGCTAGTTTTATGAATTTTTGTCTAGCTTTAAGATAGTTTTAAGAATCAATTAATAAAAATGAATTTAAAAAAAAAGCGCGCTGGACTGCCATGCCAAAGGTCACAGGTTCAAATCTTGCCTGTGCCATCTAAAGTTTTTTACACGGGTACTGCCTCTTGCGATGAATTGACAAAACCTCCAATAGTAGTTCTTGTCATAAAAAGTGCTTTCTCAAATTAGCCGTTTGGATCCGGCTTAAAAATGTAGGTCCCCTCCATTATCGACAACATTACTTGCACGCAGGAATGGTTGAGAGTCGTTAGTCACTAAGCCCCCGTTTTCAAAGGGCTGTTGCGCCACCTTATTTATTTGTATGGTTGAAAGTAAAGAAAGAACGTGCGGGTTTTGGTCTTATTGGATTTTAAATAAGAAGAGTATTAAAAGTAGTTTACCCTAATTTGTGTTGTTTTGCAGTCATTCATTTCCCACTCCATCAGCTCCTCCGCCAGTTCGATAGTTCGATGTATTTATCATTTCTGAACAAATTTTTAATTTCTCTTAGCGGATTGAAATGTCGAAAAAATATGACAATGGCTACTGCCTTCCTCACATATGTATATGTTGCATCGAGAACGAAACAACTTGTTTTTTTGACTTTGGAACATTCTTTCAGATAATTCGATGGAAGATAAGTGGACTGGGCCGAGACTGCTTACTGTTATTGACTATTACGGGATTGTGAAGTTTGATGGCACCAACGACATCATAAAATCATATCCACAACCAAGTCATGTACTATGATCAAAGTCTTACTATTACTAAACAACTTTATTTTTTTCCAAATATAAAAAGTTATAAAATCTTAGCACTCGAGTAATAACTCACTTCTTACACTTTTTCTTTATTTTAGTTATTCCAACGAAATTTTGTTCATATACCGCCAAAATCATGATTTTACATTTACAGCCATAATTGTTAATTGTAATTGAATAACAAATTAGAAATAATGCAACTTTGTATACGCATAAATGTACCTACTCAAGATCTTGAGAGCCTTGTTTGAGGGTTGAACTTTGTTTACAGGTTACTGATTATGGCTATTCAAGGTAGATCTGCGAGAAATTTTAAAAGTAATTTCATGCCAGTTATAAAATCAAATAAAATTAAAAAATATATTCGGACGACCTTAAAGATTAATTTTATATTGAAATTTCAACTTTACTTATCTGATAAATGTTTGAAAATAATTCATAAATAAGTCAGAAAAATTAAAACTGATTAATATTGCATTGATATGATAAAACAATCGAAAAGATTCTGGGATATAAATGGACCCATAACACGGGTTTACCGATTTTTTTCGTTATGAAAGGACGATTAAAATTATGTTCGGCATCCTCATATTCAGCCCAAAAACCATATACGGAGTATTCTGTACGCGGGGAGCTTATTTTTTGGAAAAAAAAAATACAATTTATTTGATGTTATCAATACAAATTTCAAGTGCAATTTTGCGCCATCTAGGCTTCAACACCATGTTTAAAGCAATTAACTTTACCAAGTCTGTTTTTATAAGAATTTAAATTTGATTAAAGATTACAAAAGATCTACTTTTGCTACGTATGTATGTATCATATTTTTCATCATTTTAGATGCTGCTACAAGTTTCTTGGGTGAGGCATCGTGATATTCACTTGCTTACAGTTGGGCGCTATACATACACATCCGATCAACGATTTCGAGCAATACATCAACCACAGACTGAGGATTGGATCTTACAAATCAAATATCCACAACATCGAGACTCTGGTGTCTATGAATGCCAAGTATCAACAACACCGCATATGAGCCATTATATTCACCTTAATGTCGTAGGTAAGTGAACAAGAACTATTTGAAACTATGACCAAAACTAATCTTATAATTCTTTTCAATCCTGTTTTATTGTTTACTTCTCTTGTAAATTTGTTCAATCAAAAAAACATTTTTGGATCAAAATTATGAAACGAAACACTAGAAGATATAAAAGCATTTGGTGTTTTGAGTTCAATTCAGAATTAATATAAACATTGACCACTACAATTTTCATGACAAAATGACTCTTAAAGGATTTGATAATTCCTTGCAAGACGCAGTAGCCGTAAAAAAACTCAAGGAAGCATAGGCAGGGATTGCACTTAAGACCTCTAGCGTGACAGTCGTACTTACTAACAATCATATCACTGGTATTATTTGTTTAAATTATATTATTTGCGTCAATAGTTTTTTATTCTAACTCAAAATTCCACTAGATTGTGCGTGAAGTGGTGTGGTCCTTGCTTTCTCAAGGAACTCTCAAACCTCTTGGAATATGTTCGATTCAAAGTTCCTTCCTTCGTTCGTTGGAATGGAGCACCATTGGCACTGCGTAAGCTATTTGCTGTAATCCATTACTACCAAAATATACTTGTTTCTAGCATTCATTTTTGGAAATAAGTCAGCTAGATCCACGGCCTATAGTTTTCTAACAGGTTTTTTGGTGAGTTGCAGCACTTACTTACTTAAGGTGGTGCTACAGTCCTGTGTGAACTAGGGCCTAACCCAACAATTTTTTCCATCTAGCTCGCCCCCTAGCTAGATGTCTCCAGTTTCGCACTCCAAGTTGGGTGAGGTCACTTTCCACTTGTGCGCGCCACCTGATCCGCGGTCTTCCTCTACTGCGCTGTCCTGTGGGTATGGATTCGAACACTTTCCGGGCCGGAGCATTGATTTCCATGCTCTCTACGTGACCCAGTCATCTTAGTCACTGCACTTTTACCCTTCTGGCTAAGTGTACGTCGCTGTACAGCCCGTACAGCTAGTCGTTCCATCTTTTCCTCTAATCCCTTTCGGTGCATACGGGACCGTAGATCACACGAAGAACTTTTCTCTCGAACCGACCCAAGGTTCTTTTATCCGCTTTTATCATAGTAAATGCTTCTGAACGATAGTGCCTCTAGTGTTGACGTGTGAGCTCTGCACTATTCTTTCAAGCACGATGTTAAAAAAATCGCATGACAGCGCATCACCTTGTCTAAAACCTTTTTTGACATTGAAAGGTTCTGTTAAGTTGTTTCCAACCTTTATGGAGCAGCGTGAATTCTCCATGGTTATCCTGCAGTCTTTACAGCTCGTCCCTGTAGATGCTGTCATATGCGGCCTTGAAATCGATGAAAAGATGGTGGGTGTCGATTTGGTGTTCTTGGGTTTTTTCCAGGACCTATCAGGTTGTTGACGATGGGCTTTAGACGTTCACATATTACGGCAGAGAAGATTTTGTAAACGATGGTAAGAAGACTGATTCCACTATAGTTGGTGCAGTTTAGAGGGTCTCCTTTTTTCAGGATCGGGCAAACAATACTAAGGTTCCATTCATCGGGCATGCTTTCTTCCGACCATATCTTACAGATAAGTTGGTGCATGCTCCTAACCAACTTATCTCTAGTTGCTTTAAAGAGCTCGGCATTCAAAAGCCTTTCGCTCCAGCGTCTTTATAAGACTTCAGCTTAGATATGGCAATCTTTACTTCGTCTAAATCGGGAGGACGGTATTGTTGGCTTTCGTCGTCTATGTTGAATAGATCATCCTGCCTGACAGCGGAATTCGGTTCGTCGTCGCCGTTATACAGTCTGCAGAAGTGTTCCTTCCGCTTCGCAAGCTTCTCATGCCCTCTCTTTTTCCTTCTGATAATTCGGTGTTCCTCTTGCCTATTCTGCTCATACAGCTTATGAGCAGCTCACGTATCGTCTTTTTGCCCAGCCTATCCCATCGTATTTTCTGGATGGCAGTAATGTCTGCTTTGTAGCAGTCTAGGGCCTCCACTAATTCTTCACTAAAATTCCACGTGCATATCTGAAGTTCGTTGTCTTAATTCGTTTGCGTAGGTTGTCAACAGTAAATCCGTCCGGATCCGAAGCATGTTCGTGCTTCGCAACTATGACGTTTTTACGTGACCAGGAAGTCACCCCGACGACACAACCCCCAACCTGGAGGGCCAGATCCAGATAACTCCAAGGACGGGGTGCCGGATAGAAAGAACCGCTCTTAATGGGACTGCAGGCGCCACCGTTGATTCCATCTCGGGAATCCCTCCGCTGCCGTCTGGATGAGGAGAGGTGCCTTAGTGGAAACACCTCTTCCCCTCTCTTATTTGCTGCCCAATCCTCAGTTGAGGCACTAGGCACCCGATGTTCACAGAGCTAGGTTATGAGAAAAACCTGTAGACGCTTGTGTCCTTTTGAATGCGCATGCCTACCAGGGTTGTTGCGGATGTACAAATTTTTACATCCGCGGAAGCGGAAGCGGATGCGAATTTTTTGAGACCCACATCCGCGGATGCGGATTTTAGAATTTATTAAATAAAAACGATTTTAAGTCCGTAAATAAAGGAAAATTGTATTGATTTATATTTACGTTAAATATTTAAATTTAAAAAGGGGAGAGTTATTTTTAATATTAAGCAAGATTGCAGCCTTCGCCAACTGTAATCTATTTCTTAGTTGATTAATCCAGTCCAGATCCACTAAATAGTAGTTCGCTGGGAACACTGGCTGGTGGAGGTTATAAATACCGCAGTGCAACTTTGGAGAGCTTTTTAAAGTCTGTTTGATGGACTTTCCACCAATTAAGTGGATTATTATCCAATTCTAGTCTATTTTTATTTCGGTAACATGCTAACTCCCTTCGGAGAAGTGCTTCGGGACTAGCGTTATCAGATTCTCCTTCACCTTCAGCTGATGAATCTAGCATCATTGTCATATCGCTTCTAAAGCAAGCCTTGTAACTTAAACCTGACGTTCCTGGTTCCGAATGTAAAAGTCTCATCCATTTTCTTCTTTTTTGTTATGTTTACATTTGGTGACAACGTGAAGAACTGGTGCTTTATGGATCATTTATCATCTTTAGAATTACATCTTTTATTAAATGTATGCTTATTACGAGGGTCTAAGTATGTTGAGATCGTATACAAATCGTTGTCTTGCAAAGATGAAAATTTGCTTGAAAAATGAGTTTTTAGATTTAAGGCTGCCTGCCGAATGATAAGTAGTGTCCGACCGAAGGTCGATTTTCAGCCGAAGCCGAATTATTAGGCTGAAAGAAAATCTTCGGCCGAAGCCGAAGCTTCGGTCGGACACTAAAAAATACACAAATCGTCCAAAAAAGTTCTATATTTTACTTTTACTCGATTTAAGAGCGGATAAGTTTCGTCCGCTGCCGCCTGGATAAGGAGAGGTGCCTTAGTGGAAACACCTCTCCCCCCCTCTCTCGTTTGCTGCCCCCAACAACTTTCCACTGGGGTTGGAACCCAATCTCCAGTTGAGGTACTAGGCACCCGATGTTCACCGCGGGGAGGTGAGAGTAGGAGTTGATAGACAGAGGTGGGTTTTGAGAAAAACCTGTGGACGCTTGTGTCCTCTTGAATGCACATGTCTACCATTTTTAAAATTATTAAGTGTTTTTTCCTTTTAAAATTGGACAAATTAAATTAATAAACAACACAACAGAAACTAAACCGAAACCACGATTTAACAAAACAAAACACAAACGATTCCCAAAAGGTGTCAGGCAAAATTCAAAAATTGAAATTCTTCGGCGGCGCCTACTATGATGGCACACAAGTGTTTTAAAATACCTATTCAAAAATTTAAATTTTTTCCGGCGCCTGTTACGATGCTCGATACAAAAAACCACATTCGGCCAAACCTTTGGCTTCGGCCATTTTAGGCTAAAGTTTTGGCCGAAGCCGAAAGTTTGGCCGAATGTGGTTTTTTTGGCCGAACTTCGGCCGAACCGAAGCCGAAGCTTCGGTCGGACACTCTTGATAAGTATTCATCAAGTTTTTTCTTAAGCTTTTGAATTATAGGAATCACAGATGATATATAAGTGCCTGAGAGCTGCTCATTACACGAGTAGCTTCTTCAAAAGGTTTGAGTAGTTCAAGGCAGCTTTCAATTATTTTCTACTCTTCTGGCAAAATTGGTTCAATATTGTTGTCATTGGCGTAAAGATTTAATGCATCTTTTATCCTGAAAAATCGCTTAAACATGTAGAATGTGATATTCCAGCGTGCCACACAATCCTGGAGTACTTTAAGATGTGGTTGATTAAGTCTGTCCTGAATTTTTTCTAGCTGTTTTTGAGCAATAGTTGATTGGTTGAAATGAGTTGAAATTTTCTTTAATTTTTGCTTAATGTCTTTTATATTTTCTTGCGATTGTAAACCATGTCGAATTACAATTTGCATCTTGTGAACAGTGTAATCTAAATCAGTCTATGATGCTAGTCGCATACTTCTTTCATTAGAGCCCTCATCTCGTATACAGTGTACTTTTTCCTCCAAAATATTCCATTCGGAAAGCATTGTGTTAAATTTGTCTGCAATGATGTCACTTGTATGGCGATCCTCAAACTTCTGGCATCTTAATACAATTGATGTTCGTTCAAAGTTTTCTGATACTCCGTGACAAGTTAAGCTTAGCAACATTTCAGCTGGGATCTGTCCAAATATCAGAAGTATAAATATTTTTTTTCAACGAAGAAGTCGTGAGTCCTTTTCGTGAGTATGTTTTACGACATATTTTGTATTCGGACTTTTCAGGATCATTTTTATTTAAAATAAAATAGAGCCAGATGCTGCTTTTTGTTGGTGGCGGGATTTATATTCTGTATCTGAATCACTTTATCACTTAATATATAAAAATAAACTGTGTCCTCTGGCCACTTAGCAAGAGCTTTTATGTCCTCAAATCTGTGACCATTGCATATGACTTGTTGTCAATGAAAGCATCCTTTTTAATGGTAGTAATCATTTCCCCAACTTCACCTTGTTTGTCCAGTGGCAAACGTCTTGCGGGCTGACGAATGGGTATTGCATCTCCTGTATTTATTTGATGCTGCGCGATTTGTTTCATTCCATATTTGCGTTTGGTGAAGCGAAAATGTCGGCATACTCAATCAGAAGTTTTTCTGCTATTTTAAACTGATGTTGGCCTAGGTTAGATGACTTGAGTATCTATGCCTTTGGTGCTTCTGAGCTCCTCAGAAATTACTTCCCTAAAGATAATGACAAATTAAATGTTTCAAGTGAAAGAGTTTTATAATGTGAGTACCTACATGAATTCAAGTGATTTAAATAAAGGTTTTTGTAGTTGGGCGGAAATAGAAAAAATTGATTTAAAATAACGTATTTTATTTAAAAAGAATGAGCAGGGAAATTTTTGAAACCTAAATTAAATACTTCCACCAGCTTTAAATTTGTATTTACTTTTTGATTTTGTTTTTCTTTTTCGCAGAACCATCAACAGAGATAATTGGTGCACCAGATCTCTATATTGAAAGTGGTTCAACGATTAACTTAACTTGTGTTATACTCAATTCACCGGAACCACCAGCATATATATTTTGGAACCATAACAGTGCGGTAAGTTAAATAATATATAATATTATTAATGTTTTCAAAATATTTGACCGTGAAAATAAAAGATTATTGAAAAATTATTATTATTATAAACGAAGATCAATTCAAACTATAGTATGAAGAAAAGAATGAACGAAACATCAATTAGTTTAGTTTGAATTCAAATATTATTAATTGTTAAAGAATTTCAGGTTCCTGCTTTGGCAAGTTAGTTATTAAAAGAGTTTTGATGAAAGTACTACTTTTGTCAGACGAGGTGATTTTTGAAATTAAATCAGAATTTCTTTGATGCCATGTTTATATCAGTCGAATTTGCAGCAGATAGTAAAATAGATTTTGCACATACAGCTACAAATAACGGTTTCAAACCGTCTTTCTAATATACAAGTTCCCGATGTCCAATTCTGACAATTTTTTGTATATTTCCCACTCTGGGTCTGGGCTCTTTATATTAAAACTGTAAAAGATGTTACGTCTTTTTACTACAAAGATTATTGACCAAGTCAACATAAAGACTTCTTAGCTGGCGTAGACAATGACCAATGAAGACAAAAATCATGACAAATAACTATTCCTGAAGAAACCCGCAAAGCAATAAAAGAAAGAAACATGTAAGGTATTTTCCGTGTCTGATTGCAGAAAACTTGACGGTTGAATTTTGTTATCTGATGGAGTAAAACTCTTGGTTATAAAAGAAGTAATTTCCTGGTTTAAAAAAAAACTAATATCACCATCTAAAATCCAAATCTTATCAGACAGTTACGTTGGCATTAAATCTCTGGACTATGTTTCTACAAACTTTATAACAGCCGATAATCTCTAATGGTGATAGCACACAGTTTAACATTCACCGCCGTCGGGACATAGAGACATTCCTATAAAACAAACAAACCACCTGTTATGCCACGAGAATTATCTTTTCTATCCTAGCGCTCATGTGCTTGATATCTCTACAATCAGATTGCATGTAAGCTCGCAAAATGTTTTCATAACGGGCCTAATAGGTAAGCATTCCGTGCAGGAAACTGTTCTGCATCCCCTCTGTACCTGCTCTGCTCATACTCATGATGATCTTAACGATCTAAGACACACTAACATCATTAATCTTTTACGTTTCGTAAGGATTTCCAATCGGTTTCATTGAGATATATTCGTATATTCGATTCACCCATCCGATTCCCTTTCACACTGCCTTTGCATTCTGGTATCCGTCGGGTGAACTACATTATCCCAAACCAATTTGACATTCAAATAAACAGCTGTTCGTCTAAAAATCTTGGGAATGTTGGATAACTTGTTTTGATTTATATAAAAATTAAGTTTAATCAATCCACCTAAACAGAATAATTTTTGGAAATGGGCGGTATTTAACTTTTTATTCCAATTGTAAGCAGAGAAATAAAAGAATCCTCAAACAGAGATCTTTGGAGAAATGTTAAAAAGTGTCTTCCTTCCCCTAAAAATGTTAATATTCTTTTATTTCTGAATTGTGTAGAATGAATGCTTTCACGTGAATAGAAGAATACCGCGCAGTATAACCGACGCTACCGACATACACAGATTCACTTCGAATGAATAGCAGAATAATGATTGGTGAAATTTAAGTAAAATTCCCCAGCAGAATAGGGCCTGATAATAAGAAGGCCTCACCTTTCATATGGTATCACAATGGGCAACAACTAGCCTAAATGTGGCCAACTCCATCCCGGATCATACCTAAATCGGCTGATCAAAATGCGCACATTCGTCAGCTGATAATACAAATGGATAAACCAATTTTTAACCAAGTATGGTAAATAATATTATTAAAAGATAACAAGTGACCCGAGTAGTTGAAAATTGGTACAACTGAACAACTGTCAGTAAAATTTTAAACAAAATTTTTAAAAATGTTTGGCAATAAAATATCAGAAAAAACACATATTTAAGTTGTTAACCTGTTTTCAATTTTGCAAATGGAATGCGATTGAAATAAAAACTGAAACAAATGGGTTCGTTGGTAGATTATGGTCTTATGGTTTTTCAAATGTATTCACATGAGTTGCTCGTTGACACTAACAAAAGAATAGTAAAGCTTACTTTTATTTGTTTTGTTTCTCTTTTTCTTAAGTGTGTTTGTAATAATGCCCTTTTTCGGAACAGAGTACCTATGCAATTAATTATTATAGACATTGTAAATTAAATTACGCTTTTGCTAAAAATTATTTTGAATTCAAGTTAAGCACAAACACCATATTTCTTACTTGCGTTTGGCCATTTTCTTAAACTCATTTACCAATGAGCACCCCGATACAAAGTATGCTTTAATTGCAATTCAAATAAATCGATGAATTATGTAGCCTAATTATTTGACTTAGCTGCGTATTCTATATGTATATTTGTCATTATTAAAATTTAATTTCAATAATAACCCATTTTAGGTCAACTCCAGTTGCGGTTGGGTTAGAAAAATGAAATTTCACATACTGTTTATTTTCGGTCAACATTTTGGGAAAAGCTTAAAATTTTTTTTAAATTAGCTAAAACCAATACCAAAATATTTACATGAAATTTTCTTGTTGTATGAGTTGGGAATAAAATTTGTTGGAATGATAAAAGAATGGGTCACAAGAACATTGTTTAAAACATAAACATTGAAGAATTTATAAAATAGGACTTGCTATAATTTAGATTGATATATTGCTAACATTCTTGTTGTTGTCAAAAGTTCTTACCACATTATCAGTTATATAAAAATGAACATTCCATTTTTAAGAACGACGAACGCACAGTGCGTCGAATGTATGGAGATGGTGAACAAAAATCTTTTTTCCGAAACAAAAGTTTTTTGAGGGCAAAATAAGCCTTGAAAATTCAAAAGAAAGACACATTTAAATCAACACATGTTATCCTCACAATTTGACCGTAAATTACCAAACAGAAAAATTAAGTTGAGTTCGCAAGTTTGAAGATAACATAATAAATATTTTTGTTTTGTTTAAATTAAATAACTTTATATAACAAATTATTAATGAACACATAATAAAGTAGTGAACTTTATTTAGAAGGAAAAACCATCCAAGTCTTCACTATCTGTTTTATTTTGAATTTGCTTTTGTGAATTCGACTTTCCGGAAGCAGTGTATATTCATGTATCTCTCTGTCATCTCCTTTCAAAAGTTTTGAATGTGTGTTCCTATATTCTAATAAAGTAGGATCACATCTAAGCAGCAATACAGTCATTAAGTCTTCGTTTACAAACTTTCGGGATGATTTTCTAGTGTAAGCTAGGCGGTGCTTTCGAAATTCGTTATGGCTTGCTTCCAGGGCTTCTTCCGAAAGTTGACCAATGGGTATATCAAAAAATGAAATTATATCCGGGCCATGAATTAAAAGCTTTTGAACACTGATTGGCATATAATACGAACTATAAAGTTGAAGATAGAGATCTCTTCTTTTATCGAGCAATGCAGAAAATGTATGTACGTCAATACTAGAAGCCCAGAAGCCAAAACTTTTAAAATAATGGAGAATTTTTTAAAAGCCGTTCATGAAGTCCAGTGATTTGTGCAGTAGTCTCTCAATCTTTGAAAAAACGTCTTGCAGTATTTCCATCATTTGTTGATCCCAATCCTGGCTTATAGGCTTATCAACGATAAGACCCATTCTAGATTTGAATGATTCTTTGATATCTTTTTTCTTGGGCATATACAATTTTATTTTCTGAGTCACGCAGTTGATATATGTATGTTTTTTTTTAACTCAACCTATATGAATTTTTTGAACATTAATTTGAACACCAATTTCGTTAAAAATATAATATAAAATACTCATACCAGCTCTAAAGGTAGGTATCTATAATTATTAATCACAACAAAAAAAATTATAACAGCGGTAATTTTCTTAGACGAGATCGATTATAACATAACAAAATTGTATTATAAACTCCGACTGAAGCTAAAATTACCTTGACTGCTGATATTAAAGTCGCTAATCCAGGAAACAAACACAAATAAACAATTAAAAATAACAAATAACAGTTATTTAGCATGTTCTAGTTGGACTCCAAAGCGTTGTAGCTTTAAATCTCATATTTACTTTTTTATTTTTGTCCACCGGGCAATCGTTTTCATTTTTGAATGCCAAATACAATAAATTTATAAAAGGAAAATGGACCAAATATATGGGATAAGGTCTACATATGTCCTTAACTATTGGAGTTGACTAACATGAGCGACAAAACCTAATAAAACACTTTGCAATTTTGAACAACAAAGGGGAAATGTTTTATTATTTTATATCAATGTTTCATATGTATGTTTATTATTATATTACGGATTTTTGTCGGTAACACGTTTTGATGTGGGGCCTGACACAAATACTTAATTAATCTTCTTGATCTTAATTTACGTATATCGTATCTAGGCTCTGTTTCAAAAAAATTGAAAAATGTATTTCATAAAATACTGACAGGTCACAATTTTTGTCCTTGTCATGTGCTGACACATTGGTCATTGTCATACTAGTCTATACTTACTGAAAAAATTGTCGTGATAATTTTATTGTATAATCTTGAAATGTGTTATGTTCGAAAAATGATTAAATACGGAACGCAACCTTTGCATTTTGTTTCAATTTCTATCGTTTCTATAATAACTTTTTCAATGTTATGCTGGAACTCTTTAATTTTTAAAATTTTACAATTTGGAAAATCATGATTCATTTATTAAAAAGTCAAGTGCATAAAACAAATGAATAACATTCTCAATATAAGTTTACTTATGTTGCTCTAAGATAATAAAGATATTTTATTCACAACATCGCTGTGAGCGAATTTCTAAAAAAATCCTCACAATTATGGAAAAATCGTACAAATTCATTGCCTTGAAGATTTCTTCATGAAACAAAAAGGTATTTTCCTACAATTCTACAAAATTGTCAAATTGTATATCCGTCACCTGCCGCAATTGTCAATATTATGAAATATTATAATGATACTTCGTATTCTTGTTGCAAGAAATTAACATATAAACAAATTAGAATTGTATATTATTAAAATAAGTTATTGTTCTTATAATATACCATCTATTTCTATTGGACAAAATTTCTACTTTGTGTGTTTTCATTTTTGTCATATTTTTTTAAATTGCTTTCTTTTTCCACGCTCCCTCTTTTTTCCAAACAATATGTTATTCAGTTTAATTTCAACATTTCGATTACAAAATTTCATTAGTTTGTGTTTGTCGACTGTTCTTTACTGAAAGCAGTAGAATTATATCCATCTAAAAATAATTGAAAATCCGTTGAAGTTAAAATGTTTTCAGATGAAATATTATCTTTAAAATACGTCTTTGAGCACAAATGATTAAAAGAATATTCAAGATATAAGCTAAGGGCAGAACTTTTTTAAATATATTTTTTCAATATCAACTTTTTCAACAAATGAGTTCACAAACAAAGAAATTTTATGAAAGACTAGCAAACCCGGCGAACTCCCTTTTCGCCACCAGATGGCTTCGTTTTTTTCGTTTAGGGATTAAAAGATGAAGAAAAATTATTTTTTTGTTTTATATTTGAAAAGGAACAATTTTATTTCATTTCACAACAATAATGAATTGCAAAAATGAAGTGTAATTTAGTTGAAATTTTTCTAGGTAGAAAATAAAAGTGAATCCAAAATAAATACTGAATCTAAGCGATTGGCCTTGATTGACTTGTTAATTGTCATTGCGAACCGGGAATTTCAATCGTTTGAAGTTAAACTGAAGATCAGTCGGAATCATTGGTATTCTAGGAATAAATACATTTTCACCGGCGTACTCTACGCAAATAATGGTTAATATTGGTTGCCTCAACCGAATTCGGCATAAGTATTTTCACCGCAACTCGAGTAACGTTTCAAAGTCGCGGTGGATTTAAATTACTGATATCATAATAACTGATCTAACTTTCAGTTGCAAGTTATGTGGTGGAAATCTTGGTTACTCCATTGAGTTCAAAACTATGTTGGATAACTACATCATCGGAATTTGTTATGGAATCAACGGATTTGTATGTCACCAAATCGCCAGCGATTTTTGATTGAATGGTAAAATTCAGTGCGTGTACATCATTTTTCTTTGCGTCGAGAACTGCTCGTTGACATAACCAAGCATAATTCTGATAATTCTCACTAATGTTTGGGAAAACATTTCTAATCGAGAGTCTTCAAATCGGCAAAAATTGTTGATAAGAGTAATTAATTCAGTTGTTGCATCAACATGCACTTTTCTATTTCCAACAGCTGATATCATGTCATCCACTTCTTAATAACCGGCAGTTTAGCTTTAGTAACAATAGATGATTTTATGGTTTATCTAACCGAACAGTGGAACAAATCCTTACATCGTTTTGGAGAAAGTATAATTAATGCACTTGATATTTCAAAAGCATTTGATATTGTTTGGCACTATAATCTCTTATCGTAAACGCATGCTTTTGGTATTGATGAATAGTTTCTTCGTGGGATTAGAGGTACCTTTCATTACAATAGAACTTTTGCTCAAGATATTAAATGGCAGTGAAAACCTTCATTGTGACGATATCAACTGTCTTCAATATCATGATACGATGTTAACCAACGTCAAAAAGCCAAGAACAATTCAATAGCCTCAGCGTCTTGAAATATGAAACAACGACATATGAAACTGAAGCCATGATTAGAAGAAGAAGAAGAACAAAAACATAGTTTTCAGAAAAAATTTAGTTGTGTTTATAAATAAAATCGTTCCAATTGTTTGGTCACCTTTTACTTAAATATTCCTGAAATTTCATTGGACAAAAAGGTTTAGATTTTTGTTTTTTCTTTCAGATAATCAATTACGATTCACCAAGGGGTGGAGTAACAGTTGTTACAAACAAAGGTGAAACTACAACTTCATTTCTACTGATTAAAACTGCTAGACCTTCCGACTCCGGACAGTATCAATGCAATCCGTCGAATTCCAAAAGTAAAGGAGTCACAGTCCATGTTTTGAATGGTAAGTATAATAAAAGAGAATCAAAATGGAAACCATTGAATTTAAACACAAAAAAGGCAAAGTCCTTCGAGTTTTTGTTGTTAAAACATTTCAATTTCTATTTTGCTAATAAGTATTGTTTTAAAACCATTTTCTTTCATCTTCTCTTGATGAGATTTTTTACTTCTACAAAGAAATCTTACGCATGGGAGTTTGGCCCAACAATTCAACCCTTTTATTCAATTTCCGAAACCTCTTATTACAGTCAAAATAAATATTTCACATCGGAATAATTAATTAGTACAGAATAATTCATTGGTACAGATGTTGTAATCATTATAAACAAATGAAACGTCCCCAAAATGTTTTGTATAGCAAGAGTTCTGTACTTTGTATCTAAAAGAACTTAAGGTAATCATAGTACATTTAAAATATATATTTATTTTTGTAATGCTGTTTTCTTAAATCGTGGTAAACCTGTAGTGTATTATTTGTAATCAACTTAAAGGTCAATTTAGTAAGTAATAGTGATACTAGAAGTCGTTGACTATGTATGTTGTGTGCGGTAAAATAAATGACAGACAGGGTGCACCTTTCCCGAAAATTCAAAGAGGGAGGGAAACCACTTCAAATGCTTTTCATCTTGACACAAATATCGGCCACTACGTACCGACAGACGAACATTTTTGTTATCATCTTTACTAAAACTACCTACAACTTTAATATCCACTGGTTTTTCTTTCATGCCAAAAATTAGCACTCGGTCTTAATGGTTTTTATTAAAATTTTGACTGAATTATAATAACAAATACATACATTTTAAAAAATATGTGCTGTCATAGAAAAAATTATCAACCATATTCTTCATAAAGTACTAACGTTTGAAGAAGTAACTAGACCTAAAATTTAAGCTACAAATGGGTATCAGCAAATTTCTTATGCATGTAATATGCCATTTTCCTGACCATTTGGCACCGAGTACTAATTAGGACTCGGTTCTAAGCAACTCATCAAAACAAGTCAGTACCTGCTTACTATAACAGTTTTTATTGAATTTGTACCAACTTGTTTCTGAGCCATAGCTCTGCCCAATTTTAAATAGGTACCGAAGTTATAGTTTGAATAACCTCTAAATCAATAGTCTAGTGAGTTAATACTCAAAAATGACCAATAAATTTCATTTAGCTTGTCAATACTTAAACTGTTTCTTTTACAAGTAAAATACGTGTGTGAATAAGCATGTTTGCCCGGCCTTATGGTAACGATGATAAGCTGGCACACCGACACCAGTGCGTACAGAATTAGAGCCTGAGTTTTTATGGCGAATACGAACGGATAATTTCAGGAACCAATTTTCATGACAACAATTGTACTCTTCGAGAATTTGCCATTTCCTTGCAAGAGGACCCGTTTAAAACTTGGGGGCACAAGGCAGAGATGAAACCCAAGGCGTTTTGCATAACAGTAAAAACTATCCTGTTACGGGAAGTACAACAAATATTATTAAATTTGTACGCAACTCCGACGGAAAATTGTAACAAAAACTGTCTTAAAACCAGATAATATTTCCATAAAAAAGTACGATATTATGTATAAGATGGCTAGTCGGCAGATATAAAAGATATTCCCAAGTTCACTATAATACAAAAAAAAAAACAAAAATTAAACAATAAAATACAAATTAATGAAAATGACGAACTTCATTTGGACTACGGAAGTAACAAAACACGAAAGGCCTGGTGGAAATGTAAAAAGTTAGAGTGCGTGAAGTTAGCCCCCCTTTTTTGTTTTTCTAATTTTGGAAAGTTGTTCCAGGTTTGTTCCGCATTGTTCCAAAGTTTTTTTTTGAAAAATACCCAAAAATGAGCGTTTTAGACCGAAAATCGATTGTTTGAAAATTGTTCTAGGTTGTTTAAGTTGGCGAACGCAGGTAGAGGCTTTGGGGGTCGGAAAAATTGAAACGAAAATGACCTTGTTGTAATCGTTTTTGAAACGATCTCACGGCCACTTATGACACATTTAAATATCAAAAAAAAAAAATGTTCGGTTCACTTATGTAAGTTTTAACTTAAAATTTAAAAAAAAAATCTTTTAACTTAACTTTTTTCACTTCTAAGATTGTGATACAAAAATATTTTAGAACAGAAACAATGTTTGCCTTTGTTGCGTTTTTTCCTTATTTTTCAAGAACAAGAATCAAATTAATAATGAAAGTTACTTGAAGTCTCCTAAATTCAATAATATTGCATTTAAATATATCTTAATGTAAGAAACAAAACAATATGGGGCATATTCATAGTCATATTTTAAACCCGAGTCTATTTGAACTGGAGTCTAAATTTAACACATAGGTTAAAAACAGCTGCTATTCATAAAGAATTGCCTGTTCTGTTTAATTAGAAGCAGGTTAAAGGCATATTCTACTACAATTTTGAAAATTTTCACTTAAACATATACAAAATGGCTTGTTGAACGGTAACAAAATAAATTGCGTTAGATGGAGAGCCAAAATCTTTGAAACTTTCTAAACTACATATTTTGTTTGCTGTTAGTTGAGATATTTTTTTAAGTCGGGATGGTGGTTTTAAGACTTGGAAAGTTGTATATTATTTAGAAGGCCAATCATAATCCTGATAGTTTTTTTTCTCGAATCAATACCTTTCATTCAAATCGTCTTCATTTATTTCAAAGGAGTCCAATCAGGTTAAGTAGAGCTTTCGTTTTTTTGTCAGTGGGTAGCATTCAAACATCCAGCAAAATATCAAAATATTGATATATGCTTAATTTTTCTTTTTAAAATTTCAAATAAAATGTCTCGTAACTTAATTTACTCAATCAGTTTGTTTATTTTTGACGTTTTATAGATTTAGAAACAGCTTAAACATAGGTTCCGTCGTGTTCATTTTTAGACTCCAAATTATCGTTTTAAAATGGGTTTAAATTGTCTATGAATAACATAAACTGAAGTTTAATTTAGCAAAGACAAAATCAGAACTTATAAATTAACTATGAATATGACCCTATGTCTTCGGTCTAAAGGTTCGAACACATTAAAAACCATTATTTCTAGCTTTTTCATAAGGTTTGCACAGCGTCCATCTCACAACCCAAAATATGATCCTGGTTCTTGGACTATGAAGTAAGAATTCACTAACTTCCAATAAGCTGAATATGACCTGTGGCGACCTGGTCAGTAGAAGGTAGTATCTTCAAGATACATATCGATTAAAGTTGCAAATAATATCGAATAAGGTATACTGTGTATGTGTAGTCATAGTGAGAGATTGTTATTGAAAAAAATAATAAATAAGTTTTAGTTTTGTTTTGTCTTTTGAGTAGTTGTGTTCATTATTTATTGTTGGAAAATACAGGTTATTACATAACCTATGCATATTTATTTTTGTAGTACCCGTAGCGTGATGGTTAGTGCGTTGTACTGTCATGAAAGGGGTCTTGGGTTCAATCCCTGCCTATGCCACCTAACTTTTTCTGCGGGTATTGCCTCTTGCGAGGAATTGACAAATCCTTGTCATGAAAAGTGCTTTCTCAAATTTGACGTTCGCATTTGGCATATAAAGTGTAGGTCCCTTCCACCTCTGACAACATTACTCGCACACAGGAATGGTTGAGAGCTGTAAGTCACTAGGCCCTGGTTCTTCATGGACTGTTGCGCCACATAATTTATTTATTTATTTATATATACATATTTATGAAAGATGTATTGTTTTTTATGAAACTAGAACAGTGAAAACTAATTTTTCTATTATTTAACGTTTTAACTTTGATTGACTCCAGAAATTTAATAAAAATTTAACAAATGTTTTTGTTGTAAATAAAAAAAAAAGAAATTTACAAACATTTTATTTACATTTATGATCACTCAGTCATAGAACAGCAAAAAAGATTTAAATTAAATAGGTGTTTCTCATTCTGTTTCCAGGGGAATTCCCAGCAGCAATGCAGCGCGCGGGACAAGCACATCATCAAATGTCTCCAAATCATTGTCTATTAGTTTACCTATCAATATTTTTATCTACTATAGTATTTATCAGACAGTATCAGAAAATTCCGAATGTTGCCATCCACATTTGACCATAACAACCAACAATATAATTAAAGCCATAATATTTTGCGTAACTGCACTCCTGATAAAATGCCTAAATCTTTTTTCTAAGTATACTAATCGGACAACAATGATAATCGAATTTCAACAGTATTCTAATCACGATCGATTTGAAAATGCTTCACTTAACTACAAACCGCACGCTTATCATTATCAGCAATCACGTCATCATCAGCATCAACATTATAATGATATTTATATTAATCAGCTAAAGGAACACGTACTAAATTTCTTAAATGAAAAAGAGACATATTTAATTGCTAAAAAGAATGACAACCAAATTAAAAGGCATCGACTCATTGGTTTATTTACTGTCATATCTCATAACCAAATCACAGAATCCACTTTAATAAAAACACTCCGCAGAAAAGTTTACACTCAAGAAACTGACGTAAGGTGAGAACAAAGAATTCTCGTGCATCTTAAGGAACAATCTGTTTTATACACATTATACAATATGTTTTACTACTTCTATCTAAGGAAAACTAAATTTTTGTATTATTTTGTAGGTGTAAATATAATTTAAATTCAACACAGTAACATAAATTTTAAACTAAAATTCAAAACTGCACCTGACAGATGCATGTAAGTAAAAAGTTTAAAAAACAAAGATTATATTACATAAAAATAATAAATAAGTATTGCATATAATGTAACGTAGTAATACCAACAACACTTATTTCATTCAAATAAACAAAATAAACAGTAGAATAGATGCTAAGCAATATTTTAATTTTATTCAGTATATTAATTTATGTATTTATCTACTTGTGGTGCTTGATTGTCTAAGTTCATTATCCAGATAGTGATTCAAAAAACTACTATTTGAATTTCTTAATTATTTTAAACAAATGATGCAAACAATGTCCACTAAATTTTTAAGTTTTTTCCTTTTGAAAAAAATGTGAATTGTAAGTTTTTGAGTGTTGCTATTTATTTGAGAATACTTTAATTGCATAACTTCTCAACTGTAAAAAGGTAGATATTGCTTTTTTTATTTGGCAATTATGTTTGTAGTTTTAAAAAAGTCCCAACATATGTTACATAACAATAAAATAAAGGGTTTTCAAATATTACAACAGCACATATTGTTGTTAATTCGATAGTGTGTTTACTTCTGGGACATTTTACGATTTAGAAAAAAATATGTTGGGAACCTTAAAAACTGCATCCTAAAACCTAGACCTTTTGATTATTTCGAACTGTTAACAAAAATTTAAATCAAAGTGTTTCTTTTTGTTTTACCTAACGAATGCGATTTAGGTTAGAATTACAACATACAAAATGGAAATATTAGTTCGTAAGGAAACAAACAACACAATTACAAAAAAAAAATCTAAAACTGGTAAAAAACAGATGTAATTACATAATAATCGAAAAGTGAAAAAGTTGATGTATCAATAATGTATACATAATGGTATTGGAAAAGTTACCTGAGCTGTTTTGTATTTGTTTTGTTCTTTAAAGAAATGTTTGTGATATGTTCTTTTGGTGTGGACGATTTGAAACCCATTTCTGAAAAGTTTTTTGTTTCAAATTCTTTTCTTATATTTTGTTTTATATTTATGCATACTTAATTTTTTTCACAATTTAAGAAAATATCGGCCTTATTGATTTAATTTTTTAAATGCTCTTCAAGTGAATCCCACAAAATTTGTTTTGCTTCATAAATGTTGATCAATCGGATAACATCCTCATTCACACTTCACACTTTTTACAATTTTTAAGTTTTGTATGAATACTACAAACAAAAAATTGAATGTAAGAGGAGGTATTATCGTCTAAGCACTCACAGCAAATTTTGTGTTGTTATATTTAACCGACAAATACACTCCGCTTCATCTGAATACGCACAAATATTTTCGAAAATGCTTTTTAAATTTTTTCTTAATATTGAGTGTTTTTGTAAATAAAACTGCTAGCCTTGTTTCGGCCCACTTGTTAAGTATTTTATAGGTAAAGAAGAACCTGGTTTTGAGTCAAGTCAACTGAATAGATGCAATAAAAATGCAATTGCTGCTTATGGGCGTTTTCAAGTACTGGATAGTTTAAATTAACAATTTTAGTGTTTTAGGAGAAATTAAATTTCTAAAGATTTGATACCAATACCTATTGGTAGTTCTAAATACCTCAGCAGTGTTTCAAAAGCAAAAGAACAAAAAGAAGTAAAGAAAAGTAAATATTGGTGCAGTTGAAACATAAAGTGAAGTAAAACGAACTTCAAAAATAAAACAAAAAATAGGCGGAAACTCAAGTTTCTATAAACTTATGAAAAATCAGTTACATACTTAACGAATAACGGAAAGTTATGCTGTTATTTTTTCAAAACTCAAATAATCTGAAATAGAATACCAGTACCACGTATTTTTTCCAGACGATAAAACAATTTAGTTTGGGTGGCCCTGATGGGTCAACTTTTATTTTCACGATTTGAGAAAATAAAAAGTTGTTAAAAGTTTCATCACAACTGTGAAGAAGGTGTTTTATATTGAAAGCTGTCAATTATTTTGGAACATAAAAAAATATTGCAGCTGTTTATAATCTCTTGAAAATAAATGTTTCTAAATAATCAAGAATATTTTGACCCATAAACTTGACTTACCAACATAATAACGCGCCTATTCAATTGCACAATACCCATTAATATTTGGAAAAAAATCAAAAATTTGTATGCGTATTCAGTGGAAGCGGAGTTTAAGAACATGAGTTAGAAGATGCGGCAAATTTAATGATCCACTTTTTTTGGGATCAATATCTACGAACGGGTAAGAAACAATTTTCTGTCAATATGGTTCTCCCCAAAGTTACTTTTTTTGGTTTTTACACGATATTAGGCCACTAATGTCGGGTCCAGATCTACAGAACATTAATTTTCTCATTACATTTGCCACTACTTCCAAGGCATGTGATTATTTATCTATTAACTTTCACATCCCTTAAATTGTTGTGGGCTAGTGATGAGCATACTTAGTAAGAAGGTAAATAACGCAAAAACACTCACAGAATACGAACAAAAGCAAAAGCGTTCATTCAAAAAAGTTTAAATGTACACACATGAGGGCCATGAGCATGCATTACCAAGATTGGAACCCAAAGCATATAACTTCGCACACATAGCATGTACCAGAGTAAATTTGGTTGAAAATGACAGATGACAACAATTTCTTTCAGATTATACTAATTTAATTTCTTTTCGTCAAGTAGATTTTTTAGTTATTTGTTTTATTTATTTATTTTATTTGTTTTTATTTATAACTTCTATTAAATAATTTAGTGCCTCTCTTTACAACTTATATCTTACAAACATCAGTGATGACATATACGTTTTTGGCACCAATATTTATTTGAATTTATTACATTTATGTATTACATAAATATTAAGTCATTTCAGTCTGTCTGTTAACATAATTTAACAGACGGGAAATATAATATCCAGTGAAAGAAAAAATTGCCATTAGGATTTATGTTTATAAGATATGTGTATAAAATGATTGTACATGACCCTTGTTTTTATAGACACATGTAATAATAATTCACAGGAAAAAATGAATATCTAAGAACTCAAAACATAATTTTTAAATAGTGTCTTATTTCGAACCACATAAGACCGAAATCATCACGTTTTCTAAAGGTGTTTCAAAAAAGAATTAGTCAGGGAGCATCCATTCCAGTGACATTTTCTCCCAACAAATATACGAGTATATGAGCTTTTTATTAATACAATTGAGCACTTTTGAAGAAGTAGGTTGAAAACCCTGTGTTAAGTAAATGTATAGCGTTATATTACATTAAAAATTAAAGGTAATAAATTAAATGTTGTCAAATCATTGAATACTATACTATTGGTAAGGTTTAATTATGTATGAAACGAAATATGGGCTAATCGCGATCTTGGCGGCACACCCCTATCAAATTTTAGTGTGCCGAATTATCTCATCCCTTAGCTCTTGAATTGTTGCTGGCTTATCGACGTACACTTTTTTCTCAGGTGAACCCCCAAAGAAAAAAGTCCAACGGTGTCAAATCACATGATCTTCAACACCAATATGCCGCCGCCGGGCCATAAACCGCACTAAACAGTCATTCTTTGTGGGTGCATTCGTTTTTCGGCAATCACTTTGGATTATCGCCCAAATGTGCTAATTCTGCTTATTGACAAATTCACTGAGTTGAAAATGTGACTCATCACTGAAGATGTTTTTCAATTGTTCGAGTGTACATATACATTTCCATGTGATAAAATTGAGTAAGTCTGAAATTGAAAAATGTTTAATGAAATGACGCTTAGGTTTGGTTCACATTCAATATCGGGCCTTAACATCTAACCACTATTCATCTGTTTAAGACATAACGAACAAATTATTTCAAGAAGGTTCTAGCCTCCTCACGAAGAAAACTTTAATACGTATAATCTGAAGGAAATGCTTGTTATATTTTATTTTCTAACAACATTTTTGAGGTACGCATGTTTAGTTTTGAACTTTTTTCCTACCCAATTCTTTCTTCGATGATTTTTTAGCCAAGCTCAATTATATCAAAATCTTAATTGCTCTATCACAAGAGTTCAAGGTACATGTGTATTGGGTATAAGTATTTATAATTGTTTATAACTTATTTTTGTCTGTAAAATTTGTTAATTATATACATACATATACATAACTATACATTAAGTCAAACTATATTTATGTAAATACATATTTTGATTTATTATTGTATTATGTTTTTATTTCTATGAAATAAAAGAATAGTATTTTTTATGTTTGTGTCTTGTAATTAAATTTTTTTTGTTGATATTTGTTTCTAAGCTTCATTGAAAAATGTTTCGATATTGGTATGAATTAAAATATTGTTCCTTAGCTGTTGGTGAATATTTCATAAGACTTAATTTGTTTAAATGTTTAATAGTTTAAAATTTTAAGAAAATAACATCGGTTTTAATTGGTTTGTTTTCTATGAATTAATTTTATTTGTTTTTAAGTATGTATAGTATATTAAGGTAATTCCTTCTCCTTTATTGCCTCTGGAACTAACTTTATGTTGTGTACATGGTGATATAGAAGCATACATTCAAAAATGCTTTTGCATGGTATTGAAATAATCAAGTTTAAGGCTGACTTTGGATTGTACATTAAGTGATTATATTTCAGTAAGCATCATAAACTGTACCTCCGATCTATACACGAAACAGGAATTATTATTATTTGCCCTATAGATTTATTTTTAATAGATAAAAACAAAATTTCAATACAACCACTCTATCTTTTCAGAACTAGTACAATCAATATGCTTATTGTTGACATTTTGTTTTATTTAGTATTGCCGAAACACAATTTTATTAATTATTTAAATATTATTAACTGATAATTATATCACCAATATCATACATTTGTCGTATGTTTATTAAATTCAGTATTTAATAAATTATATCCTTACCAGTGAAGAAAAAAAATAAAAAAAAATCCAGAGGACTATTGATATTGTTATTTAGGTAAAAATTAGTAAAAAAAAAAAAACAAAAAGCTATAAGAATATGAAGATAAAAATCTTAAATTACAAAGTAATTCAATTGCAGAAATTATGAAATGTTATTCAAAGTACTGTTACTGTTAATAAATACGATAATAACTAGGAATGAATTTATCGATTTTTTTCTTAAATTTAAAATAATGTTAAACTTAAAAATTCAAGAAATTAAATTACCTTGAAACAAATATGTACATGTGTAATAATTAAGTTAAATTATTGTAAACATAAAAAAGCAAAAATATTAAAAATATGTAAAATTTAAAATTACGAAAATATAACTATAAATAAGGGAATAATATAAAATAAAGGTTATGAGTAAATAAAATAAAAATATGTAAATCAAAGCAAACAAAATAATGTGAATGAAATAAAACAAATAATTGAAATATTGTCGGTATTTTATTATAAGATTTGCTAACAAAAAATTATTTGTTTCCCGGAATGAGTAAGATATTGTTTTGCCAAAAATTGATGACGTATTTTTATAAAGGGAATAAATCACTCCAAGCAAACAAACTTTTACCCAGCGGAAATGTTTAAAGTATGTATATCGCTTAAAATAACAAGATTGCTTTTTACTCAACTGTTTTTAGTATCAATTCTGCGGTGTTTATAGTTTCACTTAAATTAAAAAAAAAATCTGTTGTTATATAAAGGTTCTAAAGGTGATTATTTTTTCAAATATCTTCACTAGTGCCCTTCCCGCCAATTTATCGAAAGCGCTTAAATAAATTTTATCGTAAACGACAAATCAAAAGCATACTGCTGGTCCTTGAAACAACTTGTACTCATAGTCAGTATTGTAAATTACGAATTATGCATAGTTTAAGACATTACAATAGCATCCAAGGCTAATTTTAATAATTAATTTGCCTTTTTTATTGGAAATGACACTTACGATAAAATGGCGGGAAGGGCTCGATACTGCACTGCTCCCTTTTTACAAAAACAAGCTCAGTCGGTTATCGATCCTTTCTAACTTTAAAACCAATCAAGTTAGGAACATCAAATTTGCAACACTTAGCGCCAGTTATAGCTATCATTGGTTTTCATAACTGAAAATTTCGAAATTTAAAATAGATTAAGAGAGTCAAGTTTGTAATAGTTGGTATTAAAATGAATATTATTAGTTGTGAAATTTGTACGAAAAAATAGGTCCTTTAATCTTTGTATATGAAAACCAGTTTTCATATACAATCTTTTCACTCCAGAGTTATATTATACTTTAAATAGTCTATTTTTGTGATTTTAATATTAAATCCTCGATTATAAAAAAACTTATTTTACAATATTATTGAACAACTGAATATAAAACTCGGGCCCTACTACTTAACTCGATTCTACTTTTGATTCTATTCGAAACTCATTTCCGATTCTACTTATCAAATCGTACTACGTATGAAAGTAGAATCGGATGTCGGTTATACAAACTTGTTTTCAAAAAAAAATGTACTTTCGAACTAGTATCGAGTTGTTTGACAGTTTTAAAAACATAACATTTTTTGACAAAAATAATTAATACAAAAATGGACACCGTATGGAACGGAACGAGCGAAATTGAACGCAGAAGAATAAGAGATAATTCCAACATAATGGAGCTGAGTGAGAAAAGGTTTGTACATATTTGTACATACATATATACGGTAGAATATTTGAACGCGTTCTTAACGAAAAATATATGTTTTAGTTTTGTTAAGAACTATCGTCATTCTAAAGACGGATTTATGTTCTTACTTCACACCATAACATCCGACATGACATATGTTGCGGTTTTTGTCTCGCTCTGGGTGATATAAAACAAACAAAACTTCGTTCGCATTTGATGTAGAGTGATTATTTTCAATTTTGCCTTGTTTTGAATTCTACTTTCGAGTTACGTAGTTCCGCGTTTATTCGAAAGTTCAAAAGAATATTGTTGGCACTACTAGAACTATTCGATTCTCGTTGGTTCGAAAGTAGTCAAATAGATACATAGTACACATTTTTCGAATTCGAGCAATTTCGTTGTAGAATCGAGTTACATAGTAGGGCCCCTGATACATCTACAGACTCAAATTTTAGTAAGTTGTTTGCATTAAAATCATAGAACATAATTATACTAAAAACTTTCTTTCAGGGTAAAAATACCGATAAGCTAAAAAAGTCCAAATTTTTCGAAGTTTTTCTGACTTATCTCGAAGTCAGAAATTTGGATTATTATACACGCGTAGCATAAGTAACCAACAAATCAGAGATACTGGATTTAACCTAAGGTCTCTTGCTATACAAATGACATATAGTTACTAGATCATAACATCGCATTTTTTGATTAATTTATTTTCAATAAACTTTATTTTGATTAAAATTGTTTTTATAAAGCTTAGTTGTTTTGTCGCTTAAAACAAAAAAACGGACATCCTTGTCATTGATTTTCCGCATTATTAGATGACAGAAACATGAAGTTACTTAATTGAGAAGTACGTTATGTTCTTATGTATAGATTTGTAGTTTTATATCTATTCCTTGAATTAACAGAGCTAATACATAAAAATACATATGTGTAGCACTATAACTGTTAGATTTGAAAACGAATATTTTGAAATCAAAAAGATGCCTTTTTTCCTCAAAATTCAAAATCATTATCTGAAATAGGGGCCAAAGATATTTATCAATGAAATTACTTTTGTCAAATTACTCTACTCACCAAAAAATGTACGTCAACGTCGTCAACTAATTCCTCCCACTTATTGACGTTTCTACTTAGGTATTGTGCAATAGCTCCACTTTCTCCTTAGGATCTTCGACAACAAAACTTACTTACTTAGTTAAGGTGGCACTACAGTCCTGTGTGAACTAGGGCCTCACCCAACAAACTTCTCCATCTAGCTCGGTCCCTAGCTAGATGTCTCCAGTCTCGCGCTCTAAGTTGGGTGCCGTCACTTTTCACTTGTGCGCGCCACCTGATCATCGGTCTTCCTCTACTGCGCTGTCCTGTGGGTGTGGACTTTTACCCTTCTGGCTAAGTGTACGTCGCTGTACAGCCCGTACAGCTAGTCGTTCCATCTTCTCCTCCACTCCCCTTCATACGGGACGTAGATCACACGAAGAACTTTTCTCTTGAACCGACCCAAGATGCTTTCATCCGCTTTTGTCATAGTCCATGCTTCTGCACCGTATAGCAGGTCGAGGATGATAAGAGTCTTATAGAGCGACACTTTGGTCCCTCTAGAGTGGACATTATAACTCAATTTTTTTCTTAGTCCAAAGAAACAGCGGTTAGCAAGAGTTATTCTGCGTTTGATATCAGCGCTGGTGCTGTTTTCTGTGTTTACAGCGCAGCCTCGGTAGACGAAGTCCTTGACTACCTCAAAGTTACGTCTGTCGATGGTGACGTTTTGACCAAGACGTCGGTGTTGTATGTCCTTTCTTGACGACAGCATTTACTTTGTTTTGCACTCATTAACCATTAAACCCATTTTTTCCGCCGTTGCCTCAATACTCACAAAAGCAACATTGACATCACGCTGAGTTCTTCCGATTAAGTCAATGTCATCAGCATATGCTAGTAATTGGACAGACTTTTAAAAGATAGTGCCTCTAGTGTTGACGTGTGAGCATGACAGCGCATCACCTTGTTTAAAACATTTTTTGACATCGAAAGGTTCTGTTAACTAGTTACCAACCTTTATGAAGCAGCGTGAATTCTCCATTGTCATCCTGCACAAACGGACGAGTTTGGCAGGAATGCCAAAACTAGACACGGCTCTATATAGCTCGTGAAAGCGATGAAAAGACAACAAAAAGGTGTCTCTATTAAAAGTTCATTATTTGTGGTTGTTGGAAGCTTAAGACGTTTCGATCGTTGCTTCTAATGTATTTATTAGTTTCAGTGAACATACGCTGGTCGATAGAACTAATTCTCCGAATTTTAGTTAGAAGGCTAAGTTAATTCCGGTACATAAGACGTTAGTGCATACAATTCCTTCATTGTTTGAGAGAAATTTTATTCAAAATTCACAGCTAGGAGCCTAAAATGCCTCTATAGCAGAACGCTCGTAATCTACTTGTACTTAGTTTGGGAACTGACTCGACAACATACTCTAGATACCTGTTCCCTTATCTGGTTTTGAAGACCTACTTACTGGCATCGAAAGGCCAACAACATGACCCTAAACTTGGACTGTGCGTCAAAAGGATTTTTTATGTAACTTTAGTACAAAGGCTGAGTTAAGCTCGTCGGATCAAGGATGTAACTAAACAAGGTACACACAGACTTAAGTATAAAGGACTTTTCTTTATTAGAACTCTGATTTCACTTGATTCACAACTTTAAATAATAAAAAATGATAGTAAATTTCCTAGGTACGGTATAGGTATTTGTTTAATTGGACTGGTCTTTAGGATGCTTATCTCCTTGTTAACTCTCCTTCGATTGTTGGCTCTTCGCTTATGTCTCAGTCGCTTCGATTATCGTTTTTGACTGGTGGTGCTTATACACGGCTTTTAATCGGCTTATCAACAACTTTCAACCGGCTTATTTTTTTTCTGGCAGCGAGACCACGTACCACGGGTGGGCGGAATTCTTAGATATAGCAAAGGTAGTTAATTTATATACCTACGCCACAACTGTTGCGGACACTTTTCACCTTTCATTTAAGCTTTTTAACCTTTTATTTAAGCTTTCCTTATATTAAAATTTTTGCTAGTACCCGTAGCATGATGGTTAGTGCGTTGGACTGTCATGCAAGACGTCTTGGGTTCAATCCCTGCCTGTGCCACCTTAATTTAAAAAAAAAAAAAATAATAATTTTCGCGGGTACTGCCTCTTGCGAGGAATTGACAAATCCTTGAAGAGTAATTCTTGTCATGAAAAAGTGCTTTCTCAAAACTAGCCGTTCGGATTCGGCCTAAAATTGTAGGTCCCTTCCATTCCTGACAAACAGTACTCGCACACAGGAATGGTTGAGAGTTGTAAGTCACTAGGCCCTGGTTCACACGGACTGTTGCGCCACCCCATTTGATTTTTTATATTAAAATTTAGTGTTGGGTGATGGCTTAAATGTTTTATATCGCTATGATATTTTTTTAAATTTCAATAGTAAACCACATACTAATCTGTAAAATCCTTAATCTGCAACTATCTCCCATTAGACCCCATCAAACAAGCTACAGACGACGCGACGCCCGTGCGAAAGTTTAAAAATTAAATCAAAATTTGCTACTACAAAATACCTTATTAGAAAACTGCAAATATTTGAAAAAAGGTGTGGAATGTTTGAGGATGAACGGACACTTTTCACCTTTCATTTAAGCTTTTTAACCTTTTATTTAAGCTTTTCTTATATTAAAATTTAGTGTTGGGTGATAGCTTAAATGTTTTATATCGCTATGATATTTTTTTAAATTTCAATAGTAAACCACATACTAATCTGTAAAATCCTTAATCTGCAACTATCTCCCATTAGACCCCATCAAACAAGCTACAGACGACGCCCGTGCGAAAGTATAAAAATTAAATCAAAATTTGCTATTACAAACTACCTAATTAGAAAACTGCAAATATTTGAAAAAAGGTGTGGAATGTTTGAGGATGAACTTATTAAGCTTTTAACAGTGGAAAGGGAAGTATACGTCGCCGCATATAGGTAGTGGTTATTTTAGAAAAAATAATTAATAAGTTGAAAAAAATAAAACTAAACTGACAACTTCCCATTTTGTACCCGTCTGGCAATATTTTCAAGTTTTACAAATATTAATAAAACATTTAGTGTAAGACAAAACAAGTTCGAAGTCAATATCTTTATTTGGTCTCAAGATACTTGGGTCAAAACCCATTTGCATCTATTTGAGTTTTTAACTTGTATTCTTATAAAAGTATGTAAATTCAATCAATAACATCATTGCACCATGCAGTATCATGTACGTCTAACTTTTGTTGGGCATCTTAAATCCTGCATCAATTTCAAACATTTACTTCTAACTCTCCTCAAAATGTGCGCCGCAATCAAGTGTATCTTGTTTAAGCTATTGATAGTTAGAACTTAAGTACGTATGTGTGTACTATATGTCTACTACACATAGAATCCTTAACGCAAATGGAAGTACCTAATGCAAAACATTTTATTGCTAGTTTTCAACAGGAATTATTTTAGCTATCTCTAGTTGAGTACTTTCATAAACTCCTCATATCCGTTACTGCATCCGGGTCGACGATACGAAGTATAGTATTGAGAAAAAGTATAAGTCCTTATACATTCATGTGTCATTTAACTGATAGCTTAACTCGTTTGGTATGAAAGTTTTATTTGGTAAGAAACTTAACAGAGCGTATCTTACATTTTTGGATGTATTATAATAATATAATAAAGTAGACAATAAATAATAACAAAGTCAAAATGTATACCTTCAGTGTGACCACAGTCGAAAATCTATAGAAGATAGAAGAGTTCAGAAATAACATTGAACGGGAAATAACGACCAAGTTGTCATTAATTATGTTCAATGAAACTTCCACCGCAAACGTGCCCGCAGTGGCCTTATGAACGAAGTTGAGTCTCATTCATAATGGTTTTGATTGTACTTCAAGTCGATATTAAAGTTTTGAAAAATCTCTAATTGTTTGTGGTTTATTTTTAAAAACAAAAGTTGTCAAGTTCTTTTTGGAAAACCCGACAGCAATGTTGCTGTTGAGTTTTTTGACTTTTTGTTTATGCTGAGGAGCCTCTAAGTGCTCACTGCGAAAAAGTGGAGACTTGAAGTTCTTTATTTGTAAATCCTCACCTATCAGCAATCCTATATTTAGTCCAATGTCCAAGTAGGGTCGTTGGAGAGGAACAGCATCGTTCCCCATGCATACCTCACAGTGTTGGTGTTATAACTGATTTATTTATGTATGGAATAAAACAAAAATGTCATAAAAAAAAGTTTTTACAATTTTTTGTTCTGCTTTTCGAAAAGTGAAAGGCATACAATTATTTGTTTTTTTTTTGTTTAATTTAGAATGTATATTTACTCTTACCACAACAAAACAATTGAGTACCTTTTTACAATTGTAACAAAAATTGATGAAAACTTTTGTTTACATTTTTTAATCACATTTTAAATGTTTCATGCCATATTTTTAAAAAACTATTGACAAAAATAATTAATTCTACATTTAAGATTATAAAAAAGATTTTTGGCTTTCAAAACCGGCACAGCACTTTATTAACAAAAGTGTTGCCGTTGTAATTTCAAAAATTGCGCCTACCTCCTTAAAGGGGCGAGATATACCATCCTCCAAAAGAAAAAAATGTTTGTTTTTGACCCTTCTACAAAAAACCGTTATCAATTCTTGACAGTCTGATGCAACTAAACATGCTTGCAAATGTACATCGATGTGAGTTTTTACCGAATTCATTGAATATTATGCACGTCTAACTTTTGGTATCCTGAATCCTGCACCAATTTCAAACATCAACTTTTACCTCTCTCACTTCAGAACGTGCACCACAATCAAGTGTATCGTATTTATAAGCTATTGATATTTGGGAAGTAAGCATGTACTCGTATGTACTATATGCATACATGTGTGGCATGAATTCTTAACGCAAATCGAACAAAAAAACCTAATGCAATACATTTTATTGCCAGTTCTCAACAGGGATTATTTTAGCAATCTCCAGAGGACTTTCATAAACTTCTCCTTCCTATCCTTAACTGTATCCGGGTCAAGGGTTTGGTAATTTTCTTACGGAGTATTGAGGAAAAGCATAAGGACAAATTCAAGTGTCATTTAACTGATAGCTAAACTCGTTTGGTATATAAGTTTTTTTGGTAAGAAACTTAACAGAGCGTATCTTCCTTTTCTGATGTATTTTAATAATATAATAAAGTAAACAATATATAATTATAAAGTAGACAATTTATACAGGGTATTTGATATTTTTGTTGATATTTTAATTTGTCAAAATGATTAGAAAAAAGAACAAATAATGTCACTCACAATGTATGTAGGATATATATGATGCACATATAGAAGCATAATGATGATGATATTACTATTTCTTTTCTATTCTATTTCTAAGAAATATATATATGTAATGTGTTATCCTTATGGCATCAGATACCCGACAATGTTAGTCTCGTCAAAATAGGCCCAGCCAATAATTTTAACTTAATATTGACCCGCTCACGATCTTTCGAATTTTGAGTTAATGAACCGGTTTCTTTGATAAAAGAATTCTGTGCCTTAAAATACGATAAAACCAACTAAAGTATATATATTTTATGCAGAAAATCAACAAAAATAACTAAAACGATGGTTGGATGGATTGATTCTTCTTACAAATCAAACGAAATACTTGCATTGATTTTTATACTATTATACAAGGTTATCCATTTTGCGGTTTAAAAGTAAACGTAAATAAAACACATATAAAATATTATTTGTATATTTATTTTTTTATTATAAAGTTTGAACGTTGACATTATGTGTGAAATACTACATCCTTTAAATGACCCTCACGTGAATTTTTGCAAACATCGATTGTTTTCAGGCCATTTTCGAACACTTTTTGGCACATCAGCTATGCCGAATATTGGTTTTTAAGTGGTCAATAGTTAAAAGTTTATCAGCATAAAGACGGTCTTTCGCGTAATAAATTACAGCGGTGTCAAATCGCATGATCTTAGTGGCCAGTTGATATCGTAATGACGATAGGCCATATTTGCTCACGTATTCTCCAGGTCGTATTCTTGAATAGCAGGCAAAAATAAAAGTCGGTAATCATATGACAGAAACTCTTCGATAAGGTCCAATTACACCTCCCGTCCAAAGACCACATCAAACAGTGACTTTTTGTAGATGTAATGGCCTCTCTTCAATTACTTGAGGATTCTCAGAACCCCAAACACGACCATTTTGTTCATTAACACACCCACCCAAAATTTTGTTCGAAAAATCGCTGTTCAATGCCTGTTGTTCAAGCACCCATTCGAAATATCTACGACCGACGCACGTTGTGAATGTCAGCGGATGGCTTCAGTTGTTGTGTGAGCTGAACTTTATATGGATGCAGGTTGACTTTCAACTGAAAAAAAATGTTTTATCAACTCAGTTTGACTGATGTCGAATTTCAGCCCTATACTTTTGATCCCGCAAAATGAATAATAATGAATAAATACACATTAGTAAAATATTTAAATTACTTGTACAGCCGGAATATGGAACAATTATTTCATTTATCCTATTCTCAAATATAGGTTACAGTGACAATATATACAACCTGTACGATTCAGGCTTTTGGTATGGTAATGATAAAACTGAATTTACTTTAAATAGATGGGAAGTTAACAACAATACCAGCGTCTGGTAAACAATTTTGTCTAAAAATATATCATTCCCTAACGACAAATGTCGTGATGAGCTTTCTATTTCTATTATACCTCAATAAATTAAAATTTATATAAAACGACATAAGTCCAATCACAAATATGTGTTTTTTTCAATTTCTCCCATAACACAGATGTTTTTCAGTCCAAGAGACCAAATTTTATCTTGTATTTATTTTTTAAGAAATTGCTTTTGAAAAAAAAGACACTAATTTTAGTATATGGGGCGACATCATCATCTGGATAGTTTTTATTTATGAATTTTGGCATGCTCATAGATGCTATAAAATGGTTACGAAAAATCATGGAAAACTTGTCATCTCATGTTAGATTTCAAGTTTCTTTTAAAATAAAATGTAACTCTTCTTTTTTTAAACGTTTGCATACACGTTAAGCCTATCCCTTAACCTTTATGCAATTAACTCAATGATTAAAAAAAAATAACTATTTAAAGCGTTTATTTAATTGTCTTGTGTTTTGCGATTTTCATCATACTTATCTTAGCGGTGCATTTAAATTAAATGGCAATCGTTTTAAAATCTTTTTCTTTGGATCTTACTTAATAAAAATGAGAATTGCTTTGTAGAGAATAAAATGATCTACAAAATTGTTTTGATTTTTCAAAACGAAAATTCTTACTAAGACGGTATTTGTAATTGAATAAAAATGTAACTATAACGATGGGTACCTATACAGGTAGATATTTACACTAAATAATAAAATAATTTTAACAACATTTAGACCATTACTCATATTGTGAAATAAAATTGTAATTTCGAAAATCATATATTAATAAGAACGTTAGTTAAAGTTGAAGTTACTTATGAAATCGGAAACAATTTTAAATAAAGCAAGAAAAAGCATATATAATTTAATCTTAAAGAACTTCCTACATGTTTAAATTCAAACTCAATTTAGTTGTAGATTTGTTAAAATGCAATATTTAACTCAGTTTAAAACAAAAATGAAGATAGCTATCAAAAAACATCGTAGTAACACTAATTATCGTTAGTTTATAGAATTAACTTTGTAAATAATTAGTCACTGTAATGTAATTCGTGCTTTATTATCTTTTGAATTGATTTGATACACATAAAGATATATTTACATATTTGATAAAGCAATAAAATTAACTCAATATTAAATAATTACATAATAATAATGAACTTGGTGAATGTATAAATATGTATATATATATAGAAACTACACCGTGAGATGGGTAACAGAAGCTTTAAAAATGTATCGACCATTAATTCTATTTAACGGTCTTGCATTATGCATTTGGTCTGTTGGAGTATTTTGTGTCACGGTAAACCTTAACTTGTTTTGTTTTTTCTTTTCCGAAAACTTTTTAATAATCAATTTTCGCTTTAGGATTGGGAATTTGTTATATTGCGTATTGAACACAACACAACGAATGCTGATATAATTGACTTTGACTTGCGTCCAATACGTGTCAGTCAAGGAGTTTATGCTATCAATGGGTCTATTGTTATCGGCATGGACATGGACGATACAAATTCGGTAAATATTTAAGATACATAAACCTCAATTTGTTATTGAATTAATAGCCGAGTGTTATTAAACATTTCATTCATAGGTTGAATTAAAGCTTTATCGAAGTGCTTCTGGGAGTAGCCAATTTCGAGCAACTCCATTTGAAATTCCAAAAACTACTTTTTATAAATTCATGACTTCGATTTATGTTAAAATGTTGCAAAAAGATTTGCTTCAGTGCTCAAATTTACCTGAGCATAAAGATAGTTTTGAAAAGCCTTTACAAAAAGGTACTTACGTATTAAATAAGTGTATAATGTCAAATGATGGAATGCCAGGACATATACAACCTGGAATTTATAGAGCTAGTGGTCATCTTGGTGACGGCGGTGTTGAGCTATATGTTTCAATATTCTTTGAAGTTATAACAAAATCAATGGTTTGAGAAGTACTATAAAGTACAATTTGCACATGGTTTTCTATTACATACAAAATTAAAAAGTCAATAAAGAAAATAGTGTTATTTGCATAATGCATACTTTTTCTCCTTTTTCAAGCAAAGCAAAAAACTGCCTTATAAATTATAAAAATATACGAAACTAAGTTTTTTTAAGCTTAAACTAGTGGTGAACTTTATTTATTCTTATCTTATTTATTTAAATCGGGTCAAATACTTATGTCTAGAGCGATATATGGATAAAGCAATCGAAAATAGCGATAACAAAACATTTTAATAAAATGGTTGAATTAGTTTTCGAGAATCCTCGAGGACGAAAATTCAAATTGATTCAAAAGTTGATAAAGTTTTATAAGGAGTTTCTCTTATTCAGTGGCCTACAAAGCTGGTTGATTTATGCGATTAGATGTTTTTTTAGTTTCTATAACGTCAGCATTTACGACCAAAAAACAAACTTTATTCATATATATTTTAATACAGTCCATTGAGAACTGGGACCTAGTGACTTACAACTCTTAACAATTAATGTATGCGAATAACGTTCTCAGAATTTGAAGGGACCTACAATCTTGAGCCGAATCAAAACCGAAAGAAAACACTTTTCTTGAAAAAAATTACTTTGGAGGATTTGTCAATTACTCGCAAGAAGCAGTATCAGTGAAAAAAAAAACATTTAGATGGTACAGGCATGCATTGAACGTGAAGCCTCTGGTATGACAGCACACGCACTTTTTTCTTATTTTTTTTAAAGTTCATTCTTATTATTTCAATCTCAAACCTATTTTAAAGCTAGACAAAAATTCATAAAATTAACCTTATTAACCATAACATACAATTAACTTACTGGTCCCATACGGACACTCTAAGTTAAACAATAATACTTAATTCAAATGCCTTTCAGCCCTAAGATCTATTAGTCGCACTATAACTAACAATACTACGCACTAACCATCACGCCACGGGTAGTATATATATATAATATAATAATAATAATAGCAAAGAAAATATAATGAACATAAAACAATATAAAAGCTATTATTTAATAGAAGCGACCCACGGGTCGAAAAATCCGACCACTACATCACAGGATTTTAAGTTGGGCTAATCTGAAGATGGCCTAGGTGTTTTATGAAAAACTTAGAAGAACTAAATAAAACAAAAAATTTTAAATTAAGATTGAACAGGTGGACTTTTTGTGATGATGTGATGAATGACACTGGAATTAATAGGAGGCAGGATAACAGAAAGATAAAATACTTCAGCACATTTTATGATACGCGTACTAAAATGATGATGTATTTACATTTGTGACATTTACGTTTATTTCAAAACACGTCGTCGTATCTTTGCATATGTTTTTATATACAAAGTTCGTATGCATTAGATTAAAATTTTCGAATTGTAAATGTTGACATTTGTCAACGTTTCAGGGTCCATAGAAATAAAATGAAACATTTTTGATCACAGACGTCTGCGTGTGTGTGCGTGTTTACGGACATCCGTCTATATATTAAGAACCAGTATATATATCGACTTAAAATAAATGTTATTCTTTAGATAACAGCCTTTCAAAAATGAGTGTGTGCTTTTTTACAATATCAGTTTTTAAAAAAAAGTGCAAATATCATATAATGTTACTTAATAACAAGTTATGATGATTTAAATAGAAAAACTGTAAAATAAATATTCGTCACTCCGAATATTTTACAAACAAAAATAATTGAATGCAGTGAAGTTGGCAAAAATTAATTTGTTCGACACGAATATCTTGGCAACAGTTAAAGATATTGCCTTTATAATAGTTTTATATTATAGAAAATAAGGTTTTTAATATTTATTAGAAAAATACAACTGTCACTTTTTTATAAAAAAAATGAGAATCTACTCAAACAGGCACAAGTGTGTCTATGTTAAGTTAGGATATGGTTTTAGAGATCAATGCACGTTGATGAAAAGGGAAATTGATGCAGAAAAATGATAATATCTTTGTATACATATATGTAAAGTTAATAGTACAACAACGAGGAGACTCTACGCCCCTACAGACTAAGGAGATATTTACTTAATTCGATGATATTACGAAGGAGATATATAAAAGAACAATTTTGTTTGAAATGTAATAAAATGAATAAAATAAAAACGAAATATAGGGACTTATAGGACAATACCAATCGCTTATTTGTTTTTTGAGGAACGAGGAATATTCAAGTTCAACCATGATTACCGTACAAAGGAATGCAATTTTAATTTACAGGATATTTTATTATTTTTTTAATTCCATTTCTATAAAATAATAACATATAAGAAATATTACTAAATCTTCGTAAAAATTGATTTTCTACTCAAATGTCTTTTCAAAACATTAAGATATTGACTTTAAATTAATTTCATTTTATAAAAAGCATTGTTTTCAACATTGAGTAAAATTTTAAGAAAATTCCAACTGGCAGTAAAAATTGGTTAACGAAAATAAATTTTGAATTCAAACTATTTCATTATATGCAAAATTGTATTGGTAATTTTTAGTCAATGTTTTAGAAATATTCAACTGACAACTTTTTCAACAAAACACGAACATCTACAAAAACAATAAGAAACTGACAAGAAATGGTTTTTGACAAGTATTAGGGAAACAGAGAAAGATATTGACACATTATTTATCTCAAATACTGTTTTATTCTCTACCTTCAATGGTTCAATCTCAGACAGATAGGGTAACCGGACCCCTTTTTGTTAGTGTTTAACGTGTTAAAGTACAGCTGATCTAAAGCAGTTCGGATATCTAAAAATAAATCCAAAGGTGTCTGAGAATTTCTGGTATATGTGGGTATCTGACACAACAAGTGATTCAACAACGAATTTCAAATTTGTATGTTTTTCTGTAAAAATCCAGTGAATTATTAAAATTATTTATTGAAATTGTTATTTTACAATAATTTTGTACCTCGAATCTAAATATTTGTCTGCTTTTTGTGAAATGGCTAAAGGATGGTTTAATGTTTTTCAACCTATCGCATATTTAGGTACCCAAATCGTTCCATAAGGTATCTAAAAATCCACATATCCAGGATAGCCCATCCAAATCTAGATTAAACGCAACCAATTCTTCTTCATACCCTACACCGTCAATCTTCTAATACCCGCAGCGCCCGGCTACTGAGAACATAAATAAAAAAAAATTCGATGATAGAACTATAGATTCTAGGTGTTAATGTCTTGTATTTGTAGGTGAAAACGATAGTACTCTCATGGTGAATAGAGGTGCATATAGATATTTTTCATTTTCATTTCACAAATCAAAAAAATATATATGTACATTAAATTGTATTAATTTAATTTATTAATTACTGTAACAAATATAAAAGTTGATAAATGTAAAAACTATTTAAGATAATTGGTGTTACAATACAAAATCATAATTTTCTCTAAATTATGGATTCAGAGGTTCAGCCATTTCTCTCCGAAATCATTTCATAGGCGTAAAAGCTTCTTTTAACGTCACAGGAAGTAACTGGACCAAATTTATATTTTATGATATTTTCATTTTTAACGGGTTAGAGACCAGACAAATCATTTTCATTGAGATTTAAAATATTATTTATTTTTGAAATGATTTCAAAATCTGCGGCCGAAGAATTACCGAAAGCCCTAGACTGCTATAAAGCAGACATCATCACCATCCCGGAAATACGATGGGATAGGCCGGGCAAAATTAGGATGAAAAACTGCGATATTTACTATGGTGACTGCTACCGCGAAAACCAACAGCGCTTATTTGGATGCGGCTTTATCATTGGAGCCAGGCTTAGGCAAGAAGTTTTGAGCTTTAGGTGCATCAACGAGCCACTCATGACCATACGCATCAAGGCTTAATTCGGCAACATTAGCCTGATATGCGCACACGTCCCCACAGAAGAGAAAGATGAAAGCACCAAAGATATGTTCTTCAAGCTCTTAGACAAAATAAATGAGCAGTGTCCTAGCTACGATATTACAATTGTCCTGGGCGATTTTAATGCCAAGCTAGGAAGGGAAGACATCTTTGGTGGAATAATGAGGAAAAACAGCCTGCAAGACAACACTTCCTACAGCGATCGACGCCAGACACACCTCCAGCATCATGGATGTCCGAACTTTCCGAGGAGCTAACATCGACTCGGACCACTACCTCGTTGTAGCACTTCGGGTTTCCAGACCCAAGTCAAAATAGGGAGAAGGTACAACGTCGAACGGCTACAATTGCAAGAGATCGCTAAATCCTTTTAAGACAGAGTTGCAAGTAACCTCTCTCGAAGTTCTTTGCCGCCAATAGAATGTATCGAAAACCAGTGGCAACATTGCCAAGATGCAATCAGAGAAACCGCTTCAGATGTGCTTGGTTTCAAGCAGCCACCAACAAGGAACCCCTAGTGGTTTGATGAGGAATGTCGGCAGGAAAATGCAGCCAAACAACAGGCACACAAAGCGGAGCTGCATAAAAGGACGAGAGCTGCTAATGATCTCTATGAGCAGAAGAGGCAAGAGAAACACCGACTTCTCAGAGGGAAAAAGAGAAGGCATGAGAATCGTGCGGTCGAAGATGTTGAAAGGTTTAAAAACAGGAATGAAGTTCGAAAGTTTTATGAACAGGTGAAATGAAATTCACAGGTGCATAAACCTAAAACCGAAGGCTGCAAGGACGAAAGTGGAAACATCATAGTGGAACCGCAGTCAATGCTGAGGATATGAAAAGACTACTTCTGCAGACTTTATTATGGCGACGACGAACCGAATTCCGCTGTCAGGCAGGATGATCCATTCAACAACGACGAAAGCCAACAATCCCGTCCTCCCGCTTTAGACGAAGTAAAGATTACCATATATAATTTGAAGTCTAATAAAGCCGCTGGAGCGGATGGCTTGAATGCTGAACTCTTTAAAGCAGCTGGAGATAAGTTGGCTAGGAGCATGCACCAACTTACATATCTGTAAGATATTTTTGGAAGAAAGCATGCCCATGAATGGAACCTCAGTATTGTTTGCCCGATCCTGAAAAAAGGAGACCTTCTAAACTGCACGAACTATAGAGGAATCAGTCTTTATAACATTGCTTATAAAATCTTTTCTGCCGTAATATGTGAACGTCTAAAGCAAATCGTCAACAACCTGATAGGTCATTATCACTGTGGTTTTAGACCAGGAAAGTCCACAGTCGATCAAATAACCACATTACGCAGATCCTGGAAAAAACCCAAGAACACCAAATAGACACCCACCATCTTTTCATCGATTTCAAGGCCGCATATGACAGCATCTAAAGGGTCGTGTGAGAATTCACGCTGCTCCATAAAGGTTGGAAACAACTTAACAGAACCTTTCGATGTCAAAAAGGTTTTAGACAAGGTGATGCAGAGTCATGCGATTTTTTTTACATCGTACTTGAAAGAATAGTGCAGAGCTCACACGTTAACACTAGAGGCACTATCTTTCAAAAGTCTGTCTAATTGCTAGCATATGCTGATGACATTGACATAATCGGAAGAACTCAGCGTGATGTCAATGGGGCTTTTGTGAGTATTGAGGCAGAGGCGGCAAAAACAGGTTTAACGATTAATGAGGGCAAAACAAAGTACATGCTGTCGTCAAGAAAGGACATACAACACCGACGTCTTGGTCAAAACGTCACCATCGACAGACGTAACTTTGAGGTGGTCAAGGACTTCGTCTACCGAGGCTGCGCTGTAAACACAGAAAACAACACCAGCGCTCAAATCAAACGCAGAATAACTCTTGCTAACCGCTGTTTCTTTGGACTAAGAAAGCAATTGAGAGGTAAAGTCCTCTCTCGAGGCACCAAAGCAAAGTGTCGCTACATAAGACCCTCATCATCCCCGTCCTGCTATACGGTGCAGAAGCATTGACTATGACAAAAGTGGATGAATGCACCTTGGGTCGTATAGAGAAAAAAGGACCAGTTGGAGCGTACAAGTGGATAGTGACCTCACCCAACTTGGAGCGTGAAACTGGAGACATCTAGCTAGGGACAGAGCTAGATTGAGAAGTTTGTTGGGTGAGGCCCAAGTTCACACAGGATTGTAGCTCATGTTAGCATGTGAACCAAAAAAGTTCTCTTTACCATTTTGTGTGGCATTAAATGGAATCTAATAATAGCATACACAAATTTAAATTGACAAATGTTTTTTTTTGTATAATCATTATCTTACCTCAATGATTCCCTCTATAGTATCTGCGAAAAATTTTGCCGTCTTCTACCATGTTCCCCATCTTGTAATGATCGGTTCTGGTAATAACTCCTTATTTAAAATTTGCTTATATTGCTGTACACTGAGTCGAGGTTTTATGCAAAATTTTTGCTACACATCTCCCTTGTTTATCGGTTGTTTCTTCCACTGATATCCATACGCTTTCGTCTTTGATACTGTGGCGAATTTTTTGAATTGATTGTTGGTATCATTCATCCAACTAGCTCTTTATGAGGGTACTTTCATCTGAAATTAGTTACCCTGCGTATTAAAAAAAAGAAGCTGGGATGCGACCCACACTGATAACTTCCCATTCCGTCTGTCGATTCGTCTTGCTTAAAAGTTTGTCTAAAATCAATTTTTACCAACTTTTATACATTTTTTTAGGTTTTTATTTTTTGTAAAAAATATGTCTATTCGATTTTTCTCAAAATTGGCCCAATGTTGGAAACCATAATTCTTATAAGTTAAAATTAGTTAGAAGCTATTATCTCAAATTTTTGAAAAGATATTTGGGTCGAAAATCATTTTTTACCAACTTTTGATAATTTTTTTTCGGTTTTTAATTTTTTGTAAGAAAACTGTCAACTCGATTTTTTTCAAAATTTAACTGAATGTTGACAACAATATTTTTTGAAAGAAACAAGTGAATTAAAGCCAATATCTCAAAGTTTTGAAAAGAATATTTGAGTCGAAAATCAATTTTTACCAACTTTTATTAATTTTTTTTTAGGTTTTTATTTTTTTTTAAGAAAACTGTCAATTCGATTTTTCTCAACATTTTTCAGAATGTTGAAAACAATATTTCTTATAAGATAAAATAAGTTTGAAGCCTAAATTTCAAGTTTTTGAAAAGATATTTGAATCGATATCCAATTTTTACCAACTTTGACTAATGTTTTTTTTAGATTTTTATTTTTTATAAAAAAAAAAACTATCATTTCGATTTTTCTCAAAATTGTATCAGATGTCAAAAACACCATTCTTCGTTGCACAAAATTGTTTTGGAGATAAAATCATATTTAAGTCGTAAAATTTTGGAGGTGACAATTTTTTTTTTCAGTTTTTTTGATCTAAAAAAAATACCGTTAAATAGATTTTTTCAAAAAATATAGTTCTTTGATATCACGTTGCAATATATTATATAAAATTTAAATCAAATCTTTACCGTTTTTGGTTCGTAAGATATTTAGGGTTAACCAAAATGTTCGCCTATTTTCAAACTGCTATGGTAAAAAAAACCACCCACGCAATTTTCTTCAGATCCCTTTCTGCATTTTTCTGCCTTATTATCTGTATAACAAAATTTATTTGAAATCGATATCTCTTTTGGTTCTTATGGACGACGAAAAAAACGTACGGACGACGTACGAACGTACGAACGTACGTACACACGCACGCACAGACATCTTTCTAAAAATCTTTTATTTCGACTCTAGGGACTTTGAAACGTCGGGAAATGTCAAAATTTTCAATTTGACAAATCGGACCCATTACAATAACTTCGTATGGGAAGTTAAAAATACTAAAAAGTTACTGGACGTTTTGATAGAGGTGTACTCGTTTTCGTCGTTGTTGCTATTCGATGCTTTTGACCTTAAATGAAGTGAAGTAGTGATATGCTGCTGCAATTGAACATACATTTAATCTAACAATCAGGCTTACTGCAAACAAATATTTCAATGTTAAATTTGGAATTCGTAAAAAAAAAATAAAAACTGATTTGCATAAATCTGAATATTTAATTTTCACCTTTTTGTTCCAAGTTGTGCAAATTATATAGTTTCCATCAACTTTAAAGACCGGATTTTCTGGATCCAATCTTTGTACATGCAAACCATAGGTAGTACTCTCATGAGTAGAAACATTCCGCATTATTGGCGTTGGTGTAGCTAAGTGGAGATTTTCACGGGCGAGCGAGATGAAAATATTATTTTCATTCCCAATAACAGCCCGTAAAGTAAGGGAAATAATTAATTTACCATCCAAAATGACAACAAAATTTTCTTCAGTCTATTTGATTCCACCTTTGTATATGTTTTCATATACAGAGGTTCCATACGAACACAAATCATCATACACAGATTTCTCACGCCTATGGAGAATATTGACCTATGAAACTGAAAGGGCTACATTTGAAAAGCTTTAAACAAAGATTTTTCTTACAAAAATGTACGATTCTCTAATCTTTTACCCCACTGATAAATTTTGTTTTTTTTTTGGGCCAACAGATATGGTTTTGAAAAAGAAGTTTTTGTGCAAAAACACTCCATATGTGCGTATAACCCTCCAAAACCCATTTGTTAACGCTGTTGTATTCGTAATTCCGACGAATAGATGTAAAAATGGCTTATCTTCACCCATGCATAAAATGAACTACTGAGTTTGAAGGAGAAATTACACAATTTGGAGGGAAAATTTCACGAATACCTTTTTGAAAGAGGTTATGAATCAGCTGTTTCTTAGTTTGTAGGCAAACAAGATGGCTAACGAGGATTTATACCAAAAACACTCTATATACTAGAGTGTTTTTGATTTATACCTTTATTAGTGTTTTTGACACATATGAAAGACTTATGTTTTGTTCAAGCAACATTTGTTCATTGAAATTCACATGTATTCATTGATATTACAAATAAAACAATGTAAACAAATGGCTCTTAGAACTTAAAGGCTGGTACGTACGAAGAATTTATATCAAAAACACCCTTATAAAGATATAAATCCTCGGTAGCCATCTTGGTTTGCTACAACCTACACCGGGAATCAGATTCATACCCTCATTTAAGTATGCATGAAACTTCTTCTCTAAATTATGACATTTCCCCTAAAAACGCAGTTGTTTATTCTGTGCATGTGTGAATTCACTAAACGTGAACGAAACATCCACATTACAAATACAACAATGTAAACAAATTGGTTGAGGGTGATACGTACGAAAGATTTATTCTTTATATGGAGTGTTTTTGATTTATATCTTTAAATAGATTGTTTTTGATACCTTTGAAGGATTTGTTTTTGAAAATTGTGTCTCTTCTTTCAACTACAGTTCACACTACCTTACCATTTCAAGCACAAAACGGCCATCTATTTGTCATATTTCAAACTATATTTCTTAGGTTTCTGAAATTGTCTCATATACAAACCAATATCTCAAATCGTTGTTGTATTAAGTGTTGAAAGATAAAGAAGCAGGACAGTTCACCTCCACCGGTTTACCTCTGCAAGTTTACCTCTGGGCAGTTTACCACCGCCGGGTTACCTCTGGACGTATTGATAATTTCCGATAATTAAACGCAGATAATGTATTACAAGGCTTATTAGTAGAAAAAGTGTTTATTTTAGTTCTAAGTATACAAACAAATTAACTCCCTGCTTATTTATTTTAACCTGATGATGCCCCAACATGTGTTTACCGATTTATTATTGGCAATTCCCAGGGACATGTTCAACTTTCAGTTGGGAGCTGTAGGTAATTTGAAAATGCGCTGCAAGCAATAAACTTGCTTATATTTTTCTAAGTCCAGCCAATCTGGAAAGAAAATTAAAGTTGCTCAAAATAAAATGCCCCAAAAGGCTTCCTTCATTCATTTATTTATTGTAGATTAAGGTACAAAAATCTTACATCTACCTTACATTCTTAAGAGTTTTAGAACTTAACATTTTGCTTTTTCAGCTTTAATACATTTGTATACATTAAAAAAATAGATTAATTTATATAATATTAAATTAAGGGAAATTTCTACAAAACAAAACCCTTATGTAATACTTATAATCTAAATTGCACATAGGTCATTGATTAGACTGTTGTCCGAGAATTGACATTTATACATTAAATCTGATACATATTTTATAGAAGCGTTAACAACAAGATTGACATTAGTTTGTTCATATAATTTCAATGTTGAAAATCCTTAAGGTAATTTAAGAATAATTTTAAGTACTTTATTTTGTATTATTTGTAATTTATTTTTATGACAGGTCGCGCAATCGTACCAGACAGGAACACTGTACAATAAGATAGGTTGAAAGTTTAATTTATATAAAATGAGTTTGTTTTCTGTACTAAGCTTTGAACTTCGACTAATAAATGGGTAAAGTATTCTAATATACATATTGATTTTGTTTATGGTATCTATGGTGCATGATTCGTTGTATATTGACTGGACTCCTTATATGAAATATAAAATTTGGGAACACCATTATGAATTATGCGTCGATGTCTGCAATTTGTGTGGATTCATAACTCTGCATAATACACTAAAAGCACAGATAATAAATATACAGATGTCTCACCCTTATGGCGAGAAATGATATATGGAACTGAAATCAACCAAAAAAAGAGCTTTTTCAAAAAGTTCAGCTCAGTCACTAAATGAATACACGAAAGCTATGTTGCTCGTCTTCTTTCCTATGAATGAAAACTAAGGCAAAGAAAAATCTGAAATCATTTTTGTATGTTCTTTTCCTCTCATAATCCTAATGCACAGTTACACATAATACACCAAGATCATTCTTCACAAATGAAAACAAAACGGTTTTATTTTGATTTTTTGTGGTGTGGTGTGGCTGGTGGTGATGCGTTGAAAATAGGTGCAGGAGAATTGATCGCTTGTCGACGAAAAGAAAAAAAAATGTTTACAGTTGTCTTTGGAAATAGAAACAAAGCTAGGACAAGGTTGTCTTTATAGCTCGAGTTCTTATAATCGGATATGTAAATGCTAGTTGCGTGCATTCATGTGGATTTTTTTTATAAATTCATCTTTTACTTCAATTTTGTAAAATCACTACAAATACATTTTTCTATTTTATATGTTTTTAAACGTAATGAATTGTTGTTGACTGGTGTCAATGATGATGAGGTACCTACATATGTCCAATGTACATGTACCTATGTATGTACCTCATTGTACATAATGTGTCAACAATTAAAATAATAGGTATTTTTTTTTCTAGTTAAAAGGAACTGATCTTATTTTTTTTATTCAAAAAGATAACTTCCTCAAAAATGGATAAGTAGATTTTGTGCAGCAAAAAATAAAAATATGTACTGTTTTCTGTTCAAATAAGGGTCTTCCTGTAGATTTGTATGCTCTGATATGTTTCCTTGACATAACTGTATAAAAAAAACGTGTTCCTTTTTGATTATTGTAATTTTGACATTTTTCGACGTTTTGAGGTCCCTTTAGTGGAAATAAAAGCATTTTGGGAAGGTGTCTGTGCGTGTGTACCTACGTTCGTACGTTCGCGACGTTTTTTGCTGTCCATAGTCAAGAACCAGAAGAGATATCGACTTCAAATTTTGTTATACAGATAAAAATGTAGAAAGATGCTGAAAGGAATCTCAAGAAAATTGCGTGGGTGGTTTTTTTTACAAAAGCAGTTAAAACAAAGGTGAAAATTTTGGTTAACCCCTAATATCTCACGAACCAATAACGCTAGAGACTTCAATTAAATTTTATAGGTATTATATATTGTAACGTCTATGTAAGTAAGATGAATGGGGCAAGTGTAATCCAAGTTGATCTCTGAGAGAGTTGAAACCGCAGGACGAACGTTTGCGATAAAATAAGTTTCGCAAAAGTCTTGGTGTTTTGATTTATACCTTCCATTAAATCGATTTCTCTTTCGAGAGAATTCTTTTCATCAGACCAAAGCCTTTTTTACTCTTTTTAAGTCGACTAATTTTCTGTAACATGTAACATTGCTCCAGAAAAGAACCGTTATTTTGTTTTTAAGTTTTCTCTAGAACTAATGAACCAATCTTTTTTTCTGCACAAGCCATTATACTTTCTTAATAATATTTAATGATCAACAAATTCATTACTTTTTATATTTAAACAGACTCTTTGGATACATGAGCAGGTTCCTGCGATCCAGTCGTGCATTTCATTTGTTTTGCTTTTCGTCCAGTTTTTTCAAAGTTTTTTTTTTCAAGTATCTTAGTCTTGACATTCTTGAATCAGACTGTGATGCAACCCAACATTATAATCTACCATTATTGTGTGTCTGATTTAAAAAAAATGCTCGGATGCGGCCCACACTGATAACTTCCCATCCCGTTAGTTTAATTATTTTTACAAATTTTAAAATAATCAATAATATTTAATATATGGAAATAGTTTAGTTTGAAAATCTAGTTTTGTTAAATAGATTTTTAGTCGAAAATAAATTTTTATCAATTTTAGTAGCATTTCTTAAATTTTTACAAATTGTATGAATGAAATTAATTTGAGAGATATCAAGAAACGTACACCATTTTTACCAAATTTGCTAACTATTTCTTGCAGATTTTTTTTATGATGGACTGTTAGATTTTAATAAAAAAAACTGCTAATTATCGAAAACAATATTTTCTGTGAAATAAGAAAGAGTTGAAGACAATATTTTTAATTTTGAAAAGCTATTTGAGTGGAAAGTAAATTTTTTTTTTGTTAGGTTTTAACATTTTTTTTAAACTTTCAGTTCTATTTTTCTGAAAATTGTATTGAGTCGAAAATCAAATTTTACCAAATTTTATTAATTTTCTTGTTTAGGTTTTTATTTTTTTTTTTTTAAATTGTCAATTTGATTTCTCTCAAAATTTTTCAGAATGTTGAAAACAATATTCCTTATAAAATAAAATTGATTGGAAACCATGATCTCAAATTTTTGAAAAGATATTTGAGTCGAAAATCAATTTTACCAACTTTTATTGAGTTGTCTTTTAATTTTTTATTTTTTGTAAAAAAAACTGTCAATTCGATTTTTCTCTAAATTTTACTGAATGTTGACAACAATGTTTTTTAAAATTAAAAAGTAGTTTGAAGCCAATATCTCAAAGTTTTGAAAAGATATTTGAGTCGAAATTCAATTTTTAAAAACTTTGAGTAATGTTTCCTAAGGTTTTTATTTTTTATAAAAAAAACTGTCGATTAGATTTTTTCTCAAAATTTTACCAGATGTTAAAAACTTTATTTTTCGTTGCACAAAATTGGTTTGGAGATAAAATAATTTATTATTCGTAAAATTTTCGTTGACAAATTTTTGTTTATTTTTTTTTTTTTGATTTATAAAAAAAACCTTTAATTGGATTGTTTTTTAATTTATTTGAAGTCGATATCTCTTCTGGTTTTGAGCTATGGACAACGAGAAAAACGTCGCGAACGTACGATCGTACGAACGTACGTACACACGAACGCACAGACATCTTTCTAAAAATCTTTTATTTCGACTCGACAAAATTTTCAATTTGACAAATCGGACCCATTACAATAACTTTCTATGGGAAGTTAAAATTAGAAAACACAGAAACCAAATCATCTGTACATTCACTTGCCCCTACTTGCCCACACAAGCGACTTCTTCTTTTCTCCTTACCGGACACCTAACAATCGACATTACAAAAAAAAATAAACAAAAAAAACCCAACATTATCACCTCTTTATTCTTTTACGCACCAAAACGCGTATAAAAAAAAAGATATACCTACATTTGTTTGCAACGGATCAAACTTTGTTTTTGTATTCGTTGGCAAACAAAATGACAAATGAGAAGAGAAAAGTTTCTAAAAACGAAAAAAAAATATGCAAGGCAAAAAGAGCTTTCTCAGCTTTATTTCTAAAAGCTCTTGTCTGTTAAGGCTTGTCTGTTAAGAGAAAAAAATGTTTCATTTTTTCCTGCTGGGATGAGACATCTGTATAAATTTATTATCTGTGCTAAAAGTAGAGAGAGAGAGAGATAAAGGTATATAATCTGGAGACTTTTTACTATAACTTTTTGAAAGTGCTGCTGAAATAAATAAAAAAAAAAAATAAAAGCAAAAAAATGCTAACAAATCTGAAAAAAGTAATATAGTAACAAAACTTAAAAATACATTTTTTAACATTGTGCAGACGAAGATACTTTAACAAATCAGCTAAAGAAGCCAACAAAAAATTGATTGTTTGTAAACAAATTAATCCATTCTTTGTTATTCATTTGAGATTTAAAATTGTAGAAACAATTTGTTTTTTTTTTTTTTAATATTGTTAGTTTGACAAATAAACAGTTTCAAGCAAGAGTTGTTCCTAAATCAACCTAGTAAATCCCAAAAAAAAATCCTAAAAATTAAATTTAGATAATTTTTGTTTACCATAACAAGAGACTAAAGGGCCTTGCACATAAGAGCGATCAACATATGAACAAATGGGCGAACAAACGTGATTTTACACATTTAAAAAAGTCAATTTCAAACAAAAACACATTTAAATTATAAGAAACCAATTGACACTAATGTTAGGATTATAAAATTTGCATTTAGTTCCCTTAAACAAGAACATTTTGTGAAAACAATTTGGTAGTAACGAGTTACTGTGCAACTATTCGCGTTCCACGTACCATCCACACTGCCTTGAATAAATTGTTCACTCGCAACTTAACCTCAAAATTATACCACTTTTGTTTGTTTTTTTTTTTGTGTGAAAGATCATAGCTGAGGAAAATATGGCCAGCTTCTCTTTAGAAGAAATTAAATCTTTCCGAAGAGCCAAGTAGATTAGTTTAGGGTAGTAGGGCACATGCAACTATTTTGAAACCAAATAGTTCGATCGTAAGTTGCCCAAACATCGCACATAAGCAACTCCGAAAGTAATGAACGAAATAAAAAAATACACAGGAAACATTTATTCACTTTTTCTATCTTATATACACATAAAATATAGTTTCAAATGTATCCTATTCTTTTGCTTATGAAAGAAAAGAGTACATATACTGTTAAAAAAACGTATGGGAAGGATATATTAGGCTAGGCGCGCACATGCAACTTTTTTTAACCAAATAGTTCAAGTGTTAGTTGCGCACATAAGCTACTCTGAAAGTAATCAACGAAATAAACCAATACACAATAAACATAAACTAATTTTTTTTCTCTCTTGCACTTACAGAAAATGATTCAAAGATTTAGTTGAATGTCCGCGCAGTTACCAACAATTCCTTGTGACACAAACTAAGGAATTGATTTGAGGTGATCGTCCAGTTTGTATCAAAACACAAACTAAAAAGTTTCTCGAATGGGCGACTGAATTCTTTCTGCATGTGTGCGGACTCTCATATAAGTCTAAAGTGCTCAGTTTAAACCAGACAGTTTCGAAACTAAAAGTTGCATGTTCAATTTTTTGGAATGTTCTTGGTTAAGCCTGTTCTGAATTTTATAGAGTTAGTTTTTCACACTTTCACACTTATCTTTTCGATGCAATTTGTCAATTTGGTGGTTGGACATTTCAAACTACGTTTTGACGTCTACCGCTACGTCTGCATTAACTACCTCATTTATGTTCCCGATGTAACAAATGTAGTAAATAAAAAAAAATCGCATTTCTGCCATCTCTGCTTGTGACTAGAGATGGCAGAGTAGATTACGTCAGGTAATCTACTCGGTAAACTACGTGTAGTTAATTGGATAAACTACACGTTTGATTTGTTTCATTTACTACCCTACATTTGTTGCGCGTGCTACCTTCACAAAAAACGTTAAATTTCAAAAAGAATTTAAAAAAAAACGAGTGAATAAGTAACGACTAACGAGTGAAAAACACTGAACTATACATTAAAACCAAATATCTTGCGTAAATGAAATAAATCCAGTAATTCGAAGTTTTATGAAAGGAAAATGCAAATTTAATAATCATCTGTTTTATTTTTGTCGTTTATTTTAAGAGTATAGTGTATCCGAAGACGAGAGTTAGTTTTTCACACTTACACAATTATCTTTTAGATGCAATTCGTCAATTTGGTGGTTGAATGGACATTTCAAACTACGTTTTGACGTCTACCGCTACATCTGCTACATTTAACTACGTTAACTACATTTAATTACATTAACTACCTCATTTATGTAGCAGACGTAACAAATGTAGTAAATCAAAAAAAATCGCATTTCTGCCATCTCTGCTTGTGACACAAACTAAGGAATTGTTTTGAGGTGATCGTCTAGAAACTAAAAAGTTGCTCGTATAGTCGACAAAATGGTTTTTGCGTGTGCGCGGACTCACATATAAGTCTATAGTGCTCAGTTTAGAAACCAAACACTTTCGAAAATAAAAGTTGCATGTGCGCCCCTAACCTTAAGTTCCTCTTTAATCAAATTAAGAAGACATGCAAAAATATTGGTGGAACCGGGTAGGATAACTTTTATGCTGGTTAAATAACAAACAAATCTCCTTTTTTGTGACGATCCATATTGAGTGGATGCACATGTAAATATTTTTTATTTTTTTTTTCAGAAGACGCTTTTTACGAAACAAACTATCATTATTTTTCAAATCAAAATAAATTTGAAGTATAGCAAAGTGAGGCATCGTGAAACCTCATACTTCAGATCCCATACATATATAAAATATCCTCACATTTTTAACAAGTAATTTAATTCTACTCAACTTTTTTCTCTGATTACACATCCATGGGTCAAATTGACATTTCGATGTAAAAGAAAAGTCAAAAACGAACATCCACAGTTCATAGTTCGTAGCTCATGTGCAAGATTCTTAACACCAAATCGAAGATAATTGAACAAAAAAATACCAAAATAATGTTCCAGTGTGAAAGAACCTTACACAATTTTCTTTCTATGTACGCCATCTGTATGTTCAGAGCTTAACTAATTATCAAACTGCCATACCATTTCGCTTTCGCTTATCGAATTAAATTCGCCTTACTTAAAATGCTGTTATTTTCAAATGTGTCAAGTAACTGTTATCATAATTTTCAAGCGTCTCCTAAATAAAGTTCTAAAATAAAACAAGAATAAAAGAGCAAGGGAAATATTGTAATTAAACATTAGAATTAAACTAAAATATACTCAATAACCAAACTCAACGTATATTAAAAGTTTAAACCATTTCTTAAACAAGTGAGTTAGCAGTGCTATTTGTTGAAAATAATATATAATTTCGGATATTTTTTTCAAGGTGTAAACAATGGAGAACATATCGAAAATGGCAATTGATGACAGCTCTTCCTCAATGTACTTTTCTTTTAATAATACGACTGCATATAAAATGCAATTGGAAGTCGCCAATGACAATTCAATTCCCGCTAACGATGAAAATGAATGTGATCAAAATGACACGCTGGAAGCCGATGATGCAAATCAACCCATAGAACAAGTGCAAACAGTAAAGAAGCTATCATTTGGCGTATCCCCTGCCAAAGCCATTCCTAAAAATATTCTTAAGGCGTATAACGTTCTTTCATCGACTCCAACTAAAGCACAGTTGCTTAGAAGTGTCGAATTTAATAGAGGATCGGCTGCTGTAGATGTCGATGACCTGGGGTTAGCGTTCTTAGAAGCCCCTCAGGAATCCATCAAATCCGTTTTAACCGAAGAGAAAGAAAATCAACCTCAAGAATCCCAAGAAATAGTATTTTCAGAGACTTCTTCAGAAATAGTGGTATCTGTGATTGAAAAGACGCAGGAAGAAGAGAAACCAGTCAAAAAGGTGGGTTTTTCTAATTTGCCCATTTTGAAGAACTCAGGAAATTCTAATATACAAGGAGGCACTCCTAATGTCCGTCGATCTTTTGCAAGACATGAGCCAGATCTTGCCAGAAATCGTCCTTCGAGAATTAACAAGAGAGTATCTATCGCTCAAAATACTCGTAATTTAGCACATTTTCAGTCCAGCGCGGATGAAATTCCTAAGATGCTTAGCTCAATTCTCAAAATTTCCAAAGGATTACCGAAAAAAAGACAATCAATTACTAATATTGATAATCCTTTCAATTTACTGGGAAGGGCCACTAGGATGTCGATTGTTAAAACCACGCTAAATAGCCCAGCACGAAAGGTTTCACGCAAGTCAATGAATTCAGTTCAAATTGGAAAAATCAGTACCAGTATCTGCAACCTTCCAGTAAACAAAGCTAAAAGCATTGGTCGTTCTTCTCCTCCCAAAAGGGTTATTCCGACAAATATAAGAAAAAGTATGATTCCTTCTAATGCGACCAGTCCAAAGAAAGCGACGATCGTTCCCTCAAATGCACGTAAAAGCATGATTGCTTCTAGGTCTTCAACTTGGCTCCAAAATCCCAGAAAAAGTATGTCGACAAAGACATCTAACGTATCCATATCGGGGCCACCAAAAAACCAGACCACAAGTGGTGGTTCAAAGGATGACTTTACTTGCGAATTTTGCTCAAGAAAGTTCTTTGTCTTGTCCCTATTCGAAACGCACAAGAGAACTCACAACAAAATTCCCTCCTCCACAAAGACTTCTGCCGCCTTCGACAATAAGTGTCGCTATTGTGACAAGAAGTTTGCCATTGCTAAGGCACTTGCAAATCATCTTATTCAAAATTGTACTAAAATTCCGCCAGGTGATAAAAAAAAGCTCCTCTTTCCAACTGATCAGCCAATTGCCACTCATTCTAAAGCAAAACTACCATCCAAATTATTGTCAAACGCTTCTAGCTGTGATTCGTTCCCGAGCTCAACACAACTATCTCGAAGCCAGTTAAATGCCAAGAAATTAACCGATGGCAACATATCTATGGCCCCTCAATCATCGAACAATAAATTGAAAAAAAAACTGGCTCACTCGGGAGTCTATTGTACACCCAACAAGCAAATCATGTGTCACATCTGTAAGACGAGCTTCAGTAATATTTTAGCTTTCACTGAACATAAAAAAACACATTCGAATGCAGCGAATGCAGTTGGTGATAGCGATGGCGCTTAAGAGACGGAATCAGTAAATACTAATGTTCGAGGTTAAAACGATGACAAATCTGAGCAGCAAAATTTTGACGTAGATTGATTTGCCTTGAAATAAAGCTACATTCTGACAAAAGTTGTAAGCAAATTTATTATAAAATTATATTTTGTATTTATTTTTATTTAAACAAAATACAGTAGCAACCATTGAGCAAGAATAGAGCTTGGATTCTAAAATATCTTTGCTCGTACATCCCACATTTTAAAAATAAAAAGAAACTATAATGTAATATGTATATTAGATGTAGAATATATGTAGCTTTTTGACGATTATTTAATTAATATTGGAATATACGCTTATAAATATGAAAACACATAACACTTTGTATTTATTTAAACATGTTTTATTGTCTGATTATGAAAACAAAACGGGGAGAAAGATATTTGAAATTAGTTGTAGTTCTTGTCCGTGGGTCTGTAACTAGTATATACAATTCGAACAATTACTGGAATGATTTTTTCCGACTTTAAATACAAAATTGTTGAACTATAACTATGAGAAAAAATCTGAAAAGTATTTCGTACGATTTTGCATTGAAAAAATAATAGAGACAAAGTAAAAATTGTATTGTATTTTTGTAAAGGAATTACTTAAGGGTTAACATTTTTGTTAATTCTTAAATATGATCTTTATACCTTTATTTTTGGCAACGGAATTACATCTTACACCATCGAATGTTTGTACTCTTCCTATACACTTTTAAGTATATTAAAAGTGGCAGGAAAAGATTGTTTCTATTATTTTTTCCAACACCGTATTATGCAAATGGCATATCGAAGGTTCGTCTCAGCATCAAAGACAATATTTGAATCATTTCGCGATAAAAATGTTTGCATTTTTTTATAATAATTCCTGTTTTGTAATAATAAAATTATTTCTAATTATTATATTTCTTTCGACTCAATGTAATTATAATTAACAAATCGCTCTGTGATCTAAACATTGGTGTGAGTATTGTCAGAACATTTGAAATTAACAATAGGCCATGGAAAAAATAAAGATTCGATAAACTAGGCAAAAAACCAACGACATAGACCAAAAAAACCATCTGGACCCGAGCCGATCCAAAACCGACAGTATGTGGAAAAACTGAGGTGGCTCGGTTTGGCTCTCTCTATGTAACCATTCTAGGCCACATTTTTCTGTTTACAAGTTTCGTAATAAGATATTTTCCAAGCAAATGGATAAAAATGTTATATTATTTATTTTATAACAACCTCAAAATGAAAATATGTCCAATTGGCTGGTCGATTGTGTATGCATTATTAAGGATTTTAGGTTTTGGTCTAATATTCTCGTTTTTAGACCGTAATCTTTGAATAGTAAATTCAAGAAAAAAGTTTTCCAGCTAAACTTTGAACGTAAGAGCAACAATAATAAGTGATTTTAACTTTAGTTTCTCAGTCGGTTTTGTTAAATAACAACAACTAGGACTTAGTTTTCAATAAGTTTTAACATAGCGGAACAACACAATCTTACTAGCTCATTAAAAGGGTTTTTTATTTCGGAATAAGTCAAATGTTGATGAAAACTGGTAAAGATGATGATTGACATCATTATTAAGAAAATATGAAAAATCCTAATTATTTAGTTATTCAAGTGCGACCAAATTTATTTTATTACTTTACGCTTCATGGCTTATTGCTTGAAATTCAAATTTAAAATTTTGAGGTTCTAGACATCTACTTTTCTTATTGTATTTTTATTGGTATATTTATTCATATGGATCAATGTTAATTAAATACAAAAATAACATGGTATTTTTAATCTTGAGTTTAATCCAACAAATTTCAAAATTTTAGCACTCCCTTTATGTTCAATAATCAATATGTGAGGGCTAACAAGCTGAAATAAGAAAGATAAGAAATAATTAATTAGTGGCGCTCATTTGGTAGTTATTTCACTTCTGATACGTCAATTCCTATACAAATCTTTGCAGTGGAATTATAATTATAAATTGAGTTTAAAATAAATTAAAGCATAGAATTCTTGATTATTTTGTCTCCAAAGGACGCACAATTTAAAAAAGAAAACCAAACTACAAAGTATTTAAGTAATACAGTAGAGCTTAATAGCTTGGGTCCTCGAGAACCTCTTTCAGAAAATAGTATGGAATATGGATCGATCTTACATTACGTTATGTACAGAGTAGAGACACAGCACCTTGAGCGACTAGCGGATATAAGGTGATAACAACACAAGAAATTAATACAAGGAGAAAGAACAACATACAAAAAGAACACATGCTAACACACGGTAGGTTTCGATATGGCACTCCATCTGTCTGGTAACCTCGCACACTGATGCTTGATTTCGGTGATCGATGGGAACCGATGCTTTATCAGTAAAGATCCCGTTTCTGGATCGATCCTAAATACTTGAATACGAAGAAGAAATAAAAACAAAATATAAATACTCGTACATAACATAACATGCTTCATCATTTCAGGAATCTATCCATTTCCACAAAAACATCTTCAATTTTTAAATTTATAGTTGAGCTTCCCCAAAAATGGTGAGTAATTCATGTTTTTATGATATGATATTTAAAGAAAAATAATTTGAATCTATTTTGCTCATAATTGTTTAAATTTAAATAAAATTAGAAACTAAACAAGGGCTTACAGCCTACATAGAAATATTGTTCTTTCTATTTTAAAATACATTCAGTTTTACTCAAACATTTGATTTGTTATTAAAACATGGGCCTTAAACTAATCAAATTGTTTTAGACGCTCGTTAGAATAGTATAACCATTTTGTCCACAAACATACAAATGGTTCAAAACAAACGCATGCGCCCTTCCCCTATCTTTACTATGATAATGTCACTACTGACAACAACTTTATAAGGATACATACCCAATTCGTTTTCAACCCTTGAAAAAAATGCCACCCAGGAAACAACGCCCCAGTACAATAACAATAATAAACCAATACGGTCGGGTGTAAATTTCGCCTTTTCTTTAAATTTTTCATTTAACAACGCAACGCACAACACAATCAATTTAAAATATGAGTTACTATTAATCATTTAACAAATTCAAACCTCAGTAGTATTTTGTGCCTTTTTCAAACCTTAAATATAATCTACATATGTATGTATTTATTCAAATAAAAGTTAGAAAATCTCCTGTGACTTATTCTACCTCGCTCACGTGTTTCAAGTTATTAATAAATTAGTATTGAATTTAATTAATCGTTCCATAAAATACCGTTCGAAGTTATTGTTGAGTGATACTAATAGCTTTTAAATGGAATCCGTACAATCGAACTCATCCTCTAATAAATTCATTCAAAATATTGATAATCTTCGCTATAACCCAGCTTTGGGTGAAAGGAATCGAAGTCTGGAGAGCGTTTTTCTTGATCCTGATCAAAGAAATGTTTATCAAGAAGTTACTCTACGACGAGCCATTGCCGCTAAGTTCTCATCGATTACTAAAGATAGCATTCCGAATACTCCACTCTCATCACCGTTATCAAATTCTGAAAATGACCTTAGATTTCATATGAGACGTAAGTCAAGATCGGAGACACATCTTAACTATCAGCCGGAAGATTCGGGTGGGACCACCAGTGTTCCGGATGTTAAACACAGCAAGGGAGACGTAAGTTCTGTTAAGAAAGTTCTTTAAGAAGTATCTACATAATTTCTCATACAAAAGAAACAATATATTAAATTAAATTCATCCCCCAAATTAAAATATATTTACGGAATCAACTTTTCATTAGGGGAGAATTTTAAACATGCGTTGCTTAAATAAGTGTATGCATTCTTCTCGGAGTAGTTGAATCTGTCTTATAATATGTACACTTCTGAAGGATTATGAACAGAGTTAAATCTTACGATATACATACATATTATATCACTTTCAGTAAATTTTCTTTCCAAATGTATAAAAAAAAGAGAGGAGAGTGGGTTGCATAGACTGGCGACCAAAAACAGCTACATACATGTGATATTTTTGAAATAAGCCAAATTTTCAACTTAAAAACAAAGTATCCAATACAAAAATGTAGTTTAAAATGTTTTCTAACGAGACCTTAAACCAATTTACTAGTTATTGTTCTTATTTTAGGATGTTTATAACATTAATATTTTGCATAAAATTAAGTAACTTCGGCTCAATTTTTTTTGTAATAACATTTATTTAAAATCGATAACATTTTTGTTTCTTGGTACATGGGAAACCAATCGTACCGTATCTTTTTGGAAGTCCTTCCAGCACATCTCTACACAATAATTGACAAGTTTGTTGAAGTCAATGGGCAGGCTCAGGCAACATAAGAGACACTCCTCAGATAAGCTACAAGTCCATTACGATTTGTATTTTGTATTGTAAAGCAACATTACTTATTTCTTTTTTTAAATTGACGAACCCTTTAACAGAAAGCATTAAATGAAGTTATACAGAAAATAAATAAATGATAAAGTAATAAAGTTCAGCTTTCAGTTGAATGAAAAAACATACTCAACTGCCATTTTGATAAAAGTAGACTTGACTTAATAGTTAGGGATATTTTTCTTGACTAACTTTCCAGTCGACTTTCCATTAAAGTTGCTTTAATTAGAAGGTAATTTTTTAGATACTAGAAACTTGCCTAAATTTCAAGTCCCTTATGTAGTGTGAACCTGCCCAATATCTCTGCTACTGTTCTTAAAATTATATTTTACATAATAATGGTATTTTGAACGTACAGAAGTAATAACAATGGACTTAGATTTTTGGGAACATGTCGATAGTTAGCTATTGATAAAATTGGACTGCATCCACAGCCTTTTGGGCAATATCATATAGTTAGGTTAGATTAAGAAAGCAGTCTTGGTTGGTTGGTCATGCTATCGTCGAATAAGATCAATATGTGTAGTATATGTATATAGAGGCAAACCAATAAGAGTCGTTTGACAGAACCGTAAAGTTCTTTTACCCAGAGTTGTAAATTTTCAAGTATCAGTACCAATACAAGTATCTGGTACTGGTACAGGTACCTGGTACAGTCCTTCTACTAGCATTAACCCCAGCTTCTGCCTTGAATTTACTTATGGCAAGCCTTGAATTTGAAGTAATTCTCACTATCGTCCGCTTCTTCTGAAATGGCGTGGCTTTCAAGCCTCTTCCTTTGTGGTCTTGTCCATAAGTAGTTGTATACAACTCTTGAACTTCTTCTAATTTAGCAGGCTATAAAACGTATGGATATTTCCTTAGATAGACCCTTACCTCTACCCACAATTCTTGATCCTATCAAATTAATACTCATACTAAGTTCCCAAAAAACATCAGAGTATCCTTTTATCTGATTTAAAACACTCTAATAGGTTAATTTAGATCTTGTCCTTATCCATGTGGCACAAAAAACAGGTACTTTTTATAACCTTCTTTGGAACAACCACCAACAAATGTTTGTTTGCAATAAACAATAAATTAATACTTACCTCATTCATTCCACATGTGGGTTTTTCCAAAAAACCTAAGGGTTTAAGAAACATTGGCAAATAGAAAACGAAAAAAGCTTGTCCCTATTTATTTGACACGAAGTGTATATAGTTTCAACTTGACAGTTTTATTAAATCATTTCCATTTCACAACTGCATTGAAAATTTTTTAAGAATTTTTTTTTTTTTTAATAATTAGGGAACACTAAAAGGGTTTTATATACCTTCAATATGCCAAAGACACATTTTGAGCATTAGGAAAAGAGGGAAGGGTTGGATAGGAAGTGTACATTGATTTTAAATTTCTGAACACTTTACATTCGCGTAGTACGGGTAAAAAAAGAATCTCTGTACTTCATAGTACGGTCGAAGTTGGGCTCAGGGTAAACTGATGGGCATTCCTAGAAGCGCGGGTATTACGGTTAAATTGTTTAATAGCAACTGGCTATTTCACTAGAGCATAGTCCGTTAAAATAACGGTAACAAAGGGTGAGGCAAGAAACCTTGCGTCGATGTTCGAGTGACGTAAACGTGTTGATGATGTTAATGTCACCAATCATTTTAAAAGTTCTTTTTTGAATACTGTCTAAAAGGCTTAATTAAGTTACTGGAGCACCAGTCCAGTGATGAGAGATATATTCAAGTTTCGGACGTATGTATGGTTTTGTAGATGGTAGCCAGATCAGACGGAGAGAAAAATTTCTTGCAACGTCTAAAAAAACCTAGACATCTTGTGGCATTTTTGGCAACATCGCGTATGTGATCGCTCCACAAAAGGTGGTTGCTGATGCACATTCCGAGGATGTCAAGATTTTCCGTTTCGTTGATGTAAGTGCCTCTCATAGATAGTGGCAAAGAGGGTTTATCTCGCTTAACAATACAAGACAGCATTGCGTTTGCCGTTGCAGTTCCACATCCGAAGAGGAGGGTTGTGAGTCTGGAAACGAATATAAAAAGGTAAGAGTTCTATCGTCAGGGAAACAATGTATTGTATTAGAAGTAGCAGACAAGAGGTCATTTATAAAAATGAGGAAGAGGGTCGGAGACAAAACGGAGCCCTGGGTCACACCTGCATTTATTTTATGAGTTTCAGACTTGAATCCGTCCAAAACAACTTGAATTGAGCAATTCAAAAGAAAATTTCTAATCCAACGAAGAAGAGATTCGTCAATACCGAAAGCACGCATTTTCTATAAGAGAGCAAGATGCCTGACTTTATCAAATGACTTTGAAATATTAAGTGCAATAATTTGTTTTTGTCCAAAACGACGTAAAGATTTGTTCCACTGTTCGGTGAGATGAACCAAGAGATCAACAGTGGACCTATTGCTACAAAAGTCGTATTGCCGGTCATTAAGAAGCTTTCGTTCCTCAAGATATTTCTTAAGCTTATATAATTAATCAGCGTTTCCATGACCTTAGAAAGAAGGGACGTTAGTGTTATCGGTCGGTAATTTGGGGGAGAAGAAGATTCGCCTTTTTTTGGGATTGGCTGAACAAATGCAGTTTTCCAACTACTCGGAATGTTTTATTTGCAATTTTTACTGCATTTTCGAAAACAAAATTTTGAAATAAATTATAAATAACGGGTAAAAATTTGTTGATCCAAATGTAGGCGGAGAAAAAATAGTACCCACATACAGAGTTGCCACTTTTAAATTTATTTTTGTTACTTGCTCACATTTTCATTTTTTATTCCAATTGTTCAGTTTAATCGAAATGAAAAAATATTAACTCTCAATTTACTCTTTATTTTCAAAAATTTAACACATACATACCTACTTAACGCATTTTTTCTCATGATGAAGGCTCGATAATTTATGCATTCGCTTCTTTTATATAATATGTGCATAATTTATTGACAAATGGTATTTGGTAATTTTTATTTACAATTTTGGACAAGAGTTTATTTCAAGTAATGAATTTCACAAGGAAAAATTAAAGATTTACCTAAAATCAATTTGTTGGGTACGACAAAATTTTGTTTACATATCGTCGCCTCAGAAGCAAAGTTTTCTATCTCAAAACTCACCGACTTTGAGTTGAGTATAAGTACACAAAAAATCACAAATAAACTGTCAAATTGTCATTAAAACACTTCTTAAATTGAAGGCATGAGGGCATAAGTGTCGTTTTACATTTGAGATACCATTACTAAACTATTCAGTTCCATGCAAAACGTCATTTTGTGGTGTTTTTTTCGCACGAACAAGTCTTAATCTAAAAATGTCAGACTACTTCGAAACGAAGAGGTAAGTTTTATTTTCTACGCTTTTTTATTTGTGACATTTTGTAAGTCTAATAAGTCTTAAAAAAATTGATACTTTTCGTTTTAAGTCATTTTTGACAATTAATTTAGTACTTTACTCATTCTACTTTGAAAGAAAACAAAAAACGAGGCTGGGATGCGACCCAAACTGATTACTTCCCATCTCGTCTGTCGATTTGTCTTGCTTAAAAGTTTGTTGGTTTTCTTGTTGGGATAAAGAAGTTTGTGAGTTAAATTATTTAAAAAAAAAAAAATGTAACCAAAAATTTACACCTTTTTTATAAACTGCTATGGTAAAAAAAAACACCCACGCAATTTTCTTGAGAGCCCTTTCTGCATCTTTCTGCCTTTTTTATCTGTATAACAAAATTTATTTCAAGTCGACATCTCTTCTGGTTCTTGAGGTATGGACGACGAAAAAAACGTCGCGAACGTACAGACGTACAAACGAACTTACACACGCACTCACAGGCATCTTTCTAAAAATCTTTTATTTTGACTCTAGGGACCTTGAAACGTCGAGAAATGTCAAAATTTTCAATTTGACAAATCGGACCCATTACAAGAACTTCCTATGGGAAGTTAAAAATGTATTATTTTTATGCCAAACGACATGCCTAAGTGTGTCTGTTTTTCAAAAGACATTTTAATTTTTTTTTTGTTTTACGACTTTAAGCTCTTCGCATAAACTCTAGACGAAAATTAAAATAAAAAAATGTATCACCAATCAATCAATTAAATTATTCACCAAGATGTAAAATCAATTTTAAAATAACGCCAAATCCAGCGTTAATGTAATGCGGTAACTCTACTACAAAGAAGTCAAATAAAAATAAACTCAACAAGTTTGCCGCTGTTCGTCGCATGTCGTACCTAAACCGACGCTTCGCGACGCAGTGAAAAACAAAAAAGAGTCGCATGCAACGATGTCAGTTTGTTTTGAATAGTCTTCGTATAAACACGAATGTTGTATCGATGTCCCGCTCATGAAAAAAAAGAATGTGTGTACATAAATCGAATCTTGTTTTCTTCGGTATCGTTTTATAGAATGTTTTGGTTTTTGTTATTATCAAATTGACAAAGTGTAAATATATTTGTTCGTTCAAAAAAGGTTATAATCCATAAAAGGTCCATTCTCATTGCTTCAGCAACACAGAGAAAAGTAGAAAAATTAAAAATTGTATTAAGTTAGTGTCGTGCATCAAATTTTGTGGCAAGTTTTCTCAATCTCTCAAACTTATTGCTTGGTCACATATTTTTGCTAACGCTTCTGGTTTTACCACTTAGCCATCCAAGCTGCAACTTCCAAATAAAAGTAGTTAAATAACCAGTTTCCGTTTCAAAAGTGTTGTGCGTAATCGGGTAATATTTTAACTAAATAGGTATATGTTTACATCCGGATTTTTGCATCCTTAACTTCCTGAACAAAAAAGTGCGGTAAGTATGTACAATTGTATATATGTACGTATAGTAAGAAAAAAAAACACTGAAAGTATTTACATGTATGAATCTTTGATTAATATTTAAAAACAGATCATGTTCCTTATTTGATTGATATACATATGTATGTACATAGGTACATATTAATGTTAGAGAAAAGTCTCCTAAATATGAAACTGATTTGAATTTCTTCAAATCTGAAAAAAAAACAAACTGAAAAATAATACACATGTATGCGTCTGGGCAGGTATGTAGATAGCTCTAGAAGCCGAACTGTCCCCTAAAACGAATAATATTATCTACAAAAAAATGTCCTATTAAGTTTGGAAATAATTTTAAGTGTAATCATTGAAGAATAAAAATGTTTCCACCTCACTTAAAATATGTTTAGCCAAGGCTATAAGACATTTGAAGCATAATGACATACCTATTAAGAGAAAACTAAGCACAGGAGAATTAAAGATCTTAAAATATTTTGAGATATGTCAGAATATGGTCACAAAACCTATAGGTATCTGATAAATCTTTTGCGCGGACACAAAGTTACCGTTGTTAATTATTAATACTATTTGATATTTTTTAATAAAAATCATAAATTGTTATTATCGTTATCAGCAATCAAAATTATTGATAAACAATGAACCTGCTTCAGATTTAAGATCATTTTCAACTGGTTGAACATTGGTGATATGAATTTTATAGTTGTGGATGTTGATTATTAAATTTTAAGTCAATCGGAAATTTCTTGTTGGTAAAATTTATTTACACATCAGATAAGAGCATGTCTCCTTTAGAATATTCTTTTCTGAATATGAAGCTGAAAAAGATAAAACCGTTGCATAACATTAAAAACACATACCTACATATTTTTTTTTTATGATGGTACTTAAGTGAAATATGTACGATTGAAAGATCTTCCAATATTGGCATATTTTTGGCAAAACATTTTAACCAGTTTTCGATTAACATAGGGCAGGTTCATACAACATAATGCACTTTATTTACAGTCAACTTTGCTGAACTTTTTTGAGTGCATTGTAAGATATTTAAAAATTTCAGAATTTGACTACCAGGGGCTGACAAAGTATACACAGTTTTGAAAGTATTATAATGAAATTTAATACAAAATAGTAAAAATATTTTACGAATTAATAATGATCACTTAAAATCACTTAGTAACTATTAAAAATAATTATTAATATGTAATACTGGGGGAAAATACTATATCAGTTTGCAAAACAGACTTTTGACACTTAACGTTACGTTATTCACTTATCTTATACTACTTTCAAATAATAACTATTACTAAATATTTGTAAGTAATCAGCAAACAATATAGACAAAATCTAACAATATTCATCTTAAAAGTACTAATGATGATATATATACATAAGAAAGGATCATACGCGGATGCTTCAAACTATCGGGGCATTTCCTTCTTGAATGCAACATATAAAATTCTTACAACGATGATGCAGAAAAGGCTCAACAAGTGGATTAAGTCTCAGAACATACTGAAAGAGTTTCAAGCAGGTTTTAGAGCAAGCTACTCTACAATGGACAATATTTTTGTACTCCGAAGTCTTGCAGAAAGCTTTATCGCTCAAAAAAAGAAATTATATGTATTTTTCATCGACTTTCAAGCGGTATTCGATACAATAAATAGAGGTGCCTTATTCTACAAGCTATATAACGCGGGGTTATCGATGAAATTTGGACGTGCGCTAGAGAATCTCTATAGAGGAACACGAGCGGCTGTATGGAATGGTGCAGAGTTGTCAGATTGGTTTGTGACCTCATCCGGAGTAAGGCAAGGCTGCACATTGAGCCCCACTTTGTTCTCACTTTTTATAAATGACCTGATTGATTATCTTCCTGGTGGCGTGGATTTCGCAGGAACACATATGAAAGCCTTATTATTTGCAGATGATATTGTCATGTTTGCGTATTCGCCGGAAGCGTTACAGCTCATGATAAACATGTTATATAATTATTGTTGCTTATGGAACTTAATCGTTAATACGCAAAAGTCTAAAGTGATGATATTTAAAAACGGTGGTGGAAGAAATGCTTCTAACGAGAAATGGTCATTTAACGGAGAAGCCTTAGAGTGTGTAACCGAATACAAATACCTAGGGGTAATTTTTACGAGAAGTTTGAGCATGCAGAAGCATTTAACTGTGAAGTTAGAAAAGGCGAAAACAGCCATTAACATATCATGGAAAAGATTCTTCATGAACAGAAACATTGCGCATAGCAGTAAACACAAGGTATTTGAAGCAGTATCGGAGAGCATACTTTTATATGGCGCACAAGTTTGGGGATGTATGAGATTTCAAACGGTGGAAAAACTCTTGACACACTATATTAAAAGGATATTTAGCTTACCAGTCAACACACCAAATTACGTGGTAATGCTCGAAACAGGACTATCACCTTTACACATAAAGACCTTGAAGCTGCAAGCCGATTTTCTTCAGTACATATTCAATTAATCAGAATCCAGATTAGTCAAGAAGGTAGCTATCAGTGCCATACACGAACGAAACAGCTGGTATAGAGATTGGTCAAAACTAGCTGAAGAATGCAATTTAAGCTTTGATTTAAACCTGGAAAACATTGGTAGTTGCAAGACTCTCTTCTACAATGTAATCTCCAAGGTGGATGAGAAATGTAGAGCTGAATATATAGCTGAAGCCTCCAGTTCCATCTACAGAACAGTTTACAGTAGATTAAATCACAATTTGGCAGAGAAAAACTATTTTCATGACTCTAATAAGGTTAATGTTATCGCTACAATGGTCAGACTTCGCAGCGAGCTTATCAATCTGAACTTCATGCCTCACAGACCTGATCTACCATTAGAATGCAGCATTTGCAACATGAAAGAAAGAGAAGACGTAATTCACTTTTTGGGAAGATGCCCAACTCTGAAAGAAACCAGAAGAAGCGTTCTTGGAAGCGATGTTTTATCTGAAGAGCAAGTCGTGGACGAATTGAATCAAATGAACGTTAATAGACTTTATGAATATTGTGTAATTGCGCTCAGATATAGAGCAAGAATAATTAACGAAGATTTTTGATTAAACAAACCTTTAACTGTATCTTATTTGAATTTTAAATTTTATTGGTTTCCATATAATTCCTTATTTTAAACACATATGTTATTTAAAACGGTAATATCTTTGTAATTAAATTAATATAATATAGTTGTCGCTCTGGCAGACGGCAAGTGCCATGTCATAATGATTTTTGTAAATGTAAATGTAAAAACGTTTCTATTGTTAAATTCAAATGTTGATCCAATAAAATCCAAATCTATCTATCTATCTATCTACTAATGATGATGAAATGAAGAACAATACCAATATACCTGACACAGGACTGACGTCATAGGACTGACGAAAAAGACAAATTTGAGATTATAATCAGGGCTAATGTTTTTTTTTGTAAATTCGAATATTAACAAACTACATTTTAACAACTGGTACTCTGGTACAGTTATGGTGGCCGTCAAATTGTGCGACCCGCAACTAACTTTATAACCACTTTTAAAATTCAAAGTGAGATTTGACGTTGAGTCGGCAATATTTCACTCGAATTTCAATTTTAAATAACACACAACGGACTGACGAATGAAACTGAACACAAAATTTCTTATTTTTTAAAATAAAATAGAGAGCACTGCATTATGAAAGTTGTAGTATATATTTTACTATATACATCACAGATTGTATTAAATTTATAAGTTTTCTCAAATCAATGATAATGTTTAATAGACAATTGTTGGTTTTCGGGGTTGTGACATGCTAAAGGACTGACGTTTTAAGAACTAATTGTGTTTTTTTAATAACTTGTATTCAGAATGAAGAACTGAAATTAGGTGACTAAATAAAGGTCTTTCCATTGTTTAAAAATAAATTATAATCTCAATAAAATATAATAATACTTTGTATATATTGGTTTCTGAAATCGAGTTACCCAACTTTTGTATAATCACCCATATTACTTCTTACTTTTCCAATTTGACAAATTGTGATTAGCTGTCGTTTTGACATAAGTGGATTTTACTTGATAGTTAGGGACATTTTTCTTGACTAACTTTCCAATAAACAGTTGCCTTAAATAGAAGGCAATTTTTTGGCAGCTGGTGAATCAAATTCTAGAACCTTGCATTACTTTTAATTCTCTTATGTCGCCTGAACCTGTCCTATGTAAACACCCAATTTTTTCTTGCAAAAGTGACAAACAAAAATTGGCAGCCAATCGTCGGCAAATTTTCTATCAAAAATTAGGCGACTTCTTGAAATCTTTTCTACTATAATTTGTGTTTTCAAATAAGTGGACAACTGTCCAATAATTAGATATTAGATAATGATCTTTCCAAACAACATTCTCTAATTTTTATTTGGAAGGCATTTTTAAGCTGGAAATAACAACAAAAGTTTACAGGGTTTTAAAGAATTTAAAACTAATAAAATAGAAAGAAATAAGAAGTCATCGTTCGGCAAAATATCGAACAAAATTTAAAAGAAAAAAAAGTTTGAAAAGAATTGGACGCATGAACAAATTAAACAAGATAGTCATTGCCTGTTTCATATTTGTTTTACTTTATTCAATGTTGCACGGCCTGATATTTTCACTTTTAAAATTTTATTTTTTACTGTCATCAGCCGAGAAAATTGTCTTTAAATTAATTTACCAATTTTTTTTTGTAACCGTGTACACTGAGAATTATAAATTAAAATTAAAATTGTCAGACTATTTTCTAGCAAAAAATTATTTAATATTTCGATGAAATCAACAACCCGCATCAACGGAAATTTTCACTTGATAGAAAATTGGTAATTGGCGCCTAAATGGATGATTTAAAAGTTTGCACAATATTGTAAGATCTTCCAATCGTGTATGCTCAGCTTTAAAAGAAAGCACGAAGTTGATACAAATTACTTAATGCTTCAAATCTAATGGATTTGGCGCAATAATACATATCTAGATAAAAGATACTTTGTTATTACATTAAAAAGAATTACTTTTGCAAATTTATAACCACAGACTTTCCAAAAAAAGACTTCAATAATTTTAATACATTTAACAAAAAGATGCTCTTCCCTTATGTCTATTTGTTTTGCTTAAAAGTTTGTAGGTTTTCGTGTTGAGTTAAAAAATTTGTTAGTTGAATTATTCTTACAAATTTTAAAATTACCAATAATTTGTATTAAATAAAGAAATAGTTTAGTTTGAACATTTAGTTTTGTCAAATAGATTTTTGGTAGAAAAATGTTGTATACCAATTTTGGTAGCATTTCTTAAATTTTTAAAAATTGGATAAAGACAATAATTTCAATTTTTAAAAGAATTTTGAGTCTTAAGAAAATTTTTACCAAGTTTTAGTATTGTTTTTTTGATAGATTTTAATTTTTTTGTAAATTAGATTTTCCTCAAAATTTAAGTATTGTAAATAGTATTTTTTAAAAGATAAAATTAGTTTAAAGCCAATATCTCAAAGTTTGACATTTGAGTCGAAAATGAATTTTTACCTACTTTTATTCGATTTTTCTCAAAATTTGTCCGAATGTTGAAAACAATATTTTTTATAAGTTAAAATTAGTTAGAAACCATAATCTCAATTTTTTTAAAGACATAAAAGTATAGTTTAAAGTATATATAAAAGTAGTTTAAAGCCAACACCTCAAAGGTTTGAAAGATATTTAAGCAGACAATCAATTTTTACCAATTTGTATTAATTTGTTTGTTTAGATTTTTATTTTTTGTAAAAAAACTGTCAATTCGATTTTTCTCAAAATTTTCAAGGTGACAATTTTTTTTCAGTTTTTTTTTGATTTATAAAAAAACCGTTAATTGGATTAAAAAAAATATATTTGTTTGGTATTACTATATTATATAAAGTTTAATTCAAGTCTCTAGTTTTTTTGGTTCGTAAGATATCTAGGATTAACCAAAATTTTCACCTTTTTTTGAACTGCTATGGTAAAAAAAACCACACTCGCAATTTTCTTGAGAGCTCTTTCTGTATCTTTCTGCCTTATTATCTGTATAACAAAATTTATTTGAAGTCGATATCTCTTCTGGTTCTTGAGCTATAGACAACGAAAAACTTCGCGAACGTACGGATGTACGAACGTACGTACCCACGCACGCACAGACATCTTTCCAAAAATCTTTTATTTCAACTCTAGGGACCTTGAAATGGCGATAAATGTCAAAAATTTCAATTTGACAATTCGGACCCATTACAATAACTTCCTATCTGTAGTTAAGAAGACATCAATCAATCCCGAACATACTGAATTTTGCAGCTGTCTCAAGGTTCATTGATATATTTTGTTGATGACCGGCAGGGTCATAAGAAAAAAGCTTTTCCAGAGCTGTAGTTTTATTTCTTAGTTTCAAGTGCTAAGATTTTTTGTTTGGAGTTCTTTTGTTGCTCCGAAGTCTATTTCCATTTCGATCTCATCTAAACCGAAACACTAAATTTCAGGGAAAAATTCAACGCACGATAAATCAACACAGGACAGACATCTTCATTTTCATCTTGAGCCTTTAAATAAAACAAATTATTTTACATATAATAAAAACATGAGACTTACCCTTTACTTCTTAGTTAAGTTTTGTTCAGTTGACCTAAGTTGTTCAATTTCAACGCAACTCTGATAACTTTTTGTCCAAAAATGGCTTTGACTATACTTATTAGAACAACAATTTATTAGGGAAAACTACTTACATATGTTCTTAACCCAAATTAATGCAATCTTGTTTGGTAAAAAAATTTAATTAAAATTGATTAATTATACATTTGTCATTCGTCGCCAACTCACAGTTGTTGAATTCACTAATCTAGCGGAACAAAACTATTTTTAGTAGGAAAAGCTTTATCACTTTAAAGCAATTATCTTGACTTTGATTTTTGCATTTGTTCAACTATAATCTAGAACTCAACCATATTTGTACAATACAAACCATAAACAGAACAATTTGTATCCAGTGAAATTATAATAAATTTATTCACTTTTCCGGAAAACTTGATCGGAGAACATTTATCTGCCAATGAAATAATTTGTTAAGCATATAATTGGATATAGATTGTATATTACGCAGATGAACATATAAGGCATCATTTGTATTTTGTATACCTTACTTTAAGAAATACATACACTAATTTGTTTATTTCTTTTGTACTTTTATTAGAATAAAAGATTAAACAGACAAATTTATTCAATACTTTTTACAGTCAAGATATACAATATACATGCATCCATATAAAATTCGTTGAAATTAATTGTTCGCTATTTTTAGTTTTATTAAAACTTTAATGAAATTATCCTTAGGGTCTCGAAATATTAAATTAAGCTCTATTTAGTATTTGAAATTGCTATTCATCCACTATATTCTTTTGCTTTATTAGTTCAAACCTTGAACTATAATTCCGTTTTGTTATTTTTACCCCTTCAAAATTTGAAAATTGTTTGAATTAAGAAAAACAAGTGAAATAATCTATACAAACAAACAAAATGGTAATTGTACTATTCTTATCCAAAATCCAATAATAGTAATATACATATCGTTAGAAAGATCTTTTTGTGTTGATCAAAAAACTTTGCTATGATTTTTATCGATTCCCTTTTAAAAAAAAGCTGTTTACGAAAATAAAAATATTTATATTTATATGAACAGAAATATACTCTTCTCAAAAAAAGTTGAAGTAGATTTTAGGAAAAAAACGAAGTACATTGAGAAAAATGGGAGTAGAAACCAACAATTTACTTTTTTATATTATTCTACATATTTTTAAATTACATTATTTCCATGGAAAAAAAATACAATTATTTAAGCATCCAATCATATAATTCAATATACGAGTATTAATGTAACATTTCTTCAATGATTTCTTGGTTGTTGGCATCGAAAATGGAAAGATTGGGTACGTTTTGGTCAAATGAAATGACTTTAGAATGTTTTGATTGTAAAGGACGAGTTTTACAAGAAATAGTTACTGTAATCATAATACAGTTTCAGTAAATTAACAAAACTTTTGTCTTTTTTTTGGAAAACTTAAAAATATCTTTTTATGTTGAAAACAAAATCAAATCCAGAATAACACTAGGGCACAGCTGAACAAAAATAACAATAACAAACAGAAAAGAAATAAAATACACGAATGGTTTGCAAGAACTCGCTTATGCATCCAAAAAAGTCTGTTTAAATCTATTTCCTGTAATTTAAGATTTAAAATATGCCTGCAAATAAAATTTGTTTTCAAACATGTAAATGCCATTTGATCTAAAAAAAACCTTAATTTTTTTAATTTTATTTGAAAATCTTTTATGAATTTTGTAAAAAATGATGATCAATTTTCAAAATATAAAATTTCGAAAAAAATCATATTTTTTTAAAATTAAAAATGAAAATAATGACATTTTTGGTTATCAAATAGTATTGAGACAGTATACATAAGAGCTTTTGCAGGAAAAAGTTATTTAGTTCTTAAAAAGAAGCCAAACTAAGAACAAAGATTTAAGAAAAAATTATGAAAAAAATGTATCATTTTGTTATTGAGAAAATTCGAATTATCGATTTTTGACCGTATAAATATGTATTGGGACTACTGTTATTTTTAGTTTTAAAAAAGTAAAACCATACAACCAAACCGAAGAAATGCCCCCATTTCTCCCACTTTTTTCGACTTCTCTACCGTCGTAATATCATGTTTGATTAAGTTAGGTTATAGTGGCTGTTCAAGATGGAAACGGACACACTTAGGCCAGTTTAATGGCTCATTGTGATACCACATGTATCTTGAGGCTTCCTCCTAAGCTCAATGGAACCAGCTTGAATCCCTTACGAAACGTGAGAGGCTGATTATACCAATATGATTTAGATCGTTAAAGAAGAATTCTCCTAGGTAATTCTTGCGTTATCGAGCTAGAGCATGGCGTGTGCTTCTGCAAAAGTCAATTGAGAATACGCCTAGTCTCGTGACGTGCTTTCCTATTAGACAGTGTCCGGTTATGACACATATTATCGAGCTTATATGCGATCTGCTTAGAGAGAGTAAGCACCTTGAACGTTTTAAATCCAGTGTTGGCCAGATGTTTTTTGTGACTTGACAGGTGGTGATGTTGTTCCACCTGGTGCCTGTCCTCCTCACAGCGTTTTGCATTAGCAGCAGTTTACAAGTAGCGATTGGTATGCCCGTACTTGCCAAACGTGGTAGGATGGGCTGTACTGTACCGTTCCTGGCGAGTTCATCTGCCTTACAGTTACCTGGAATGTCTCTATGGCCCGGCACCCAGCAAAGGTGAATATTAAACTGTTGTGCCATCTCCATTAGAGATGATCGACAGTTATGGACTGTTATAGAGTTTGTAGAGACAGAGTCCAGAGATTTGATAGCGGCCTGGCTATCAGAGAAAATACGGATATCAGATGTTGATATCACGTTTTCTTTGAGCCAAGACAAGACTTCTTTTATCGCCAAAAGTTCCGCCTGGAACACGCTACAATGATTGGGAAGGAGAAATGAGAGACTTAATTTCAGTCGTTCAGAGTACACACCTCCACCAACCCCTTCTTTTGTTTTTGACCCATCTGTGTAAAAATGGATTGACTCATCCTCCAAGAATGTTCTATCCTCCCAAAAAGGTCTGGTAGGTATAGAAATCTGGAAGTTTCTGTCGAATTGTAGTTGGGGGATGGTGTAGTCTGTGTGCTTTGGAATTGATTCTAAGTACCTTAGAATTACGGAGTGGCCAATGTTGTTGTTAGTCCACTGCGACGAAGCATTGAGGCGAATAGCAGAGCTTGCAGCTATTTGTTTGCTAAATATGTCAAAAGGTGTAAGGTATAGCAAGGTGTCCAGTGCCGCAGACGGGGTCGTGCGAAGCCATCCGCTTATACATAGGCAGTAAACCCCATTTATTACCAATAGCTTTTTTGCAAGAAAAGAGAGCTACAGTAGCTTTTTTGACTCTTTCCTGTACTTTGCGTTTCCAATTTAGTTTTTTGTCTAATACAAGACCCAGGTATTTAGCCTCGTCTGAGAATTTTAATTGGATTCCTTTAATATAGGGACGGTTGACAAATGGAATTTTGTATCTCCTCGAAAATAAGACCAGATCGGTTTTGTGTGGGTTAACACCCAGTCCACACCGATCAGCCCAAAGTATTAGTCTGTCAAAGGCATTTTGTAAGAGTTCTTTTAGGATATTAAGATGCATGTTTGATTAAAATCTTGAGTTTGAATTTAAGAATGTAAAACTAGTCATACAGGCCCTAGGTATATGTCGCAATGAAAAATGATAAAAGGGTTAAACTAGAATACATATAAAGAACAGAACCTCACCGCAAATACATACACTAAAGCGATTTTAAATTCTCTAGAAAATTTTGAGACTACGTACAAGAGATTCAGTCTATTTTTATAAAAATTGAAGAAGGTAGAAACACAGACCCTAAAAATGATGTAGATTTCAATATTTTGATGATCGTGCGATGTAGGAAGTAGATTTTAGATTTATTTAAAAAAAAAAGAAGTAATTTTTTTTTTTTTTTAATTTCACGGCTTTCAAGAATCAAATTGTTTGTGTTCAGCATTTTACTCCGTTTACTCTGTTATTTCATTCTGAGCTCACAGAGCGCGCTCTGAACATGTTCAGAACTAAAAAAGAAACACGAGTTTGAAGCTCTGAACCATCAGAGCTAAAAAAGAAACACAATTATTTGTTTGACAGTTTGAGCTCTGCTCTGAACTAAAAAAGAAAAACTCCAAATGTAAGGCTATCTTAAGCGATTTTTTTCTTTTAAAACAAAGTTTCTATTAAATACAAAGAAAGAAAAATATGGCATATTTAGAATCCTGTTGGAATCATCGAATGCTTTTATATGTAATGAGCACTGATCATATAAGTATATTTTATTCATATTTTCTGAATCACATTTTCTTTAAGTGAACTGATAAATCCGTAAAGCAAAGTTTTATCGACCAAAACAAAAACTCAGAAATAAGTCCTTTTGAGTGTTAAGGACCAATAATTGGCGAAATTAGTTTTGTCGTCAAATAATTAGGGGCATAAGTCCATGTAATGAGTATATGGGTTGTCGATATCACGTTTTTTTAGCCAAGCAATGACTTCTTAGATGACCAGAATAACTGCTTGGAAGCCGCTACAATAATTTGGTGACAAAAAAAGGGGCGTATTTGTATAAGAAATATGTCTCCTCCGATACCCTCATCGGCTTTATATAAATCTGATTAGACGTGAATCGTTTTGTCTGCTAAGAAAGGCTCATTCTTCCAAATGGAACAGAACTTAAGCTATTGTTCCATAGATGTTGCTGATGAGTTTGTTGCTTCATCCAGTGCAGTTTATTTAATGACGAGATGTACAGCCATTGTTTAATATGGGTTTGTTGATCCGATTTATTGTCTACGGCTTTATTGCAAGAAAAAAGTGCTGCAGAAGCGTTATTTTCTCTTCAATATAACGTTTCAAGTTTAATTTCTTATCCAAAATAACACCCAAGTACTTTGCTTCAATTGAAAATTCAAGCGGTATACTGATAACATAGGGATGGTCTATTTGTGAAATTTGTATTTTCTATTAAATAAGACAAGATCAGTTTTATGAGGATTGACACCAATTCTGTACAATGATCTAACCTTGTAGCGAAGTTATCTAAATCATTTCTTTAGTTCTATATCAGGACAAGCAATTTCCAGAGATATATTCAGAGGTAATGTGAGGTCGTGTGTTTTTTAATATTTCTTAGATGGTTATGAAAGAAACGTCTGATCCAGAATCCGGAAATATTGACATCAACAAGGGTTTGCAAGTTGGTTTTAAAACTTTAATGTGCACAGTAGCCAAAAGAACAGTTTGTACTTGACAGTTTTTGGCTATGCTGTTGGCATTTGTTTTGATGATGATGAGGTTTCTGATGTTTTACTGTTAAGTTTGAATAAAAGAGAAGTTTTGCGATGCAGAAGAACAAGTAAAAGTACTAGTACAGTTTTGAATAGAATGGGAATTTGATAACTAATTGTAACATATTTAACATTCATAAACAGCTTCATGACGTTTTTAAGATTTAATGATTTACATTTAAAACAATTTCTTTTTGAATAAAAACCAAGCCGGTCCTATTATCTAGACCTTGTAAACACGAACTTCTCGCTAATATTGAATGTTGGATAATCGGCTTCAAATGAATTGTATGATGCCAAGACTCAAATAAATTGCTTGCTTAATTATTGGTCATATGCAGACCGAATTGGGCTTAAAATAATGAAAATTCAGTTAGCTTGAAATCGAAGAGTGTATTTTTGATAAAGAAACTTAGTCCATAAGGGTTAAAATCGTGAATATCTGCAAAAAAAAATAACGATTTTCGCTGTTTTATCATTTGTCAGAACAACATCTGTCGCGTCATCTAGTTGTCAATAAAAAATCCTTTACGCATAATCTCAGGCTGGGATCTTTATCATTTTAACATTGTTTAGTTTAAAGAGAAAATATCGCCCAAAAATAATTATTATATCATTTTCGAAACACCCAAACATGAAGATCAAATGTATAGTTTGTCATCTTTAAACAATCATTTTGATTTGGTCAAAATCTTCTAGGTCCAATTGACCGTTTAAAATATGCTTTTGTTATTTTTTGATATAACGTCCATCCCACTATTCCATTATTTTGCTCCTAGTATCTTAAATTTGTATCTTAAAAATAATTTTACTTAATGAAGAAAAACGCTTTTGACATCGAATTAAATTTTGAGAAAAAAAATCGAACTAAAAGTTGGTAAAAATTGATTTTCGACTTAAATACCTTTTTAAACATGGAATATATTGGCTCCAAACTTTTTTATCTTACAAAAAAATATTGCTTTCAACATTCAATAAAATGTTAAGAAAAATCGAACTGACAGTTTTTTACAAGAATTAAAAACCTAAAAAAACATTACTTAAAGTTCATACAAAATTATTTTTGACGCAAATATCTTTTCAAAAATTAAAAATATTAGGTATCTTCAAACTAATTTCATCTTAAAGAAGATGTTATGTTCGACATTCAGTTACATTTTTATAAAAATAAAACAGTCAATGTTTTCAATAAAATTGGTATTCGATAATCGATACTTGAAATAAAAAACTTTTAAGAAATGCTACTTAAATTAAAATAACTGAATTTAAAATCAAACTATTTCAACTTCGAGTATCGTGATTTTCGTAACATAAATGTCGAATCTTTATTTAGTGATTGCTCATCTATTGACTTGTACTCAATTTATGCAACATCAAACGTTGATAATCAAATTGAATGTCTTACCGTTGCAATTACTTACCTTTTTAATAAACACGTTCCCATTAAAACTCGTCAAATTAGATCGCGTAGTTGTCCCTGGCTTTCTCTTGAGATCATTAATGCTATGAAAACAAGAGACGTTTTATACCGACGTTGGAAACGATTTGGTTGCTTAGAAATGCTTCGGCAATTCAAAACATCTCGGAACCTTGTAACTAAATTAATAAAATCAGCTAAATACAATTTTTATAACAACAGGTTCAACTCAAATCGTTCCTCCAAGTATTTTTGGAAAGAAGTCAAGAGCATTGGTTTAAGAGGAGATTCTTCTATTTCCGATGATAATATTGATTTAGAGGAGTTGAATCGAAAGTTCTCTACTCCCCCAACCCAATTCCCAACTGGGCAATCTAGTGTTTCGGAAAACGATAGAGTCGATGCTTTTTCTGTTTGTTCAGTAGATGAATATCAAGTAGGTAAAGCAATATTTTCCATTAAATCCAAATCAACTGGACTTGACAACATACACCCAGACTTTTTAAAAATCATTCTTCCTTTCATACTTCCTCACATGACCCACATTTTTAACACCATCATAATGACCTCCATCTATCCCACCTCCTGGAAAAAATCTAAAGTTATACCCATCCCTAAACGAGGAAAGAAAATGGAATACAGACCTTTAAGGCTTTTGAAACTATCTTAAGTAACCAGATTAAAAATTATATTGAAGATTCACGTCTTCTTAACCCTCTCCAGTCGGGATTTAGATCTGGATACAGCTGCATCTCAGCCCTTTTAAAAGTTTCTGAAGATATAAGACAAGATTTAGACTCTAATTATACAACTGTGATAACCCTACTTGACTTTTCCAAAGCATTCGATTGCGTTAACTCTAGCCTTCTCTGTGATAAACTGACGACTTATTTCAATTTTTCTGACACAACTAAAAATCTTATTTATTCGTATTTGACTAATCGCATGCAAGCCGTTTCGTGTAAAGGTAAAATGTCTTCGTTTCTTCCTGTCAATATAGGTGTTCCTCAAGGATCTATCCTTGGTCCTTTACTGTTCTCTATGTTTATTAATGATCTGCCATCTGTTTTATCTTACTGCCAGTTTCACATCTACGCTGATGATGTACAATTATATATTAGCTTTCCTATCGGTATGATTGAAGATGCGATAAAAAAAATGAACATTGATTTATGCTCAATATTCGATTGGTCAACTCGCAATGAAATTGTACTTAATCCAGAAAAAACAAAAGCTATTCCAATATGTAAAAATAAACCCCACCTTGTAAATTTTCCACCCCTTTACTTGAACGCCTGCCAAATCGAATATGTCACAAATGCAAAAAACCTAGGTATAACCTTCAACAGTAGGCTAACGTGGGACACCCATATCGATACTGTTATCTCCAAAATTTATGCTTCACTCCGAGGACTATCTGTTACTAGATCAATTCTGCCTCCTCAAGTTAAATTAAAGCTGGTTAAATCACTTATCATACCAATAGTAACGTATGGGTGTGAGATATTTGCAGATCCTGACTCCAACTCGCTTCGTAAGCTAAAGGTAGCATTCAATGCCATTGCTCGGTTTGTTTTCAACCTTCGAAGATACGATCACGTTTCGTTTCAGGCTCGTCAACTTTTAAATTGCAACTTGGAAGCTTTTTTTAAATATCGGTGTTGTTTGCTTCTCTTCAAACTAATTTTTAACAAGACTCCAAATTATTTGTTTAATAAGCTTGATTTTTGCTTCTCAAATCGTTTTACCTTGTTGCGCTCCCCCAGGTTTACCTGTTTGACATCACGGAGGCAATTTTTCGTTTATGCTGTCAGACTGTGGAATAATCTTCCCAGTCACATGAGGTCTGGAATCGAATATAGAAGGTTTCATCAACTTTGTTTTGATTATTTCTCAAATTTGAACTGAGGTAACTTTTTTGTAATAAAGTAACTTTTTTGTAATTATTGTAATTTCTTCTTCTTGCGACTTTAACTTTTAATTTTGTTTTTAATTGATTGTTATTGTATAAATTATTAATAGTTTGGTACAATTGCTTTAAACATAGTGTTTACATACTTGCATTATCATTAATAAATATTGTATTATATCCTGTACTATTTATAAGTCAATCTTAATGTACAGCTGTTATTTTAATCAATAAATATCAAAATATCAAATATCAAAATCATAATAATGCAAAAAATTATTGATAATTTTTAGTTATTTTTTTAGAAAAATTCAACTGGCAACTTTTTTAACAAAACAAACAAAATCTCAAAAGCATCGAATAAGAATGGTTTTCGACTCAAGTATAAGGAGAACAAAAGAAGATATTGACTTCAAATTATATATCTCACACAAAATATTGTTATAAATATTTTGTTCAAGTTTTAAGTAAGACAAATGGACAGAAGGGATGGCAAATTATCAGTGTGGGTCGCATCACAGCCCCTTTTGGAAAATATTTTCTCAAAAATTGAGTGAAAATTCATATTGATTGCAAAAAATATCTACTACAAAACAAAAACTTCTCTCTCTTCATCGTTTTGCTTGTCCTTGTTTGTGTGCCTATGTGCAAATTTGAACGTAATTTTTTATACGGAAATGATGATTTAGGAGATGAATAAAAAATAATTAGTAGTACTATGTGAAACTATAAAATAAGAGTATTATTTTCAAAGAAATGTTGCGGCCTAACGCGCGATGACACAAAAATAACATACCTACATATATATTGTGGTTAATTGAACTTCTGTTTTATAGTGTAACTGCAATAAGTTGGTGTAGCAATAAACGAGCCAACTAAATTGAAAAGCACAAGTTATATTTGAACGTCTCAAGTCTGTCGGCTGAAATGGAAATTTTACTATCGCTTTCGTTCGGCTGATAGTTCATTAAAATGAATGGAGCATTTGTTGTAGCAATCTCTTTTTTTTACATATCTGATTTTTTTTTAATCAAACGTGGGTCTTGAAGTGAAGTCAAACTGGGCGATTTGTATAGAGAGATCTCTTTCATGTTTTAATGGAATTGTTACTAGAGATACTATATTACAAATTGACACGCTGTTGAATGAAAGAGTTCATTGTTTTTGTATGAAACAGTACATTAAATGTGAATTGTGTATAGAATATTAAAATAATTGAAGTTAAACAAAATCTCGAAAACTAACACTCTAGTAAGAAAAAATCTAAACTGCAAAAATCCCGAAAGAAAAAATCTTGACACAAAAAAAGACTCGAATTCAAAAATCTAGAATAAATATATTAATTTTTGACACAATCACTTAATGCATATATTAACATATACATATATAATATATTAACATAATGAAATGTGATCGATAACAGCTAAACCGATTAGCCTCACTTTTGTTCCTATAGGCAGTCTTTGAAGTACGAGAAAGGTTTTTATGGAGAAAGTGATCGTGAAGATTGTCCTCATGATCGCTGTGCTAGTTTTTACTATTCATCATATTCGTAAACAGAAAAACTCGTAAAAATGTTTGTTGTGCTGTTTATGTTTGTTCAAACTAGCTTTTTTCGAGCGAGTACTCGAATAATACTCGAATGGTTTTAATCTCTACGGGAATACTTTACCCATTGCTTTGAAATTTGCATATGCAGTATAAACTCAAGTTACGCAACTAAAAGAAATTGGAGCAGTTGCACTAACCGAGGTTGTTGCACTTACTGTGTTGTATTATTTTTGATAGAAATTATAGTTGAAATAGCTGCTTTTCTTATAGATAACGACAATGTTATGAGCAAAATTTAGTGAAGCCAAAACAAACAAATATTTTTGAACATATTTTTCTTATATACAAAAACCAAACGTTTGAAATTTATACAAAAATTAAGGCGTGACACATACAGAATATTACACTCCGCTTCAACTGAATATGCACAAACATTTTCGGAAATGATTTTTACATTTTTTCCAAATATTGAGGGTTTTTGGGACATCTGTCAATGCTAGCAGATAACTTAAGATGCGAAGGAAAAGAATTTCAAAAAACTTTACAAATAAAACTCCTAGTCTTGTTTTCGCCCACTTCTAAAGTATTTCATACATAGATTAAAAGTTTTTTTTGAGTCAATAGGAACAACGACAAACTAATCGTTATTTATAAACGTTCTCAAACACTTAAATTAACAATTTTAGTGTTTTAAGCAAAATTCTGATCTAAAATTTTAATGCCAATGATGTACCCATTACACTGCCTTAGCAGTGTTTCAAAAGCTAAAATCGAATTAATTTGGCCTAACCGGACGTGCAGCAGCTGAAAAAATTGACCAAAGTCTTAATGGCTTTTATTCTTACTTAAAAAAAAAGAAGATTCGAATAGTTCAAACATAAAGAAAGATAAAAAGAACTACAAAACCAGCAGCTTGAACACGAGCAATTTTAAACGAATCACACTTAAGAAAAAACTTTACTTGACGAACAACGGAAAGTTATGCTATTAGAGTTTTTATAAACTTAAATAATTTGAAAATAAATGGTATCATGTGGATTTTTCAGACGGTAAAACTGTTTGATTTCGTTGGCCCTGATGGGTCAGTACCCGTGGCATGATGGTTAGTGTGTTAGACTGTCATGCCAGATGTCTTGGGTTCGATCTCTGCCTGTGCCACCTAAAGTTTTATTCACGGGTACTGCCTCTTGCGAGGAATTGACAAATTCTCCAAGAGTAATTTTTGTCATAAAATGTAGCCGTTCGGTTTCGGCATATAAACTGTAGGTCCCCTCCATCCCTGCAATGGGCACACATGAATGGTTGAGAGTTTTAAGTCACTAGGCTCTGGTTCTCTACGGACTGTTGCGCCACCTAATTTATTTATTTACTATGGGTCAACATTTTATTTTCACTATAGATAATGACATCCTAAGATGCAAAAAGGGCTGTTAAAATAATTGAGTGGATATTTTTTTTACTATAGCAAAAAAGTGAACAATTAGCTCATTCCAAATTGGTGAAAAATTTTAAACAACCTATTGTAATGGGTTTAAAAATTTACTAGGTCATATAGATTTAGAAAATTGATAAAAGTTAAGGTAGCCATTCCGTGATTTTAACTTTAGCAAATTGTTAAGAGGTAGTAAGATGTTGAAATCGTTTAAAATTATCTTTTAAGCTTTTAAAATAAATAATAAAATATCTTTAACATTCACTAAGCTAGTGGCTACTAAGTAGTGGCATTCTTGGAAAAATGCAACTACAAATTGAGTTGAAACTCCCCCTACGATTGTTTAAAATTTGCATCTACACAGACGTTTCACAGCTGCTCGGTTAAGACTCAAGGATTCAAAATAAAATAAAAATAAAATTAAATATATAAAGTCCTCAAAACACAAATTGGTAGGGTATTATTCTATATATTTGCATTTGTCATTAATATGATAGTTCCAGACTGACTAGCTTTGTAGTACAATTTTGCATTCACAAAGTTGGTTGAATTTTGACTATACGTAGCCACAAGCTTTATGAATGCGTCCATCGTCTTTAAAAATTTGTTAATTTTGTAAAGATATTTATCCTTCGATTTGCTCTCATGGCCTAGGTTAATGTTATTAAAATAATTATAAAAATAATAATGCGTATTGTCAACACAAATAATTGTATGACATCTAATTCCATTCCTAAAGCAACTCCCAGAGTTTTCAAAGAAAATATGGTGCTTGCAATTCTCAACCGTTTTTAAGTTTTTTGTACAACTTAGAAATTTAAATATTCATATAAAATAGCTTGTAGATTCCAATCTGAACAGTCAAACAATATACCTAACCTATTTAATCAAATTTAAATCTGAACAGAAAGCAATTCATCTTCACTGAATTTCGAAACCAATTCTTTAATATATAGTTCTATCTTTAATCTCATCTGCTTAGCAAATAAATTTATTATCTTATTTGAATTTAATTCAAATAAAAGTTTTTAGCTTTGTAAATGATTCAAACATTCGAGATAATAAATAACACGTAAATAATAATACTAGTTTAATATAACATTAATACATGATTTACTTCGTCATGTTTTCTTTGGATTATTTTGTAATTATATGTTATTAAATATATTAATTAAATCAAACAAATTAAAATCAATTTTGAATGGAAATATTCTTTTGAAAGTGTTATGTGCTCTTCATGTCCTGCTTTTCAATATTGATTTTTCTTTGATAGTCGATTCAATTTGTTTTCTAGATTGAATGTTCACTTGAGAAATGTGATATTTATTAAATTTAAAATGTATGTCAAAAACCGTATAATAGTAAACAAATCTTATATGAAATATACCGAATTCAGATTAAAAAAGTAATCTAATCGCTCTTGTTCTATATGTTTTAACTTATTACGTCAGTCAATTGTAATGTCTTAAAGTTCCTGGTCATAGCCTTAGTGGCGAAAATCATGTTCACTTACATCTTTATTTGCAAGCCTCAAGATATTTAAAGATACATTTTGGTTGATATTATATTATCTCGTTTTTAAAATTTACTATCACAGATATTTCCGCCATAATTTTTTCTGTGACCAGACGAAAAATATCTAAGGTCAAGTAAACAAAATTTTTGGCTAACACGATAATCGACCTCAAAATATCAATCCAAAAACCGCACATTTGGACAGGAGTATTATTTTACTTAGGTCTAATTATTAAAGCTAGTTTCATCGAAAATTGAAGGCACATTATTATCACAACTTCTTGACACGCTTTAGGATCGTGACCTTATTCAAAGTTGTGAACAAAAATGATGGGAACAGTTCGAAATATGATTTTTTACAGCATTTTTAAATACAGAATTCTGACCAAGTAGAATTTTGACACGCAGAACTTTGCTCTAAAGAATTTTGACCATACAGAGTTTTGTTCAGACAGGATATTTTAATTGCAGTATAATGACCTATACAATTTCGGCTCTATCTCTAAAATTCTTTTAAAGTAAAGCCAACTTTTCCCCCTTAATACATCACTGTTTTGCGTATTTAAACTTTGTTTCTCAATGTTATACTTTATCACTAGTTACAATGCCATAATAAGCCTTCGCCATAATTGTGATTTTATTCAATGTTATAAATCACTTCTAAGAAAAATAAACTTTAGACACAACAAACCTAGCATCTAAAACAAATCCTATGGTATACCCAAAATGGAGTAGCACAGGGTCAAAATACCCCTTATGACTTTTATTAATCACTGTTAGGCTCCCTAATACATACATTTTTATAGTTTTACCTAGAGAGATTTCAATTTGGCATGTTTTTTTAAGTTTCTTCTTTCCATTACCGCCTGGCATAAGTTTGGCGTAATTTGAAACGTCATACCTATATTTCTTGTCGTAAGTTTTAAAATTCTATACTTGTAAACTTGTAATCTCTCAATTATTTTATACCCACTTTTGTAGGTTGCATTTATTTTCTGAGACATTTATTTGCAATGACATCCTTAGACTGGAATGGAAATAAAAATCTATTTGCAATAAAAATAACGCCAAAGAATTGGTTATATTAAATTTATATCGTTATAGTTTTTGTTTTATATTAAGCTTTTAATATTATTATTATTTTTGTTATTGCTTTCTTCCTATAAAAAAGGCATTCTTTGAAAGTTCGATAGTCCTCAGAAACACTTCCATTTGTGATATTTTTTCTTGTTTACATGTTCTTATATAATAAGAACTAAAAACCGATCCAAGGGGGAAATAATAAAGGGTTATCCATTTTGCGGTTTCAAAAGTAAACGTAAATAAAACACATACAAAACTATTTTCTTTTATGATATTTCTTTTATTATGAAGTTTGAACGATGAAATTATGTATGAAACACTACATAATGTAAATAACCACCACACAAATTATTGAAAGCATCATATCTTTTGAGGTAATTTTCGACCACTTTTTGACACATGTTGGGCGGTATCTCAGCCATAACTTGACGAATGTTTGTTTTTAAGTGCCCAAGAGTTAAATGTTTATTTGCATAAACACGGTCTTTCGCGTAGCCCCGCACAAAAAAAGTCTAGCGGTGTCAAAACGCATGATCTTGGTGGCCAGTTGATTTCGTCACGACGAGAAAAAACGCGGCCAGGAAATGTCTCTTACAATAAAGCTATATTGGCTCAATGTGGGTGGCATGTGCCACTGGCTTGTCAATTTATTAGATATATGGCTGTGGCAGAACCACCATTTTTATAATAGTTTTAAAAAATGTATGTGCGTTGTACGAATGGTATAAGCGATCCATTTTCATAAATTTCAGATTTCCAACTGGAAAAAATTGGTTTAGCAACTTACTTTGACATGTGTTGAATTTCAGCCCTATACTTTGGAAACCGCGAAATAGACAATCCGTTATGTTTGTATTAAAAGCAAAATGTTTGGGATATTTATGTAAGGAAGTAAGTTTTAGCGTTATTTTCTGAGTAGGTACAATTTCTCTTGTATTAATTTTGATGTTAAAAATAGTTGTTAGTTGTTATAATTGTATCAGTTTTTTTATTAAAAATAATTTTGATATCCATAAAATAAATAAGTAAATAAGTTCTTAATATTGTCACTTCGAAAAAAGGAGAGGTTAAGCAATTTACTGCCTTGCATTGTAAAAATAAAATTAACCAACTCACAACTTGACAAAAAAAATTATTTTAGCGGACCATAAATTAAAAACAAATCCAAATCATAAAATATTTGTTAAATTTCATTTTTCATTATATTACAGATGAATGTTGTTGTGCTTTTGCTTACTTAAATGTTCTTTTTTAGTTAGCCATTTAAATTATTTTCAGAAGCCTGCTTTAATGATATATTTCGTAAGCCACTTAGTCCTTCTCGCAGCTGGGATCTACCCGTCCCTCCGATCTAGAACTCTTGGTCGACGATCAAATAAATATGATATTTAATTTTTGAGGCATTTTTAAAAACTGTATCTTAGAGTTATTATTGTTAAATCAATATTAAAAACTTTAAAGTATCACAAAAATGATTCGTGTTAAAAAATATGAATATTAGTGAAAGAACTTTGACATTAATGTTCAATGTTCCCATAAATATTTATCGCTGTTGCTGCTGTTAATCAAAATTAAAAAAAAGATCTGTAATCATTCTAAAATAAATTTTAAAACGTAATCATTCTCAAATAAATTTTAAAACGTACATCGTAATTTGCTCTTCAATTGATAAAATTTATTATCAAATGAAGAACTTATATCGTCATTGCCATTTATTTAATTTAACATAACAATTTTATAAAATGTAATAACAAAATTAAATTCTACAGATTTAAACCATAAATACCTACAATCTATTTATCGTCAGTATCCCCATTGTCATAAGTGCGTTCGTGGGAAAAAATAGTATACAATCCATACAAAAATATACTTACGATCCACATGTGTGTCCAATACAAACGCGCGCACAATCATTAATATGTAAAAGCTTTCGTTCTGAACTATTTTTGCTGCTCTCGCCAACTACTACACCATTGCTTAATTCGTTATATTTCAACACATTCATCGTTCACACTTTATATCAGTGCATCGATCTTCATTTCACCTACACATCATTCGCTCAAAGCTCATTTTTATTTGTCGTTTTCGTGGGGGAAATTTTACTACACGATTATTGCACTGAACGAAAGCTTACTTTTTATTGGATTTTAGACGTCAAATGTCAGAAACAAACGATTTTAGTTTGAATTTGGCATGTGTAGGAAATTTTTAAAATTACAAAACTTAATTTATGTAAATAAAATAACATCGCCCTTCCTCATTGAATAACACTCCTCTTCAACTGAATACGCACAAACACTTTCGAAAATGCTTTTTTAAATTTTTACAAATGTTAAGGGTTTTTGTGAAATAAAACAGCGAGTCGTGTTTTCGCCCATTTTAAAAGTATTTCATACGTAAAGAAGTTTTTTTGACTCACCTGAATAGGTACAAAGACAATTTGTTTTTGAGCGTTTTCAATTACTGGATAATTTAAATTAACAATTTTAGTGTTTTAAGTAAAATTCAATTTCTGATCTAAAATTTTAAGACTAATAGTTAGGTCTACGAGTACATGTCTAAGAAGTGTTTCAAATGCTTAAATCAATTTGATTAGACACCAAGACCTAACCGGACGTGCTGCAGCTGTTAAATTGGACGAAGTCTTAATGGCTTTTACTTTTACTTAAAAGATTCGTATAGATTAAACATAAAGGGGGGTAACAAAAACTCCAAAAACAGCAGCAAGTGTGCATCTTTTCATTCTGGGCATAATAAAACAAAAAAATTGGCGTAAACGTCTCTCAAGAATTATCAAAATTCGACCCACGTTAAACGAATTAAACAAAAAAAACCGCTACTTCACTCACAACGAAAAATTATGCTATAAAACTTTTTCAAAACTCACAAAAAATCTGGAAGAAAGACTTGTAAGTGGGCGAAGGCAAAACTTAGTTGTTGACTTTGGATAGTTCATTTCAAATTATTTTCTTAAAACTTGTTGTCGAATGTTATTTTATTTTTTATTTAAATAAAATGCGAAGTAAGCTTGTTTTTAAATAACCAAAATTGTTTGACTTAAATATTACTGATACTTGTAAACTGCACTATTGGGTATCTGGATTATAACAAACTCCAGGCCAATAATTCAGATGTGGACAGATCCTATTGACGTTGAATTCCTCATTGTATTACATCTAATTGGACCGCTTAACGAAGTTTCTGAGCATTGGGCGTTTCTGACGTCTGTTATCAACAAAGTTTGCATCAAAGCTCACTTTTGGAAGAAGTGGCCTCGTTGTCTCATTGTAATTCACGAGGACAACCTACTCCCTAAAAAGTGGCAAAAATCATCGAAAGTCATGATGATAAGGCCGAAGAAACGTCACGAGAAGAATTCCGAAACTCGCTGCAGTTCTGTCTTGAAGGTAGTCCATCATTATAAATCATCTATTATAAATATCTTATCTTATGTATGTATACTTATATCATTTTTACTTATTTACTTAAGTTTAAATTTTATAACTTAAAACATTTTAATTTGTCGTTGCTTTAATGTTTTTTTTCCTAAGACGTTTAAAGTCTTTTTCCCTTACTTTAATGGGGTTTCTACTTAAGCCACTTAAATTCTGACAAGTGACAATTGATCAATGTATCAGCCAGGACCTAGCTATCCTTTGAAAAAAGGTGTTAATAGATATTCTGCGTTGACGGCCGAGAAATTTGATGTAATGATGTGTCGAACTATGGACTTATGAGTGTACCTTTCTTTCTAAGGGATTTTAAGAGTTGATGTTCAGTCAGTTGATAGATTTCATTGAATCTCATTATCTTTTGTCACGTCTACAATGTGGTTTTGATGTTCTAAGAGTTCAGGACAATATTCGGGTTGCATACTAATGCGAATTGTATCGTAACGGTGAATGGTGAGCGCTACTGAGATGATTTTCCCAAAATGCAAGAGGTTGACTTGAATGATATGTGGTTTCAACAAGACGGTGACACATGCCACACAGCACGCGCAACAATAAATTTATTTAAAAGCGGGTGGGACTTATTGAAAGGCGAGCTCGGTGAACATTTTATTTTACGTACGGAACCGGTCAATTGGCCTTTAGACTATTTTTTGTGGGGCTATGTTAAAGGTCATATCTACGCAGAGAAGCCCGCTTCAATTGACGCATTGAAAAACAACATTGAAGCATTTATTCCTGAGATGCCAAAATGTTGAAAATAGTATGCCAAAATTGGACTAAGTGGGCGTCCCTCAAGGATCTTTGTTTGGAGCTCTAATTATTACCATGTATATAGATAACCTTGGTAGTCTACATTTTATTTCATGATAATTGTCTCTCCGTAAATACGTAATAATTTAATAGAAATTTTATAAAAAAATGTGTGCAAACTACTACCGTCTTGAATCAATTTGAGGACAGCTTTTTTTACAATCAAAATTCAGAAGCAAATAATCAGCTTAAAGCTTAATAATTTGTATAAACAAAGGCATTCCAACGTAGTTCAGAGTTCTTAATGGAAACCGAACTGTTCAAGTGAAATTTACTGCTGTATTAACGTTTTGTAGCTTATCACTGAGATCTGTCTCCATATTTATGCTACTTGTATATATTTAACCAAGATATTTGAGATCCTTGACTATTTTAATGAATTCTGCATTGAAAATGTATCTTTCACTTACAGCTTATCTTACGTTTCGCTTTTGAAAATCATAGTTTTAAATTTTGTAATCGTTTAAAAGAATATTGCTTAGCTGACAATACTCATACATCATGCTAATCATACGTTATAATGTTTCTGACAGAAAAGTTGTCTATCAGACAATCCAAGAAGATTGCAAATATGCTATGACTCAAGGCTTTCTGAAATACTTTTCAAGGCGAAAATATTGTCCATCGTTAAATAGATACTTCAAATCCTATTTAGAACTCGTTTAGCATGTTAGTTAAAGCAAATTTGATAATTTTCTGACTCTAATAATGATCAATTTTTATCAATTAGGCAGTTCCTGGATATTTGCGGATACTTGTACTTATCATTCGTTCAAGTGTAACAAAGTCCAATTGAAAAGCTTCCGCCTTATCAGATTTCCATTCCATTCTAGAAGGTAAACTCATTATGATAATGTTTTCATTAAACTGAGTCTCTGTCTTAAAAGTAATGTTTAATGGTAAATGGTCTGAAAAGGATACTGGTTTAACCTCAAGATCAAAAAGAAATTGTTCCCAATCTTTGATTTGAGTATAATCGATCACAGGTGCGCCTTGACGATAAAAAAAGTGAAGTCTCCAGTACAGTTACTCAAACTTGTACCATAATTCCAGCAGTTGCTTTCCTTTCGCATTCAGCATCTTGTTATCAAGACCTGCCAATTTCCACTCCTATTCTCACATTTAAATCACCGATGATTAAAACTTTGGAGAATTCTTGTTTGGTAAAATAATATTTAGTCTTGCAAATTCATAGCCCCACTTGTTAAAATTCAAATATGTACACAGAAAGTAACCATAAATCTTTGCCGGTGATTTGTAAATTGAAAAGCTTGTATTAAGGAATTCAACAAAATCAATTTTTTAACTGTTTTAATATTTCAATTCCAAAGAAGCAGAGTCCGACTTTCATTCTTATAAAATTACAATTAGTTGCATATGTTTCACACCGCGACACTTGTTTACAAAATTAAAAAAAATCACGAAATCGGAATTAATTTGTTAAACCCAAAACTTTATATGATAGTACTTGCAAATTTATAAACATTGATAATAATTATGCGAAGGGATAAATTAAGAAAATAATTACTCTAAAACAATTAAAAAGTTCGTATTATATGAGCATATGTATATAATATGTGATATGTCAATGAATAAATAAATAAAAATGAACATAATAAACATGCACAGCACACAAAAACAACAAGTTTAATCACTTAACATCACAATATTATGAGTACTAAAATTCTCTATACTTTCGTCCTAAACATAACACTTGCAGCACCTCGTAAATTACCTTCCGTCAAAAAGGTTTTAAGATTTTCTCATCATCTGCCTGATAAGGCTTCAAATAGAATTTTCCTTCAACATACCTTAGCACCTTAGGCAAATTGAATTCTAGCAAAAAGTTTAAAACTTTAAAACTCAACGAAAAAAGGCAGATTGAAAATAGAAAAGCCTCTCTGACTGTATCTATCGATATACCATAGAGACTGTTTGCTGTTATGTCTGGAACCGGTAATATCTGTCTGGAGCTCCTGTCTGCAAATCAAGCCATCCATCGATGATAAATGTAATTAGGAAGGGAGGTGTATTCTACATCTATTTCATGCCGGATGGCACCTGGAATTTAATTTTGAAGTCATCAGGATTCTGGATTTTTGCCTTGTGCATACTACCAAAGCATCACAACTGTGCCAAAGAGTGTTCATACAAATAGCAACCTAAAGGTAACTATCATCCTTCCCTTCTACTAGTTGCTTTGCTTTATTCGGAATGATAAATCGACATCGTCGTAACTTGGACACCATCACGTTACCACATTTATTTATCTATAACTAGACATAAATTTTTAAAATTGTTTGAAATAATCAACACAACATCACAAGATGCATACAGATCCCACCTTATATAGTGTACTGCTCCACATAATTGTCAATTAAAAATAATTTGAATCCATCAGGAACTATATATAAATACATAGCTATACTATACATGGTGATTGGTATAAGGTGCACCGAAAGGCTTGAGCCAGTAGTTTCGTTTCAGACAAGACAAAAATTGTATGGGAGGTTGGGACTTTTTACCCCCATTCAGGCGTGAGGTGCATTTTTTTTTAAATTTCTTAAAACAGACAAAAGAAAATAACTGGAACACATAAAGAGTCATGCTGTAGAAGTTTTTAAATTCGAATGATGCCTTGATTGGAATTTTATATTTACAGATTTATAATTTAGGTAATTATATTGTTCATATTAATGGCAGAATTTTCTCTGATTTCCTACGCATCGGAGACATTTTGCTTCGGAGTAGTTCTCCGATCAGCTGATCGGGAATTCTCTCCAACAAATTTTAACGCATGCAGTTAAAATGCTATCCTTTGCGATTAAGTACTTATAATGGATTTTTATTTTTGACAGATACCAACAAATTTTTCTTTGAAATCCTGCTACAGGTTCTTGTTGCGGAATATGCTTTTGGAGAGCGATGCTTTGTTTTGTATTTGCGTTTAATCTGCTCCAAAATAAAAGCAAACTCAATTTTATTAAAGCAAAAGCTTTTCTCGAATCTAAAAGAGATTTAGATGATGAAGAGAATTGTAGAATTTTGAGATAAGAACTAGATTTTAAGTCCGCGTACAAATACATTGCTTTCGTTTCTCAATTATCTCCTTTTTTTATTTCGTGCTCTAAGCTTACGTTCGGCTTCCAAAAATAATAATAGGCCATCCATTTGTAATTATTATTGCTTGTATTAAGTTGATCAAATAAATAAATGTTTATTTTTTTTTCCATTTATTCTATTTTGACTCTTCAATCATAAAACATATGTTTGAATGTAGGGAGTGGACTTAAAAATCGTGCATCTTATAACATTACTTAAAAACGATAGCGCAATATAATTGAAAAATTTCCTTTTCATAAACAATAAGACATGGTTAATTACGCAAATGTTGTCTATTTTGCATTTATTTATTTTCAATATATCGGTTATCAATATATCGGTTAATTAACACATCTTTGCCTGAAAAGTAAATCCAACGCAATACGTCGGCGAAACTCTGTAAAATTTCTTCCGATGAAAGTTACTTCGACCCGAAATTGGGTTTCCGTTGAAGGATGCGTTGCGGAGAAAACTACTCTCCGACGGTTACCTCGATAGGGTCAAAATACAACAGTCAACACTGTTGCCAAACCTGACGAATCAGTCAACTACCCTGTTGAAATTTTCGAATCAGTCAACACCCTGTTGAGTTCTTAAATTCGCTGGATTTTAAAGGAACGCCGCCACATAACTTGCTATTAAAAATATGCTCACCTATCTTGCTTCGAAATTTAAAATGCATCTAAGATATGCGGTACAAGGTTAATCATGCAAAATTATGGGCAATGTTCTCGAAGCTACAATTTTAAACGCCAGAGTTGAAGGTGAAGTTATTCTAACGTCACGAACCCAATAGTGCCTTCAGATTCAACAATTCCATTTAGACGACTGCTTCGCTTGACATTTGCCATGACTACTAATAAGTCACAATGTAGAAAACCCGTCGTACTAATTAAAGATTGGCTAAAAATATTGTTCATCAACTAACAATTAGATTTTTAGAACGGCGCACTGCAGCGCTAATTGGATCTCAGGCTAGGTTGCCTTGAGATCGCCATTTCTACCTAAAAATCAGACACAATCAAAGAAACAATATTGATTATAACAAATTGTTCAAATAAAAAATTATGTTATTTCAAAATAAAGAATAATGAAAATATTATATTATGAATCCATAAGATGTTATTTGAATCGTTCCGATTTGTCAAACTGAAAATTTCTTAGCGTTTAAAATCTTTAAAAAGATTTTTAGCGAGATTTCCTTGCGTGCGTGAGTTTTAAATTAAATTTTGTACTGCATATTTATTTAATTGAAATAAGCTCAAGATTAGCATATTTTTAACTTTCTATAACAATTCTTTACAGATTGTAATCTGTGGCCACAAGGAAAAACAACATAAGTTACTTTTTGTAGTTTTTCGGGAGAGCAATTTGAATTGATTTTGTCCTATGTAGTTTTTTAAATGTTTCTTGATAAATTTGAATTAAGTCTAATTTTTTTTCTTTTTAAATGTTACTATTATCGCAATACGGAACACTGAAAAAATTCAAATTCTTCTAAAATATAATAAGTTTAGGAAAAATAGCATTAGCACTTATGTTTTATCTGTGATGATGGCATACAAAAAAAAATGTTCCACTTGCTCAAAAATTAGTAGAAATAAACTTATGTTTATTAACAGTTTATCTATTTTTCGGTTTCAAAAGTGTATAGTTGGAATTCGAAATCTGTCCAGCTAGGTTGTAAACTATTTCTTTTTTGTCTGAAATTTACGAAAATGGATCGCTTAAGTTATATAAGTTGTGCGATATCGCACAACACATACAAATTGTTAAAACTCCAACTACGCAAGCAACTGGCAAAATTTTGAAGAAATTTGAAGAGATTGGAGTGGTTACAGATACTGTGCATCATTGTTTCGCTCGTACCACAGGAAATATCGCTGATGTAAGTGAAAGTATTGCCGAAGACCCGAATGTGTCGATTCCTCGTGGTTCTCAGGAATTAGAACTGTCTTACGGCACATTATGGTATTTTATAAATATGAATATTACATAAGTCAAGCTCAGACAACAACTGAGACAACGTCGTCGTAGATACGTCAAATGAGTGCTTGAACAACAGGCGGTGAACAACGATTTTTTGACGAGGCACATTTCTCCCTATATAGTTGATTAACAAAATGTTCGCATTGGGGGTTCTGAGAATCCTCAAGTAATTAAAGAGAGTATATAACATCCCCAAAAAGTCACTGTTTGGTTCGCTTTTTGGTCAGGGAGGTGTGATTGAACCTTACTTCTTCGCAAACGACGCACGATGGAATGACGAAAATTCCCTCAAAAGAATCGATGCTTGCAATAATTCGCTTGGTTGTAATTTTAATGATAATATGTTTCACACATAATTTCAACGTTCAAAATTTCTATTAAAAAAGAAATATCATGAAAAAGAAATATTTTATATGTGTTTTATTAACTTTTGAAACCGCAGAATGGATAGCCCTTTAAAGTTATTTCCAAAAATTTTAACCAAAGAAAAACAATAATTCTTTTTTAATTATTTTAACAACATTCTTTTTGTAATAAAGGATTTGCTTCACATAAACACATGTTGCCCTTGAACAAATTGTTCAGACCATTGCAATTGCTAAAGCTCGCCGTTCACAAATATTAGTTACAAAAATGGCTTTACTTCAAGGTAGTTCCGATAAAGCTTAATTTTGGTGGAGAGCTTTATATACAAATTGCTCTCATTTGGAACCGGATCAAATAATTGTAGGGGGCTGAAAGGAGATAACTAAAGGTTAAAGGATAACATTGGGGTGGACTGCATTTAAAATCATGTTTTATAGTAGACATTTTTTTCGTTAAATCTGGAAAATTTTTTCACTACAAAACCAAGTTAAAGTTTTGTAAATCCAGAAGCATATTCATGAAAAATAAAACATTTTGCTGCTAAATAACTCTTATGAACTATATTTGTTCACAAAATAATCTGAGAAAACCTGACTAGCATAAGAAGACAGATACCTTTATGTCCGATCTTAAGCAGAACTAACTATGGTATGAATAGCCCTTTAAATCAATTGATTTCAGTCTTCAATAAATTTTATAATTTAATTTCATCTGTTAATGACAATGTTAAAAGTAAACAATTTAAAGAAAGCATTTTTAATTTGTTATAGTATTTATTTATTTCTATATTAATAAAAATTTTAAATTAAAAATTATGTAAATAGCTATAAGTTTATATTAACGTTAGATAATTAACGGATTAAATAAATAGATCGAACAATCTATACTAATGTTTTAAATGGGAAAGTCACTTTATTTGTCCGTAAATATCTACTATTCCAATTCTGGAGTGCGCCCAGACCAAAAACAAATTTTTAAAAAAATTAAAAAAGTTTCAGGAACAGTGAAACATTTTCGAAATGTTTTTTTTTAGTCTGCACGCTCGCGAATCATTTCTGAATTGTTTTTTTAAATGTTTGTTTGTTCCCCTTCCTGAACGGGAACCTTTTTTATTTCCAAAGCATTTAATTATATGTACATAGGTAGACGGTGAGAGAGTGGCTATGAATATACATAGATATAAAACGTCGATCAACGAACAACCAGTTGACGAACATTTTAAAAATGAAATTAATAAAGCTGGTCCTTTGTCTTGAATTTCCAAAAAATAAAAAATGTATGCAAAGTTTTAGAAATATTATACAAATTATTTTGCAACTAACTCATGTATACTTGACTCTGGATAATACGAAAATATGGATGAAAAAGGACACCATACAAATGAGGCAATAGTCTAGAATTAAACGAATTAAAGACATGTACACTAATTTTAATGCATTAGAGTTACAGAACTAATTGCAGATTTGCTAAGCGAAACCAAGCATTGAATTTGCCTACGTTAACGAAAACGACAAATAAGGATGAATACAAATTATAAGCGTTACTATGTCCAAAATAAAAAAATGACATTAAAAATGTTGGTTTGTTTTTAAACTTTATCATCACACACATAAGTTCAAATTGGAAGCTATACCAATTTGAAGTCGTTAACAGATAGTTATAAAATTAATTTTAATTTAACTATTAATGGTGGTTTCAATATTTTTTTTGGCAATAATAACCTAGTTATGGCACAGTTTTTAAAAGTTCTTGAACAACCCACCATTAAACCAATAAAGGTTTTCCATTACCAAATAGGATTAAACCCTTGTCGCAAAAATATTAGTTGTTAAATTAATATGAACATTGCAGTTTCCATTATTTATTCTATTTTAGTTGCAAGTCATTTTTAGTTTAAATCTTCAATCAACAATGGCTTGAATGAATAATACCAGTGTAGAACTTGAAAACGCTGGCATTTTTTGTTAAATGAAGCTGAAGATTTTTAATCTTTAAAAAAGAACTATATTTAATGCAAAATAAAGAAACCCAGTAACAGTATTAAAATTATATTTTAGAAAAGTTTTGTATGGGGCACCCTGTGTATTATATACATATATAATTCAGATAAAAGTCAAATTTAATTCAACAGCGTTCGCAGGCATTTAAAATAATTTGTAGATTATGTACGAAAGTTCTATTTTATGGTAAGTGTGTAACAATCTGCACCGCCCCCCCGAACTCCCTCCCCTTTTATTGAGTAAAAATTTGGATTTGTCCTTGTATTGTTTATTAGGTTAAAGATAAATGAGTCCCTGTCAAAACCCAGAGACGCCAAAATCGATTCATAGCTTATAAACATTTAAGGACATCATATAAATAGGCATATACATGTATGTATGCATATATATTTGCAGATACATCTACATTTATATATTATGTACATATGTTTGTGCAATTGTGCATACTTGTACCATAATGCTTTTACTCCTGACGGTCCTTGTTTTGGCTCATTCATTCATGAATATGGCCTTGATGGCACGTTGCATTTTAGTTGCCAACATAAAATTAATCCGTTTATGTTACCCATGGAATGGCAGGCGCCATCCCAAACAGCAACCCAAGTAAAATGCTATGATCACATGCATTGAACTTCAAAGTTCTGTTGTTTGGTGATGACGTGTGACATGCGCCCAATCTCTTTGTTAGGAAAACGCAAGACAACCTAAGATGCCTATATGTATATTATTTACAAAAGTCTAACAATACAAAACCCATCTAGGGTTCGAATGTAAACAAAGATATATAAAAAAAAATGGGTTATCCAATGGTTCTGCAAAAAACCACCCACAAGGAAAGTTTGCTTTTTTATTTCAAGGTTGTCAACTGCAAGAAAAATAAAATAATCCATAGACATAGAATTTCGCCCTTATTCGTTTTCTCCCTTTGTATCCTTTCCCAATATTTACAAACAAACTTGCAGGCAGTAAGCTTCCCAACAAAAGCCCCAATGCCACATCGTTGCCAAAAAGGAGCTTTTTCTTCGTCTGTTCTACTGGCTGTGTTTACATCCAACGTCATTCCTTTTCGGTTCAATTAAGACTTTGGTCCTTTTTAGAATGACTTAGAATTGAATATCTGTTGTTTACGTCGTCATTTTAAACGTTGCGTTAGTTTCTATCCCCTCGTTAAATGCATAATAAAAAAAACAATTTAAATAAAGAAAAAACAGTGGTCACTGAATATGTACATAAACATAATAAAATGAATATTGTGAGTTTCGTATTCGAATAACTGTTACACAACCACCTTTGTGATGCTGTTAACTTAGTTGCCTATAAATGTTTTATAATTTTTCTCATGAAAGGAATAAATAAAATATATTAAGAGAAAAGAAAACTTATATTATATATTATAATAATAATTTACTCGACACACAAGGATCTTCAGACGATTAAATATCATCATGTGGGTAGATAAAGTGAGTGTCTAGATGTTAAAAGTCCTTGGCCACCTCATCTTAAATAAACCTAGCATTTGTAGCCTTATGCATCCAGTATAACTTATTAATGGAGAGTTACAATAGCTTTGTAGATATAAAACGCTTTTCTGCATGAATTTTGTTATCAGACAATCTTTTTTTAATTTTAATTGTGAAGATGCGAATGTTTGCTATTTGAGCTTGGTACGAACAGTTTGTGTAAATGACTGAGAGTAAAATTCATTCTGCGTATGTTTGTCTATTTGAATGAAAATGTTTTTCGTAATTGATATCAAATTGAGTTTTCCTAAAGATTCTTGATGGCCTGAGTTAGAATCCGACTTCAAAGTCTAGGTAATACGTCAAGTAAATTAATGAAAACCACATGCAACCGTTTAACTCCCCATTGGGAGTTTTTGTACTTCATCACAATCTTTAACGTCAGCTTTATCTCAAAGACCAGCATCCATCCATAATAACTCAATGCAAACAAATATTTCCTTATTTTAAAATGTACCTGCCAAAAAAATTTGTTTTCAAAAATGTAAACGCCATTTAGCTTATCAAAAAAAAACTTAATTTTTATAATTTTTTATTTCATATATTTCTTACTATAATCCTATTAATATACGTTTTGCATAGCGCTGTAATTTAAAACAAAGAATTTAAATAATTGAAGTAATTCCACAAAATATATATAAAAATAAAGAAAAACTACATAAAATAACTGTGTTTTATTTTGGCTCTTTTAAATACGTCGTCAATGTGACAAATGAAAATTCAAATTTTAGCGACTCCTTACAAAATAAGCTCACAAAATTCCAATTTGTGACTTCTCATAGTTTCAGAAATTAAGTTCTAGATTACAACTCAATACGCATTTTTAAATATTCACATGAAAAGAGTGTGAGTCTATTTTAATGTTAAGGACTTTTTTATTTTATTAATATAGAGAAGTGTTTACAATCGGTTATCGTGAAAAACATTCTACGTGATGGACGAATTTGTGGTATCTATCGAGTTGCTACGGATATGATACCTTGTGTTTCGAATTCAAATTGTTTAATTACGACATTAAATTATTTAAACTGAATAAAAACCTTTGTGTAGGCGATAATTTATTAGTAGTCACTGTTCTTGCAAGCCATACTGTCTTATACTTGCAATATTTTGTCTTCAAGCTAAGTAAACAGAAACCAATTCCATTGCTTTGATTTCAATGGTAATGATCGTATGATCTTCAAGATTACATAAATGTACCGTATTATGCTAAATGTTATAAAAGCTTCTATCAATAGCTGTATGGGTCGATTCTTAAATAAACTGCCATATAGTTAAGATCTCGTGTTTTGTGTTTTATTGATTTTAAAGACTCTGCACCACAGTTTTCAGAAGTGGGATCTTACCACAGTGTCATTTTGAGTTTAATTTTTAAATTTCGAGAATATTTAACAAGTTAATATGCCAGAAGAATTCGATCAGTTCCTAGAAGTAGCAACTGTTGCTATTCTCAAAAATGTTTTGCGTTCTTTGAATATGCAAACTTATGGTAGTAAAGCAACGTTAAGACTTCGTGTAGAGGAAGCAGTTGCAGGCTATGAAGAGGAAGATCTTTTAAGATTGGTTCAAGAACATAGGCCTGAAGGAGCTAGAAACATGGAAGAGGAACACGTGTCTAATGATGATAGCGAGGAGATCGATGAGGAGCTAAACCTTCTTCGAGAAGCTTGTAGAAAGAAAGAGGAGATAATTCAACTGAAGCAGAAAGTGAGACAATTGCAGATGGACGACGCAGACTCAAACCAAAAGTCACATGCTTCGCATAATTTCAAGGATATGGAAGATTTAATGTGTCCATTTAGTGGAGATGATAACTTCCCTATTGATCGGTGGGTTGAACATTTCAATGAGTATGCAGAAATTCTTCATTTAGTCGACCGCACAAAGTTTATATATGGGAAGAGACTCCTAAGTGGTACAGCAAGGCTTTTCGTGAGAACCCTGAAGTTACGAAGCTGGACAGAACTGAAAGACGCACTCGTTGGTGAGTTTAAGTGTTATGTAACAAAAGCTGATATCTTTCGTGAACTTAGCTCAAGAAAAAGACGACGAGATGAAACTGTTCAACAATATGTTTTGTGCATGCAAGAAATCGCATCCCATAATCCCGTGGAAGAAGAAGACCTAATCCAATTTATTATCAAAGGCATTGCCGATACAGAAGTCAACAAAAGCATTCTTTACAACGCCAATAACATCGATGAGCTCAAGCTCGCGTTACGAAAGTATGAGAAATACAAGAACAACAGTCGTGACAATTTGCCAGCAAAGCCCAGTACATCACATCAAGTGTACAATCGCAGCAAACAACAAAACAATACATTTCGGACAAGTAATCGCCCAACAACAACAGAACGTGACGCAAATGTGGCTCCAGCTACTGGCTCTTATCATCAGAAGAAAGAGTTCACCTGTTTCAAGTGTGGTTGCCGGGGACACATTGCCAACAACTGTCCCAGCAAGAAACCGGTTATGACACTTCAAGATGATAACAGCAAGATGAATCCAGCAGTCAACAACAATGTTTCCCATCATGCATCCAGCGGTTCTGGAAAACAACGTTCTTCAGCAGCTAATGATTTCGAGAAAGATGTTTTTTATAAGTTTGTACATGGCCATGCAGAAAGTTCGATCACTTTAACAACGCTTTTGGACTCGGGGAGTCCAATAAGTTTTATTCAAGAGAAATTTTTGTCACCGTTTATGATCGCACCGTTGGAACCAAACAGTCGCTCCTACTGCGGCGTCAACAACAGCCCACTTAGTGTCTTGGGAAGTGTTAACTCTCTCATATTTTTTGATAAGTTTCCAACTAATCTCTCTTTACTTGTAGTTAAAAATCATTCGATGACCTATCCTGTTGTGCTCGGTAGAAACTTCATTGAGAAAATTGGTATGGTGCTGCAAAGAACCAGCGAAGTAGCTGAGAGTCAAGAGAATGAATTATCAACAGAATCTATCAATGTCCAGAGTCATCGTGTTTCAAGTCTGTCGTTGCCGTCGTCGTCAAGTGATTGTCAACAAACGCATGCTGGTGTCAATAAGTCTGTAATGTCGTCGAGTCAATGTCATCAATTGCATGGATCTGTAAGTAATGTTAATGATAGTGTAGATTTTGTTTCCCAAATATTAAATATTGACGTCAGTGATGAGGATTCAGAGTTTGAAATTAAAGTGAATGAAGATTTACCTTTTAATATTCGGAAAAGTGTTGTAGAGATAGTAAGACCAGTTTTTCACCCGAGTTCTGATAAAATTTGTTTGAAAGAAAGTCAATTTAAGATGAGGATAGTTTTGTCTAGAGATATTTTGTTTCATTGCCCTCCGCGAAGATTGCCTTTTGCACACAAAATTGAACTTGAAAAGATTCTTAAAGATTTGTTAGATAAGGGTATAATTCGAGAATCTAGTTCACAATACGCGTCCCCTATTGTGCTTGTCGAAAAGAAAAATAAAGAGTTCAGGCTGTGTGTTGACTTTAGGGAGTTGAACAAAATTACTCAGCGTGACAACTACCCGTTACCTCTGATTGAGGACAATATTGACAGGTTAAAAGATAAAAAGTTTTATACAACCCTAGATTTAAGGAACGGATTTTATCACGTTCCACTGGAAGATGATTCAATGAAGTATACTTCATTTACTACTCCCATTGGTCAGTTCGAATTCACAAGGATGCCTTTCGGGCTTCGAAATGCTCCTTCTGTTTTTGAACGATATATGAAGTATTTGTTTGGGAAAATGATTTCACAATCAAAAATCATGACCTATTTAGATGATATACTTATTGCCACCGAAACCATTGAAGAGCACATGGAGATTCTTAGAGAAGTCATAAATATAGTCGTTGAAAAGGGTTTGCAGCTCAGGTTGGACAAATGTCTTTTCTTACAAAAAGAAATTACTTATTTAGGTTACAGAATAACCGAAGCTGGTGTCAGCCCAAACGATGCAAACCTCAAAGCTATTCAAAATTTTCCAACACCGACTTCAACTAAAGATGTGCATAGCTTTCTCGGACTGTGTTCTTATATTAGAAAATTTATTTATCGATTTGCAAACATAGCAAAGCCTTTATACGACCTACTTAAAAAGGATGCTCCATTCATTTTTGGTTTTAGGGAAATAGAAGTTTTTAAATTGTTAAAAAATAAATTGATTTCAGCCCCAGTTTTATCAATTTACAGTCCACATAACATCACAGAGTTACACTGTGATGCAAGTGCGCAAGGCTTCGGAGCGGTGTTGCTTCAAAAACAAAGTGATGGAAGATTCCATCCGGTATTTTACTTTTCCAAGCGTACGACACCTGCTGAAAGTAAATTCCACAGCTACGAGCTGGAGACATTGTCTATAATCTATGCATTAAAACGATTCAGAATATATCTTCTCGGAATTCCGTTCAAGGTTGTGACAGATTGTCAGGCTCTAGTGCAAACCTTAAGCAAAAAATCGTTGAATCCTCGTATCTCAAGGTGGGCGTTGGAGCTGCAAGCGTACGAGTATTCGGTCGAGCATAGAAAAAGTGATCGCATGTCACATGTGGATTCCTTGAGCAGATCTTTTAATATCATGCATATAGACGATGAATCTTTTGAATTTGTTCTAGCCGCTGCCCAGAAACTTGACCCTAAGATAATTTCAATTGCTGCAGAGTTGAGTAGGACTGAAAGCCCTTTGTATGAAATGGTTGATGGGTTGATTTATCGAAAGATTAAAGATAAAATAGTTTTTTACGTCCCATCTCATATGGAGGATCAGGTCATTAGAACACACCACGAAGCGCTTTGCCATTTAGGGGTCGAGAAATGTTTTGCACACCTGTCCGGATTATATTGGTTTCCTAAAATGAAGGACAAGATCAAGACTTTTATTAAAGGGTGTCTCAAATGCATCTATTTCTCCCCTGGATCAGGGAAAACCGAAGGAGTTCTGCACTCTATACCTAAAGGAAAGCTTCCCTTTGATACCATACATATCGACCATCTCGGTCCTTTTCCTAACTCCCGTTCTAGCAAGAAACATATTCTTGTGGTAGTTGATGGTTTTACCAAATTTGCAAAGTTATATGCGACTAAAAGCACTCAGAGTAAAGAAGCTATATCTTGTTTAGAAACATATTTTGCCAACTTTTCAAGACCAAATCGCATAATATCAGATCGTGGAACCTGTTTCACCTCAAAGGAGTTTGCTGAGTATATGAAAGCCAACAATATTCAACATGTTAAAGTGGCAACTCACTCCCCACAATCTAATGGTCAGGTTGAACGCCTTAACCGCATAATAACACCTATGCTTGCAAAAGAGTGTGAAGCCTCATCGAACAGTGGTTGGGACAAACATTTGGATAAAGTTGAGTTTGCTATCAACAACAGTGTCAACCGAAGCACCGGTTTTGCTCCAAGCACCTTATTATTTGGTAGAAATCAGAAAGGAGAGTTTTGTGACAAGGTCAGAGAATATTTAGTTGAAAAGGTAGCCTCTGAAGGAAAGAGTTTGGAAGACATTAGGGATGAAGCTGAAGTCAATATTGAAAGGGAACAAAAACGAAATAAAACTTATTATGACAATCATCATAAAAGTCCGACAAAATATAAACCTGGCGATTACATTATGGTAAAAAATGTCGTCACCACTCCGGGAATAAATAAAAAACTGTTGGCCAAATATCGAGGACCATACGAGGTTAAAAGCGTCCTACCTAATGACAGATATGCTATTGGTGACATCGACGGCTTACAATTATCACGGCTACCTTACAAAGGTATAAGCTCTCCGAGCAATATGAGATTGTACGCGGTACCCAACGTTGACTTGAAGCATGATAAGATGAATGCATCTTAAGAATAAAAGTCAACTTAATAAATCTTATTCATTTTATAATGCGCCCACACTAATAATCTCAATGGATTTACTATCGACAAATTTATAATTTAACTTTTTATTCTTAATTGCTTTGAATGTGATTTGTAATTTTCTTTATTTAAATGTTCATTTAATTTAATTTCTTTTTTACATATTCTATGTATTTACACGAAATTTATAAGTTCTTACACGATTGACATGTCAAATGATTTTATAAGTTCTCAAGAATTTATTATCGATATTATATTATTTTTATTTTGTATTATGTAATCGGGACGATTTCACGATCAGGATGGCCGATCTGTAGGCGATAATTTATTAGTAGTCACTGTTCTTGCAAGCCATACTGTCTTATACTTGCAATATTTTGTCTTTAAGCTAAGTAAATAGAAACCAATTCCATTGCTTTGATTTCAATGGTAATGATCGTATGATCTTCAAGATTACATAAATGTACCGTATTATGCTAAATGTTATAAAAGCTTCTATCAATAGCTGTATGGGTCGATTCTTAAATAAACTGCCATATAGTTAAGATCTCGTGTTTTGTGTTTTATTGATTTTAAAGACTCTGCACCACATTTGTTAATTGTGTAATGATTATTTAGCATTTACAAATAAAATTCAAGTCTGGTTCGCACGAACTTGGTCTTGTATCTAAAGAATCGGCTTGAAAGTATTTCCCGTATTTTAGGATTTAAAAATGTACCACCAAGAAAAATTTGTTTTCAAAAATTTGAATGCCATTTGATGTCTTTAAAAAACCTCAATTTTCAAATTCTTTATTTGAAAATCGTTAGAGCGTTTTTTTACTTAATTTCTTATATACAAATGTTTTCAATTTAAGTTCAAAAATAGAGCTTATAAATATATTATGTTACATATAAATTTCGTAAAAAATGATCACATTTTAGAGATATCGAATTTCGAAAAATTTTTAAATATTTTTTTTTTTAATAACAACAATGACATTTTCATCATTAAATATTATTATGGCCGTATAAGAAATTCGAATCGAATTTTTGATTCTTGACCGAAAAAAGTATATGTTGACTACTGTTATTTTTAGTCTTAAAGAAAGAATGCAAAAAAAACGCCTAACGCGAATCAGCTCAAAACCCAAATTCCCAAATTCGAATTTAACAAACCGATTTCTGCCTGTATGGGCCAGGACAGACGGATGGAAGGAATCGGGTGACCCACTTTTTTTCGACTTCTCTACTACTTTAATGTCCTGTTTGATTAAAATCCCTAATTTAAATTTTTTTTGTGAATGCAAAACTTGCCATATATGTAGTTTCTAATATTAAAATTTATTTAAATAACAGCATCAAAAAATGGTTGACTTCTTTGTTTGACTTATTTATTTAGACTGTACTTAAGAATAAGAACATAATTTAAAAAGAAAGCTTTCTTTAAATAAAGGAAAAATGCATTTTAAGTTTTGTGTATGAAAACAGTTTAAATATCATTCGATCTATTATCGAGTAAAAGTTTTAAATATAACTTTTTTATATACAATTGTTTATATTTCGAACAAAATTGTTGCAGTGATATGTTATTTTTATCAATAACTTAAAATCTAATTGTAAAAGATGAAGTCCCTTACAAAGGCAAAGGAAGATGTTCAAGCAATAACTGCAACTGTCAAAGAGTTAAATAATAATTTTATGATAATGTCATCGGAAAGTGGTATTTGGTATTTCCACGAAATTTAGCAACACGTTTGAAATAAAAAATGGTTGGAAAGCAACATGTTGTGTAGTTGCGACAGTTCTATAGCAAAACACAAATTGGTGATGATAAAATTTAAATTAAATTAGTGACAAATATGGAAATCATATTCTATTAATGTAAAACCCTTTAATATTAGTGAGTGGAATGTGTGAAGGCTTTGGCAACACGGTGTATTTAATCGTAATCAAATTCAAAAAGACACTATCTTACATTTTTTTCTTTAAAGAAGAGTGCTCGAATTCAACTTATTTCAATTGATAGCTAATTACAAAATTCTGTATGAAATAATCGTTTTCCTTAAATGGGTTGTTCGGAAGAATGGCGTAGCGAGAATAAGTTCAGGGGCAGAATCCCCAAGTTATAAAAGCTTCCCCCAACAATTTATTCCATACTCTATGATTTGAAGTGAAAAATTTCAAATAAACAATTCTTAAATATTTACTGTTAAGGAATTTCTTAAGGCAGTGTACCTGCGAAGAGAGCATAAAATATATTGTTTAAGTTTGACCCACTTATATTCTGATCAATAATGAAACTTTGGTAGATTGAATAACTACTTAGATCTTGAATTAGAAAGTTTACAATTTTGGTTGACTTGAAATGTAATTTTTGAGCTGGCGGCGGGATTACAAACACAGCTACAGTAATTGCAATGACGATACAAGAAATATTATGTCTTTGTTAGGGTGATGTTTGTAGTTTAATTTGAAGAACATATTTTTTGTCTTGTTGCTGGGAATCATGTTCTTTAGATGCCAAATCATAATTTTAATATAACAGGATCTAAAGTTTTAAAAGAGTTAAAAACTAAAGCTCTTATACAATTTCTTTGGAAAATAGAAAAAGCGATAAAGCACCGGATAATATCAATTTTAAAAGCTGAAATTTGGACAGTTGTGTTATTTAAAGAAGTTTTAACCAAAAATGTAAGACGTTTTATTTTCATCAATCTGCCTACTATGCATATCTGTGTTATTATACAATTATATTCCTTCTTTTTCCATATCCATATAAATAATTCAATACGCATTTTTTTTTTTTTTAAGTTTTAGTAACACAATTTTAATTGAACTTATAAATTAAGACTAAGTTTTGTTTTTGTGTGGTTTTGTTTTCAGGAAAAGACTGAGAACATCCTAACAAAGGCCTTAAAAATTGCTCTAGAAAAACAAGAAGCGCACAGAAAAACTGAATTTGGTAAGTTTATCATCAATGTAAATTCTGTATACTTTGTGAAACAAAATAATGTGTATTTAGTGAAGTTTATATTTTTCTGAACATTTTCTATCTTTCTCAAATATGTATGTAGTACCCAATAATTTCATTTTAATACACACATTGATATAAAAAATAATGGAGTAAGTAAAGTAATTTGTTTAAATGTTGTTAAATTAAACACATTCCTCAATACAAAAACATGAAATCTATAGTTCGTACGGTGTATTTATTATTTATTTAAAACCGTGTAGTAAAAGGTCCGCTGATTTACTAATTGAACTGTGCAAGAGTTCTATAGTTGAAAACTAGTTTTAATCATAAGCTCAATGAACTAAGTTATGGTCTATGGTCGAAAAATACACAGGAAGTAACCCGTTTTTAACCCCTCTGCCCCAAAATTTGTTAAGATACCTGCATGCATTGTTTTTGTTTTGAGAAACTCTATTTAATAAAAATAATCTGAAGGCACTTATAATCTTAATACAAATTATTACTCCTATAGTGATTGACCTATGCATACAAAATATTTTTTTCTACAAAACTAAAGCTCTTTTCCAAAATATTTTTTTGTATTCTATCCCTTTACCACTCCCAAGTTTTGTTTCTGCCAACAGCAATAGCATTTTCCGACCAAGTAATGATTTACTTTATTATTCTCTTGTTATCGCGTTTGTACCATAATTCCCAAGGTCTTCCCAGATTTGAGACAAAGAATAAAAGATTTACTTCCGTTATACAAAAAAACTGAGCATCTTGATGTGGGTTTGTGTTCTTTGGTTTAATGTTGGACTTATCTTCTAAATGCATGAAAATCGTGATTGGTTTTAACATTTTAAGGGCCGGTGTTCATTGAACAAAAAAAAACAAATTATTTAGGAAATTCTTTTTATTATGACAAAAATATCGGCCAAATATAGTCACCGCGACAACTGCGCACACCTCAATCCGAATGTCCAATTTTTCAATAAGATTGAATTCGGATTGTTGCTGACTTATTGATGTATGTACACCTTTTCTTTTAAACGCCTCAAATGAAAGAAGTCCACCGGTGTAAACTCAAATGGTCTTGGCGGCCAATTTATATCGCCACCACGTGAGATAACACGCGCAAAAGAGCAAGTGGTACACGTATCTTCAAATAGGCCATTAAAAGTTCTCTATCATGTCCAATAGCGAAAACCAATCACAGTAACTGCCTGACCGGTCTCATTTTGGAAAAAATACTGCCCAGCACATAAACCGCACCAAACAGTCGACTCTTTGTTGTTGCATTGGTTTCTCGATAATAATCGACATATTTTGCTTATTGATGAATCCACTGAGGTGAAAATGTGCATCTCTGAAAATGATTTTCTTCGAAAATTGATCATCCACTGTTGCGATTCTTGCCACCATTCTGACCATTGACGACGCTTTAAATGGTCACGAAGCTTTAGTTCTTGAATCAATTAAACCTTATAAGCGTGTAAATTTAAGTCCTTATGCATAATGTTCACCAGCGTCGAACGTGAGAGGTGCAATTTTTGGGCACGACGACGACGAGTGAGGGGAACGGCTCTTTAGCCACATTTTCACGAAGAGCCGCAATCTTTTCTGCAGTACGAGTTGTACGAGCATTGCTCGATAGTGTATTTTTCTTTCGTTTAAATAGAGTTATTCTAAAACTTATCGTTTAGGTGTGGTTCACATTTAAAATCGGTCCTTAAAATGTACCCACCCTTTATTTCGAAAGAGGAAATGCTTGATTCTGTATGCTAGAGCGATATGCCACTAACATGTCACTTTCAGGAAGCTAACGATCCCAAGAACTCTTTAAAATTGAAGTCGAAAAAAGCGGGTGCCCCGATTCTGCCAGTCTGTCTTTCTGTTCTCGACCCTACAGCCCCAACCATTATGTCGATTGAGTTTAAACTTCGAAGTTAAGGTTTTAAATAGTCCACATACAATTGTTTTGGTCAAAAATCGAAAATTAGATTTCTCTCAAAGACGACTTAAAAATATTTTATGATCAAAAATGTAAAATTTGACTTTTAATACCTTTACTTTAAATTTTTTTCCACAATCTCAAATGGGGGATACTATTTTTTAATGAAAATAAGCATTGAAAAACTGCATTCTAAAAATAATTTTAAACTAAAACTGAAAAATTTCAGTTTAAACCAAAATCCTGGAATTATTCCCTTCAGAATGAAAAATCGTTTCTTACCTAGAAAAACATTAACCTACCCATTCATATGTAATATACATACATATGTAAATAGTTGTAAACCAACACATCGGTCGATAGACCAAAAATAAACGCTTCTTCTTGCATTCCTTGTCAGAAATCTGAGACGACCTTGAAAAATCATCGCATATCATCTGCGAGAGTGTAAGAAAAGGCAAGCAGAGAATGAACTAAATAATAGTTCAAGCAAAATCAATAGCTAAGTACTACCTTTCCCTTTTCTTTTTGTAAAGCTTTTTTGACTTCATAGGCAAATCTTCTTTATAGGTTCGAGACATCTGAATATGATAACTTGTGCTTATACACTATGTTTTGTTAACCACAATTCGGTGCAGAATGGGTCAACAAAAGTGACTCATTTTAAAAAATTACTAGGTTATTAAATTTAGTTTTGTAAATTTAGTTGGATATTGTTTACATTACATTAACATTAACACATTAGCTTAGCTTTAAATGTTTCCTTTTTCTTTGCGTAACCTTTATAAAGAAACTTATAACGTTATGGCGCGTTTTAACTTTAGAAACCTACTATGCTGAGTTTATACTGTTTTCTATCAGAAGACAGAAGAGATTCAAAACGTTCCTTTTTTAACATCTATGTTAATATGTAGGCACATAGTTATAAACTGGATGTTAAATAGTTGGGTAGACATTATAATTAAATTACCTTTAAATTTATAAAAAAAGGGTGACTTATACCTGATCTTTTATCTAACAGGTTCCTAATTGTTTCAATTATATTACTCATGTAGGCATATTACTTGAAATGTGCTTTTAGTATACATATGTTCTCTGTTTTGGATTGAGAGTTTTTAAATATAAGCCACATTTATTAGGAAAAGTTATTTCTTTGAAAGTTGTCCTTCTGTAATCAATATTATAATTTTATTTTAACTGAACAATTGATTTAAATCTATAAAATTCATCAGTGTTGTCCCTTTAAGCCCTACCGCCTCGTTTTTATTTTTCTATTATGTCCAATAGAAATTGAAAATTGATGCATTTGATGCAGCGCGCATTCTCCATATAACACATAAATGTGATAAAAACTCAAGGCAGGTGGTTGTAAAGCAAGTTTTATGGTCTCCGTGAAATTTGCACTTCTTACAAAAAAGAACAAATACATAGTTCTACCTATAACATATACGTTTCTAAATAAATCCCCTGTAGGGAAAAATTAATGCTTCTCTTAATTCAGTTAGTGAAATTTATTTTTGCTGAATGCAAGTGTTTCTAGAGTAATAGTTTTAATTAAATATTGAAATTTTGTGTTCAATTAAAATAACAAAAAATGATAAGGTCGCATGTTTCGTCTATAATATCTGAAAAGATGAAGTGTTTTGAAAGTAAGATGAGAAAGCTCTATGTATGCTTAGCGATCTGTTTGAAATGCAATATCTATCATTTAGATTATGGAAGGAGTTCAAAATTTTGAAATACCTTTGATTGAGAAAAGTAAAAGTTTAACTATCAGAAATAAAGCCAATTTGTTTAGTATTCAAAAATAAGAGTACAGATATCGAACTTAAAAAAAAAAAAACAAATAGTAAAAATTAAGGCTATATTTTTCCAAACATCAAAAAGTGAACACTTTTAACAGCATCAATATAAGTTTATCAAGGTCGGTTGTCTAAAAAGACTCTAAGTGGATCGAAAGCCGCGGTGTTTTGCAAAAATTGAATATGCTTTTTGCTTAGATAGACAACAGAAAACGAATAAGTTCTAATTGTGACTAGTGCATTTTAGCCTTGCAATAAGCCATACTTCTTTTCCATGTACATATAAAAATTACAAACTGTTAACCGTTTCAAAAAATACCTTAAACTAAATTTTAGATTTTTGGCGGTTACGTCCTTTTGTCATGGGACGGCAGGTAAAATTCAACCAAGTTTAGATTCCTGCTGTCTTGGTGCTTCTTCAAGCTGTGTTTCAAATATCAGATATTTCTAGTTTATTACTTTTTTTCTTAAATGAAAACTATTTCAAGTATTATGTTTTAAGCAAATAAATAAAACGAATGCTGTTGCCACCTTACGCCATAAACATTGGCTAATACAAAAAAAAAAACAATCTTTTTCCAGCTTTCGTTTCTCTCTGCGATTTAAATGACACCAATTCTTTAAGCTGTAGTTAAGAGGTTATAGATTATGGTAATTCTATCTTATAAATATGTTCACATTGAATTTATTTTGACTTTTCATTACTTCCTGTCCCTCCGACTTGATTACAGGAAACAGTACACACCGCAACGTTTATATAAGTTCTTTTTAATTTCAATTAACATACATTTTAATTAATTCAATTTTGTTTTTCTTTTCCAGATCAAAATTCGGAAAGTAGTGCTGAGGATTTCCGGGAAGGATCGCCGGGTAACAGCATGATGATGTCCACCCCGCCTTCTGGCGTACAGACTGATTCCGATGGTCTCATACTTCCGAAGAAAATACCAAATCCATGCTTGGAATCGTCAGATAGAAAGAATCTTCACAGAGAGTTAATGTTTAATAATAAAATGTAAGTAAATTGTAGCATATTGGATTGTACAATATTCTCTGTATTAGAATCTTCTTTTAAAATCCTCGTTGTACCTTTTTTAATTTTCTACCTTAATTCTACGACTACGTAACCCAGTTTTGTATTTAAAAACAAAATAAAGTGTCATGTATAGGTAACCGGTAAACTTTGGATAATCCTAAAATGACGTAAATATAGCCCATTTTATAAGTAAATGCTTTTTAAATACCTCGAACTGAGTTCTGGGTCCATTATTTTTCATTTTTACTTCACTTTATTTGTTTTCTCGAGAAAGACTTAGGGCTAGATTTAAATTAAGTCATATACTATATTTACATATTTATTTTTGGGCTTGAACTAATATGTATGTACATACATATATTTATTTACAGTGGTAAAAGTGTCCTCAACCAAAAATCAGAACTACAAAGAGTACTTGAAAAGAAACGTGAACGTCAAATTCTCCTTCAACAACAGCAAGAAGAGGCAGAGAAAACTGAAACTGGTCTTAAAAGTGAACTCAATCGCGTTATTATGGAACGAGCCCAAAAGCTTGAAAAACAAAAAGTATCTTCAAAATCAGACATCGAAGACCATGTAAATCCTGAATATATAAGTGCTCGAGCGAAATTACGCAATCGAATCGAGATGAAATAATATAATTAAACATATGTCTACTTTTTAACAGATGATTAAGTCTATTTCTACCTGCTTTTATTTTATTTAAATTAAAATTTGATTGTATTAAAAATATGTTAGGTTTATAGGAGAAAATCAAATATTTATTTATAATTTTTACGTTATGAACAAATTTTGTAATATTTTGTTAAATAATCTCGTATATCATGTCGCACTATTTTTGTCGTGATTCTTCTTTTTTTTTTGTAAATATTCATATTTATAAAAACTCTGCTTATATGCCAAATTAACTTTGAATAAACGAAATAATTTTATAGATTTAATTGTTAGTTTAAGTCTATAAATTAAGTTATACATGTAGTTCTTAAAAACTGATTTTATTAAATAAAAATTATAATTGTGGTTTTTTAATTTTAATTTAAAAAATAAGAAATAAATAAAATTTCCCCTTGTTTGTTCTATTGTAAAAGTTACTTAATTGAACAATGCTTTAATTATATTTATAAGCTAATGAACAATTTTGTGTTTTAATAATTTAATTAATGTCGATTGAATTTATTATCCGATCAATGCAATGTTACAAGTTTATGTTGCTCCTACATCCTACATATTCCAAAATATTAAATATATTTCATGATTTCTGAACTGAACATACTTCAAATAAATAATCAATGTGTGTAATATAATAAATCAAAGAAGAAGTGCAAAAATTGTATAGAGCTTGGGACAAACAGGGCTTGGCAAATATAGAAAGATGACTCTTTCTAAAGTTTAAGGATAGTCGTACGTGTAACATAAATAAATTGCACTTTTCGCAACAAGAGATTATGTTGATTATGTTCACTCATATGCTATTTACCAATATTCATCGTCCTAAATTTGTTTTTCAAAATCAAATATGATCAAATTGATCAATTAAATTTACAACCCTGCACCAAAATGTACTGTCTCAGACATTTAAAAATAAACCTTTACATGAGTAAGATTATATTTACTTTTGAATTGTTATCGGTTAAAATTTAAAAAGATAAATCAAATACAAAAGTTTCATGCAGTTCAACGTTGTGTATTGTTAATTTTTGACAAAAACTTTGGCAAAGGAAAATGGATATTTTTGTATGGGCCTACCCCCGTTCTAATAGTGATAAGTCTCATACCATTAGAACGGGATTTTGACGTACATTGACGACTACTATGGCACTAGTCTCGATTAGCTATATTGAGGGAGTATTTCCCCCTCATAACTTATTCGCCGAACGGACAATATGGAAACAATTTACATATGTTTAAGAGTTATAATATAAATACACTAGCTTGCCTTTTCTGGTCAGGTTTTATGCACTATGCATGTACTAATAGCTAACTAGACCCTCCCCCTACCACAGCAGTACCCTATATCTACATTTTTAATAATTGGTAAATAATAAAATGCAATTAACTATCGTTATCTATGATAATGGTGTCGAGAAAGGCATCTGGAGCAGTGAACGTCGACGTAAAACTAGTACCCCTTTCCGGATGCCATAGTCTGGCAGGTCCTTCAGTGTTTTTTTTTGTATAAAATCTTTGTACTAATGAAAGGTCCGATAGAACAATAATATAAGTTCGCTCTGATGACGTTAGGTGCGTAATGTGTTGCATTAGGGCTTATGTAAGAGGTCAGCTGGCTACTCAAGCACTTTTTAATATTTTTTTTTAGTGTCGAATAAAAAATAAACTTATCTCGACGCAATGTAACTCATCCCAACGATTCAAAACCAACAACTATACAAAGCTTTACTTAAAGATATGATACGGTAGGTACTAATAATAAATTATATAAGCCAAAAACTTTTCGCGATATTGATCGCTGTCCGATCAGCATGCATAACGCCTCGTCCAAACGTTAGCTACGCTAATGTGGCGAAGAGTCCAACCACTCGGCCAAACATTAGCTACACTAAAGTGACCCCATTGAAGACCATTACAAACAAAACGAAACCAACTCAATCGATGAACCTTAACAACGAAGTTCAACGAATTTTTGGAAGCATTCTGCTCACCATCATGGAGAAAGCCAAAAGCACCGTCCCAGCGAACTACACCAATCTGAGTGAAGCTGAAAAGTCCGTGGATTTCGCCAGTTTCATCTTCCAGATATGCAATTGAAGAAGCTCCGCATCCTGACGTATAATGTGAATTCATTGTACAGCTAGGAAAGAAGGACATCATTTAACACATTTATGAAGAACAACAAGCCGTATATCGCCCTCATCAGTGAAACCATCGTAGCCCGCAGAAACAACATCGATGTCGTCGGATACAAGACCTTCCGACAGGATAAAACCCAGAGTCGTAGAGGAACAGCCATCTTCGTTAGGGACACTATATCCTACAGAACCAGCGAAGTTATCATCCCAGGACTTTATACCAGCGAAGCAACTGCAGTGAGAATAGAGTTGGGACAAGGTAAGTCCCTCACTATTATAAGCATTTATTTCAAATGCGGCTCCACCAACGAAAACATCCGAAACGACTTGGGAATCCTCAACAACGTTCTGAAACGTACTACCTACCTACTCATTGGAGGCGACTTCAACGCACGCCACCATCAATGACAGGATACAACTATCAGTACTGAAGGGAAAGCTATAGTGGACTGGTTGGACGATCATGTTGCTGAACATTCTTTGGTGGTAGTGTCTCAGCCAAAGTCAACATTCCCTAGAACTCCATCAACTCTTGATTTCTTTCTGTCAAGTTCAAATTTTGTTTTTGTCATTCCAGACATCTGCAACTTTACGTGTTCAACTGTCCCAAGCGATTCGGACCACGATGCAGTACTCCTGTCCATAAAACTCAGCCAACCAGCCATTTTAGCAGCGAGATCTCAAGCGGACTTCATCGACTACAAGAGCCTAAATTTCGAAAGATTGCAGTTGGACATCGAAGGAAACCTGATGCTTCCACCGGCGAACCGAAACCTACAGGACAACGAAATTGATGAGGCTGTCGAGTCCATGGAATCAACCATCACAATTGCACTTGATGCCCAAAAAATCCACAGTACAACAAAAGACAGATACCAACACCTCCCGAAATATGTTCAAAACCTATGCTTCCACCGACAAAGACTGAGAAAGCTCCTCCAAAGGATCCATCAGAGGGAACTCAACATGATGAACTCTGAATACCGGACTGGCAAGAGCGAACTGGAATGTTTGAACATCATGTTCCGAAACTCCATCCGACACCACAACGACATCTCCTTCAAAAAGAGATTGAGGGAGATAAAACCGGGACCAAACGCCTTCAAGGAAATAAACCGCCTCATCGGTAGGAGAAAACCATTGCCGGAAGTCATGATGAGCAACAACATCGAGCTAACTTTAACGAATGACAAAGTGGAAGCTTTTGCCAAACACTTTGAACAGAGTTTCACTCCAAAACCATCAACGGACCAAGCCTTCCTCAACAAAGTAGAAAACTCCATCCAGTTGATTCAGCAGCTAAACATTGAAGTTCAATTTGACGACAACTGCAAAGCCGATGAACCAGCAAATACCCATAAATTCTGCAATCCTGAGAAGATAGCTGAGATCATTAACAACTTGAAGCCGAAGAAGTCAACTGGAATGGACGGGATTTCCAACTACATATATCCTGAAAAGACTTCCTCAAGTTTTTTTTGATAATCTTGACTATTATCATAAATAACTGCATCAACAACGGCTACTTTCCAAAAAAGTGGAAGACAGCTAAAGTAGTGGCAATCCGAAGAAAGGCAGTACGAATATGATCTCTAACTACAGGCCTGTCTCACTCCTCAACAACATCAGCAAAATTTTAGAAGAAGTAATTTTAAGGAGACTGAAGAAATTCTGCAACGAGCATAGCATCATCCCCGACATGCAGTTTGGATTCCGACAGGCTCACTCAACGATCCATCCACTTCTAAAGTTTCAGTCTGACGCCACCGCTGCTCTCAATAGCCACCGAGCCACAGTTGGATTCTTTCTGGATTAGTCCTCCATGTTTCCTACGATCGCAACCCGAAGAGTAGAAGCACACATAAGAAGACTATACGAGTACTACCAGAAGTGGGGAATGAGGATAAATACATCCAAATCGGAACTGGTATGCTTCCGGAGACCTGTCACCAACAACAGTCGCTGTAGATCGGCGGCAGTGGCCCGAAACCTTGTTCTAACGTTCCCGGATGGATCAAGGATTAAAGCCAAGAAGAACGCCAAATACCTATGAATACACTTCAATGAGCTGCTGCGCTTCAACCCTCACTCTAAGGCTGTAATAACAAAAGCCAACATCGCACTCCATCGAGTTTATCCTCTCTTGAAGAAGAAAACTGGATTAAGTAAACCAACGAAAATGTTGATATACAAACAACTGCTAAGACCGGTTATCACCTACGGTTTTCCGATATGGTTCACCATATCAAAAACTGCAATGGAAAGACTTAATGTCTTCGAGAGGAAGATACTAAGGATATGCACCGATCTACAATTCGACCGTCAACGACAGACGCACTATAGTAATCGTAGAGTCTATGAAGAATCTGAAATCAAGCCACTTGACCAATTCCTTGCACAGGCAGCAAGGAAGATAATCACCAAAGTCGCCAGCCACCCTAACCAATTAATGAGAAGGATGGCCAAACAGGAACGACACCCGGACCCGAGATACCTTTGTGGTATGGATATCTTTGACAAACTCCCCACTGACGACGACGTCTCCTTCTATGCTGGCCTGGAGTCAGCATACTACCGCGGCTGAACACCGCCACACCCAACACACCTCCATCAGGACAACCGGGACTGAACAACCCGAGATGAATATTAAACACATGTTAAATTTTGAATTTCATCAATGTATAAAGTTAGGCCCCCTTTGTGCCAACAAATGTTTTAGTTAAAGTTATTGTTAAATATTATTTATGTCAGAATTAAGCCAAATGTATATACATTTTTTATGGTTCAATAATTTAAAATGTAAAAAAAAAAAAAATGCGGACGAAAAATATTTATCAGTAGTCTGCTTAGCCTCGTGAAGAGAGGATGTGCCAAAATGAATTCTCCAGTGCTTGATATGAATGCGGAACTTCTTTCGTAAGAATTACATAAATTCAAATGGAATGAAGTTTTATTCTAATGGTTCACATGTTTTAGATGTTTTTAGATTCGACAAAAAAAAACTTTCAATTTTTATATTCAAATTGGTGAAAGGATTCATGAAGTCTGCAAACAATTTTTCTTGAATACGCTATGCATAAACGAAAAAAGAATTTACTATTACTTTAATAATTTAAATGAAACCGGCTCCCATAATCCTTCCAAAAAAGGAACAAATGTTAAGAAGGTTACTCCACCAACTAAAATTAAATTAGTACACGACCAGATCAACAGTTTCCCAACAGTATACTCGTATTATTGTAGGGCAAGTTCAGGCCGAAAATATTTAGAGAGCCACCTCAACATCACAAAAATGTACAACTTGTATAGAGAGTTTTCAAAAGATCCGGTTAAAGATAATATATACCGAAAGGAATTTAATAACTGAATAAGTGCGATCGCTGTCTATCTTTTAAAGCAAAACACAACCCAACGAATTCTGAAATTGTTGAATTTATTATGCACAGGGATGAAAAAATATCCATGAAAGCTGAGAGACCTTGACAGAAACAATTTAGACACGAAAAACTTAATAATATGTTTTGATCTCAAGATCTCGCTTCCGAAAGGAAACGCATCATCTTTTTATTATAAAAGAAAGTTGAATGTTTTTAATTTGAAAGCAACAAAAACAAAAGATTATCTATTGTGCTATTTGGAGTGAGGTGCACAGCGGTAGAACTGGTGATGATATTGCCAGTGCCTTAATCAAAATTTTAAAACAATTTTTCATTGAATATGGGGACTTTGAACTTTGAAGTGCTGACCGTTTGGAGTGATTCTTGTGTGCCACAAAATAGGAATAAAATTATGACTACCGCATTAATGCACTTTCTCCACAAGTCGCCAAATTTAAGAACAATACTCCAAAAGTTTTCTATTCCTGGCCATTGACTTATACAGGAGGTAGACTCTGTGCGTAGTGTCATAATAGACAAACACTTCAAAAACATTGAAGTGCACAGTCCTTTGTCACTATTTCGACAACTTAAAAGCATGAACTATCCAAAAACATCTCTCAAATTAATTCAAATGCAAGCTGACGATTCAGGCCAATTGAACTATGCATCTATTCTATACCCTTCACCAAAACAAACTCTTTTAAATACGAAAAGCCAGTACCTATGTACAATATTGTGATATATTTTTATATTGTATCTTAAAAATAAATTTTAAAATAAAATGTATGTTTTGTTTTAAACTGTGCCTTTTATTATGAAAAACAATTTTAAATTTAGAAAGTGAGAATACAGAATCTTATTTTTTTTGGCGTATACTGCAAACTCATTTTGGACAAAAATTTAAATATTTTGAAAACTAAAATACTAACAGATGATGAACAACGTGTATATGAAAGAGAATTCTCAACTATATATCATATAAAAATCAAAAAATGTCAACGGTTAATTTTTCGTAATAGACATCCAAGCATTCAAAAGCGATTTCCCAAAAATATAAAAATGGCGTTTACGGCACTTCAATACTAGGGCGACTATGTGTCTACTTAAGCATAATACAGAAAAGTAGAAGGAGGCAGATGTATATGACAAAACCCTAAAGTGAGAGACAAAATACGAAATGTTTTTGACGTTTGTCTTTCCTTTTCTTCGTATTTTTTCTCATTTGATTGACTTCGTGTTTGTGTTTAGCTGAGCTAATACCTTAATATGGGAATTTACGTGGACGATAGGTACACCGAGCGAGCAACGAAAGTAGAAATAAAAGATATTTGTCAAAATAACGCACAGACTTAAACATCCGAAAAATCTTCGTGTAATAATGCGCTCATCACCGAATGACACTTACAAATAAAATAGCCGATTAATCCGCAATAAATACATGCTCTGTGTAGTACCGGACTATGGTCTTGAATTCTGCATTATATTAATCTCCTATCATGTAGAAGTGAATATCATCTGCAGTTTAGACTTTTCTCTCTATCTCACAAACATAAATGTTAAATTTATCATCACTTTCTGGCAGAAATAAAATTTCATCAAATGTAGTCTTGCCCTTAGTTCTCTTATCTCTTGTGTTGCCATCTATTGGAGAATGTATATATTGCAGAACTAGCATGCCATCTACTGTCGAACCCATAAAACCAGTCCAACGACCAACACATCTAAAGCAATTCATACTCAATACGTCACTTTCGTCTTTCTTGTCTTGATAGATTTTTCGCTGAGCTAAAGGTCGTTCACGAACAATTTTATTCGTCAAAAAATAAAATTGCTTTTACATTGCAATAAAGTGCTGTGAAAATCATTTTCCTTGGAAAAAACAGTGTTAGGAAAATAATAATACTTAATATCAATCAAAATTTCAATTTTAAAAGTGAGTTAAGTATGGAAGAAGGATAGAAACTTGTGGCAGACAAAATTAAAAGAATTGATTGAAGTGCAAAAAATGTGTCGAGGGCTTCTCGAATGTTGGTTGTAGTTGCATGAAATAAAGAATGTGTGTGCGAGACGAGTGCGGCTATAACTAAACAGAAAATTAGAATATTTTGTTATGTAGACTCTAACTTACCACCCGTGGTTCAGTTTTTGTCCACATCTTAAAATTTATATTAGTTATTGGAAAATATTTTTAAAAAAATTTCCCCTAAGCAAGAATATATTTAAAACTAATTCCGTGTGAAATGAATTGAGACATTAGCTAAGCTTATGAAATAATAGGCTAAAGGGTTTGAGTGATTTTCATGGCAGAAATATTGGCGTTATTTACATATATATTCCATGACGAGCTCCGCTTTAATTTTTTTAGGTGCAGTTTTGTAATAATATTATTGTGAAACGGGCTACATGGAAATGAAAACTGCTTCTACCAACTGCTCCATTCCAAGCTTTTCTTTGTATGGTTTTCTTGAGCTGGACATTCGAACGGATTCTGAAAACTTTCTAAAAATTAGGCAAATATTAAAATAAAGTAGTCTGGATGTGTGAGCGGGGCCAGAGTTTGTGGTTGTTGTTGCTTTTCAGTCGAGGCAGATGTTCGGTCACAATAACAACACACTTGCTCTTAAACAGAGTTGCTTTGACTTAGTAAAAATTGAAAAAAGAATAAAGCTACTTTAATATATGTACCTGTCCATTTTAATTGACACCACTGTCAGTTTTCTTTTTTGTTATGCACGCTTCTCAAAGAAAGTACAACCATTTTAAAGGATGCACAAAGCATTAATATAAATTTTGTAGTTCTATTATTTTTACATACACAATAAGGTGTATATCTATTGTGAGTTGTTCCCAATTTTTAATATCATCATGATGTATATTCTTTATAAATAATGAAGGACTGAAGAGGCCTAATAAATGTTAAAATATTTTTAATAATTTCTTTATGAATTTCAAAATAATATAAATTTGCGTTTAAATCGGCAAACAAATTGTATGGCTGCAGCTCTGCATTAAATGTTTGTATTTGCATATTAAAAAAAAATGTAGTTAGATATTCGAAATGTAATATTTTGAACGTTACAAAATAAAATTGTTTAATTCCTAAAAAAGCCTTTCAGTTAATGTAGACTGCAGGCAATATGCCTGAATTTCATTTAATACAGCCAACAAACTAATTTCTATAAATCAAATCCCACCTTTTCAATTCAATTTCGAAAGTTGGGGATCTTACTGTGTAACTTTTAGTAATGTTAGTTTAGTTTACAAAAGAGTAATTTGTATCCTACGCGGTACATGCAATCCATGGAGAGCAATGATAGAACTACACCTGACGTCTCTTTTTCTTACTACTCGGAACAAATATTAACTGTTGTCATTCCTAAACTGTATGATCGTTACGATTTATAACAATCCCCAACTCAACCCTAGGAGATGAGTTGGAAGAAAACAATGAACTGGAATTCAATTTTCATCCAAATTGAACCAAAGAGTTTTAAAGTGCAATAGATGCAAGTTTTTTGTTAATAATTTGTTTCATTTTGTTAAAAAAAATCGACTCAGAATATTATTTTTATGAAATTTCTCAAGCAATTTAAGAGCAGCTTCTATTTTTCTTTATTTACTGCGATTTAAAGAAAGAAACACATTTTTTTTAAATTTTTAGTTGGTATTGCAGTTCAACAATTTTTAACAATAGTCGTTTGTTAGGCAGTAGAACACAAAAGAATAAAGGGAATTATTTTACTTTATTTATTTACAAATAATATTTGTAGATTTTAATAATAATACAAAAAATAATAACAGAATCTCTGCAAACCTGCCTTATAAAAGAGATTGAGCAGCTCTATAACTTTTCCGTAAAAGTATTCAAATTAGTTTCATTCTTCAAGCAGTTAATGTTATCGTAGAAAATTGAACTTTGTGCACTGCTCAACCTATAACGCTGTTTAATTTGGGTTCTATTTCTCCAACATAAAGTTTGACTGCTTACACTTAAGCTAATCCATCTGATAAATAATTCGGTAGCAAACCATTCCTCATTTTTAAAATAAAAAATCCGCATCAAACGTTAATTTCTGTTTCACACTCATCCAAAACAAACATTCAAGTAAAACACGAATAGTACTTAGTATAAATATTGAATCTCAAAATAATTCTCATACCCTTATTTTGTTGTCTTTTAAGTCTTAAGTTTGAAGTTTGCATTACAATAATTAAATAAGGTCTAGCAATAATTATTGAAGTGTGGCAAAATAATGGCCATAATGGTCCGAAAAGCTAGAAACACTACAATCGAAGTTCAAAAGGAATCTGGTGCTCTTTTTAAGCTAGGTTAGGTTAAGTTGATGGGCTGGCAATTGCTTATTTTACCAATACATTTAGATCCATTCTGATACCCTGAAGTATTGAACTTCCAATAAATAAAAATAAATAGGTATATAAAACCCGTGATGAGTATCGATTGTCTTGTTCTTGCGTTTTAAAGGTTTTATTAAATGCCAAAAGTTTCTTTCCTGGAAGGTCTTCGAGTTTCTCAGGATTATGGAAGAAGTGTCTGCCTTACAGTAAATTTTTAAGTGTGACTGCCCCTTGCATCGTTGCACATATGATCGGTAGAAAGCCGCTTTTTTGTTTTTAAAGCGGGAACTGTTCTTTACAATTTTACCTTTTCCAGGACTCTCAGCACTATCAGCAGCCTTGATCGGTTGTTTGGCGACGAGCCTGTGTTCTTCGGTCTTTTGGAGGAGCTCTTCGAAGGTCTCTGGTTGTTTGAGAGTTCCTCACCTACCTTAACTATTCCGTTCATGTTGTCTTTTTGTCGTTCGTCTGTGTTTGCTGTTAAAGTCTTTAGCCTGTGATCGGATCTGCTCAGAGCTAGTTCCCTTTTACCGTTAATGAAAAGCAAAGCACCGAACAATCATCTTAGCATTGCGTTTTTGCCTGCGTATTATTTTTCTTCCGTTGAGAACTCAATCCTTGTGTTACTAGCCTTGTTCTCAACTACAATTTTAAAGGAAGGTACGAGGGTTATGAAGTCGTTTGCGTTCAAGTTCATTTCGTCCCAATTCATTTGCCCTAATCTCCTTATCAATCTCTTGCAGTTGGATACTTCGTTCCACGTGGAAGTGGTCAATAGACCTAAGGTGACACTGTCAACTTTAATTGCCCCGATGTTAATTAACCTCCATGTCTAGGTTAGAGAATGGTTTGAGTAAGAGATTCTCTTTCTTTACATTCATAGGATGCCGTTCCTGTTGATATCCTTACTGTAATTTATTGTTTTGGAGAAGAAAGGAAAGAAATGTATTATTGAGAACGAGTTTCAAAGTGTTAAAGTGGTTTATCACTAGACTGAGGTGCTACGCCAATTGCGGTAACCGTGACTTAAGCCAAATCATTCCTTCTAAAACTTACGGTTTTCTTTGCTTGACGTTAAGCAACACACATAACTTAATATCAAAATAAAAAATAAATAATTGTTGGGGGAATTCAGTGCTATATACATAATTACAATTAAATAGAAGTTAGAAAGTCATTATAACTTAGGAGTTTTCTACTTAATTTTGAAGGACCAATCATAGATTACACATTTTTAAACTACTTATTTCCCATTGTTTTTTTTGGAATAATCTAAATGTGCGTAATTTTGAGAGTGAAGAGATTTGTGTGCCAAGCCCGGATTAGACCACTAAGTTAGCACAAAAAACCCTAAATTTCTTTATCATTAAATTTTCAAAATACGATTGTGATATTTTTAACTTTAAGTATCTAATTGTTTCGAACTCGAAAATCGTTGACTTAAAGATATATGGTTCACAAACGAAATAACCAATGGATAGGCACTTTTTGTATAAACGCGTACTAACTGCGTACAGACACTTATTTATTGCCATAATTTGTAGTAGAGTTTAGTAAATCATGTAAACAGAAAATTAATAAATGTTTGTACCTTTTTGTTTATTTTATAAAACTTCATGTGTTGTTGAGGATATAAAAACAGTTTATTTTAAATCTTTCAATTTTCAAATTATTTTTGTCTGTACTTCATTTATACTTTTTGTTGCAATATGAACAGAATAATTATTATAGGTGTAACCTTAATACTTAATTTGTTTTCTATTTTCAGAAGCCGAGTTGCTCTCCTAGAAATACATAACATCATTTTCAATTAGACACATTCATTTCAGTACAAATTCATATTTACGTCAGAAAATATTTCAGGAAGCTTTGAAGATAAGGTTGAAAAACCTTAAAGAAAAATCCATCGGTACGAATAGCTCTTGATTTTTATTTCAACTGAAAGACTAAACTAATAATACGTGTGATAGAATATCATAAACAAATATGCTTATAAACAACCCAGAAGCGCTTAAAAATTGGCTTGTGATAATACTGGAGCCGCTGTGAGTATAACATTATTATTTTTAGTAGCATTTAAATAATTTTAAAAGTTGACTTTTTTGTGTGTCATTTGTAATATTTTATTTTATGTTTCGAATTGTTTCGTTTGATGCATATAAAAAACGTCCGTTTTGTTTTCAGCATATTCATTGGCTTAAATTATTGTTAAATTCATATTTTTTTAAAAACAGATGATATTTTTTGATAATAACCCATTCTTAGAGTGGATTTTTACTTGAAAAAAAAAATCTCCAATTATTCCTTACATATTCATACTTTAAATGCTTAGAAAAGAAAAAGTTTAAAAACAACGAACAAAACAACAGGACCACTTTAAAAAATGTTGAAAATTATTATATAACTTCTCAATTTATAAGAGGAATGTTATTTTTAATACTGAAGTTTTAGCGGTATACAATTTGAAGCATTAGCTCGCAAGACCTTATCATTCTATAATACTGTGTTTTTTTATTTGTCCGAAACAGTTTTAGGCTTTTGGGTTTTCTATTACAAGGAGACTTCAGAGTACAAGTACATCATACCAAAAAGCATCACCTAAACATTCTAATATTTAATAAGTTCTTACTGCTTTTCTTCGTGAGTTACATGTACTGGGATTGTTGTTATTGCATTCTATAAATCACTAGGTTTAGCAAAGAGGATCCCTCTAATTATAGCCCCAATGAAGATGGACCATGATGTAGAAATATTAGCGCAAAAACAGGGAAGTTGATTCAAGAATAAGAATATGTATGGAATCTTTGACAGCAGTAACAGGTGCCGAAAAAAATATTGAACGATTTTGATTTCGTTTCGCGTAAAGACATCTTTACAAAATCTGGTGGTATTTGAAATTTGATCGTTTGGAGTAACGAATATAAATTCAAAGTGTTTGGAAATAATTAAAGACAGTTCGTGCATTGTACGTGATATGTCAACAAAATAACGGCCCGTAGCACTGCTCTTGGATTTTCAAATTCAAGTTTAAATCCATTTCTATTAAATTAATGACATGATTAAAGCTCTAATTTCAATAACGCAGAAAATGTATAGATTAGAGAATATTTCATAGCACTACTCGAATAAACTGTAAAACGTGATTTAAAATGTAGTAAATACAATCTGTATACCCGTGGCTTGATAGCTTGTACGTTAGACTGTCATCCCAGGCTTCTGGGTTTAGTCTCAGCTACCAACATTTTTTTTCTTCTGTGAGGAATTGACAAATGTACCGATTTGGAATAAAAACTGTAGACCGCCTCCATCCTAGGGATTACTTCAATACGAATGTTTGAGAGTTGTGAGTCATAGGTATGTGTCCAATTGTATTTTTGAAATCTGAGAACTTAAAAAATGTAGTTAAAATATAAAGTTTTCAATTAATAAATTTATAAAAAAGTCTCCATTTAAGCCTGTGAACATGAAATTTTAATCGGATATGTAAAAGAAATTATATTTGCACCGTTTTATACATATGTTCTTTATTTTATCAGCTTTGATATTCTTTAACTAATAGTAAAAACGTAGATAACCTCAGGTGAAACTTGTTTTGATCTGTACGTTAACCTGCATTGAATCTAAACACGTTTAGATTGTCCTCACGTTTTTTGTTTTAGATTGGTTAAAAAATTGAATTCTTTTTGTGTGTATCCTCTGAAAAAAATATCTGCAGGCACTTACATATATGTATATATGATTCTTACAAATATAACAAATTTCCTTGTCACTTAAATATGGTAGGCTCAGATTACACAAGGAACTTAAAGGTGAGGCAAATTGTTAATAGATTGCCCACCTACTATTTAGCTGCTTTTGTCTAAATTTGCGTCAGTATATTTTTGGCAAATTTGTTACTTGAACTCTTGTCAGATAAGTTATTTTATTATTGAATCAGTATTGTCGCGATCATTGCTTTATTTATGTTCCAATCCTTGTAAAGTTTACTGTAAAGCAAAAAAGGAATTATTTCTTAAAAAGTCACGTTCTACAAGTGGACTATTATTCAAACGGATAATTAAAAGAAATATTGTTAAAATCCATAGATACTATAAGTTTAAGATCTTAAATTTCATCGTTGATATCTAAAAGTTTTAATAAAGTATAATACATTTTCAATGAATTAAATAGTTTTTATTTTTGTAGTTTGAAATAATTCATTAAGTATTTTTGTTTTTATTTTCACTGCTCCGAGTACACAAAACCCACATCGACCCATAGATTATTTTTCTTTTAGTTTGTTCTTGCTTAGTTTCTATTAGAATACTTTTTCCCTTTTTTACTTTGATCTGTCCTTGCTGTCAATCTACCAGAATACTCAACAATGAATTTTCACTTCTTCTTTTGTTTGACATCAGATTCTAGATTGACAAAAGATTTGCCGCTAACATTTTTTTTTTAATTCAAATAAGATTTGTGTAAGCATTTAAAATATTAGGTTCTTATTAAAAGCTTAAATTATGGTTTTAAAATTTTCAGTGTAAGTATGTTTCTAAATAAAATTAATTGCTATCATATTATATCTTTACAGTTGTGATGCTGATTCATCTGCACTAGCCCGGTATGTTTTGGCTCTTCTTAAAAAAGAAAAGCCTATAAATGACTTGAAAAACGTTATGGTCGAGCAGTTAGACGTTTTTTTAGCCGAAGAAACAAAACCCTTTGTAGAGCGTCTGTTCAATGCAATTACATCAGAAGAATATATACCCGTTATGCCCTTGCCAGCCACTGAACATGCGGCTGAGAGTATTCCTGCCGCAGCCATAATTGGTACTGACAGAGAACTTACACCACCATTAGATGATGTGAGTAATGATAGTCTTCCTGATGACACGATACTCATACCCACCACACTCTTATTGCAGACTAAAACCAAAGAATTATTTAATAAAATCGAAGAAAGCAACAGTACTCCATCAACGGGTGAAGCTGTCACAGAAAACTTGGCTACTGAATGCACGGCAACAGAAATAACATCTCCATCTTCGTCGTCGGTACCAATTGCACCTCCACCTCCACTAATGGGTCCTACCAAAAGTGTAAGTCCATTCAAAGCAACTTCAGATAAGGAAAACCAACCTCGTGAAGCCCGGCGTCGAAGAGCCTCCCTCAGATCCAGATCTCGTTCACGATCAAGGTCTAATGAACGCATATCGCGCAGGTCAAGGTCGCGAGATCGTCGACAAAATGAACGAGAGAAGAATACTCGCCAATTTAGAAATAAGTCTCCACCTTTGCATGGTGACAGAAGGGATAGGAGAGCTCCTGATCGCAGACGTGGAACTCATATGAATGATGAGAGATCTCCCAGAGTAGGTTTCGCCACAAAAAATCGGACAAAAAGTCATTCAGCATCCCGTAGTAGATCACCTTCAATAGAAAGACGCAAGGGAGGAGGATCACCGCCGGGTGGCGTTAACAACAGGTCACCAGTTTACTGTAATGAAAATTTAAAGAGACAACGTTGTCGTGACTTCGATGAAAAGGGTTACTGTGTTCGTGGAGAAACATGTCCATGGGATCATGGAATAAATCCAGTAGTTTTTGAGGGAATAAATAATTCTGCATTGATCAGTATGTCTTTAAGAGAATATAACCCAGACGCACCGGATCTTTGGTCCCGTGGATCATCTTCGGCAGCGCCCTCTGGGGGAAACACTGCAAATACCAGTAGCGGAACAGTTGGAAATCCATTCAGTTCTGGCCCACGTAATAGTTTCTCACACAAAGGTGGCACTGGAGCTTTATCTGGTGCATACCCTCGTGGCACCGGTGGAGCTGGTTTTCGTCCTTCAGTGCCGATTTTTCCCTTTCCTCTTAATTCGGCAGCTACCCCTCTTCAAAGAGAGTTGATCCCAGTGCCAGTAGTTGATGCAAATGGCTCCGGCGGAGACATTTCAGCAACACAGTCAAAGCGTCGTTTTGAGCTAGAAGACAGCGTTGCCATAGCAGAGGGTCCAACCAAGCGTAAACTACCGCTTTCAAGTCGTCTTGGCCCACGTATTACGAATATTCAAAATAATTGCTCTTTAGAATTGCGCAAGGTACCACGAGGAATGAATACTATTGCCCATCTGAATAATCATTTCGCAAAATTCGGAAAAATAGTCAATATTCAAATTTCCTATGATGACGATCCAGAGGCTGCCATTATTACATTCTCAACTCATGCTGAGGCAAATGTTGCCTATCGTAGTACAGAAGCCGTCTTAAATAACCGATTCATCAAGGTGTTTTGGCATAGTCAGCAGGAAAGTATGGCTGGAAGTGCAGGCAATACACAGATGACCACCCTCATGAAAGATGATGGTGGTGCAGCTGCCCCGGTCAATGGTAGTGTACGCAAAAACTCTCAATATCACCTAAGTAACATTTCGGCTGTTCCCACTCCGTCTGCGGACGCAGCCAAAACACCATTATCTATGCCAACCACCCCAGCCACGCCAACACCAGCCACGACAACGGCTTCTAATTCGCCGACAATCGTCGCAGCGGCCCATGTTCCACCACCATCGCTGCGAGTAAAAAATAATACTCAACGTGTTACGCAAGCAACTACGGCTATTATCCGCAAAAAACAGGAAGAACAAGCTAAAGCAGTTGTTCAATTAGCTAATGGTTTACGAAAACGCAAACACGAGCTTCTCCAAGGTTACGTAAAGCAAATGAAATCGGCTGTTGAACTCGTTGAACGCTGTGAACCTACAGATCCACAACGTATTAAGACTGTAGAAACCATAAAAATTCTTCAAGCTACTATCGACAAGCTAAGGAAGGAAATAGCTACGGAACAAGAGCAAATGGCTGCACAGATCCAAAACCAACAGCCTCCCTTGAAAAAAACTAAGGAACAACAGAAAAAGGAACTTCTCGATATAGAACTTGAGCTTTTTGCACAGCAACAAGAGGGAAACGACACAACAGCCATACAAAAACGTTTAGAAGATCTTCAACGTAGCTTAGGAGTTGGATCTAGTACTAAGCCACACTTTCCATTAAGCGGAACAAGGACTAATAAGCATGTTCGTCCACAATTACCAGCGGCCGGGTCAACTAGTGTTGACAGAAGACCGAAATCAATTGTCGTTACCGGCTTTTCGAGCGAAGACTGTGATTTAGTATTGGCTCATTTCAAGGTAACTACAACATATTATTAAATAAGATACAAAAAAACTTTTTTAATTAATAAATTGTTAAATACTTTTTTATCACCAAATTAAAAATGTCAAATGTCATAGCCCTATAAAAACTTAATTAACATTTTGTTGTGTTGATGGGCAGTGCTACCGAACCAATAGGCGTTAGAACTTTTTTTGGGTTTTATGACAGCCCAAATAAAAAGAAGTTTCCCAATAAAATAACGCCAAGATATTAAACATTTCATATCGTCTAAAAATGGCTCTATCGCCCAAAAACTTTTTCAGAAGAAATTGCCACAAAGCTCCAAATCAATGTCATATCATATAGCCCAAATTACTAACTAACACACCACCGAAAAGATGTAATTTGTTTTCCACATGGGCATTCTGACAAAATTTGTGTTTATTTTGGATACTAAGTCGATTTGAGTTGAAAATTTGAGCGCCCAAACCCAAACATTAAAAAAAAAAAGCCAGATCACCCAAAAACTAGAAACGTCAAGAAAGCTAAACAAATATATTTGGCTTTATTTAATTTTCAGGAAGGAAAAGGCCAATAGTGATATTTTTTGTACGACATATCTCTTTTAAGACTTTATGTCATTTTATGATTTGGGTTATATGGCGTTTGTTGATAAGACATAAGAAACGATAGAAATTATAAAGTAATGCCCAATATAAATGTCACAAATCCCAACCCCTATGTCATAAAACCCATGTAAAAATTAAAAACGACATTTGCTTTAGGATTTTTTTTTTTAATTTTAGGTCTTTGTGACCAATTTTTAGATGTTATGACATTTTAAGATTGAGCGATATGGTTTTGGGCGAAAAGACTTAACACTTATTTTTATTTCTTTTTGGCGTTTTGAATATATTAATTTAAACGGCGAACATCTTTTAAAACCCCAATCGATATTTAAACAACTATAATTGAAATTGATTGAAAGTAGTTATCAGAACTAGTCATCAGCTTAGAGTATAGACATTATTAAGAGCCTCTTAGAACCGCCAATTCACACAAATTTCTTAACATTTGTATGTAGTCACGTCTAAAGTTCTGGGGAGTCATTCCGTAATTTCGGAAACGATAATTGTCAATGTTTGTTCAATGTCTGATATTTTTCTAAATCAGCTGCAGTAATAAACCCAATTTTGTCCAAGGGAAGGAAGTGAAGACTCCATTTTATCCACAGGGAGCATAACTTGGCTTCAAAAATATCTGTTGTTTCCAAAACTACTTTGGATTTGTACTTTGTGCAAGAGCGCCCAAAGTTTCAATAGTTACGCAAATTTTAATATTGAAGGTATATACATTATGTACATATGTAGAACGACAACCGTCTGGCAAATTTATTGTTTATATCATTATAAAGTCCTCTTTTGCAATTCCAAGACCACAATTGTTTTATTTATTTAACAATAATTAAGAGAGCTTACTAATGTTTTGTGTATAAAGAAATGCTTACATATGGGTTAGAATAGATAGAAGGTCCCATTAATCTCTTAATTTTCTTCGAGTTTTTAATTTCATTTTGTAACAAAACTTAACTACACCAAAACTTTTGTACTTAAATTTGCTTAGTTATCAATGGAAATTAATAGCAGACGATATTAACTTAGCTATCGTGCAAACGTTATCGTTTTGACGATATCACTTTGATGATTATCGTCTTACGTGAAGTGAGACTATTGTCGAAACGCTATAGTTTTACGGGACCCCCCTGGTCAGAAAAAAACGTCAAAAAAGGTTAAACTTAGAATGGTGTTAAGCATGTATAAAGTCTATCTTAAATCGGTCAGATTTATCCACCCGATCTTCTTAATCGGTCGTATTCAAGGTATGATGGTTAATGCGTAGGACTGCCTCTGCCTATTGACAAGACTTATTTGTGTCATGCAAAGTACTTTCTTAAATAAGCCGTTTAAATTTAGCGTAAAAAGTATTATAAAATTAAATTGGGTGGCGCAACAGTCCGTTGTGAACCAGTGCCTAGTGACTTACAACTCTCAACCATTCCAGTGTGCGAGTACTGTACCCAAGACCCCTTGCATGACATTCCAACGCACTAACCATCATGCCACGGGTAATACAGGGTGACAACACAAATATGCCCATATTTTTTTTTGAAATAACTCCAGAACCAAAGCACGTACAACAACGACACAGATTTTTTTTCGAAAATACAGATTAGACAAATTATTTATGAAATATTACATCTATTAAATGATGCCCGTTTTGGCTTACACAATCGTTTTATCTTTTGACAAAATTTTCGAAGACATTTCTTAACATTTCCTGCGTAATCTCAGAAATTTCTTGTCGAATGCGCGATTTTATATCCTCCAAATCACGTACACGAGTCGTGTAGACACGCCCTTTCAAATATCGGGAGAACGAGGCGGCCAAGCGAAATCTGTCGATCAAGAGAGTAAACGAGTACCGAACGTTTTTTTCAACAGAGTGAGCGTTTCAGGCAGGCAGTATGGCACGTCGTCGCACCATCCTGTTGGAATATTGTTCGACTCAAACGACGTCTACGGTGAAGTTCGGGGATTAGGAAGTTGCTTAAAATGTTTCTGTACCGCTCTCCGTTTACCGTTCCATCAAAAAAGTAGGGACGGACAATACCCCACTCCGCTACCGCGCTACAAACCATCACATGCTGGCTGTGTAACGGCTTTTCGTGTATCCAGAATGGGTTATCTTCGGCCCAATACCTAAAGTTTCGCTTGTTTACGGCGCCGGAGAGCTCGAAATGAGCTTCATCGCTCATTAAAAGATTATCCAAAACGATCTCACCATCTGCCAATTTTCTAAGCACTGTCTGAGCGAAGAGTAAACGTTGTCTGTAGTCGGTATCTTTCAATTCATTGGTTATCATGACGGATGAAAATTCAAATCTTCAAACTGATTCCCTTTTTAGGCCCAAAAAAGACGCGTGTCGTCGCGCTGAACACCGCGGACTAACCTGAATCGCTTCACGGACTCAATCAATGTTTTCAGCCGTACGGACCTTTCTCGACGGGCCCGGGCGCTTCTTATCGGTTGCCTTGGCGGAACCACGAAAATTTTGAACCCATCTGTTGACAGTTTTCCATGAAGGCACGCGTTTATGACGAGGACCTTTGAACTGACGCCGGAGTGCACGTCGTACTTTTACATACGAATTTTCGCGAAAATATGACTCGACGCAAAATGCTCGTTCTTTATCGGTATAACTATACATGACGACTGATAACAAATGAAAACAAATTTGTCTTACCTGTACTTCAACTGGATCGCGCATTCGACAACATAGCAGTGTTACCACCGGAGCGAGACAAAAAAGAAATATGGGCATCTTTGTGTGGTCACCCGTTACGTAAAAAGTGTAGGTCCTCTTTACCCGTGGCATTACTCGCAGTTAGGAATAGTCAAGAGTTTTAAGTTACTAGGCCACCCAATTTATTTATAAATGACACAAAAATCAACTTACAAAAGAAGATAGTACTTTTTAAAAACTAATAACACTGGCCGACAAATTTAATTTTTTTGTCAAACAAACAAATACTTTTTTAAAAAATTAATTTGTCCTGAATTCAAATCTAGCCTCAAAATTTGTCTATCACATAAGGTTTTTAAAATATGGTAAATACAACCTAACTCGGGTTTTTTAAGGCAAATTTAAAACACGCAAACTGTAGCAAAGAAAAAATGTTTTTCTTTTAGATACAGTTTAAATCATTTGGTATGTTACTTATCGCGAGTCGAAAATTCGCCTTAAGTCGAATGTTTTGGTGAATTAACAGTTTGGTGGTATTATCAATAGCGTTCGTCTTGATATAATTAAATTGTTTAGATGAAGGAGCTCATTTCGTTTTTACATAGTAAAAAATACTTTTATAGATTTAGAAAACCACTACGAATCGTATTAAAAAAAACTACTTCTTAAATTTAGATAGCCCCAAAAAGCCTTATATATGTATGTGTTTTTTTTTCGAATTTTAATTATGTATATCGCAAAAACCTTACGCGATAGAGTCAGATTTGAACTAATGCTATCAAGACCAATTGAAAAAGTGCAATTTAATTGGCAGGAACAAAATACGTCAAGCAGGTTAATCAGACTTAATTTTATAAATAATAATCACTTGTTTTTCATTTTTAAACAGTGTAATAATTTTAAAAGTATTGCAAAAGATGGTATCCTACATACACCTATATACTTAATTCAAGATTTCGAATTTATGATTTCCTGTTTCCCAATTCTCTAAAAATAACAGCTAATGTTTGTTACAAGGTATTTATTTAAAAAGTAAAATTAAATTATAGAACAATTCGAAGGCTTTCAAATAAGGTTTATAAGGACAGTTCTTGAAAAAACCACAAAAAACCGATCTTCGCCTATATTTTAAAGTTAAGAAAAATACCTTCAATTTAAAACCAAAATTATTTTCCACAACAATTTTTTTGTGTTCGTACCAGAAATAGATTATTCCTTTTAATCTGGTTTGAAAAAAAAATTATTTAGCTTAAAACCTCTGTAAAGTAGAAAATTCCGAAAAGACATGCTACTTTTAACAAATTAATCTTCATTTATTTTAAATACACTTCCAAATATGTTTATACTTTGGCTAAGGCAAATCAATTGGTGAATTCTAATGAAGCGTCTTTGTATCTTTTCAAAAAACTGTTTTTATCCCATCAGCGAAATACGTTTCATGAAACTTAATATTAATTAATTTTTTACTTACATCATTTATATTATTTCAATTAAAAAAAATTAAATTTTCATTTACACAGAGTTTCGGTGAGGTCATGAAACACGATATAGACAAGTCTATTCCACAGCTTATAGCTACCTATGCTACTCGCTCCAATGCTGAACAAGCAGTCCTTCGCGGAAAGGTCTTTAAAGACAAGCGTTTACAAGTTCGTAGCAAAAAAAAACTTCATAACTTTCGTAAATAATTTCTACAAACATTTATTTTAGATTGCCTGGGCACCCATAGTTCAAACTTCTACATCACAAATACTTAGCAAGTCTTTCTCGGAGAACAACAACGCGGACAACAAGTCAACCGATAAAACCAACACAGGCAACACTAACGTTACCAGCGACATGGACACTACTGACACTCTGCCAGAACTTCGCCTTGAAGATGAAGAAGAGGAAGATGAGTCTGAGGATCGTTCTTGGCGTCGTTGATAGCGCTACATCTATATATATGTAGGCTCTAAAATCACCTTTACATATGTAGTTGCAACACCGATCAGTCGTTTAACTTCTTCATGACTGATACAAAACATGTTTTATAATTAAAATGATTACAAACCAACCTATTATAATATAATTGCGAAACGCTTTTTAAAATATATATGTAAACAAAAATACAAATGTAGTTAAACAAAAAAAAATAAGCGTGCTCAGCAAAACACCTAGACTATGAGATATATAAATTATATAAGAATATTATATATAATGATGTAAATGTAAATTTAAACATTTTTTTTAGAAAATAATACTTAGTGAAAATAAATTAAAGTAGTCTGTATGTTAGTGAATAACATAGAGTCTAAAGAATAATACAGTTCTTTTAAGAACAAGTAAAACAAAAGCGTAAGAATATTAGTATTGCCGTATGAATTTCTAATGAAGGCTCATTTATGTATAAAAATAAACTTTTTCTTTTTAACAAAAATATATTTTCGCATCCATTAAATCGAGTCGACATTTAAAATATTTGTTTGCAAGATAAAAACAAAAATTGTTATTAATTTTATTTAATTTTATTAATGAAACATAAAATATTATATTCTAAAGAGAAAAGAAATGAACATGAACTAAAAAAAAAACAAAAATAGAAACTGATAATAATAAAATTATAACAAAACAGTGCAAGTTTTTCATACAAAAAAGTAATATTCTCGAAAAAAATAAAGAAAGTAAAATAAAAACAAAATAAAAAACCCAAAAGAAAGAAAACAAAAGTGAGCTAAATTATAAAAAAAATAAAAAAAAAGGAAAACAAAAACAAAGACACATAAATTAAGGTGAAAATATAAAAAGAAACTGAGTAGCTTACTCAACAATTTTTTTCAAGCTAAAAAATGTCTTTTATTGTGGGGGGGATAATATATTAATGATCCGGGATGTTTGTTAACTCCCAATTTTTCCACAGCCTTCACGTTAGTACCGGTACTAGTCGTAGAATCAGTGCTCACATCCGTATCAACCAATTTCTTCACATAAGTTGTATCAATTTGAAACCAATTATGTTTTAGTAATTGCTGCTATTTTATTCAACTTGGAATTTTTTCGGCTTCTGATTAGTGAAATAGGCAATTTAAATGTTCTTATTGCATATGCATTATGCTCTCTGCTGGACTTTTGTTACAAAAAAAACATATGCATATTTGGGTGGCTACAATTTGTTAAAATTTTAAAATATAAACGAAATACTTGGAAGTTTTTGGTTATAAAAAATACCATTTACATGTGTTCATGACCAACGAAGAACCGAAGGTGTCGATTTCTCGTCGTTCTCAGGAATTAGGACTGTCTTACGGCACATTATGTTTTTTCTTGCATTTGGGTCTGCACATACATCCATATAAAGTCCAGCATCCAGCAACCACAACAACTGAAGCTAGACGACTATTAACAACGACATAATAGAGACGTCGAATGGGTGCGTGAACAGCAGGCGGTGGACGGCGATTTTTCGATCAAAATATTCTTTTGCGACGAAGCACATTTCTCACTCGGTGGATATGGTATGTTAAAAATAAAATTGTCGTATTTGGGGTTCTGACAATCATTAAGTAATTGAAGAGAGGCCATTACATCTACAAAAATTCACTGTTTGGTGCGCTCTTTTGTCCAGAGGTGAAACCGACGATGAAACTACTGTCACCGCCAATTCGAAGCGTTGTGGTCATATGATAACCGTTTTTGTTTGCCTGCTATTGAAGAATACGACGTGGAGAATATGTGGTTTCAACAAGACGGTGCCACATGCCACACAATTAGAGCAACTTTATTGCCCGCCCGCGTTATTTCTCGTCGTGGAGATATCAACTGTCCGCCAAGATCATGCGATTTACGTAGTCAAGGAAATTCCCCTCCGACGTAGTATACAAATTTTGGCTATAAAGATAGTTGGCACTAATTTTGACGTTTTACAATTAGCTGTTGAAAGAATTTTAAAAAGATTCAAACATTCAAAATAAAACTTTTAGTTCAGTACTTAGAAATAAACTACGAAATAGAGGCAGCTGAAGAACTTTGCAATCAAATCTTAACAGGTAATTTTTTTTAAGCGCAATAAACAAAACAATTCACTTAGCAATTTTGTTTCAGGTCCAGTGTATGCCGAAGCATTCATGGAACAAAATTTAAGGGCACAAAATGCAGAAAATACGAAGGAAGATAAATTTGAGTTATTTTGAGTGATCTTAAATTATTTCAATTCAATAATAAGCTAAAAAAATATATTTATTAATATTACTAACTGCAGTTTCAAAAAAAATGGTATCAAATTTTCGATTATTTGTGGACATTGTCGTGGGCAGTCATGTTTAAATTCAAGTTCCGATAATGCTTTAGATAGCAATATAGACACACTTGACGGTTTTTCAGCGGATTTAACGGAAGAATACAATACATAGAATTTTGAAAAAATGAAGAAGATCAAAATGACGAAGAAGAAGAGAAATGCATGAAGACGAGAGCGATGTTGATGATTAATATTAATTTAAATGTAATATTTATTACTTTGTTTGGACGATAACTATGATACCTATAATAACTATTTAACAATTATTGGGGAAACCATGAAAAAAATGCACCCCTGCTTCTACCTCAATGGTGGTGTGGAAACAAATGCATTATTATTATCGTTAATAATATGATATAATATTATACCTATATTATTGTAATTTTGTATGGTAAACGTACAAATTTGGATAGCGCAAGTGCGATTGGATATATATGTATATATACAACCATTTTGTAGATAATTTTGTCCTCTACAATTTTTGTTTAAGACTTTTTACTGTACAAACAGTATGAAGCGAGATATTAGCGCAAAGGCTACTTGTTTTTAGCGAAAAATCATATTTCATTAAAAGTGTACACTTTGTTTGCCTTATAACGGAAAAACTATCAACTTAACGTGAAAATGTTACAAGACCATTTTTGTAGATAATTACCTCCTCTACAATTTGTGCCTAAAACTTTATTTTGTACGACCAATAAAAAACGAGATATTAAAAAAGGCCAATTCCATGAACTTTGACCTCATGATATCGAGGTCGACTTTTTACACATTGTTAACAACAATATAAAAAAGATGTGTACCAAAATTCAGCTAGGTGGGAATTTTTCCGAGCTGAACACCTAATTTTGTTAATTAATGAATTCTGTAATATTTTTTTTTTAAACTGTGATAAAATACTTTTTTTAAGTGAATTATTTTTTTTTATCTTAAAAGTTTAGTAAGTGTGTTATTTTTATTTCTAAGAAAGTTAGCTATAAGTTTATTAGTAAGATTTTTAGCCATGAAGACAAACCAAAGTTCCTTTTTTTGTATACAAAGTACAAATAAAACAATTTATTGAAAAAAGTATGTTATTTTTAAAAATTGTCCAACTAGAAGTTTCTTTTTCTAGCACGGCTGCTTCTTTCTTGGCTCTCCATATTGTGACTTGAATTTGGATATTAAAATTGATTTGCCTTTCGAAAAGGTCGATGGTCACAAACTACTGTTAAAGAAATTGATATGTATATATATTTGTTAAAATTAATACATATTAAGTGTACCTTGTAAAATAATTGAATGGGTATTTTTTCTGTTGTAGTAGTGTATAACGTTCTGGACCGGCTGTTTGATTTGAATGTGACACCCATCTATCGCACCAACGATTTCGGGAATATTACCTTCTGATTTTTCTCGAAATACCTTTATTAGAATATTTATGTATGTGTTATTCAAAATGATGAATTGAATATGTCAAACATTTTAGGAACATTTTACGGGATATATCATTATATTGGCTTTTTGATGGCAAAAGGGAACACAACAAATCCAGAATCTCACAAAATGATTTGTGTGCTGAACTCTCTTTTATTGCTTAAAATCCATATAGTATACAAAAGCTTTTTTTCCAACCGATGAACACACTTGAGATTTCCAATCTTTGACATAAGAACCTTTAAAGATCTAATTATTACCAAATCCAAGGTGCTTTCATCCGATTTTGTCATAGTCCATGCTTCTGCATTTTGGTCCCCAGAGAGAGGACTTTACCATTCAATTGCTTTCTTAATCCAAAGAAACAGTGGTTAGCAAGAGTTATTCTGCATTTGATCTCAGCGCTGGTGTTGTTTTCTGCGTTTAAAGCGGAGCCTAGAAGTAGACGAAGTACTTTACTACCTCAAAGTTACGTCTGGCGATGGTGACGTTTGGTCCTTTCTTGACGACACCATGTACTTTGTTTTTCCCTCATTAACCGTTAAACCCATTTTTGCCGCCTCTGCCTCAATACTCACAAAAGCCTCATTAACATCACGCTGAGTTCTTCTAATTATGTCAATGTCATCAGCATATGCTAGTAATTGGACCGACTTTTGAAAGATAGTGCCTTTAGTGTTGACGTGTGAGCTCTGTACTATTCTTTCAAGCACGATGTTAAAAAAATCACATGACAGCGCATCACCTGGTCTAAAACCTTTTTTGACATGAAAGGTTCTGTTAAGTTGTTTCCAACCTTTATCTAGTAGCGCACAGTCATTCTGAACAAAGGGACGAGTTTGGTAAGGATGCTTAAACTGGAAATGGCTCTATACAGCTCGTCCCTGTAGATGCTGTCATATGCGGCCTTGAAATCGATGAGAAGATGGTGGTTCTAGTCTAAAACCAAACTGATAAGGATCTATCAGTTTGTTGACGATGGCTTTAAGACGTTCACATATTATGGAAGAGAAGATTTTTTAAGCGATATTAAATAGATTGATGCCTCTATAGTTGGTTCAGTTTAGAGAGTCTCCTTTTTCAGGATCGGGCAAACAATCCTGAGGTTCCATTCACCGGACATGCTTTTTTCCGACCATATCTTACAGATAAGTTGGTGCATGCTCCTAACCAACTTATCTTCAGCTGCTTTAAAGAGCTCGGTATTCAAGCCATCCGCTCCAGCGGCTTTATTAAACTTCAGTTTAGATATGGCAATTTTTACTTCGTCTAAGTCGGGAGAACGGAATTGTTGGCTTTCGTCGTCATTTTTATTTTCAGCTTTGGTCATGCAAATTTTTTTCAAGTGACAACCGTGTCTGTTAATTGTCCTCGATGGTAACTGGACTCCGAGTCGAAACTTTCTTCGCGGACTTTATTTTCTGAACAATTGTACAAACAAACACTTGAATTACTGCTATTGCTTCTACTAATAGAACACATTTGAATGAAACAGAAAATTGTAGCATTATTTATACCAATAAAATTGCATTTCGAGCACTTTTAATTTTGCATTTTCAATTATCATGGTAAAAATCATACAAAATTGCCCCGAACACGACAAAGTGCAAACGGCGCGTTGGACGATTGTATAAACCATAATCTCCTTACATGGTCTCCTTACACAGAAAAAATAGTTATCATATCAAATTAATGGTCGATAGTCAACTTGAAATTTGGCCAAATTGTAGCATTGACTATCAATATAGTCAATATGATATATTGACTATCAATATAGTCAATATAAAAAAACTTTATTTTAAACAAATTGACTACTGGATAGTCAATAGAACAATTTTCGATAGTCAATTTTGGGTAGTCAATATGACAACAAAAGTCAAAAAGTCAATACAACAACTTCATATTGACTACCAAAATTGACTATCGAGGATAAATTGTCACATTCACTACCGCAATTGTCCTATAGACTGCGGCAGTTGTCGTATTGACTAACACATTATTCAATATGAAAACTGTAGTTTCAATTTCCTTCAACCTAAGTTGTCATATTCACTACTACAGTTGTCATTTTGACTACCAGATTGTAAAAAACTATCGCTGCTATCGGCTGAAAATTGACTACCAAATAGTCATATTGATTACCAAAATAGTCAAAAGGATCACTTTTTCGTTCTGTATAGGACCAGAAATATTGGTTGCCTTCGGACTGATACTGATTAAATTTTGACTTATCTGACCGCAACATACGCTTGCAGTCATCGATTGTTCAATTTGTTCTCTAGCAAATTTTAACTGTGCATTTACAATTGAGATGCAGCCAATGTCATGGAGGGCTCTTCTTGCAGTCCATCGGCTAAACGGGCTTATTAATAGATATAGAAGCATCCTTTGGTGTTAAAAACTGTTCTCTTTTTGTCTGTGTTACCATGAGACGTGCGTCCGCAGCCGTTAGTATTGTTTTACTTGGCTTGAGCTTTTGGTTCAAATCTTAATTCCTTTTCTTAACTCTAATGCCTACTGATTGGCTTATATTAAGGGGGTATTCTGGTCTAGAGACATGAATTTTAGGTAATTTTTGAAGTGCTGTAGAAAAAAACAAGCAACAATTTTACCATACATTTTTTTATACATTATTTATTCACATTAGAAGCATACAAAAAAAATAAAAAAGTAAAAAAAAAAATCAAAATTCCGTTAGTTATCAGTTCATGGAGTGGTGCGTCTCAAAAATTTGGTGCGTGACCATACCCACGATTTTAACTCTCCTAGAAATCTGAAATCAAAAACTAAAAAAGATTATTAATCTACAATAATGTCGCAATGTCTGGAACTACGGAAAAGTTACAAACATTTCTTTTTACAAAATGGCGGCTGTCTAAAGAAAAATATAAAAAATTTACCATTTTTTTGAACATTCTTCGATTTGTTAAAAATATTAAAAATGAAAATTTGGGGATGGCCGTAGTTCCGGACGTAGACAAGTCCCTAAAGAAGAATCTCTTAAAATTTCAAGTAAATCGGTTCTGCAGAACCTGAGAAATCGTGGGTATCAGATTCAAAAAGACAGTTCTGAGAAAAACGCGTTTAAAGTACCCCATTATGTCTTTTGTTCTATTAGTTGCAGCCCAACCGATTTGGATGGCTGCTCAGCAAAATACTTATTTCTCCGAAAATAATTTGAATTTGGGAAAATCCTTTCGTAGACATATTCTTAAATAATTAAACTATGAAAATATGAAAAGAAAAAAAAAATCGATTTTTTTAATTTCTAGACCAGAATACCCCCTTAAGCTGCTTAGCAATCTTTTTTAAAGCCAATCTCCATCATGACAGTTTGTCGTGATAGTTTTCTCATTATTTTAAATAGCTATGAAATTATTTTATCAATTTACTTTTACTTTTAATATTTTCGATTAGGCATGGTTAAAATAAAAACACAATGTGCAAGCGGTGCAAAAGGGCCCAAAAATATCCAACAATTAAACAGCTTAGAAATTACTTCCCATGGCTTGGCTTGATCATGGCCTTCGGCCTATAGCCATGGCCCGGTTGTAATTTCTATCCTCGGTTATTTGTTTGTTTGTTATTAAAAAAAAAGAAAACATTTTATATGGGTTTTATTAACTTCCCATAGGAAGTTATTGTAATCGGTCCGAAATAAAAGATTTCTGTATGTGCGTGCGTGTGTGTGTACATACGTTTGTACGCCCGTACGTTCGCGACGTTTTTTCGTCGTCCATAGCTCAAGAACCGGTAGATTTATCGACTAATTATGCAGAAGATTTTGGTTTACCCAAAATATCTCACTAACCAATAACTCTAGCGAGTTAAATTATATTTTAAATTATTATGACGTGATACCAAATTAGTATATTTTTGGACAAACATTCCAAACATAAAAAATCGAAAAAGAAAAAAAAAGAAACTGAAAAAATATTTGTTACCCTGAATATTTTACGGACAAAAAACGATTTTATCTCCAAAATAATTGTGTGCAGTAAAGAATAACGTTTTTGACATCTGTTAAAATTTTGAAAAATGCCGAATTGACTGGTTTTTTTTTTTATAAAAATTTAAAAACTAAAGGCAAGAGTACGATAACTCAGGCGAGAAGATATTATAACGGATTTGTATGGAACAGTTAAAAGCAAGCATTTTTTACTATGGGAGGGGCCTAACTCCTCCTTTAGTCGGGAGGGGTAATTTAAAAAAAAATAGTTACTAAATAACTGTAATACTTACAATTAAGTTTTATACATTTTTAAAGCCAACAATCTGTTCTATTATCTTAAAGTTTTGAAAAATTACCCTTTGTTTTTGCACAAACTTTGAGTTTAACATTTTTTTTTAAACTATGCATAGTTTTGACTTGACAAGCTAATAGACAGAAGTTTCGGCTTTGAAAAATGTATAAACTTAGTTGTAAGTATTACCAATATTATTTAATAATTTGTTTCCATTTAACGTATGTACATATTTTTTTAAATTGCCCCTACCTCCTAAACGGGGAGATAAACCCCACCTCCTGTAGTAAAACATGTTTGTTTTTAGCTGTTCTATACAAATCCGTAATTAAACTTTTTAGCCTGAGTTACTTTCCCCGTTTTTTTTTTTTTAACAAAAGATAAAAGCCTAAAAAATAAATTACTAAAAGTTCTTAAAAATGTATTTTCGACTTAAATATCTTTTCAAAAATTTGGGATATTGACTTCAAATAATTTGTTCTTATAAAAAATATTGTTTCTAACATTCGGTAAAATTTTGAGAGAAATCGAATTCAGAGCTTTTTTTACAAAAAATAAAAACCTAAAAAAAAAACATTACTAAAAGTTTGTAAGAAATGATTTTCACACAAATATTTTCAAAAATTTGAGATTATGGCTTGAAACTAATGTTGTCTTATAAGAAATAATGTTTTCAACACTCCACATAATTTTAGAAAAATCGAATTGACAGTTTAAAAAAAAAATCTAGAGATTATGGCTTTTCAGCAATCAGTACAATTTTGAGAAAAATCGAATTGACAGTTTTTTTTTAATAATAAAAACCTAAAAAAAAAACAGTACTAAAACTTAGTACAAATTTACCTTAGACTTAAATATCTTTTCAAAAATTAAAAATAGTAACTTCAAACTAATTTGTTTTGACAATTAGTAAATTTTGTATAAAAATCCAATAGTCCGTTTTTTATAAAAAAGTACGCATATTTTGTAAACATTGATGTTCGGTTCTCGACATCTCGCGACAATAGAAGATATTGACTTTATATCAATTTAATTTATCAAATTTGTATTTGCTTATATGAGAAATAAAAACTTTTAAGAAATGTTTCTAAAATTGCTAAAAATTGGTTTATGGCTAAGAATCTCGTTAACTGTAATAGATTTTGAAATCAAACTATTTCATTATATGCAAAATATTGTTTGTAATCATTTTTTTTTAATAATTGATACCTATATTAAAAAAAGACAAAAACCTACAAACTTTTAAGCAAGACAAATCGACAGACGGGATAGGAAGTTATTAGTGTGGGTCGCATCCCAGCCTCTTTTTTACGTTTACTTTTGAAACTAAAAAATGGATAACCCTGCATAAACATGTACGCATTTGTGCTCCCCACTGTAGATAATATTATTTACCTAAAAACATACCTATGTAACAAATTTCAATTGTTATCTGGTTCAATAAATTAGTTTATTATAAAATTGTATGGCAGATCCCTAAATAAATATTCTTTTTTGACTCTCCTCTCTAATATTTTCTATATATTCCATTTTTATTTATGTAGGTATATAAATATAAAAGCCTACTATCTCATAGGTATTCATATTATTTTGTATAAGTATGTAATGTATCATGATATTAGCGGAAAGCATCAACATATCCATAAAATTCTCTTTCATGACATAAAAAGAAACTTGTTGGTATTGTTTCGGTTTACAAAAAGAAAAACTGTGTCCAAATTACATTCGAATAACTGTTCTTGTTGTGTAATAATATTTACTCCCACATCTCACTTATACATATATACACGCATACGTATATACATTCATTCATACATGTAATTAAAACGTTCACAGCCCAACTTCAACACAAAACAAATCTGTGTATAATATTTTATTAACTGAAAGCTGTATGTATTTCTATGGATTGGTATGGGACTACATCTTGCAAGAGCTTCGTGTGGAACCTAAGCTCTTGCAATCTTGCATGAAAGTTGAAAGTTTTCTGTGAAGCAGAAGCACTAAAAGCATATACACTAGAAAGACACTACACACTTAACATTACATTACACACTACACTGTGAGAGCACCGTTGGGAATTTACTCCCCGGTGCATTTTAGTTTTTAGTCATATTGTAAGAGTTTTTAACGTCGGACGGGTTTCTTTGCTTCACCATCGTATTTTTGTTTTTCTTCAATCGTGTGAGTGCGTTTCAATAATGCCTCTGTTTTACCAACTGTTATAATCAGCTTCCTGTTGGCCCACTTTTCGCAAACGCCTCATGGTCTTTATCCTTTAAAATTTGTATCTCAATATTTCTGATACATACCTATATAATAATTTTGTGATTGTTTTTTTTTTTGTTTAGTGTTACATATGTGCAATTGTTTCAAGAGTAGTGTTATAAAAATTATAGTAGATTACCTGACACATTTTTTCCATTTTCTGAGAAAATGATCTAAAAATAAAAGAAAACAAATATTTTCTGCAAACGTGTTGTTCTTCATACCTACTTGATCAAAATAAAATTGCTTGGGTAAGGTACCTAACCTACCTACCTAATATTAAATATTTTAACATACGTACATTTGTATGTTCTAAGTACCGAGCAATTTATATACACATTTTTATTTATTTTCTTTCAACAAATTTGAATATGTAATAATATTTTGTTTGTAGGTAGGTTATGGGTATCTACTCAAACAAATTATCTTCCAGCTTAATGATTTTTGTAATATTGTGATAAATTAAAAAAAAAAAATATTGTGAGCTATGTAGAGATATGTACCTACTTAGCTAAATAAGTCGTCGTCGCGTCGGTTAAAGATAGTTTTCCTCAAATAAAAATAATAAAAAGCTATAATTTATAAATACATATTGTATGTTTAAATACCGTGCATCCCAATACCATAATTTTTACTTATACAAATATTATTTAATTATTTCGACTACAAACAAACGAACAATGTGTAACTAAAAGGAATGTAGGTGTTTTATTTACTAAAACTGACGGTGAGTGATGTCAACAAATTGTTTACTTTTTTCATACAAACCAGTTTTTAGTCATTGGCAGTAATTTCAAAGTTGAAACATTCGTGTTTGCCAAACCTAATCAAAAGCGTCTTTTAAGTTTATTTGCACGATAATACGAAAAACATATCAAAATTAAATTTAGGATATGTAGGTATCTAAATATAGCTGATTAAGTGGGTAAATAAATTGAACGCATTTAATTTTAGTATCAATATACAAAAATATAAGTAGTTTTTTGTACCTACATATACTCGTATTAAAGGTATTCAGGTGCAGCAACAACATTACTCACAATAATTTATAAAAGTTTAACTGCCTTTACTGCAAATAAAAGAAACCTCGACGCACTGTGGTTGATTTTATAAATATAAAGACAAGATAGATAAAGACACTCCCGGTCGCTTGAATAAATCCATTGCTGTGTTAAAGTTCAAGTTGAGTTTTCTTTGGACCGATTAGTGGGTAGCACTTGTTTTCAATGAAACACATTTCAAGGTAGCACTTGTTTTCAATGAAAAACATTTCAAATAGAAATTATTCACTCATCTATTGTAGGTTATTAAAATATGTATGTAGGTATGCAAGCAAATAAAGGGTTTTGCTTCAAATCAACGACATTTTAACAACATTTTTAATAATGAGTAGTAAGGTGGGTAGTTTAAGATAATGTAGTAAATATTTAGAATGAGGACTTTTAAAAATACAGGGTCTTCTATTTTGCAGTTTCAAAAGTATAATGTACGTATGTTGCCTGCTGTTCAAACACCCATTCTCCACGTATCTATGGCTTTGTTGTGTGAGCTGGACTTTATATGGATGTACATAGGTGCAGATGCAAATACAAAATAAACCATAATGTGCCGTAAACAGCCCTAATTCCTGCGAACGACGACCCATTCGGGCCTTCGTCAACGATATTTTCAGTGGTACGAGCGAAACGATGATGCACAGGCCTCTAACCAATACATTTACAATTTTGCCAATTGTTGCGTAGTTAGATGATTATGAAACCCGTAGTCTCCTCTTGAAGCACGGTGTGTGGCTGTGGCAGAATCACAATTTTTGTAGTAAGTTTTAATAATTTGTATAGGTTAAACGGTCGATTTTCGTAAATGTCAGGTTTTCAATTGAAAAAAAATGATTTAACAACTTATTTTGACAGATGTCGAATTCTAGCCCTCTGCGTTTGAAACCGCAATATGGATAACCCGTTAAATTTAAACATTTGTCAATAATATATAAGTTCTGGACTGACTAGCTTTGTATTGCAATTTTGTATTCACAACACTAGTCGTATTTTGACTAAGTAGTCACTAGTTTATGAATTCGCCCATTATTACGATTTGTTACTACGTTACGTGATCACACATTGTTGCTGAACTCATTGTTGAAGTGCCAAATAGTAAGACTTTATGCTACTACACGACCAATCTAGATGCATACGCCTTCTCTCGAATTCTTCTGTATTTTTTTGTCCGCTGTTACAAGCGCTTTTACACGTTCAAACAAAAGTCATAGATCCAATTTGACAGTTCTCTTTATTTTTGTTTGATTTTCGTTTGGTTTTTATGCGTATCAAGCCTAATCGTTGCCGAAAACCATCGACATTGATTATGATTTAAAAAAAATGCTAGCGAAGTTGTTTTCTTCTGAAACCATTTGAAGCAGAATAGTATAAAAAAACGGAAAAGAGGAAAGAAAAACGTCAAATAGTTGCATTTTTTCTATCTTTTGCGCTTATGTTGTTTGAAGTGTAACATGCATTCAGTTTCATTGTGTAATAGCAGACTTTGAAACAATAGCAAATGTTGAACCGTCAAATTGAATTGCTTGTAAGTTAAATTTATTTAGTTTGGAATAAATAATGAATTTAAAAGCCATTCGTCATCACCAATTTTATTCGTTAAATTCTCTCTGTTAGAAAAAAAAAACTATGAACATTATGTATGTATATCATCAATTTTTATTAAAATTCTTTCGTTATTTATCTTTAAAGTTATAAAGATAAAGTTCGTAGTTATCTTCTAAGTTGTTCTGCTATTTTCCTGTTTAATACTCTTCACTATATGAAAAATTATATTTTTCACCTTTTTCTGGTTAACGTGTAGGACTTTCAAGTCGGACGTCTTAGGTTCAATCCGTGCCTGTGCCACCTTATGTTTATTTTTTCACTGCTGCTGCCTCTTGCGAGAAATTGACAAATTCTCCAAAAATAATTGTTGTCATTTATTTATTGAATGGAATGGTTAAAATCTAAGATTCTTATGTTTAACATTGAGTATTATGTCTTAGGAATGTATGTAGGTAGTTTAAAACAGGTGTCACCATGCGTTGGTAAAAATTCAAAATAAATTAAAAAAAACTTTGGATTTCTTCAAGTGAGCGGAAGTTTAAGAACTAAGATAACTACATTGCTGCATACACTCTGGTTCAATTGAATAAGCACACACAATTTATGATCTAATATACCACTTTTTAAAAACCCTAGGCGTTTATTTATCATTTGATGATGCTAACTGAAAAAGATTTGGAAAATACAGATTTTATCTATGTCAGCTAAATAGGCGCAAATATTAATAACTAATTGAGTGATATGAAACCATCTCGTACCGCCTTTAAGCGGAACTTCACTCTACGTTTAATTACATAAATGCAGCATTGACGTCTTTTACACCCTCACACGTTTTCAATAGAGTTAAGGTAGGATGAGTACGACGTCCATTGAAGCAATTCCACATCCAATAAATTATAACAATATTGTCATATACTTACACATATGTCATACCTAATTATACTTACTGACAGATTGCTGTGACAATTTCATCGTATAATCTTAAAATGTGCTTACTGACAGATTGCTGTGACAATTACATCGTATAATCTTGAAATGTGCTATTATCGAAAAACGATGAAATATGGAATAAAACCTTTGAAATTTGTTTAAATTTGTATCGTTTCTCGACCAATGTCCATGTTATAAGTAACAGAATGGTGGCAGTCTTTTAATTTTAATATACCACATTTTTAATGTTTTAAATAAATAAACGTAGAAAACAACACCAGCGCTGAGATCAAACGCAGAATAACTCTTGCTAACCGCTGTTTCTTTGGACTAAGAAAGCAATTAAGTGGTAAAGTCCTCTCTCGAGAGACCAAAGTGTTGCTATATAAGACCCTTATCATCCCCGTCCTGCTATACGGTGCAGAAGCATGGACTATGACAAAAGCGGATGAAAACACCTTAGGTCGCTTCGAGAGAAAAGTTTTTCGTGTGATTTACGGTCCCGTATGCGATGTAGACTTAGCCAGAAGATGGCTGGTTCACATAGAGCGACTAAGATGGCTGGTTCACATAGAGCGCATGGAAACCAATTCTCCGGCCCGGAAGACCGAGGATCAGGTGGCGCGCACAAGTGGAATGTGACCTCACCCAACTTGGAGCGTGAAACTGGAGACATCTAGCTAGGGACCGAGCTAGATGGAGAAGTTTGTTGGGTGAGGCCCTAGTTCACACAGGACTGTAGCGCCACCTTAAGTAAGTAAGTAAGTAAATAATTGAACTCCAAGTTCTCACCACATACAAACGTGGCATTAATTGAATGGTCACCATTTCTATCCACATACGCATACAATTCCAGCAACGTATAATATACAAATTGTTCAAAACTCCTAAAACGCTGTGGATTTCTTCCTCGTTGAGTTGTTCTGCTATTAAATTACGAATGCTCACCGATAATTTGATATGATTTTGAAAAAGACTGTCCATCGTCAAGTAAATGGTGCTAAGTTCCACTTCCAATTATAACGCATACACACATTTTTCTTACATTGTAGGCCATTTAAAGATTCGAAATCATTATTTATTCTTTGTTTAAAATCTCAAGGGCACCGGCGACGCATTATATATAAGATCCAACTGAGGATCGTCATTATTCGACCATACCAGATAGTGTTATGGCTCCCCCAGTTCTTGATCGCGTAAATTCTATGGGACCAAATTATTTTCGTACTCGTACTATACTTTTAGCAATTGTCAATGTTTAAGAAATAGGCTCCTGTTTCGAAACCAAACCTAATTTTACATAAAGGGCTATCTTTTCACTATTGTAATAAGGGAATGGAGCCTACTTAGCAAATATTTCATCAAATGAAGTAAAATTAATTGTTTACTACTTTAACATAAACCTTCACCATACCTCATTTTGAAGTACCGATATAAATCAAAGAATTATGCACATAGTAAAATGTATTGTTGACAAAAGTGTAGTCATAATAAACAACCAGAACGGCGAAATTAGGCCTTGAATATTTAATCATACAACACCACAAAGTTTACACTTGAAAATCTCCTCACAAAGAATACCTTCGGAAGAAAAATTATGAAGCCTTGAGCATTTAGCTTATCTTTACTATGCATCCAAATAAATACATATTTGTCTAAACTTTGTTCACAAATTATGCAACATTCCTTTTTTATAGCAACTTTTAACAATTTATTTTGTCCACTCTTAGTTTAAAGGTAATAATTTTTTTATTTTTACAACACCTAACGAATCTAACCTAATGCTAAAGTTTGTCCAGCGAATGCTATTTTCAAAAACCAATTCAAAAGTTATTGAACTCAAAATTCTTTTTTTATTCCAACCTAAAAAAAAATCTCTCACAACCCCAAAAATCAACTTACACTATTATTAGGGATACCTAATCCTCCTGCTTTGAAGATAAGCTGTATATTATCTGCAAATAAAAAAGGACTAACATTCGTCCGTCGGTTTGGGTTGCATTTTTCTTAAACTTAATAACAAACAGATAAATCAACATCAAATAAATTCTGTTTGACAGATAATACCATCAAGATGTGCAGAGAGGGTTTTCAAAAAGAAATCTACATTATGTTTTAATTTTGAAATATCTGAAAAGATTTACTAAAGTTAAATTCCATTTTTAAAAACTTTATAGAAATATGAAGACTTTATTGTAATAAAAAATGTTTTATTATTCAATCAATTCAATCGATTTTTTCATAGATTTTTGATATAGGTTATGGCGTTGTGGGGCCACGCATGTAGGTTAGTAAACAAGGTATCAAAATTACCGTAGTCTTATTGGCTTCCTAAATAAGAAATAATTATAGTAAACTAACTATACAGGTTGATTGCCTGATTGGTGCACCTAAAGGCTGGAGTGAGTAGATTGGGTCTAGGCAAGAAAAAAAAGAAATGTTGAAATACATTGAAGTGATGGTTGAAAATTATTTATTTCCAGGACACTCACAAAGTTTTGAGAAAACAAAGAGTTGCAATAGGTTTGACATTTTTGTTTAATTTTTGATAAGTGCTATTAAAACGAAAAAACCAATGAGGAATAGCCCGTTAAAAAAGCAAACCAAGTAACCAGATGGGCAAACTTAACCAACAGGAAGCGGAATTATGAAACCTACTATGGAGCCTAGTAATAAATAAATCTTGTTCTTAAGAACATAGAATGTATAAGTTTTGCTGATGACATTCTTTTAACACTTTAATGAAACTGCGTGACATAATTTAAAGAAGACTACCTAAGGTGAGTTCAGCACTAGATTGCAAAATTCTATAAAACAACCATGTCGAAGTAACTAACTTGAAAGCAAGTAATTTAGATTGACGTCAAATATCCTATGATTGTAAGACCCATCATTACTAAGAGGATAACCGACAAAAGCTGGCAGGCCTATACATCAACTTAGTAATATATATATTCCCTACAATTGAATAAGTACCAATTTGACTGAAATGTCTCACTTTATAGTGAGGCCCGTTTGAATTCAGTGCAAAAAAGAAGAAGATTCCTTAGCAAAAATGGAACAATATCACCCTTAGGGGCCAAAGTTTTACTGGAAAAAATGTGTTCAAAAACAAGATTCAATCCAAAATAGTCAAGAAATCAAAACTTTGGCATTGATTCTCTAGCCTAATAAAGACAAAGGAATTACTTATGTACTTTATAACCATAAAAGATTTATATTCTGTATGACTTATTGTATTGCACAAGATTGCTTCTGTATTCAAAAAGACTGTTAAAAAAAGTACCTTTATTTAAGAATTTAAACATTTAAATGCAAAATAAGTTTGTCTTAAATAATTTAATTTATCAATTAAACTATAATGAAAAATAAAGAAATAAATACAAGATATTTAATTTTTTATTTAAATTTTTAATAATACAACTTAATTTTTAAAATTGTGTTTCGGATATATATAATATATACGCGTTTCGGAGATGCTTCTCCATCATTGGGCGGCATACTTTTCATTTATTACATTTTATTTTCGAAGATAGTGCCTTTTTTTAAAAAAGATTTAATTTCTGTTCTTAAACATATTTTTTGGTATTTATCTTAATGTGTTAGTAACAATTACCTATAAACTAAACTAAACTAAAACTAAGTATGCAGTGTTTAGTGTTTATTTATAAACTTTTACATTTGAATTCCTTAAAAAAATATTGACCTGTTTTTGAAATATCAAAATTTGAATATCCAACAAAATTGTTGATCATGATATTTATTTATATTAAGATTTTGTCAGAAAAAATATTATTCAAATAGTTTCTGAAAAAAATTAAAAACAAAATAACGGTACTAAAGGGGTATCCTTCTAGAGCTATAAAAACATTCATTTTTATATTGAAAGAAGCCGAGCTAAAAAAGCCGAGCTGAAAACCTATTGCGTCTTTTTTCATTAAATCGAATTCACGATTTTTGATCAAAACACTTGTACGAGGAAAAAAACGCATTATGTATGCGGATCTGCTCAAAACCTTATTTTCCAAGTTCTATAAAACCTTATTTTCCAAGTTTCAACCCAATCGTCGAGGACACACAGACAGACTGTGAACCTTTTAAGGTATAAAGGTATCTGTTTTTTGAGATATGTATTACAAACGTAATTTTAATTCTTTTTTAAACTGTCAATTGAAATTTTTGGGGGAATTTTCACAATAATATTTTGTATAAGACGTTATCCTATATTAAATAAAATTATTCCGAAAGTTAGATACATATACTGTTTTTTGTTCATAAAATGCGGGTGGTGGCAAATATTTGTGTTAGTTTTATTTAAAAAATAGACAATTTCCTTTATTATTTTATGTTGTTACCAATTGGTATGAAATCTCCATGTGCAGTGTATATTCAATTGAATTCGATTGATTTTTTGTTTGGTATTTGGGTAAATAAAATTTTTCACTTTTTTTTATTTTTTTTCCTATCATACTTAAAACTATACCCTAAAACTATAAAACAAGTATGTAAGCCAGCCAAGGCTTGAAACCCCATCCGGACTACCCACTATCAAGTGCCGATTGAAGCCACCAAAACTGGTTCTCCTGCTTCACCCTATCAGTTCGGTCCCGTTCGGATACAGCCCTACTGAACCGAATGAGCTCTGCTCCGCCTTGTGCCATGACGTCCCGATTGTACGGGAGTCGCCTATCCATGATTCTTCGTCTGACGTGGTAGATTAACGGAACTGCCAATCTATCCTGTATACCGCATTTGTCTAAGACATAGCTCTTGCAATGTGACCTCGAACGAGTTTTATCACGAAATTGTCAATTCTGTTGATTCGAGCCCCGTTGTATAGGACCTCGTTGGAATAGTAATGCACATGAGAAGATTCGGCTGTTCGGTATAAGCCGGTACAGCGTCGTAAACACTGCCGCTCGAACACCCGAAACTTCTCCATCTGGGAAGGGGCAACGTTGAACCACACAGGACAACCATAAACGATCATTGGCCGTATGAGGGCCATGTAGCAAATTACCTTCACTCTGGGGTCAAGCCGACTGCTGTAAAACAGCCGTTTCGTTAGAGCGAAGGCTCCTCTGGCCCTGGTCAGAGCAGCATTTATATGATCTAATCAGATACCGAGGTACTTCATTAATGATCTTTTCGAAAATTTTGCTGATGCTCAGAAGAAACAGTCCAACGCGCTAACCATCACGCTACGGGTACTACTACTACAAAATTCATCCGAACTTACCAAACTTTATATTTCAGTTCTTGAATCAGTAGAGAATTTTTGATGCCAGTCGTAAATTTCGAATAATTTCGGTATTTGAATAGAAAACAAAATTGTAGCGAGTTTCGTTTGATATCCGTTATTTATAGCTTGAAGTATTTTCTTAATTTTGTAAGCTAAATTATTTGATACTAATTAATTTATTTCATTAACCATTTTCACTGGTTCCACTAGACCCAACAAATGCGGACATTTTTTAACGTTTCATCTATTTGTTTTTAAAAAAATGACCTTGTTCTCATTTACAATATAAACATCCTCAGTTACAAAATACATAGAATCGAAATTCTTTTGAGGAACAAAAATAATAAAACAAAATATTCCTATATTGGCATTACATACTTCTTGAGGTTCTTTAAATAAAGTTTTGCTTTATACTAAAATATAGATTTTTATTAGAACCATTGCAATGATATCAGTGAGGCTCGTATCTTAACCTCATTTCAAGATTTTTTAGTTCTTTTCCTCGTGAACATTCAGAAAAGATACATTTTCTTCTGAATAAGATAATCATAATGATAATGGAATGCATTCATAATACGAAGTTATCTATATATACAAATAATAAAACATTTTTTAAAGCTTAAATTTAATGGGCCCACTGGCAATAAAGAAAAAGAAAATTTTGGCATGTAAACCCATTTAATTTGAGACAGTTATCCTTTAATTCCAAATATTTGTCTTTATCGTGAATTGCTTCGATGTTTCTATGCTTAAAATAAATTGATATTAAACAACCTTCTTAAATTATGAACTTGTCATAGTATTAGATTTCAATTCTCTGGAAGGCAGCTTCATTACTCAGTTTGTTTTGTGTACCTACAACAGAACTTGGTTCCATTTTCTAAAATGTTTGTAAATGATTTGATTTCACTGAAAACCAAACCTATTGACTTAAAAATATTAGGTTTTCAAAGATTTTTGATCATTGTACTTTAAGCCCCACTTACATCATTCTACTAAATTTAAACGCAATGTGTGGATTCAGCACCCTAGTAGAACAATTTAAGTATATTTTAATTTGTGTGCAACCATTTTTAAAGTTGATATAAGGTGGGTCGATATTATGTACCCTAAGTGTATAACATTATATTATCAACTCCTTCCACTATGCTAAATGTAATTATTATCCTAGAATTATAATTTTTACTTTTAAATACACGAAAATTGGATGAGTACCACGTCCCCTGAGAGCATACTGCCAGATTTTATTTTTTTCTTTAAATTAAGATCAATCACTTCCACTGTACACAAAGCGCCAAAAGAAATAAAAGTGGGTTGATGTCACGCCCCCAAGTGCACAATTTGTGTTTTGAAGTTTTTCTTTGTAAATATGCATATCTGCCACTATACTGAATACCATTTATTGACTGTATTTTAAAATCATACCTTCTATAAATACCAATACTAATACTACAAATACCAAATTTGATGATCGGTCAATCAGTCAGTGAATCAATCAGTCAGTTAACGTTTTCGCAATCTGTGAAACTACTTTTGCTATTTATCTACCTGAAATTTGGTAAATTTGCGTCAATTTTAGTAACTAGCAAACTTGTGTTTAAATTGCGGTTTTTATCAAAACGATGTTTCCGAAAAACAGCATTTTTTAAACAGTTTGTTATTAATTATTTCAAGTTAGTTTTATTGAAGATATATTTGTTATACCTGTTAAATTTGTGAAATCAAAATGACCGTGAAGATTTTCACCATTGCGGATTGATCATTTCATCATTGGGCCTTATCACGATTTAGTACAAGGTTTTCTATGCGCATTTACTTAAGCAACTAATTGGCCCATATAAAGTAATACAAATATATATGTACATATATGTAAGAGTAGTAAAACTTTAATTTAATTTAAAAATCAGTAACTATTCGGAATAAGTCAATGTTTCAACTCAATCATGAAATCAAAGTTGGCCTATTTTAGAAAATGGAGCAAAAACTATCCGTTTCATGATAAAATATCGAATTCAAAAGATTGGAGTTTAATTTTTCGATTAAGAGATAAATTCTGCACTATAAACAATAAGCGGTTTAATTTCGCCAAAGACTAAAAAGGACCCATATGTTCGTGATCGTATCGTTATCGTCACCATTCTCAGTATTTTGGTAGTCACCTACTGGCTTTGAAGGTGGCGCACGCTGAAAAAGACTTTGTTGAAGACACTCACTTCATTTCAAATACTATATACAAAGAAAAATGCAGAGTTTTGCAGCTAAGTGAACATTTTGGGAAGCACTCATTTTCCAACTTTTCAATTATACTACATACTTTAAAAATTAAATAGAGATGTTTTTTTTCTTACAAATTAAAATAACAAAATTCCAACTTCACTTAAAAACTTTTGTTTTCAACCAAATAATCAAACAAAATTAATATTTCAAAATAAAAGTTTACTTTTAAACTTCCATTTTTTTGGAGTTATACAAATCTAAGGTTATTATAAGTAGGAAATCGACAGTTTAAAAAGTCAACTTTTAGTGAACAAAATCAAAATCAACAATTAATAATAAAAATCCTAATACCCTTAAATCAGGGTTTGTTCACCATTTTGAATTTTGCTTAACTTGGTAACAAAAGCCAGAATTTATTAATTTATTAAAAAATATTGCATGACCTTCCTCCAGAAACGTTAAGTTTTTTGTGCCACACAACCAAATCAAAACGAAGCAGTAGGTTTGGAACCGATCTAAGTCATATTCCTTTGGATTTTAATTGTCATTTATTTTGTCTGTTTAGCAAAGAAAGTTAAAATTTAATAACATGAAATAACTATAATAATTTGTAAACAAATTGATACCACTTTAAAAATAGCTAACATGTAAACGCATGTCCGTATATCTAAACAAGGTGCTAATAATTGGTATATTTATTTTAGATTCAAGTAACCATTTTTTTTTTTCGAAATTCTATTTTTGTACAAAATTTTTTCGGGATTTTTAAATTCATGATTTTTTTTTCGAGATTTTTGCATTGTACCTTCATTTTTGCTCTCTAAATTATGCTTTTCGGGATCTTGAAATCGTAAGTAAAATTTGTTTTTATGTTTTGAGCTTAGTATACAATAATTATTACTCTGTAAAAAAGAATAACGCCAAGAAAATAAAAGGTTTTCGACCATTGTTTCTTCTCTCAAACATAGGAAAACTATTCGAATAAACTATTGCACATTCTCTTAACAGTTTTTCAATACTTCAAATATTTTATAAAATACACAATTTGGTTTTAAAAAACAGCACTTAACGGAACATTGTCTTCTGGTGCTTAATGATAAGATAATTCAAAGACAAATTAGACAAAAAAGTGTACAGTTGTCCTGGATATCGATTTAGAGGCAATAGGTATTCGATTATATTTGGCAAAAGGGTCTTATCTTCAAGCTAATCAGATAGAGTTGTCCTGACGCTCTTAAAAGAATAATCATCAGTTTTCTTAACTTAAACCTCGTCCATTGCCATTGGATCAGAGTCTTTAAATTCTTTCCTAGTTGCTCAGGCCGAAAATATTCAATGTCTTTTTATATAATATACCATTTTGCAATTTATGTTCCGAGTCTAAAGCACTTCTGTACTCAGACGATACACAATTTTTAGCTGCTGCTATTACGCAAAGCCATGCATTAAAAAATTACAAGTTGCCTTAACTAGTTTACTCATGTATTTGAAGTCTTGGGGCTTGAAAATAAAAGCTGAAAATTGTAGCGTAATCTGTTTTAGAAAGTCCTATAAAAGTATTGAAAACAAGATACTTCCATTAGAAACAGAAACTAAATATTAAGGAGTTAACTAACAAAAAAGTTAAAATTTAACAAACATGCACGATACGTATCAAACAGAGCTGAAATAGCCAATACTATTTTAAAAAATAACAAATTTCGTCAAAACATTTTTCCCACGGCAGCAAAAGATATAGAAGAGTTCGAAAAAAAAATAATTTTAAGATGTTCCAGAGGAAAGTGCCGTAGAACCAACAAAAAATGGTTCTTCAACTATATACATTGTATAACTAAACAAAGCTACAACCTTTAATGATTTATATAACAACCCTATTAAGAACCAAACTAAAGTAGAAAAAGAAACTTTACGCTAATGTTTATATGATCCTATCCCTATAGTGGTATTATCACCAATAAATAAAAATGCTCTACGTTCAATGCCGTAGCCCAGAGATAGTCAAGCTTTGGACATATATAAGTCTTGTAGATAACAGCCAGATCAAAGGGGGAAACAAACTTTTTGCATCACCTTAGAAAACCCAAACATATTGCGGCATGTTTGGCGACATCATCGCGTATGTAATCGTTCCAAAAGAGGTGGTGAATAGCGTTAACACTTTACTTCAATTAAAGTAGATCTACTTCCTGATACACATACATACTGAGAATATCGAGGTGTTCAGGCTCCTCGATGCATGTGCCATCCATGGATTATTCTTTTTATTAGTATTTTATCATATTATTGATAGTCAAATTTGACTATCATTTTCATTCCGCCTGTGTAAGATGATTCAACTCAATTCGATTGAACAATTTCGGGTTAAAATTGTCAAAATTCATTGTTGCCATGGTTAAATTTTAAATTGATTCCTAAACATTTTTTAAATAAAAGTATCAAATTGGCTGTTTTTTTTAGTAAAATTCATACTTTTTTTATTTATTTTGAATGTCTTAAGCTTTATCTGTCACAAGAATTTGTCTTTTGAAAAAAAAACTAACTAAGAAAATGTTCCACTAGTTTGTGTAAGCGTCTGGTAGCTCTATTCGGAATAAACATATTTTTTGAAAATGGCTATCACATTTTTGTTGTAACAGTTTTTTAGATATCAATTTGACAGACAGACTGAATTCGATTATTTTGATAGTCATTTAGCTGATTCCATCCTTGACGTTTAGCTACACCATCAAATTGCTTCTCGCACCACACCAGCCCGCAGAAGATCAAAACCAACTTGAACATGGTACTCGAACTATGGAATACTTTATGAAAAAAAAAACTTAAATAGAAAAATAATAAAAATTAATGTCAAACATTTTTACCTTTCCTTTTCTGACAGTTTTTATAGGAATGAATATAATTATATTGAAATGGCAAACGTGACATCATTTAGTTTTCATACCCAAAATTTGATCTATTGTAGTTTTCATACTTAACCCTCAAAAATGATCTCGCAATGATTACCATATGTTATATATCTTTCTAATTAAATATATGTATGCTCGACATACGAATAGACATTAGGGAGGCAAATATCTTGTATATATACTATACCTATAATATTTAAAAATACATTTTTCATAGCAAAATCAAAGCAAACAAAAAAGTTAAAAACATGGGGAGACACTTATCGTATCTAGAATCTGTATATATTGCTCTGCTTCTGAATTAAAGATATACATATATAAAAATAGGGGAAATCTATCGAATGAGTTGAGCGGGTAGGGAATGCTGTGTCAGGAAATACGTTGTTGAAGTGTAGGACATAGAAGATAACCTATGTGCAAATAGTATGCCCGGAAAGTATATTTATTTTAAAATATTATAAAGTTTGAAGAACAAAAACGTATGTTATGGTTTTGGTCTGACAAGTACAAATAACTTATTTCGAACTTTTTATTTATAAGAGTATTTTATTATATAATAAAATGTTTCAAGTTTATTCCATGGAAATGTTGGCCGCGAATGGTTTACATGTCATATTATAATCGTAGCGTTGCGTACCACCTTTGAAGAAATACGGTCATAATCCAATAATGAATTTCTTGGAATGCTTCTGTCTTGTCATCAATCCAAATACGGATGATTTTCTTGTTCACATATCCATTTAATCAGAAATGAGTTTTGTCGTTGAACACGATAACAAACTGGATCAACCGTCAACTTTTCAAGAGCCCATTCACCCATTCGGTGAATGCAGTAGGTGGCTAATCTTTAATTCTAATACCAGCTTTATTTTAACAGGCATCACCCCTAAATCCTTCCTTAAAATTTTCCCCGTAGTAAAGTAACAGAAGCCCAATTCTGTGAATGGCGCCAAATCTATAAATTCAAAGTAATCACTGACAATGCCACTCTACGTCAGCATGTTGATAATACAATTAAATAATTTGCAAGTGCTGTTAATACAAAGCAAAGCAATATAAAGTTAGCAAGACAACTTTCGAAATTATGAATACTGAGTATACCAATAATTGTCTTTTTGCTCATAAGAAACTAAAAACAGTAACTCTGGATTTTAAAAAACACTGCCATTCATGCTAAAGTTACTCGAGAACTTAACAAAATGAAGACGACCATAGAAAGCTTTAACAGTGTTTGGATAGAAAAAAAACTTTGATTGTAACTCTTGGAGCGTAGACCTTCCAACTACTTATTAAGGTTACTCAAAATTGTATTTTACATAAAGCTTAACAAAAATATTAATGATCTAAACTTGAACCTTCTTCATTAGGAATCTCTGGTGAGAGACTACAGTAGCTTACAAAAATCCCAGGAGCATACTACATAAGGAATTAAAGATCAACAGCAACAAGGCAGAACTTCTCTGCTTCACAACACGAGTGACTGTAGACAGTACTAAGAGGAAGATGAGCCGACAATCATGTGTGAACTGTGGCGAAGCTTCTACATCTACGAGTATAGCTCGGTTACTAGCTAGCTCGTCGTTCCATCTTCGTTGTCACTTGTTGTCTATGCGTACAGGACTTTAGATCACGCAAAGATATTTTCTTTAGAAACGACCCAAGGTGCTTTCATCCGATTTTATCATATTTCTTGCATTTCGACACTTTGTCTTCTCGAGAGAGGACCTTGCTACTCTTGCTTTTTTAGCTCAAACCAACAACTATTATCAAAAGTAATTAGTTTTCTCTTGTTTTCAGCGGCCGCCGCACCGGTGTTATTTTCTACGTTTTAACTGGATTAAGTCCTTTACAAGCACATCATTTTTGTTGCCCTCATGACAAAATATCATCTTATCCAAAGTATTTTTTGACATCAAAAGTTTCAGTTAAGTTATTTCCAACCTTTATCGATCAATGCCATCCTGCACAAATGGACGAGTTTTTAAATAGATGCAAAAACTTGACATAACTCGCCTATATACATGCTGTCATATGCGGCCTTGAAATCGTTAAAATAATGGGTGTCGATTTGATGACCTTGGATCTTAATGTTCTAATGTGACTTTCGGCTTTAGTAGATTTGGTATACTATTTTGAGGAGACTAATTCATCTATATTTGGTGAAGTTTAAATGGTCTTCTTTTTTCAGTATCGGACAAATAATACTGAGGTTCCATTCATCGGGAATTCTTTCTTACTATCATATTTTACACGCTCCTAACCAAATTATCTTTAGGTGCTTTCAAGATATCTGATCCAATGGCTTTCCTATATTTTACTTTGTCCTGTATTACAGTCTGCAGAATTGTTCCTTCTATTATCGTCAGTATTGACTGCAGTTGTAACATAATGTGTCCAATTTCGTCTTTGCAGCCTTCGGTTTGAGATTAGTGCACTTGTGAATTTTTAACTTTCGAACTTTATATCAGCTTCTGAACTTCTCAACATTTTCGACCGCACGTTTCTAATGCAAATTCTTTTATAACTCTTGGATAATCATTCGCCCAAATACGGCAATTTTATGGTAATTGGCAAATCCACTGAAATAAAAATGTGCCTCAACACTGAAGAAGATTTTCTTCGTATTTTGTTTATCCACTATTACTATTTTTTGCCACTATTCTAACCACTACTGATGGTTGAAATGGTCAAGAGGCTTTAGTTCTTGAACCAATTGCACCTTGTAAGCATATAAATGCTAGTCTTTATGCATAATGTTCATCAACGGCGGGCCTGGGAGGTGCAATTGTACGACAACAAATCAACGTAAACGACTCATCAGCCACACTATTTCGAACAGCAACAATACTTTCAGCAGTACAATCTGTACGAGCATGCACTGGTGTTTTAACATCTCCTCAAGACGCCCATTTTGACGATTAAATAACAGTCAAAATTCACGATATGCACGATATGCATTTAAAATTGAACGCCCATTCTTATAACAAGCCTGAAAACTTTAACACGTTGCTCGATTTTGTATTCTTTTTAATTCAAATTGAGTAAGTCCGAAATTAAGAAATGTCAAATGAAATGTGGGAAAAAAACTTTGCCGTTTAGGTGTGGTTCAGATTCCACTTTGGTATTTTAAATTACGCCACCCTTTAGAAACACTTCTTACCGAAAGAAGTTTTTGCAATGAAATCGAAAATGTTTTTCTTCGAACGGTTCATTTGAGCCATAAGAGGAACGGGATAGGGAAGATAAAACAAAATATGAGTATTTGAACAATATGCAAGATATCTGTCTTAATTCTTTCAAAGCATTGCAGTCAATAAATTGAGGGAGGTCTTGACTTGAGTTTTAAGTAGGGTAAATTAATCATGCCAAAGTATGCCTCGAAGGAAATGTTCTTAACCGCTCTCTATTCTTGAAACATACATATAAGCCTTGATAAGGGTACATGATGATGTAAAAAAAACGCTTGAAGCATAAAAACACTACATTTTTGTGCACTAGCTTTTTTTTTAAATATTTGTGTAGATTCATTCATGTTTGTAATTTAATATTTCGCAGTAGAATAAATTTTATGTTAACATGAAATTTAATTTGTGTATGGCTTATGCAAAGTCATACTCGTAATACTTCTTTCAAAAGCTTCGTTCTGTATCAGTTCCTACACCTATGTTAATTATAAACTTAATTACATCAGTGCTGCACAAAAGTTTTCGTACAGCGATAAAAAACTGAACAATAAAACCACAGCTTGTGAACGGTAAGTGACATATATTTCAAAAATACAGTGGAAACTCTCAGTAGGAGAAAAGATGGTGGATCAAAATCATTTCAAAACAGCTAGTCTGATCAGCTCGGAACTAGAAACGCATCAAAACACTAAAATGCACCCAAAAACGGTTCAAAGAACCATAGTTCAAAATAGATTAAAGTCGTGTACACCCAGAAAAATGCCATTAGTGAACAAAGTCAACAAGCAGAAGTGACTTGCGTTTGACAAGTAGTATGTTAACAAGCCTCACGAATTTTGGCACAAAGTTATTTCTTCAGACGATCCCAAATATAAAATTTTAGGGTTTGACGGTCGCCTTAGTTGTGGAGAATTCCTCCAAATGATGCCCTTAATCGGAAATAAAGACTACGAAGCATGGTGGTGGAAGTCTTATGGTGTGAAGTGGTAGGGCGCCTTTAAAGGTGGATAAGGTTAAAAAAGTCGAAGGAATTATGAATCAGTTCGTTAACTAGTACGTGAAATTTAAAAGTAAGTATCAAGATGCTGGGTATTTCCAACGACTACTGCTTCCAGCAAAATAATGACTTCAAATACATTGCACATAACGCGTTTATGTCACTCTTATATAATACCAAACATCAACTACGAATTCCACAACAAAGCCCAAACCTTAACAAAATCGAACATATGTGGCATGCAGTGGGAAAAATATGCACACACGATATTCACACCAAATATTGAATTCCTTTGAAAATCATTTTTTGAAATATTCTTTCAAAATTGTTTCACTTGCCGTTTACGAGCTACGGTTCTCTTTTTAACTTCCCATAGGAAGTTATTGTAATGGGTCGGATTTGTTGTGAAAATTTTGGTTAAACCCAAATATCTCATGAACCAATGACGCTAGAGACTTGAATTAAATTATATATTATATATTGTAACGCAATACAAAACAATTGTATTTGTGGAAGAAAATCCAATTAACGTTTTTTTTATAAATCAAAAAAACTGAAAAAAAATTGTCACCTTGAAAATTTTACGACTTAAATATGATTTCATCTCCAAAACAATTTTGTTCAACGAAGAATAATGTTTTTGTCATCTGATAAAATTTTGAGAAAAATCGAATTGACAGTTTTTTTTATAAAAAATAAAAACCTAAGAAAAACATTACTTAAAGTTGGTAAAAATTTAATTTCGACTCAAATATCTTTTTAAAACTTTGAGATATTGGCTTTATAATACTTCTATCTTTCAAAAAATATTGTTGTCAACATTCAGTCAAATTTTGAAAATAATCGAATTGATAGTTTTTTTGCCAAAAATTAAAAACCGAAAATAAAATTAACAAAAGTTGGTAAACATTGATTTTCGACTCAAACATCTTTTCAAAAATTTGAAATAATTGCTTCTATCTTATTTTAAATTACAAGAAATATTGTTTTCAACATTCGATAACATTTTGAGAAAAATCGAATTGACAGTTTTTTTAACTTCCCAAAGGAAGTTATTGTAATGGGTCCGATTTGTCAAATTGAAAATTTTGACATTTCTCGACGTTTCAAGGTCCCTAGAGTCGAAATAAAAGATTTTTAGAAAGATGTCTGTGCGTGCGTGTGTACGTACGTTTGTACGTCCGTACGTCCGTACGTTCGCGACGTTTTTTTCGTCGTCCATAGCTCAAGAACCAGAAGAGATATCGACTTCAAATAAATTTTGTTATACAGATAATAAGGCAGAAAGATGCAGAAAGGGCTCTCAAGAAAATTGCGTTTGTGGTTTTTTTACCATTGCAGTTTGAAAAAAAGGTGAAAATTTTGGTTAACCCTAAATATCTTACGAACCAAAAACGCTAGAGACTTGAATTAAATTTTATATAATAAATTGTAACATGATACCAAACAGGTATATTTTTTGAAAAAAATCAATATAACGGTTTTTTTTTTAAATCAGTAAAACTGAAAAAAAAATTTGTCACCTCCAAAATTTTACGACTGAAATATGATTTCATCTCTAAAACAATTTTGTGCAACGAAGAATAATGTTTTTGATATCTGATCAAATTTTGAGAAAAATCTAATTGACAGTTTTTTTTACAAAAAATAAAAACCCAAAAAAAAAAATTAACAAAAGTTGGTAAAAATTGATTTTCGACTCAAATATCTTTTCAAAACTTTGAGATATTGGCTTTAATTTACTTTTATCTTTCAAAACATCTTGTTTTCAACATTCAGTTAAAGTTTGAAAAAAATCGATTTGACGGTTTTTGCACAAAAAATTAAAAACCAAATATCTTTTAAAATTTGAGATAATAGGTTCTAACTAATTTTTTCTTATAAGAAATATTGTTTTCAACATTAGGACAAATTTTGAGAAAAATCGAACTGACAGTTTTTTTTACAAAAAATAAAAACCTGAAAAAAATGTATAAAAGTTGGTAAAAATTGATTTTCGACTCGAATATCTTTTCAAAACTTTGAGATATTGGCTTTAATTTACTTTTATCTTTCAAAAAATCTTGGTATCAACATTCAGTGGAAGTTTGAAAAAAATCGAATTGACAGTTTTTTTACAAAAAATAAAAACCTAAAAAAAAATATATAAAAGTTGGTTAAAATTGATTTTCGACGCAAATATCTTTTCAAAACTTTGAGATATTGGCTTTAATATACTTTTATCTTTTAAAAAATCTTGTTGTCAACATTCAGTTAAAGTTTGAAAAAATCGAATTGACAGTTTTTTTTACAAAAAATAAAAACCTAAAAAAAATGTATAAAAGTTGGTAAAAATTGATTTTCGACTCAAATATCTTTTCAAAACTTAAAAATATTGGCTTGAAACTTATTTTATTTCACAGAAAATATTGTTTTCGATATTCAGTGATTTTTATATAAAAATCCAACAGTCCGTTTTTTCATAAAAAATAAAATCTACTAAAAATAGTACGCAAATTTGGTAAAAATTGATACGAGTACATATAGACAAAATTTTAAGCAAGACAAATCGACAGACGGGATGGGAAGTTATCAGTGTGGGTCGCATCCCAGCCTCTTTTTTTTTTAAATTGGGACGGGATGGGAAGTTATCAATGTGGGTCACACCCCAGCCACTTTTTTCTTATTCAATCGTTGGACGTAAACTTTTATGCAGTACTGTATGCTGTTTGTATATAGTTTTCAAAATGTGACATGTGCATACATTATTTTTCATTCCTTTTGCACTTGGTGGCAGTAAATAAATTAATTTTCAACTCACTTTAACCATAAAAAAATGATACATATTTGTTATGATAGAGCCGTTAACATCTTGTGCGACTTATTGTTTTGTATCTTGAGAATAAAGCTTTTGTCTCATGTTTGCTTTCGTTTTCTGCCACAAACAAACTTGATTTGTATAGATATGTATATGTATGTAACTTGTATACGTAATATATGTTTTAAATTTACCTGAAACTAGGAAGCTACGGTAAATTAAATTGAAAAAAAAATCGCGATGGTTTGAGCAGACAAAAATACAAATATGAGAGTTTATTAAGAAATTCAAAACAATTGTAGCACATAATTAACTCATAGACGTAGGTACATATGCATTATGCATACATACATACGTTCATTATTTCCTTCCTTCATAGTGAAAAGGTAAATAAAAGACTCGTAGTTAGGAAGATTAAAAAAAAGTGAACTTTAGTTTGACAAAAGGCAGCTGGGTGTCCACCAAAAACAACGGCAAGACTTCACAAAAAAATTATATTTTTCAAGTTAGCACTACATACATATGTAACCATTTTTTTTAATCTGAGCAAATAAAAACATAATTTTTAAAACATTTTTCATTTATACACATAGCTCAGAAAAAAGCCTTTTCCTATACAAATACTTTTAGATACAGATTTGTCTGTCAAGAATTTTAAAATTTACTTTGTACCGTACTGAGCAGTTTGGGGACTCGCAAAGAAAAACAACGGTAATTCAGAATCAATCTGAATCTATCCAATTGAACTTCCATAACTCGAACTTCCTGAAGTCGAATTTTTCTATAACTCAAAATATTATTAAAAACTTTGATTTTTCAACCTTATTTTCATGAATTTTGCCCTCCATAATTCGAACTTCTGGAAGTCGAATTTCTATATAAATCGAATTTTTTAGATTCTGTTTGATAGTATATTTAAATCGAACTTTTTCTCCTATTGGGAAATCCCATTTTATTTAACCTCTTTTTTGAAATTTACTTATTCTATTATAATTATTTTAAACGTTTGTTCAGTAGATACATTCTAAATTCTTTGCTCTTATTTGGGAAACCCCCTTTTGTTTCAATTATTTGAAAAATACTTGAGTCTACTGTGATTAATATCTGTAGTTTTATTGGAAGAAGAGGGATGGCTATTGAGAGTTTGTATGTTTTTCATTTGAACTTCGGTTTTGAACGGGTTACTAGTTTGTATGCCCAAAAGGTCCTAGTTTTGTTTTATTTTGTTTTAGTTGGAAAAGCAGCAATTCACTAACTTTTGTCTCATTTCTTTAAACCAAAGTTTTGAGAGTTCGACTTAAGGAAGTTCCACTGTACCTACAATCTGAATTAAGGGTGCCGGGAAAAAAAGCCAAGTAATCGAACCAATTTCTAACAGTTGGTCTTATTACACTTTAACAAAGTGACAAAAGAAAAAAACAAATTGTCTACATTAAAAATGCATTAAGTTATGCCCGCTTTTGTCTAGACAACCCCATATTATAAGACAGACAATTTAATAATGGGAGAGTATCGAAAACCCTGTTTTTAAAAAATCCCGAAAAAAATGTTTTAAAATTCCGTCTTCTAAAATACCGATTTTTTAAAATCCCGTCTTTTGAAATGACGCTTATTGAAAATCTCGATCAATTACAATCCCGCTTTTAAAAAACCCTTCAAATCGCGACAGTTCCGTTTTCTTACAAAATACGTTCATTAAACTAAATAGTAATGTGAGTCAAAGGTTTAAATGTTAAATTACTAGACTGAAATATAATAATATAGTAATTGGTTTTCTTTTAATTGTACGTAAACATTTATTAACTTCACATAGGTTGTTATTGTAATGCGTCCGATTTGTCAAATTAAAAATTTTGACATTTCTCGACGTTTCAAGGTCCCTAGAGTCGAAGTAAAAGATTTTTAGAAAGATGTCTGTGCGTGCGTGTGTACGTACGTTTGTACGTCCGTACGTTCGCGACGTTTTTTCGTCGTCCATAGCTCAAGAACCAGAAGAGATATCGACTTCAAATAAATTTTGTTATACAGATAATAAGGCAGAAAGATGCAGAAAGGGCTTTCAACAAAATTGCGTGGGTGGTTTTTTTACTATAGCAGTTTGAAAAAAAGGTGAAAATTTTGGTTAACCCTAAATATCTTACGAACCAAAAACGCTAGAGACTTGAATTAAATTTTATATAATATATTGTAACGTGATACCATACAAGTATATTTTTTAAAAAAATCAATTTAACGGTTTTTTTTATAAATCAATAAAACCAAAAAAAAAATTGTCACCTGCAATATTTTACGACTGAAATATGATTTCATCTCTAAAACAATTTTGTGCTACGAAGAATAATGTTTTTGACATCTGATAAAATGTATAAAAGTTGGTAAAAACTGATTTTCGACTCAAATATCTTTTCAAAACTTTGAGATATTGGCTTTAATTTACTTTTATCTCTTAAAAAATCTCATTTTCAACATTCAGTTAAAGTTTGAAAAAAAATCGAATTGACTGTTTTTGTACAAAAAATTAAAAACCGAAAAAAAAATTAACAAAAGTTGTTAAAAAATGATTTTCGACTCAAATATCTTTTCAAAAATTTGAGATAATAGGTTCTAACTAACTTTTTTTTGTAAGAAATATTGTTTTCAACATAAGGACAAATTTTTAAAAAAATCGAATTAACAGTTTTTTCACAACAAATTAAAAACCGAACAAAAAATTAACAAAAGTTGGTAAAAAATGATTTTCAACCCAAATATCTTTTAAAAACTTTGAAATAATAGCTTCAAACTAATTTTATCTTATAAGAAATATTGTTTTCAACATTTGGTAAAATTTTTAAAAAATTCGAATTGAAAGTTTTTTTACAAAAAATAAAACTCTAAAAAAAGAACAATACTAAAACTTGGTAAAAATTTACATTCGGCTCAAATAGCTTTTCAAAAATTAAAAATATTGGCTTCAAACTTATTTTATTTCACAGAAAATATTGTTTTCAATATTAAGTAATTTGTATATAAAAATCCAACAGTCCGTTATTTCATAAAAAAATAAAATCTACTAAAAGTAGTACGCAAATTTGGTAAAAATTGATACGAGTACATATGGACAAACTTTTAAGCAAGACAAATCGACAGACGGGATGGGAAGTTATCAGTGTGGGTCGCATCCCAGCCTCTTTTTTTTGTTTATAATATTAACTATTATAAAGCAAATTTAATTGTTAATTATTACTACGGTTATCACCTTGAAAAACAAGGAGGTGGTGTTTTCCGATAAAGCTGTTAGCAGTAAAAGAAAAAACCCAACAAACCCCTCCTCGCTCGATCCACTCACTCCACGCACTTGAACTGCGCTGTTTTGTGGGAGCGGGTTCGAAGAATTGATTTCCATGCACTCTACGACCCAGCCATCAAAGTCCTTGGACTTTTACCCTTCTGGCTAATTCTACGTCGCTGAATAGCCCGTAGAGCTCGTGGTTCCATCTTCACCTCCACTCACTTTCTATGCGTACTAGAAAAGTAGAAGAATTTGTGTCTCTAAATGACCGATGGTAATTTCATCCGCTTTTGTCATAGTCCATGCTTCTGCAACACCGTATAGCCGGACGCTCGAAAGAGGGCTTTTTTAGCCCAAAGAAACAGCTATTAGCAAGAGTAATTCTTCGTTTGATCTCAACGCTTGTGTTGTTTTCTGTGTCCATAGCGGATCCTAGGTAGACACAGTCCTCTACCTCAAAAGCGGGATTATAAAAAACGGGGTAATTAAAAAAGGTAATACTAAAGCCGGTATATCGAATCTAACTTTTCTATTATCTTTTATTTAAACCAAAAATAGATTAAATAACACATGTAAACAATTTTGTACACTTACTAAAGACTTAACACTTTAAATGCTGGCAATTCTGGGCTGCAGGGTTGATAAAATATTGTCGAGCTTTAGTTTGTCAACCCGATATTGTTTGAAATAGAATTTAATTACCTTTAGTTTGATATCAAAATCAATTAAAAAACAGATGAGGGTATATTTAATCTGTAGACTCGCCAGGCAACCTCTCAATAGGGCCAGGATATAAGTAGGCAACCCTATTTTTTTCATCCTTATGTCATGGTCTTTCGCCGTTGTTGACAAACAGCAAGAATTAAATCATGCGTCGAATACCAAGAACATTAATTTTGTTGATACTATTGTAGTAATACAAAACTAAAAATTCGATTTTCTTTCCCGAATACCTTCGCACCGCCAGGGCTTTCCTACATTTTCAGAAAAAGCATATCACTGCTTGGATTTGATTGATTTGCCTGAAATTAAACCAAAATTAATAAATACAATATGTCACTTATACAAAATTTGGTCAAAAAACTTACTTTCAACGTTTTTGCCATACCCTCTTCGCCTCCAACATTTAAGTGAAATTTTAAGCTGTCAACTGTGTTACATTTCGCCCCAATTAATAATTAAATGCTAATGATAACGTACATTTTTTGAACATGGCATTTTTTCAAGTGAAACTCGTGTGGAATAAGGTTCTAGCGGAACTCCTGATAGGGATGAATATTTTCCATGAAAAATGTTGTAAGTAGCATACTTTCAACCTACTTACTTTCAACGACACTAAGGCAATGAATTTAATGGATGTCTCTGAAAATAAAAACATTAAAATCAACGTGACAAATTTTTAAAACAGGATGTTTCCAAGGTATAATGTTCACATATGTTTGTATGTTCCAGTTTAGATATTCTGTTGACAAAATAAATACGGTTGGATTATTTCTACAAAATACATCATATGAGAATAGTGTTCTATTTTCGTCAATATGTTGGGTAGATACACATCCTGCAGTATACATCTAACTGATTATTGTTTTGTGACACACTGAAGGACATAGAACTCATTCAATGGAAATAATGAAATATTTCCTCTTCTATACACAACGTGGAAAATAAAGTGAGCATAGTCTAGGAGCGGATTTACTTAGGGTTTTCAAATTGATTGAAGGAAAAAGGTTGCACGGACACTTTTGGATGAGGACAATTTATACAATTTTTAATATTTTGAGAAAACAGTTCTTAACCCAAATGCAAGCGCTCGTTAAAATTACGCATTTGTGCACCGGGGCTAACCCGCAAAACTTGAACGAGACGATGCAACCTAAAAAAATACCCTAGACGAAAATGTATGTAAATATAAGTTATAGACTACCAAAAGTCACGAAAAAATAAAATAGAAATTTATACATTTTTGTATCTACATACATGTAAATAAGTTTAAGTTTGATGAACAAAGTTTATTTTTATTTTTATGAAGTATTTTTTTTTAAATAAATTATGTTTTCACATGATTTTTTGAGTTTGATATTTTGATTGATTTTTCAAGTCTAATGTTAGGTAAGGTTAAGTTAAAGTGGCTGTCCATGATGAAATAGGACACGCTTAAACCAATTTCATGGCCCGTTGTGATACCACATGAATTTTGAGGCTTCCTCCCTAGCTCAACGAAACCAGTTTGAGTCCCTTACGAAACGTGAGAGCCTGATTATGCTAATATGATTTAGATCTTTATAGAAGAATTCTCCTAGGTAATTCTTGCATTTTTGAGCAAGAGCAGGGCATGTACAGAGGAATTGAAAAACTATTTCTTCCTCTTCCTCGTCTATACAGCTTCTGCAAAAGTCATTTGAGTATACGCCTAGCCGCGTGGTGTGCTTTCCTGTTAGACAGTGTCCGGTTATGGCACCTATTATCGAGCTTATATGCGACTTTCTTAAGGATAGCAAGCACCTTCATCGCTTTAAATCTAGTGTTGTTTAAAATTGCAAATTTTAGCAATATAAGCTATAAGTGTATTTTACCTGAGTTGATTTTATTAATGGTTTCCGATAATTACAATAAAAGGGCGTCATGTATTTATGATACTTCTGCAGGAGAATTTAACTGTTTATATAAATATTATTAAACAATTGATTTTTTTGTTTTGTGTATTAGACCCATTAATAGATCCAATTGTTCCTAGAATTATTGAAAAACAATCATAAATAATACATACAAGGTTTTAATTGAAATTCACCACTACCTGGTAAACGAGTTTTCGCAAGTGATAGGCAGATAGATATTCACATATGTAGCTTCTTCTTCCATGAGCCATCTTATAAACTATCTTCATTCGGTTAAGTTTAATGAGAATGTCAATCGTTCTCCGAATCTGTTAAGACTACAACTTACCCCATACACTCTGGATACGCTTAATACCAGAAAGGTATCATAACTTTTCTTTTCTTATGTTCTTCCATAGCGTGAATTTTATGCCACAAAATACAAATGAAAGGTAACGTTTAGCTTGGCAAAATATTCGAAATCGGTCATGGCAAATCTGTAAAATTTGAGATTGAAATAAGTAGTTTTAAACAGTGAGTTAAAAAATCAAATGGTGGATATTTATCTCAACTTTAACGTATAACTTTAGTTATCCCTCTCCGTGATATCGATTTTACGATTTGGCGATTTTTGCGTTTCGTCCCAGTGTTCTCACATTGTCAGTTCAAACAAAAGTTGCGAGGTTTTCTCACTTGTTAACTGATGAGTACCGGGACGGAACGCCAATGTACACATTTTTGATGCCCTATATCTATTTCAAATACGTATTTCATTTTATTGTTGCTCCGCTTACTATAAAGCGTAATTTCATTTTCACAAAAGTTTGAGAGGGAAGGGGTTGGAAGATCTTCGTTTGTTGTGTAGCTCATTTAAAAAAATAAAGCAATTCATATTTAAACATGTTTTGAAGCAAATACGTTGTTATATTTTTAAATATCAAAACCGTATATTTTTCTTATGCATGTGAACTTGTGAACTGTGTACACTTTCCTATATTATTTACTCTTCAACATTGTTAACATATTGATTAGAAGGTCTTAAGAATTTGTTTGTGAAAAGTCTAATTTTTTTATTTTTTATTTCTCACTCCGGAAATGACCGATTGAATTTCTTCTGAATGATATTTGAAAAAACACAAATGTATTATTACCATTCATTATTGAAAGATAGTTGCGATTTCATTGAATTAAAAATTCCCTGTACAAATATTAAAACTTTGTCACTTTAGGAAAGTAGGAAAGGAAACTGTTGTTGCTCTTATATATTTGTTTGCAACATAACAATAATTCGTATTTTTACGGTCTCAACTGTTGATACTCAACCATCGCCAACGATAACTTTGATTAATAAACTTAAAAAACCTACAATCTAAATATATCATATAACTACAATGAAATGTTTCAAGGGCTTTCTATAAATGTTTAACTTTTAAAATTGTCATTTATAGAAACAGTTTCATAATTACACTGTTCGGTAAGGTGTTATTCCTGGCAATTAAATTGAACTTTTCCAATTTGGTTTGATGGCCTTAATTCAAACCTAACTTAAAAATTACTCGATCACGTAAGGTTTATGTCATATTACTTCTAAAAATTCGAAAAAATACATATAACATACATATATATCGGTTTAGAGGCCATCTTAGTTCATGAAGCAGCAATTTTTCAATGAAAATCCCAAATCAAAATCCCTTTCTTCGATATTCAGTTGAAATATTTAGATAATTTCATACAATTTTCGAAAAATCTTCAAAATCTTCTTACAAACATTTGATAGAAACGCTAGACAGTTTGTGGTAAAATGGTTTACAACTGAAATAGGGAAAATATTTTCAAAAGCAAGTATTATTATTCAAACGAAACAATTAACTCCAATATCTGTTTTTCAAAACTGTTAAGGCATTTAATTCAATATTTGCTTAAAATTTCATATAAAATCAAACAGAAATCATACAAATGAGAATTTTCAGAAAGTAAGTAACTCATTTAAGTCATTTAACTAAATTGTATCAAGAAGACAGATAATTTTACTTTACAAAGTCATTATATAATTTATTGTTAAAGGATACGTTGTGATATAACTTATCCTTTAAAATCCTACCTTTGACTGTTTTTAAAATTTTTAAAGGTGTATATTTCAAAAATATGTTATCATAAAAAAAAATTTAAGGTGAGCCTCGAAAAAAGTTGTGCTTCGACAAAACTCAATTTTGTCGATACGCGTTTTTCTTATTGAAAATGAATGCCAATTTATTTAAAGGTCTATAAATACTTTAATTTGTTATGCTGTATATTAAAAATAATGCCTTAGGAGTACCCGTGGCATGATGGTTGGGTTCGATCCCTGTGCCACCTAAAGTTACTGCCTCTTGCGAAGAATTGACAAATTCTCCAAGAGTAATTCTTTTCATGAAAAAGTGCTTTCTCCAATTTGCCGTTCGGATTCGGCATATAAACTGTAGGTCCTCTTTATCCCTGCAATTACTCGCACACAGGAATGGTTGAGAGTTGTAAGTCACTAGGCCCTGGTTCGAAAAGTTAGGTTTCTCGAAATTCACATTTCATGGGGTGAGGTTTTCTTTACGTAATGAGCGGCCTTTGGATGAGCTAAACAATCAAATGAACCGTGCGGATGTCCATCTCAGCTCATCAGGGACAACTCGTATCGGAAGTTAACATTCATCCTAGAAAATTGTAACATTGGGAAATAAATGGTTGGTGTTAGTCCTTTTTTTCGTTTGGAGTTAATTCAAATAATTATTAAATTTTTCGTCAACGTGGATGTTGGAATTTTTAGCAGAATTTTTTTTTTCGGAAATTTCCGTAAACATTTTCCTTTGATCCTTTGGAGGAACCAGGGTTGAAAACAAAGTTTCTGGTGTTAAGTAAAATTATGTCTTTGCTCAGATTTATGTAGATAGGTGTGTACAATGTACATAGGTATGAATATCAATATAATAAAGTTAGGTAGGGAGGCACGAGTATCAACCGAATTTAATGATTTTTATAATTTTCTGTAATTTGGAATGTGGTATGGGCAATATCAAGTTCGGAGTGGGAAGATTAATTTTTGACCAGCAATTAAAAAGGGTTCTGCTAACTTCATAAAAAGCATGAGACTAACATCAGAACATAAGAGAAACATAATTTATATTGAATAACTTCACCTGGAAACAAAATTTAGATGCGGGAGTTTCCACAGGTGACAGGAGACATAAAAGCATGAAGCTTTTTTGGCAGAGTTCTAAAGTACTTAAGTACATTTAGAATGTAGTACTTATTTAGTACCAAGTACCGAGTCCTGGTACTACCGAGTACTTTTCAAGTACTTATCAAACATTAATTAATTAATTATTCATCTCTGATTCTAAAAGACTTGTAACAATCTAAGAAGTACATGACAAATATTTAAACAAGTAAAAGTAAATGCGGTATCGCAATACCCAGTAAAAGATAGCTGAAAATTAATTTAAAATACTGGGTACTTGTTCTTCTTAAGTACCAGTACCAAGTACTTGTACTGATAGATTCGGTATTTTTAAATACAAATTATTTTCTAGATTTCTCCGATTAGTACATCCCAAAGTTTAAGATGATATTGGTGTATTGTTGTTGTATACCTATTAACTATATTAACTAATAAACGTTGCAGTAGTTTTAAGGTAGCAATATCACAACCCATTTAAGGACTTCTAAAATTTGAAATCATTTTACCTACCTAGGTACTAGGTAGGTATTTTGTTTGTTTTCTCAAATTTTTTTTATCAAAAATAGACCTCCTTAGAAAAAACAGGCTGCCGCTAAAAGCTATCGAAAGTAACAATATTAAAGAGTTTGCCTGGCTGATTTAAAATTTTTGTAAGCCATAAATAATTTGACTAGTGACCTAAAGCATGACGGCTTCACTCACTAACTGTCTGGCCACGAGTACTGAAAGAAACCTAACTTGTTAACAATTTCTGAAAGGTCGTGACCTAGCCTATATTCAGTTTGGACCGTCCTTAACGAGACGATGTTTATTCTATACTTCTATAGATCGAAACAAATAATTATACAAAATAGAAAGGAAAAAGTTTTCTTCAGTCCTAATTTGTGGCACACAAAAATAACAAACAAAATATGTGAGATGAAAAATCTTATTAGCTTATGATCTGGTTTGAAGTGTTTTCTGTTATTTAATAAAATCGTTTTTAAAAGCGATATCTGATGTATCTACATAAAGCTGTAATGGAAGTGTGAATGACCAATTATATTTTTAATCTTTAAATAGACTTTAAATAGCTTCTGAAAAAATTGATAAAATTAAGATATTTTCCATCTGGAAAATCAGTATTATCTTTGCCATATAGACTTTGTTGGCTTCTTCAACACGAGGTCCACTTCCAAATACAAATTCAAGAGAATCTCTTGCCAAGAAACTTTTTGCCAACAGTTTTGTTGTGTAGACTTTTTCTGAAGTTCCAAACTATAATTAAAACGAAATTAAACTTGCGAGTTGAATCTTCAGATACTTGTTATACACTTGTACATACTTATTAAATACATACAGATATAGACCCTATGTATCATGAACATCATATAGTAAATGTTCCCTGGAGGAAAATCGAAAAGAGTAGCAAGGAACAGATTTCCTTTTATCCTTTCAACTACACAGGGTTCAACAAAAAAAATATATATTTTTGCTCCGCCAAGTAGAAAATGCTCCATTATAATGGAGACATATTAGCACCTTTTATGTTTAAACACATACATATACGAAGGAAATTTGAAAAGATGTGTTGAGAGAGGTTGAAGAAAGGATTCGAAAGAGAAAAGCAACCAAAAAATAAATAAGCAAGTAAACAATGGACTTTCGTATTCGAATTGGAACATGCATACCATGCCTATTTTGGTATACTTGAATATTGCTTTTTGAGTGTTCTTACATTATATTAGGTTTTTTTAATAAAGAAGTATTAGTTGTAGTTTTAAGACTAATAACAACCAAAAACGAGGTTTTTAAGCCTTAACAATAAATTTAAAGCATTTAAAGTTATTTTCTGGAAATTCGCATTAGTTATGTTATGATTCTGGCTCTGGTAGCTAGTATGCAGTTCACACATCTCAATATCCACAAGGGGACATGGAAATCTCCTGATCAATCAACCGTCAACCAGATTGACCACATTGCGATCGACGCACGACACTTCTCCAGTATACAAGATATCCGAACATTCCAAGCGGCCAACATTGACTCGGATCACTAGTTCGTTGTAGCCAATATACGGCTACGGATATCCCGATCCAAGCCAAAACAAGGAAGTACTGTGAGAAGATTGGACGTTAGACGGCTACAATCGCAAGAGACTGCCATGTCCTTTTCCAATTGAGTCTCTAATGACCTCTTAAGGAGTCCTATGCTGCCTGCATTAAGCATTGAAAACCAGTGGCAATATAGCCTTGCAGCCATTAGAGTCAGAGATACCACCTCTGAAGTACTAGGTTTCACACGGCCATCACAGCGAAACCCCTGGTTTGATGACGATGCCGGGAACCGAACACAGCGAAACAACAGGCATACAAAACGGCGCTGCACAGAAGGACCAGAGCAGCTCGCGAGCTCTTCGAGCAGAAGAGGAGAGTGGCTTCTTAGATGGAAAAAAAGAGAGCATGAGAAGCGCGTGATCGAGGAGATAGAGGGATGTCACAACAGGAATGAGGTTCGTAAACTTTATCAAAAGGTAAAAAAAAACATTTAGAAAAGTCGATGCACTGTCATGCGACTTCTTCAACATCATTTTGAAAAGAATTGTGCAAAACTTAACCGTCAACACTAGAGGCACAATCTTCACAAGGTTCATCCAATTACTCGGATACGCAAACGATATTGACATAATTGGAAGATCAAAGCGTGAAGAAGTGAAGCGTTTTTGAGCATTGCGACGGAAGCGAAGAAGATGGGTTTAGTGGTCAATGAGGGCAAGACCAAGTATATGCTGTCATCAAAAAAGGACACTGAACAACGACGTCTTGGACAAAACGTCACCATGGACAGCTATAATTTTGAGGTAGTTAAGGACTTACCTAGGCACCGCTATTAACACAGACAACGACAACAGCGCTGAAATCAAACGAAGGATTACTCTTGCAAATCTCTGCTTCTTTGGACTTAGAAGGTAGTTGCGAAGTAAAGTCCTCTTTCGAGCATCTAAAATCACCATCTTTAAGACACTCATCATCCCGGTTCTCATCTATGGCGCTGAAACCTGGACTCTGTCAAAGAAAGATAATAGCGTCTTAGGATGCTTCAAAAGAAAAATTCTTTGGGTGATTTTTGGTCCCGTACGCATAAATGGAGAATAGAGAAGAAGATATAACGTCGAACTGTACGGTCTGTACAGCGACACTGACCTAGTTAACAGAATTAAAGTCTACCGGCTTAGATGGCTAGGTCATGTAGAGCAAGTGAACATCAACGCTCCAGCCCCGAAGGTCTTCGAATCCAAACCCGAGGGACGGCGCGAAGACCTCAACCAACTTGGCGTGCAAAACTGGAGACAGCTAGCTAGGGACCGAGCTGGCTGGAGACGCATGTTGATTGAGGCTCAGGTCCGCCCTGGACTGTAGTAAGTAAGTAAGTTATGATTCTTTATTTGAATCTGTATGAGATTTCGATGAAAAATTGAATTTGATAATTTAATAGTTTTGGAAATTACGTTTTGGACTTAATTTTTAGTACTGATTCCCAATCCCAACTCTTATTTTAACAATATAACTATGCTCTAGTTATAAAAATACCCGTTTTCAACATTTTTTTATATTTTTGTTTGATAAATTTCAAATACTTGATATAATAAAATTTTTTGACAACAGATTCGTTACAAGAACCAAGCTTACTTTGAAACCGTTTTGCCTTGTTCTGTTGAAAACCATTTTATTTGTTATCATTTCTCTTAGATTTTTGTAAGATCGGTGAAATCTAGCAATTTTTTAAGTTTATTCGAATATTATATGAACTAACATTATACATTTCAATTGAATGGTAAAGAAAATATTTATAGATTTGAAAAATCATCAGGGATTTTATTGAAAAAAATTCTACTCCATAAATGTTGATAGCCTCAAAAAGCCTCATTTACTTTTTTTTTTTTTTTTTATTTTAAAAAGTGTTACCTCAAAACCTGACGTCATGTTTTGAAGTTGGATTTGTTGTCGAACAGTTTAATAAGTGAAAACGAAGACGAACTCACATTCTTTAAGAGCTCAACAAAATGTATATGTGGATGTCTTTTCCAAATCGGAAAATTCCTTATGATTTATCGTCTCAATATTAATTTTAAAACAACTCCTTTTTAAAAATGTAATATGATTGACCAGCTGATAATTTCAACAGGCTACCGAAGAAATTATAAACACACTCAACCCTCATATACCAAAACCATATCCATAATATAAAAGACACTGGAATGCGAACAACACTGGTAACTTCCCTTTGGTGCTCTTCGTATGGAATAAGCCAAGTTATGTAATTTAAGGAATTTCGAAAAGTATGCAATTATTAATAAATGAAGATCTAACAGTTTCTTGTAGAGATAGTCGATAGAATTTTAAAGAAATTTAATTTGTTTTGTTATAAAAATGCCAATTGTTTTTACAGGGTTAACCATTTTGCGGTTTCAAAAGTAAAAGTAAACAAAAACACACATTACATATTTTGTTCATAATATTTTCTTTTATTGTAAAGTTTGAATGTTGTGTGAAACACTACATCATTTAAATGACCACCACGCGAACTGTTGCAAGCATCGATTCGAGGTAATTTTCGACCACGTTTTGACACATATTGGGCGGTATCTCAGTCATAACTCGACGAAGGTTGGTTTTAAGTGCTCAAGAGTTAAAATTTTATCTGCATAAACATAGTCCTTCGCGTAGAATCACACAAAAAATGTCCAGCTGAAACCACATATTCTCCAAATCGTATTCTGTAATAGCAGGCAACAAAAAGTCGGTTATTATATTACCATAACACCTCGAATTGACGGTGATAGTCGGTCCATCGTCAGCTGGCTTTACTTGTTGTGTGAGCTGGACTGAAGTGACCAATCCAGTCAAATTTCTTCACAATTTTGCCAAAACCATAATCTCCTCTTAAACCACAATATGTGGCTGTGGCAGATTCACCATTTTTGTAGTAAGTTTCAACAATTTTTTATAATGGATAACCTGTTATGTTTTTATTTTTGCTTTTTGGTTTAATCAATAATTGACAAGCACTTTTACTAATGATAAAAATTTTACCCATTAGCATACATTTTAAAATAATTTTTAAATAATGTTTCTGTTGTTTTTAACATTCTTTTTTTCTGATACTTTTAAAATTTTGTAGTTACTGCAAGGATGGACTTCTATATATGTAAAAAGTAATATGGCATTAATTTAGGAGTTGCCGCTGATTTAAATTTTTGATTTTGTCAACTTACTTTCTGAGATGATTTCTTCTCAATACTCTTCTAAATGTTTTCACGCTTGCATTCAAATTATAGGTTTTAATCCCAGCAGCAATCAAGTGTGTTAAGGCCTTCGAGCATCTTACAATCCTTCTTGCCGATTTCGGAGATCAAACTTGTTTTCTGCTGCGTGTTTTAGGTTTGTTTTCTAATTTTTAGCATTTGAAATCATCCTTAAAGAGTGTTTTGGATTTACAAATATGTTTTTTCTTCAGAAAGAATTTAGCGAATGATTCGGCTTTTCTCCGGAGTGCAGTATTTACTACGTCTCATATTGTAAATGTATCTAAATGTAAATATGTAAATATTATAAGCCCTTGAAACCTTACTTTAAAGCTCAAAATGATGACAATTTAAATGTGCACAGGATCAAAAAAAGGAAGGAAAACAACTGGCGAAACGTAGGGTAAAATCAAGATGGATTAGTTTTATTTTATTATTAATCGCATCCAACTGATTGATCATCAAAGCCAAAGAAACAAAAAATTTCTCACAAATTAAATATATGATCAAGTTCCCGTTATCCAGGAAGGCAAAATGTTCTATTACCAAAAATGCATTTTTTTAGGATATTAATCGGGAGGTTTCACTGCTATTGTTTTGACCGGTGCTGTGTATAGTTATTGAACTATTTAAGCTAAAAACAATATTTTGTATAAGATGAAAAATTATTGAAATCAAAACCGTTATCTGTCTCACGATATTAGAGATAAAATCAATTTTTACAAATTTTCAGTAGTATCTTAGGAAGGTTATTTACTTTGTTATTTATTTATTATTATAAGATACCTTTCTATGGGAAGTTAAAAAAGCTAATCATTAAGTAAAAAATTAAAAAAATACCGTAGGACGAATATAGAGAAAAGTTATGAACGATCCAAATATCAAACAACTAAATTTTAAGGAAATCAATTCAATGCATTTACTATTGCATTATGGTTAACCCAGTACCTACCTACTTACACTTAACAGTGTGACACTTTTAATGGAAGATTTAATTTATGAAAATTGAAATTGAAATACCAATAATCAGTAATTATTGTCACTCAATATCGATAATGACAGGAGGTGGTGAATTGTATTTTAATAAAATCAGAGTTGAGGGAAAAATAAAGTTTTCGTTACAACAATATACATTCCGATTCATATACATATACATAAGTAACTATATTCTGTCCAATTGATTTGTGCAGCACAGTAAATATAGAACATCCGTATCTTACTTTAACCACCAACAAAAAAGGTGTTCGAAACTGCATATTATAGAAAACAAAAAGCTTTGATACAAACTTTAAGGGTTGTCTTCTATGCTTTATTTTTGAGATTATAACAAATGTAACTCTCTTAATATAGAATCCCAGTGTAAATTTGTTACTTCAACTATTTCTTCTTTTTTCGACGCTTACCTAAATCATGTGCCATATAAATTAAATTATTCACTGGCGTTTATTAGTAACCGCACTAAATTAATTCTTAATGTCAAAGGATATAAAGCATCTCACACAAATATTGCCATCCGCTCTCAGAGCTTTTGCCTTTTATGGGCTTTCAATAATTCTCTCAATGCTTTTACAATGATACTCTTATTGAGATTGCTTTTTTGTCCTTATTATCCATACCCATCTCCACATAAACACATATAAACTTCATATTCTTTGATTGTATGCTAAAGAACTTTCTCTCAAATTTTAGTTTTTAGTTTAGCTGTTTTTATTATTCCCTGCAAATGCAGATGCAGATAATACATTGGTAACTTTTTCTCTGTTAGTTCTTACTGTCAAAACCGCACGCGCTGGGAAACTCCCTCTTATAATAGTCGTTCAGGCACCTTCAAAAAGGCTCTATAATTGTTTTAAAAACCACAAAGAAAACAAAACAATAAAACAAAAAAAGGGAAACGGAAAAAATGTTGTCTTCAAGTATCCTTCAAAGCTTATAAAAGGCTTCCATTCTTGAAAGCTCTCCTAAAAAATCAGAACATGAGTACAAATTTATGGCATAACCATTTCCATGGTAACTCTGATTTGATGTGGACATGGACGCAAACAAAAAGGAATATTTTATTGTAAAAAAAAAAAACTTCATGACCATGTAAGTAATTGATTATTTTTGATTGCAAACAAGACAAACAAGTATATGATCAGCTCACTAGGGATTGAGCCATGTAAAAGCCATGTTACATGTAGTCTTATACAGTGTTGGCCAAAAAATTAGCAACAAAAACTTTACCTCTATCTTTATGTGATGTCATTCAAAAATTAATTACTAACTAACAATGTTACTTTTTTTTCTAAAATCTATTACATTATGTATGTACGAGTATGTACTTCTGAATAGAGTACAAGAGAAAATAGGTTTCAAAATGGTTCGTTAGATATGACATAAGTAGGACAGTTAACCCAATTTTTGTTAGTCAAAACAAAAGAAACTTTGTATTGCTGTCTTTCCTTTCTCTTATCATTAATAGAGAAACGTTAGTCCGTTAACTACAAAATCTATAGCTCATTTAAAAGTGTTGGCAAACGAGTGCAATTGAATCTATTTCTTAGATGTTATTTAGATCACGGGTAAGCTTATCAGTGTTCTTAGCTTACTTTTGTAAAATGGAAACAAAAACTAACGAAATAGAGAAAAAAATGACTATCCTAAAAGTCATTCCAAACGGTTCATCGAGGTAGCAGACCAAGAAAAACAACAACACAAGAGGATTAGATCAATTCAAAAAGACTCTTTTATTACATCGCGATAAATAAGAACCCAACTCGACGTAAACGCAAGCGCGAGAACGATTCGGAGATGACCTGTTGATGGTGAACTAAAATCTGTAAAACTGTAAAAAGCCTTTTATTTCAACCAAAAACAAGACCACATCAACCGTTAGAAATGGATGACGAGTCCAAATTCAATTTCAAGGGTTTTAATGGTTTCTTAATCCTCGTCACACCAAAGCTACTTTGAATCACGAAGGAGGGGATGTTTTTCAAAGCATGGACTGGGAATTCTATGGGAAATCGTCCGTCGACGAATTGTAAGGACTAATTGCAAAAATAAAGTTTCCCAAACAGCATAATTAATAAATAACATAATAATAATTATTTAATAACAATTTAATTGACTCTATGCATTGACGATGTGTTGAAGTGATTAAAAACATGAGTTTTGGAACAAAATACTAGCAATATTATAGTAAGTCTAAAACAAATAAATGTATTTTTTATTTGTGCTATATTTATTGAATTATTACAAAAACGATATTATTTTATGTTTCATAAGAAACTGTTAATATATACTTAAATTTTAAAACCAAAAATATACAATAATTGAATCCTAAATTTGTTTTGTAATTGTTTAATAATAGAGGCAATAAAAGTTGCTTTTATTTTGGCCAACACTGTAGGTACTCTTGTAGCTGGTTTTTGATTTGGCCATAAGAAAAACCTCAGGTACGTAACTCGTTGTGTGTTTAAGGCGGTAATCTTAAAAACTCATTACACTCTTATGGACAGTTTTAAGTTGACTGCTATCGCGTTGAGAAACAATCAGCCTTATTTGTTAATACGTCTTGTAATAAAATAACAAATATTGTAAGTCATTACAAAAAAAATATGATCACACTATAAATAAATGTAATATATATATATAATTTTGTAAACTTTCTTATTGAAAAAATAAAAAAAATCTAAAAGCTAAAAATCATTTATAAATAAATACTTGCGTGTACCAAACTAAAACTTATTTTTGTGGGTACCTGTTGTTCATCAATGATTTATTATTATTAACAAATTACAGATACGTTTAATTTATGTAATCTTTATAACGGTACTGCAAAAAGCCAACAACATTTCACATAAAGAAATCAGACCTGGTCGCTAAAGTAGAATAAGTACAGTGCTAATCACTAGGATTAGGCCACACATTTTGAAATCGATTCTAGCTTTTTTAGCTGGTGGAAGTGTTGTACCAAAAAACTATTATTACTTCTGAATAGGTACGTACGTTTTTACCATTAAAAGTTCTTAAAATTAAAGGGAAAATTAAACCGAGGAGGGTTGGAATTTTCCAATATAAAGTAATAAGCTACTAAAATAGCGTATAAAAATGTTCCATCAGGATAAGGCTACTGCGAATATGTCCGTGCAGAAGCTTACAAGTGAGAAATATTAAAAACTTATGTTTAGAATATCTAAAAGAGTGTTGAACAGAACTCCAAAAATAGATCCTCTGAAGGATTAACGAATCTTAGAACGTGAAATAGCAAGGATACTTTACAGAAGCAAGAAAGTTTAAAGGAATCATATTACTGATCCACAAAAATATAAGAACAATCAAAGAAGGTACCAGGCAGAAACAACAACATCATGAAAAAGGGGTTAATAAGGGCCAAAAGGTTAGTATCAGCAAAATAACTTCAAAGAATAATACAAAAAGTGATACTATCCAGAGAAGAAAACTTAAAAATAAACCCGCGTTGAGGAAGTACGCAAATTTTGCAATTTTACTTGCAGCAATTAATGGAAACGTTGTGTCTTTTCAGATGAAAAAAAGTTTAACGTTGACGGAAACTTGGTTACAACTTGCATTTCCATGATCTGATAAAGGATGAGCTTCTTTTGGAAAGATATCAAAGCTGAATATCGAATGTAATGGTGTTAGGAGCTATGAGGTATTATGGCACAATCGAATTTTAGTTTTGGTACACATTAATTAACGGTTACTACTATAAATGTTTGCTACAATTGTAATTTTCAAAATAATAATCATTTTCGGACCCCTACCTTGAGTTTTCCAAAAGACAATTCCACCATTTACTCTTCAAAGGTTGTTAGAAGTACAATTTAATCAGAAACCTTGTAAATTGTGCGATGGCTTCACATTTACCACACTTTAACATAAATAAAAACGTTTGGCTATGGCTTTTTCGTAAAGTTTATGAAGTTGCCATCTTAATCGAAGATTTTCGATTTTCATGGGTCCAAATTTCCTGTGATTAATAAAAAAAATGTAATGATTCTATTTCAAACCGCCTTATAGAGGTAATATCCGAAAAATGGTGGACATACTCATTACTAATTTAAAACGACCTTACAAATTAATATTGTTAAACCATAAAATGATAATATTTATTAGGAACCAACTTTTATATACCCTCTTTAAGTAGTCTATCTTTTGACATGGGGAAATTCCAACGATTGTCTCCAATTTACCCTTGAGTTAATGTCATAAATTTGTAATGGTGAAATACGTACCTATTCAAGGTAATAAAAGTTTCCGGTTACAACACTTAAGCCAGCTATAAAAAAGCGAAAATCGATGCAAAATTAGTGGCCTCATCCTAGTGGTTGGCAGTGTACACTTACACTGGTGATTTTGGATGAATTTGTAGGATTAACTTGGATGAATCTAGTATTTACCATTAGTATAAAGTTAATAGTATATCATTTTTTTATGCACACCAAATGAAGTTTATCTACTGTATATTTTGCCTCTTACTACAGTACCAGTATTTGGGTTTACTTCCTACTAGAAGTAAGTACTTTACTTATATGGATATGACCCTTTAAATAAATAAATCAGGTGGCTAAACAATCCTTTGAGAAATAGAGCCTAGCGACTTACAACTCTCAATCATTTCTGTGGGCAAGTAATGTTGGCAAGGATGGGTGGGACCTACTATTTTAAGCCGAATCAAAACGGCTTATTTGAGAAAGCACTTTTCATGATAAGAGTTACTCTTGGTTGATTTTTCAATTCCTCGAAAGAAGCAGTACCCGTTAAAAAAAATTAGATATCGCAGGCAGGGATTGAACCCAAGACTAAGACACCACGGGTACTACATCGGATATGGTCCATTGTCCTGTTAAAAACATCCTTTTGATTCCATTTGCAAAAAAAATCCATTTTCTTAGAAGTTTAGGATGTTTGGGAAAACTGAATTAAGAGACATCGTATCTTCTTAATTTATTTGTTTTTTTTGTTGTAATTGTTACAACCAGGAGCACTTTGAAATAAATTAAGCAAATTCGAAAAAAATTCAAATAATTGAACTTTTTCGCGCACTTTATCTAATAGGATGAAAAGTTCTTTTTTTCAGCAAATACGTCACAACCGGCTGTCAAAAATTAGAACAACGAAGAAGAAAAATAGAAGTGGCGTTATATTGTATTCTTCCATTCATGCCTGTTTCCTACATTTTGCTTGAAACCACACGTAATATAAATAAATATTATGATATGCAATCTTTTTGTATACAAAACCTTTGATTTATGTATATAAAAAGCACCCTTGTACATTTACCTTACCTACACTTATCTGGATGCATATTTACATATGTAGGCCGTTGATTTTATATAAACGTATTGGGAAAGCTTTTTCACTTTAATTGGATTAAGTCGAGTGTCTGTTGTGGAGTTGAATAAAGTTTTATAGTTAAGGGGATTTGCAACATAATTCAATGCTGGGTGTCCCCGATCGACGACCTCATACTTCATTTAAATGACTCTTTATAAAAGTGAAGTCAGAAGAAAAGAAGATACTAATCCTCGGTACTAGTCATTTTCCTTTGTCTACAATTAATCTAAGGAACTGATTTCGGAGTTGATTCTATTAATGTTGTTTATTCTATTAACGATTAAAACACATTAAAAATCGTTGTTAGATGTAAATTCCACCGAAATTACAAAACGAAAAAAATACAATGCGAGCAATGTGTTTTAGAGGCTGGTAAATGCAACGGATTTGTATAATCATGTAGTGTTTTGATTAGTTTTTGGTTGTTTCCCTCTTTCTGCACTCCTATAAGATCGATTACAAGCACAAGTGAGATAAGTAGAACAAAAAAAATGCAACAATAAATGCAAAAAGAAAAAGAAAGTGTATCGTTTAAGCAGCAGGTTAAAAAAGAACGTTAAACGTTAGGTCCCTTAATAGACCACGTACAGCCGAATATTAGGAAAGCACATATTACCGCCATCCAGGAAACAGATGGGATGGGCTGAAGAACTGCTTCATGACAATTCTTATCTAGACTAAAAGCAGCTTAATATGCGCACACGTCCCAACAGACGAAAAGGTTGGCAACATCAAAGATATGTTCTTGGAGCTCTTTGAAAAAAACTTATAAGCAGTGCCCTAACTATAATATTTCAATTGCCTTGTTACGAGTAGTTCTTAATGCCAAGCTAGAAACGAAAGACATCTTTGGTGGAATATTCGGGAAAACAGTCTTTACGAAGGCAAAATAAGATACAATTTCGATATGCTACATACACAAGAGATTACCAACTACTTCCCCGACCAAGTCACGAGTAACCTTTAGAGTTCTTTGCCGCTTACACAATGTATGGCGAACCAGTGGTTACATTGCCAAGATGTAATGAGATAAGCCGCCTCTGAGGTGCTGGGTTTAACCGGCTACCAACAAGAAACCCTGGTTTGGATGAGGAATATGGCCAGGCAAATGGAGCCAAATAACAAGCACGCAAAGTTACGCTGGAAAGAAGGACGAGAGCTGCTTAAGAGCTCTACGAGCAGAAAGGAGAAATGAACACCGACTGCTCAGATAAAGAAAGGCGCAGTCGAAGATATTGACAAGTTTTTAAGCATATATGAAGTTCTAAGTGCTAAGGATATGGAAGGACCAAATCTGCAGACTGTATTAAGGCAACGAAGAACTAAATTCTACTTGGGATGATCGATAAAATATACACGAAGAAAGCCAAATTTCGTGACTTGCCCCTGCACCCATTGACTTGATTGCTCAGCTTCTACAAGCAGCTAAAGATAATTTGGTTAGGAGGCTCTCTAAACTGCACCAACTATAGAAGAATCAATCTTCTCAACATAGTATGCAAAAACTACTCTGCCGTAATGTGTAAACGTCTAAAGCCCATCGTCCATAACCTGATAGGTTCTCAAAGTGTGGTTTTAGACCAGAAAAATCCACAGGCTATCAAATATTCAAATTAAAATCCAAGGCCATCAAATGACACCCTTCATCTTTTCATCGATTTCAAGGCTGCATATGATAGTAACTACAGATAATAGTTATTGCTCTAGTTCTTCCATCCCTGCCAAAACTCGTACAAACTAAAGAATCTTATTATCTCTGCCCTGCTTGGGTTTCAGAAGACTGGGCCATGTTGTGTCGTTTGAGAGAAAAGTTGTTCGCGTAATCCAAACGGTACAGTATGCATTAAAATTAAGTTAAGGAGAAGATGAAATGATGAGCTGTTCAGCGACGTAGACTGAGGCAAGAGGATAAAAGCTGAGCTCCTGGAGAGCCTACAAATCTATCCCCACAGGATAGCGCAGTAGAGAAAGAACGTTCATAAGGTGGTGCACGCACTGGAAAAGTGTAAACGCACCCTAGAATTGCAATGCGGACTGGCCCATATTTAACAGATTAAAAATGTATTAAGTATTTTGACAGCTCAACGTAAATAAATATGGATATAATTTCTTAAAAAAATAAACAAAAACCCTCAAAATATTAGTATCTGACTTAACATCTTTCGTTCTTAGTTGTTTGTACTTGCCTTAAGAGCACTTTTTGTGCATTTGGTTTTCGTGCAGTCGACGAAAAATAAGCAGGACATAAGACAAATACCTGACGCAATGTACTTAAATATTTAACCTATTAACAACAATAGCAAAAAATATGAACAAAATAAAAAATTAAATTTTAATTGCTTTATTATCTTTCACCTTTTATGTATATTATATTTGGCACCGCGTTTCGGAGCGATTTCCATCCTCGGGCTATTGACTGAAAATTATCTGGATGTGCATTTCTTTTGTTTTCTATTTGCATTGTAGTTATTTTGTTGTTAATAGTTTTCTTGATTTAATTGTGATGTGCGGTGAGGTAGTCTTCTTTTAATTTGTGTGTTTTATTAAACTTTCGTAGAGAATATTGCGTTTTTCTTCAGTGTAATTTTGTCGTCGAGTAAATTTGTCTCCTAAAATAAGACCCAGATATTTAGCCTTGTCTGAGAACTTTAATTAGAAACCTTTAATATAGGGAGAGTTAACATACGGTATTTTGACCAAATGGCAAAACAACACCGCCCAAAATATAAATTTATCTAAAGCGTAAGAGTATAGCAATGAATCCCTCATCCAGACCAATAAAGATTTCAGTGGACACAGGTAATCAGACTGATTTTAATTGAAGGTGACAAACTTAGTAAAGGCCAACGTTCAGCTTACCTAGGTATAAGCGGATCGCTTCGCACAACTCCATCTGCGGCACTGGATATCCTAATCTACCTAACAACACCAATTAGAATAGCTGCACGCTCTGTTCTTTGCCTGAAAGCTTCATCGCAGTGAGTTAACAATAACATTGGACACTCCGTTATTCTTAAGAATTTAGAATCAATTTCATCCCCCAACTACAATTCGAGAGAAACTTCCACATTTCTATACTTTCCAGACCTTGGAAGATAGGACATTCCTGGAAGGCAAGTCAATCTACTTTTAAACAGACGGAACAAACAAAAATGAAGGTGTTGGTGGATGCGTGTACTCTGAACGACTAAGTTTAAGTATCTCATCCCGCCTTTCCGATAATTGTAGCGTATTATAGGTAGAACTTTTAGCGATAAAAAAAGTATTGTCCTGGATTAAGAAGAACGTGATATCAACGTCTGATATCCGTATTTTCTCAGATAGTCAGGCAGCTATCAAATCTCGGGACTCTGTCTCTACAAACTCTATAACAGACCATAACTGCCGATCATTTATAATGGAGATGGTAACACATTTTAACATTCTCTTGCTGGGTGCCGGGCCATAGATATATCCCAAGAAATTGTATGGTGGATGAACTCGACAAAACTGGTACAGTAAAACCCATGCTACCCCGTAGCAATCGCAACGTGTATCTTGCCTACACTAGATTTAAAGCACTCAAGGTGCTTGCTATATCTATGACAAATAGCATATAAGCTCGATATGTCATAACTGGGTACTGTCTATTAGTAAAACGAGCCACACGGCTAGGCTTTTCTCAAACGATTTTTGCATGAGGAAAAAGAGACAACAGTTATTCATCTCCTCTGTACGAGCCCTGCATTAGCCCAAAACGACGTATCTAAGAATATTCTTCTATAACGATCTTAACAATCTCAATCATATTAACATAATAGGTCTTTAACGTTTCGGAAGGAACTTAAACTGGTTTCATTGAGCTTAGAAGAAAGCCTCCAGATTCATGTGGTATCACGGTGTGTCCTACTTCATCCCGTACAGCTACTTTAACCTAACCTAACCTAATTGTCTCCTTCTTTTTAACATGATTTGTATATTTCCTCCTCTTCTTATGCGTCAAGTAGTTTAACCTCTCTATAATAATTTAATGGGTTAAGGTTGGTGTCGAAATCGGTGTAATTGTGGTAACTTCCCTTTAAGTATAGTGCGAAATTTGATTTGGTATTTTGTTTTCGTCTACGTTCGTTGAATCTATCTACGAGTAAGAGGGTCTCCCTATTTGACCTTTATAGTACTTATTACACTTATTATATTTTATATTCACCTGAGCTTGTTTTATTATTGTTATTGGTTCTTGTCTGAAGGAGTTATGGCTATATGGTTATTTGTTTTGGAAAAGATTGATTGAAGTTTTTTAAAAGTGTTGCTTATGATATATATCCAGTAGAATTTTTGTGTACTGTGTTGACATATAATTGTTAATATCTGACGTTTTCTTTTCTACATGATTGTGTCTATATTTTTGTATATTATATCTATTCGATATTTCTATTTGTTTAATACTATATATATCTTGTTTTTGTAGTCATTATCATTCATTAGCATAGTAAATATAATAGAATTCTAATAAATACACTGTATGCTGCTATTTTTGCGTCTACAGACGTGAATCATTTTAGATGGTTGTATCGGTGGTCTTGGGTTTTCTAGAAACTCTATATTTTAGTTTCAAAAGTTTGCTCTATTTCTGATGTGAATTTGATTTTATTTGTTTGTTTCGAAATTATTTAAATAAAAGCAGCGAAGATGCCGATTAGTGGAAAGCTAGTCCATGCATATTTCTTTGTTTATTGTTCTTTTTATAAATACTTTGCATGCCTTGCTTTTTAAGATACTCACATACATAAAACTATAACCAATGTAGAAATAAATGAAACATAAAAAAATTTCATACACCGCATTTTTGATTAACTTCTTCCATTATTTTGGAATGTAATAGCATCGCAAATCCTTTTGAATAACAACATTCAGTTATCTTTCTTCTTGCTACAGTTGGGTGGGAGCAACACGTTTGAAAACAGGTATGACTTGTTGGTAAAAGATCGATATCTGTTCCATGAAGAGTAGTGAGCAATTTTAGGTGACTCGGACAGGTAGTCGATCCGAACCGGTGTTAAATTCTAAAACTTTCTTTCCGATTCCTCTGCTCTATTTTCTTCAATGGCATCACCATGAGCTTTAAGGTTATGTTCTATAGTTTTCAAAAATACATTTATCTAGGCTATTTTGAATGTTTTCATAGAGTTTTGTTTTGATTGCAAAATCATAAAATGAGTCATAAATGATGCATTCCCATGAGCTTGTGGTAGGCAACCATCGGAAAATTCACAGCCCAAAATATGGATGTGCTGAGGATTAACTGTCTTCTTGATAAGTAAACAAATGAAAAACAGTTTTAGAAATGTCCTCACTTTGTTGACGAACAAAGTCCTTTGGACTTCCATGACTATCATTTCTAACTTCATCAAAGAAAATATAAAGGAAAAATGTCTCCCGCATTTTCATTAAATTAATTCTAATTTGCAAACTCATGATATTGTTCTTATATTATTTTTACGAATTGAAAAGGATAAAATACACACCTCGCCACATGAATTAGACACCCCTTAGGATTTTTTTCTATCGTCCATAGGATACCCCTTAGGATTTTTTATCTATCGTCCATAGTTCCCAAACCAAAACATACTAGAGACCTATTTTTTTTTAAGTTCAGTTAATTGTTTTTATTTCACCTGAAAAAAAATTAATGCTAAGGATTTAAATAAAACAGACAAACTGCGAGGTCCGAATTTCGCACCACTTGAATAGGACACTTTAATAAAAAACCATTTTAGAGTAATTATTGTTCTTTTTATTACGAACGTTACTTTAATTGGAGGTAACGGAAGTATTTTATTTAATAAACAAAAATGTTTTAATAGTGTGTTGGGCCACCTTTCTGCTCCAAAACTTCACACATCCTGTTTGGAAGGGATGCATACAAACTGTCCAAATAATTTAGCGAAATCGAGCTCCAAGCCAATTCGATGGCTTGGGTTAGTTCGGATATAGTCCGGTGAGTAGGGCGGCAAGCTCAATAGCTCCACATTTTGGCTCTGTATATACGATTTAACTACCCGGGCTGTGGGTATTGGCGCATTTTCATGTTGATAAATCCAGGTCAGAGGTCCAAAAAGGATGGAAAGGACTCTTTCAATATACACATTTTAAGACAACGCATTCATTGTAGTTGACACAAAATGTAATTTAAAGGTGCCATAATAGGAAATAACTCCCCAAACCAATTCACCATTAGACTTGCTTTAACACCACATTTTTCCCTGATTTTTTCCAAAGAGTTGTGAGAATTTGACGCTTTTTTTAAAAATATAAATTGCCTTTCCGCATTAGTAAGCATACTGTGCGGCCTTTCATGTGTTCCCCATATTTAAGCTCATTACCTAAAAATTTGGATATCACGTCTCTCGGCTTCTCTAGACTTTTTTAGCTATTTTGGCAATAGATAAGACACCGTCCTTATATGCTTTGAGTTGTTCTTTTTCCGCCTCGGTCAACATTTTTCCTCGACCCATTCTACGTTGTTTTTAAATTAAATAATCGAAATTTTACATAATAGTTTGATCAACGAAAAATACAATTCCGGGTGACAAAGATAACGATTAAACAATGCATGGCCTATTCAAGTGGCACAAAAATATTACTTTTATTTAGACGAAAGTTAACATGAAGTAGAAAAAAAATATAACGGCTTTTTCCAAAACATGCAATTTGTCATAGACAAAAGAGTTGCAAAAAGATAACGGGCAAAGTACCATTATTTTATCATTCCGCTTATGAGTTATAAGCAAAGTAAAAAGAGTGTACAGTGTGTCCTATTCAAGTGGCGATGAGTGTATATAATTTCTCATCCGACAATTAAAGTATTCCTGTGCGAATCCTTGACGGGTACCCTTATCCGAATTCTTGTAATTCAATGACTCAAAAACAATGTTATTGCAAGTGGAATCAAACAGATTGCTGTTTCAAAAAAATTATTCGTGATATGTTTGTACTTCCGCTTGACTAAAAGTTTTTTCTATCAAATGTATCAGTTCCTAATATAACGGTAAACTAAATCTAAATTAATCAATCCTTCTTTATATATCTAAACCCCCATTTTATCTTTTCTTTACAAAAGTAGACTTTTTTAATCGCTAACGAACAAGCACCAACCAAAACAAAAACACTTGTAGACTATAAAAAAAATCGATTGTTATTATACCCTTTTAACTTACTTTTTCAAAGGATACTCTGCATCAACTTTTTAGTTTACAATCTCATATGACTTATTTGGATATCAACTCGGTGAAGTAAAGAAGGCTCTTTATTGACAAGAGTTCCGATGAGGCCATTGCCTGTTATTTATGAAAAGAGCACGATCCAATGCAGAAAATATAGTCCTTGTTTTTTGCAAGGCTTTTCACTCTTACAAGATTTCTTGGGAATAGTCACTTTTTGTGTCATTGTAGTTAACCCATGTATGAACGTTGTGTTGGTGGGTGTGTATGTAATTGAATTAATTTATAACTGAAGCAAAAATAGTAAAAATATTTGTTTTGGTAAAGAGATTTTTTCGAAACGTACTTGAACTCTTAGTCGGATAAATTTTATTGTGATCTCTTAGATTCGAGATTAAAGACGAAATGAATCTTTCGCTTATTGATTGATATGCATTTATAACCCTTTATTGAAAACATTTTTCTTCCGGTTTACCGTTAGGAAGTGTCCAATGACCAACTTTGTATCTTTCTTGTAACAATGTTTTGTTGAATTAGCCAGTTGCATTCCACCCCTAAACAACTTAGCTAGAACACTCGCAATTCTAAGAATGTTTAGAAATTAACCCTTAAGCACAACTTCGGACGTACTCTAAAGTATAGAGATTATTTCTAAAGCCGCACATCCAGAATATTCATTCATTGCATTATATAAAATGAGACAATAAGAGTGTGGGGACAAAATTAAATAAAATAAAAGATAAAACAAATTAACGCAAACAAATAAGCTGGGAAGAAACTATAGCGTGACACTCAAAAATGGCACGTAACAATCAAACTGTCCCTTTTGCTGTTTTTGGGACACTTATATTCTTGAAATTCATGTTTTTAATTCACCCCAAAAAGTAGTTTGCTTTAGTTTATTAAGATCTTAAAAGTTTTGGTATTTAATTTAAAACAATTTTGAAAGAAAATCCATTTTTGAATACCCTTGAACTCTACGAGTCAAATAAAATGAGATATTATTAAAGACGAGTTTCAGGGATTTAAAGGTTACTTAATATCAAACCGACGGTCTTTTATTCAAGGTTTTTTATTAAGAACTTCAATACTTGCTCTTTCTCTCAAAAAGGATATTATGAAAATAATTTAAGCATTAAAAAAGTCAGATGTGGGTCATGACCCCTACGACTAAACCCGCTCTCGACCCCTGGGATCAGCCGTTGGGCGGCATTACGTGAAAGAAAATAACCCATATGGTTTACGCACCTACAATCTCAAGTAAGAAATCGCTTCCATTCTTGAATTTGACTTACTAGAGCATCCGGTTACTTTACCTCATTGAATAAATGAGAATTTAAACTTTTGTACCTTGAATTTTCATTTTGAAAAATTATTCAATTAAACATTTATAGATATACATACATACATACATACATACCTATGTACATAATTAATCGTGATGCCAATGTGCGTTGCTATCAATATCTAACGAAGACAAACATTATTTTTAACTTTCATTCCAATGCCAAACTGAAGACCATGATAGCAAAAATGTCTTTAGTTTTTACTTTTGGGCGTGTTGGCTGTACATGCAAAATTAAAATAAAGTTTTTTTTTCATTTGGGACGTGATCAATAAAGTGTCAATTGATTTACTAAATTGTTTGGGAAAGTATTTTATGTTTTAAACCAAACTTTCTGAAGAGTGATTTTGGCTTTGGAACACAATGAAATCATACACAGGAATGCTAGCGAACCAAAAATATTTATAGTAAGTGTCGATGAATTGAGAATCAAAGAGAAATTGTTAAAACGAATGAAACAATGAAGGTTTGATTATGTTATTTTGTCGACTACACAAATATCACAGGTGGACAGACAAATTTAATAATTTTGAGTCTGAGATTTTTCTATTTAATTCGCGGTAATACGAAAATAAATACATGAATTTTTCTATTTCTTTTTCGCATACAACTCTTAAATGAATTTTAATACAACTTTACAATAATGTTGCTTATATATCTGAATAACAAATAGACTTTATTTATACAGCCCTACTGGTATTATAAATTTAAAAGTTTAATTTTTGTATGGATAGAAGCTTGCTACTCTTTCACTAAAAAATTACTGAATTTATTTCAATAAAACTTTACAATAATGACGGGTTAAAACCTACTAAAAAATGGTGATTCTGCCACACAAGAACAAATTCTTGTTTGTTACACTATTACATTTTTTTAAGTTTAAGTTTTTTCTGTATTGTGGTTTTACACAATACTTTCTCGAATTTGAAACATTTTTTATTAGTGCCTTCATATATACGATTATATAAAAAATAAAAAGTAAAATTTAGCTCACTTAAACAGTTATTGTGTTTTCATTTGTTTTCTGTTTGTATTTATCATATATGATACAATTTTTAAATCAATATAAGAAATTTAACTGCATTAAAAGTTTTTTAGTAAAATATCTTAAGTTGAGTAAGCGATTTTAATTTTTTGATTATTAAAAAAAAAACATAGAAACAACCTTAGATATTTTACCAGAATCATTTTTGCCTATAATCTAATAAATAAAATAAATTAATATATAAAACGAAACATACTCTACTTAAGTTGTTTTACCTTTTGCAAAACATTGTAAAAGATTTTTCAACGAGGTTAAAAAAGAAAAATAGTTTGTAGACAGAATATATACAAACAAATGTTATAGAATTAATGATTAAGTCGACTTAAGAACCTTTTCCTTTTGGCCTAGTTATAGCCTTCAACCTTCCTCAATAAATGGGCTATCTAACACTAAAGATTTTTTTTCAAATTGGATCAATAATCTCTGAGTTTAGTGTGTCCAAATAAGCAAACAAACTTTAAGCTTAATAATATTACCATAGATAACTTTAATGACACACAAAGATACTTTCGCATTTATAATATTAATAAAGATTTCTAGTGGCATGCATTTTTGTTCAATGATATCAGAATAATTGGGGTATTTTATTCTGTATTTAGTTACGTAACAAAATATAAGAAAGAAAAACTGGAAATAACATTTAAAAAATAAATTCCAACAAATTATCTACCGCAATATAACAACAAAATCTAATAATATTTCTCAAATTAGTTTTTAAAGTTCTAAGGCGCTTAAAAAATACACTATACATATATCTTTACTTCCACACGGGCAGACAATAGAGTATGCTACTATGAGCAATTTTCCAGCCAGCAAAACATAATATCTTTTGTTTATAGTTTTCAAAACATCAAAGATATTACATATCGCAAATAAAACGTCTGTCCCAAATGGAGAGCAACGGCACTAGTGCTATTAAGCTCCTGCTACATCCGTTTAAAATTCTTTCTTGTTTTTGTGTGTATCTATAACAAAGAACATCCTTCTGCATAAATACATTCTGTAGGTGTAGATATGTATCTGTGTAGTATAGTGTTGAGTACCTACTTTATTGTAGAGTTTTAGAAGTATGGAGAAATATCGCTCTTTTCTGCTTTGTGACAGATGACATAAAATGAAGTGATTGTTGGCAACAACTTCTCCATGTTTAATTTTCTTTCTTTTTACACTTTTTATAAAATATAGGTACCTATCCTTATTTTGCATCACCATTAAAGTTGGTTACATATTGCGCCGGAAAGGAAAAGTCTTTTTATTTTTAATTTCTAACGCACGCTTTTCTTTAGATCCTGGACTAGTGGTCGCTTTGTTCAAAACTCCTTATAAAATTTTAATGCGAACATCCTTACTGTGGCTGTGCCTTTCTTTGCTTAAAGTGTTAAAACTTAAAATAAAAAACCTTAGGCTAAGAGGGAGAAAAAAAAGAGGTCATGAAAAGTATTCATTTACATTAAACATCCCTACACCTTACGGGATTTGTAATCCCTAATGAACCCAAGATGAAAATAAAATAATGACACGTAGAGCGCAAATGAACTGAGAGAGCATTATATGAAGATCAAATAACTTTAATTTTGTCATTTTCTATGAAATAAAGGGTTAGTTATTGCACTCACAGAATGCCTTTTATTCTGATTCTGAGATATTTTCATCATTGGGCAGGTTCACATAACCTAAGGGACTTCATTTGCAATCAACTGTATTTCTTGGCCGTACATTTTGCACAAACTTGGAACTTTACTTCAATATTTTCTACCTTTAGTTCATCGAACGAAGGCTATCTAAAACATTATTTCATACAAAACACTCCTCAGGCAAGCTAAAAGCCCATTACGAAATATTACTTATTTCTATTCCAATTGTACAAGGAAAACTTTAACCCAAAATATGAAATATAATTGTGTAGAAAATAAATAAACCATAGATTAATATAGTTCAGCTTTCAGTTGAATGAAAAAACATGATCAACAGTCATTTTGACAAAAGTAGACTTGACTTGACTTGATTTGGCCTGAACATGCCCATTTTCAATTTAAACTCTGATCTAAAGTTCTTATACTAGACGAGTTTTATTATCAAAATGATCCAATTCAGATCAGATCAAAACAGCTCTGATCATCATATTTAAATAAAAGTATTTGACGTTCAAAACGAAGTTGCCCCTCTATCATTTTGCTGTCCTTTTTTTCGAAGGAAAATAATAGTTACGTATCTTGTCAAATCATAATTTCTTATATGTATTGTTATATTTATTAATTCATCTTAATTTTTTAAAAATTATATTTTATTTTGTAAAAGATTTCCATTATTTTCAAACTATAAAATTATTAAGCTTTTCGTTGTGCGTAATTAAAAAAATACTTAATTTATAGCTAAATGAAAATGGTACACTGTTTTTATTGAAATAGGCAAGACAAAATGTCAGCTGGTGTGTAGTAGAAAAACTAATTATTGGATGACAAAAATAGATCAAAGTATAAAGTTGGATTTCGCTTTTTATTTTAACACAAATAAAGGGATAATGATCTTATTTGGATCACGGGGAAAATAAAACACGACTAATATAAAAAAACTATATATTTTTTGTCTAATATTAAAAATAAAATATGTTTTGAATATGTACTTTTGAGTAAACAAATTATTTTTTTTTTCAGATATCAATTGAATAACGTTTTATTTCAAAATTCAAGCAAGAAATCACATGTATTGGTAAGTACAAATTTTTTATTTTCATTTTATTAAAAAATTTATTGAATCATATAAGAAATAATTCTATAAATTTGTAAAATTTTGTTTCTACAAAGCGTTATTTGAAAACTTAAGTTGTTTTGTTGCAGAACAGACAAGAACTTCTTAAATACAAATAAGAACTTTTAAGTCGTAGTCTCATATCAAAATAGAATTATTGTAAATTAACTCTGGTTAATTTTTATTTGTAAATTACTCCGAATAGGTTGTAATCTTAAAATTTTGATTGAAATTATTATTTGCACTCTAAATATATTGTAATTTCAAATTTGTAGTTTTAGTTTACAATAATATTGAATATTCACTCTGGATTTCAAATATTTATTTGAGATTGCTCTGAATATGTTGTAATCTTTAAAATGTAATTGTAGTTTAAATTTACAATTACATTGTTGTTAATTAACTCTGTACAATTTAAGATTTAAGAATTTTTTCGTAAATTACAAATATTTATTTGTAAATAACACGTTTCCGTCAAAATACGTGATTTGCCTTTCTTACTTTCTTGATTTTTGTTTTATCGTGGACTAGATTCCGAAAAAGTTTTTACTATATCAGGTTAGATAACACTTTCACTGGATGGGATTTTGCTCTTCTATTTTTTGACTTCTGACATGACGTAGCTGCTTTACGAAAGAAAGCTTGCGATAGTGTAGAGTTGCATCAACAAAAAATGTCTGAATACTATGAAAATGTACATAACCCACACGTAACATTTTCAGAAGGAGATTTTGTAATGATTGGAAACATTGATACAACAGCTGGTAGTAATAAAAAATGAATCCCTAAATTCCGCGGTCCATACAAAGTGCATAAAGCATTCCCAAATGATCGATACGTAATCAGAGATATTGAAAATTGTCAGTTAACGCAAATTCCTTATGACGGTGTAATTGAAGCCTCACGTATACGTTCCTGGGTTGATTGGAGGGATTCACATGGTTTGAATTCTAGTTCAGAAATACATTTAGATTAGGTATTTTTTTAAAATAATTTTTAAATTTGATTGTACAATTCTAACGTTTACAAATTCATCGAGTCGAATAAAATGGTCAGAAAGGCCGAGTTGAAGAGTACCTGTTTTAAATTTACTTTAATTCAATAATACTATATATTTTTTTTATACATAAACTATGTTTGTCATACATAATTTTAATTTTAAGATTCATTCGAAAACTGAGAGATCAAATAAAAATAACTAATATTTCTAGATTGATTATTAATTCTGAAAAGGCCATAACAATTTCTATAAACATTTTGTATCCTTTTATGAATAGAAAGTCCTGTCTTAGCAACGACAATATAATTCAAAAAGTATTATTCCAAGCAATTTTTCTGAATGGATGCCAGGTTTGGGGGAAATATGCAAATTGTCATTATTTTATTTATTTATTTATAAGCTTATTTATTTGTTTATATTTATTTATTTAACAATTTGTTAATTTTTACTAACAAATTACTAATATACTAAAATATATTTATCAATTATCATTTAAACTTTGTTTTTGCTAACATATTTCTGAACAGATGTTTAGAAATCTTAGTTTTATTTGAATCAAAATATATCTGCCCGTTTCAATTTGAGTTGAAGGTTTTGTTTGTATTTTCCTTTAAAATTATTACTTAAATTCTATTTACAACCTAATACAAATACTAGTTCAGAAGAAAGATTTATATCAAATATCAAAACTCTGTATGTAAATTTTGCGGTAGCTTACCAAATTAACTGTTATAAAAATATTTATCTAAGGGAATTGAATAATGTTGTCGAGCTCGAATAAAGAATTTTCATTGATGATGAAAACTATGTGCTTTTGATGAAGAGTTTTTATGGAAGTACAAAGTAACGGTGAAACTACTGATTTGGAGGGCTTGAAATTGTTGGATGTGTTCTTTGTTGAGCTACATGCTTTTATCTTCAATGAAAATTTTTTCTTCTAAGAGAGACCATTTGTTGTGGATAAAGAAATGAATATGTTGCGAAACATTTTGAAATGGTTGTTACCGCATGTAAGACTTAATTTCTTGAGCGTTGTGATAAATTCATCTATGGATTCGCCTGAACCTTGTTGAACGGAAACAAAATAAAATTTTCCATTATGATGATCATAAGTTCACATGTTGTCCAGATCCTTATTAAAGGAATCAAAGATATCAAGCCTTCAAATATGAACACGATAGCACGTTTGTCAGTTTTTTGACTTAAACTCTCCCACCTAAACGGCGGAAATAGACAAGATTTATATAATATAAATGCAACAAGGATTGTATTATCACTTCATTTAACGAAACCGATAAGGCGTACTTGGATAATCTTTAAAAAAAAAGCAGCGTAGACATTCCTGTCAATGTAGCAATTTATAAAACTCAACAAAACAATATTAATAATTGCAACACATTGCCTATCAGGTTTTGTTCTACAATATAGCTGGTCTTGTAAAGAAACTTTTTTATGTAATTTTTTTTTAAATATATTTGTAAATTTCAAAGTTTCTTTAAAATTCGAAGCATTTGTTTTATCTGAGAATCTTGAAAATTATGAGAAATACTTCGTAGGTTATAAACTTAAATGGATATCTGCTACAAAAACGCTCAAATTCGGAAGAGCCAGTGGCGGATGCCTATTTGGTTATAAGAAAAGTATTAAAGTTTGTAACAACGAATGATATGATTATGCTGCAAGGATGTTACGCCGGAGATTAACTAAATTTAATACCTTTTTACTTGAATTGTAGTCATTGGAATAGAGACTTTACACTTCTTAAGAACTTTTTTTCTGAGTTCACATCCACCAATTTCATTCTCGGAGGGGATTTCAATGTGAGAACAGGCACTAGAGGAATAGTGAACTGGAACTTGATTCCTACATCGTCGATTATGTAAAGAAGATATTCAAAAGATTATACCTGTGACAGTTACTGCGCCAAATTCATTGAATTTCTTGATGATATTGGTGCATTTATTCTTATTGGCAGAGGGTTTAGTGAAAAAAATGTTATATATACTTTTGTGAGCAGTTCAGTGATTTACTATACTGTTGCCCTTCATACGCAACCACTAATTTGGTTGAAGATTTAAGTGTAGATTGTGTAACCTTCTCTGATCACATGCCATTAATTTGTTCCCTAAAATCTTCAGTAACAGCAGAAATAAAATGGTATGACCAAAGAGGTGTTACTTATTAAAATAAGCTCGAGTCACTTGTACCCTCCATCATAATACCGACAGATTCAATTGAAGAACGATACAAAGCTCCAATGCAACAAAACGTTAAGTTTGAGCCAAAAGAAACTTGGTTTGGTTTAGCTTGTTTTATAGCCAGGAAAAACGCTCTTAAACACCTTAAATCCTTCAGATAACTGAATCCGGAAACATGTCGTATAAACTACTATGATGCCAACAAAAAATATAGAATTTTATGTAAATTTCGTTAACCTTACTAGGAGTCTTGAATATGTTCATTCAGCCCGAAAGTGCTGCTTTTGATAGCATTGACAGGAATGCTCTTATTTATAAGCTATCGACTCTGAGAATATCTTCGACAATACTGGCTACTATAAATTCTCTTTACCCTCGAAGAAAGGTGTTCGTCAAGGATGTGTGCTTAGCTCTCATCTTTTCGTTCTGTTTTTAAATGATATTCATGCGGAACTTCCAATCAGTATTTTTTTAGACGGTCTTCAAATTAACGCCCTTTTATATGCGGACGATATCGTACTGTTATCACATAATCCTTCCAATTTGCAACACCTAATTGAGGGTTTTAAGACTTACTGCATTCGATGGAATCTTGAAATAAAGCTTGATGAGTCGGAAATAGTAATATTTCTTTAGTTCTTTATTAAAAAGGAATAGCATTACACAGTAAGATACAATATCTTCTTTATAGCGCAATCTTTATATATAAATTCAAATTCGTGTGCTACTTTAGAAGTGATTTAACAAAGCAAAATTTGAGAAAATGGTGGAAGAAGAACAGCGTGCGAAAAATGGTTTTACAATAATTCAGAAATAAAGGTGTGAATCAATACAAATATCTTGGCGTAGTGTTTAATTACAACATGTCTTCGAGTGAGCATCTAACAAACAGATTGGGAGCATCTAAGAATTCCTTCAATGCAACGTGGGCGATACTGCTGCGAGACAATACCGTCCAAAACTCCAAAAATTGCAGCGTTTCTTCATGAAAAGATGCTTTTTACTGCCCGAAAATACGCCTAACTATGCTCTGCACATTGAAACAGGTTTACCGAAGGGTTTTTGAACGTCACTTTAGATACATTTTTCTTTTATAGGACGAAATCTAAATCTTAGATTACCCAACATTTTATCAAAAGCCATTATAAACAAGAAAATCTTTTGGGCTAAGGAATGGTTGGATCTTTTCCATGGATGTTAGTTGGATTTTTCTTTTGACATGAATCTACTTGAATGGCCCAGCTTACATAAAATTTTCTTACTGAAAATGAAAGAAAAACACTGGACTGAATTTACAGTTAGTGCGACACATCACGATGAATATTGCAACTTGATGTACTCTGGCATACCGAACTACTTTGATGACTCCAATTCACGTGATATCATTTCCATAATTTTTAAAGCACGCTGCGGGTTCCTTAATATCAATGGAAGAATCTTCCAAGGAGATACTGATGGATGTACATTATGTAATATAGATGAATCGGAAAATACCATGCACTTTATTGGAACCTGTCCAATATTCAAAACGTACAGGAGAAATTTTCTTGGCAGCGGCATACTTTCTCATTCTCAACTTCTCAACATTCTTAATGACTACTGCTACTCAAATTTATATTACTTTTTAAAAGCGTCAATTAAATATCGCAATCTTATTATAAATGAATTTTCATAACACATGTACATAAGTAACGTAATCTACTTACTAAGCTTATATATTTTTTAAATTTCCTTTTTAACCTGACAGCCAACTTAAAGTTATTGTCAAAACTAATTTTAAACTAGCAATACTTATTTTTTGTAAAATGTTTTTGAAAATAAAATTATATATCTATCTATCTATCTATCTAGACACGATTTTGTTCTTCTCTTACACCAACCTACTCTTAATTAAAATAGTATAAGAAGTATAATTTTGGGTTGCGGAAGCTCTCAGTTATGTTTAGGACTTAAGTTATAACTATAGTTTTTACTTCAGAAAGACATTTGAAAGCCAGTTTGCAGGAAAACAAAATTAATTTGAATCGCCTGGCCCTAGTTTACATAATGTTGAGAATGGTCTAAAACTCTAAATCCACTTTTCATTGACAAGCAATAGTGACAAAATGTCTAAGTTCAATATTTGGCATGACAGTGTATACATTTTTATATTTGTTTCAAATAAATAAATTAAAAATGTTCTCCATTGAAAGCTAAGTAAGGAGCAAACCATCAAATTTAGTGCAATTAAGCATTTGCTTTAACTTCTTAGGAAAAAGTGTTCTAAATAGAAGTATTCACTTTTTGTTCTAAATTCAAAAGATTTTGATGTTGAAGTCCTGTGGTTTCAATTAGACGTATCCACATCCAACACCACACTAAACCTGTTATCAAAAATCTCTAGTCTACTAATGGATATCAGGCCTCTAACAATGTTTTTAAAAATTGTAAACATTAAATGTCATTAGCCCTTTTCAAACTCTATAAATGTTTTTCTTTCATGATATAAATGCATTTCTACATTAGAGCAACTCATAGTTTATTTATTTGTTCGTTTAAAACGATCATATGATGCAACCTTGCAATGGTGTGTTTCACTTAATCCTATACTGAATTACACACTTGCACCAGCGCGCCACTGTAAAAAAAATGTTCCACCACTAAATTTCACAACTATTTGCATTTTCATATTACTGAAGAGTCCCACTTAACCTAGAAAAAACTTTTTTTGTTCTTTAATAATAAAAGCTAACACAAACTATTGCAATCCAGCAACCGCATTAACAAGGACAACAAATCTTTGACAATCCACCCTGCAGAGTCCTTTATCAAAAAATCTAAGGCAGTAATGTCTGTTGGTAGACTTACGCGATGTTTACATTATAATATTAAAACAAAATGATCAAAAACTTACAACTGTTTTAATTGTGTCCTTAATCATAAATTCAGAATTTAGTTTTAAAGATTTCCTATACAAAAATATGTACATATACCTTGTGTAAATGAAATTCCTTGTTTCCGGATTTTTTGTAAAATTTAAATACATTTTTGCTTCGTGAAAAATAAACAAAGTTGCAAAACCAAATTCTTGCAACGTGGTAAGTCTGAATGATCCATCTTTTAAGTTTCTTAGTTTATTTTGCTAGTTGTAGGTATTCCATGCCACGCAATTTAATTCTTTTCTCAGCTCTCAAGCCGCAGTGTGCTGGATACCTTAAAAGGTTTGAAGGATATGCTGATGCGTCAACATCGTATAGAATATGGTGGGTTTACAAAATTTGCACGAATGTGTGAAGGAATGACGTTCAGTTCCTATTCATAGAACGAAATTGGCTACTCTTGAGAAGTGAAGGAAGCTCTGCCAAACAATGCCTGGCATGAGAACAAACGCTATGTGAAGGTATCTAACTGTGCCACGTTAACATTATATAATAATGTTAACAATTTTAGGGAATGAACCTCTATCTGTGTTGTACATATGTATATGTAAAGAAGAGTATTAAAAATATTTGCCTTGAATCTAAAGGTATCTTATAAGGAGGCAAGTTAAGGTATTTGAGTGCCTAAATGTGTCAGTAGATAAGTCTGCAGAGTGACAGAAATTGTGTAGGATTATAATGTGTTTTATTTGCATAACAACGAAGCAAGCTGTGTTTTCGTGTTAAAAAAATTAAATATTCAATTAAACAAAAAAAATTAGATAGAAATTGAAAATTCAAATCAAAATGGTGAAAAGTGAACTTAGTATACAAAAATAACTCTTCAATTCAAAAATGCAAGCAATCTTGAGTGTTTGGCTAATTGTTGTATAGTACGGACGTGTTTGTCGTCTTGTCTAATATGTCTGAATGTACTAAATGTAATGGCGCAATTGGCGAAAATCTCATTGCTTGTGGTATTTGATAATCATTTTGTTAGCATTTCGGAAACAGACTTCTCTTTGCTAAAAAATTGTGCAAATGTTTTCTGGACATTCCTATTGTAAATTGCTTTGTGAAAAGCAATGAAAATTAAAGATAATGTCTTTGACTAAGCCTACAAAAAGTTCTAATAAGAAACCAAGTAAAAAAAGTGGAAGAGGTAAAAGTGTTTCTGTGTCTAAAGATAATCAGAATTCGTGTGCCACCCTTCCGAATTTGCTAAACGTTAATCAGAATCCGTATACTCCCCCTCTACCTCAGTCCCATGAACAAAATTCTGCACTCCACTCGTTGCCATCTGTTTCATCTGCTAGTGAAGGTGATCATACCATGAATATGGTGGACGCACGAAAGCAATTCCATCGTTCCTTCTTCAAGAAAAGGAAATTGAACTGCCTATGCTGGGATCATCTGGAGTAACTGAGATCGCTAATCGAATTGGTGTTGATATAGATGTTACGCCTAGGAATCAAGCTATTTTTTTTTTTTTTCAAGTGTCATTGGAAGTAAAGTCAATATTGCTACTGACGAAATTGAGGTTATCCAGAACAAAAAATGATTGCATTTATCTAAGTTCAAACCTTCAGCCCAATCAATTATAAATTTAATCGCTACTAACCTTAATGCTGCCCCGCTAAATTCGAATGTTTTAAATTGTCGAAGAAAGGAACAGATGAATGTCCTATTGATAATGTTAATTTTAAATTGGTGTTCCTGCTGAACTTTATGATGCTGCATTTGATTCGAGCTGTTGGCCAGCTGGTGTTTACGTTCGTAATTTTCGGTACATTCCAACAAAACTACGTCTCACCGGAGGGGAATGTGAACTTATAGATAGTTTAAATTGATCTCCTGCTCTGCAAACTGCTGCTGATATGCTTTCTGTTTATTACCAAAATGTTGGTGGTATGCGGTATAAGACAACTGACTTTTACCTCGCTGTATCCTGCTGCTCTTATCATGCTATTGCTTTGACTGAGACATGGTTGTCTGATGATGTACTTTCTGCTGAACTATGTTGGTCTGAAGATTTGAATGTGTTCAGAAGAGAAAGATCGTTTGCAGATATACTGGATTGCGCAGAGGTGGTGGTGTGTTATTAGCTTTAAGATCTAATTTAATATGTAGAGAAGTTCCTCTTGAATTCAAAGCTGTAGAACAATTTGTGTTGAAGTAACTTTGCCTTTCTGTTTAAATTGTATTTATTTTATTATATCATACATTCCACCTGATTTGAATATAAGTGTTTATCAGATGCATATTGACAATATTCGTAATGTTTTTAGTTTAATAATAATAGTTTTTATTGTAGCCAAAAAATCACATTTCTTTCTTACCTATATTGCACATTTTTAATCTTTTTCATATAAAATGGATTTACTCTGAAACAGATCAATGTTTACTTCCTTTTAATGTCTCAAATGAACTTAAGTCGAGTTTTATTGATAATATGCTATCCTTTGATTTTAACCAACTTAATTATGTTGTAAACTTGTTAGGTCGAATCCTTGACATAGTCTTTATTAACACTGAACTAGACGCCAATTTTGTTAAGTCAGAAGCTCATATTTTTAGAAATAGTACGCATCATTATGCTTTGCAAGTAGAAGTTTTGTCAACTGAATGGGTACAAAGACAATTTAAACTTTTTTTTATGAGAGTTTTTAAGTATTTGATAGTTTAGATAAACAATTTAAGTACTTTAAGTGAAATTATATTTCTGATCTAAAATTTTAAGAATAATGGGTAGATATACATACATTGGAAATGTTTGAAAAGCTAAAATCACTTGGTTAGACACAAAGACTTAACCGGACGTGCTTAATGGCTTTGATTCTTACTTAAAATAAAGATTCGTACAGATAAAACATAAAAGGAAGAGAGGTTGAAAAAAAACTCTAAACAAAATTTTAAGGTCTGCATGTGATTCTTGTGATTCTGGGGCAAAAATAAAACAAAAAAAGAGGCTGGAATGCGACCTACACCGTTAACTTTCCATCCTGTCTTTCGATTTGTCTTGCTCAAAACTTTAACTTTAATTTTCATAACTATATTTTGTGTGAGATAAATAATTTAAAGTCCACTTTTTTGTTTTTGTAGGTTCAAAAGTTCAATTGAATTTTTCTTAAAAATTGATTTAAAATTTAGCAAAGAATGAAATCATTTTAAAGTCCTTCATTTATTCACGAGATATCGAGAATCGAAAATCAATTATTACCAATTTTGCGTACAATTTTTGTAGATCTTTATTTTTATCATTTTTTTTATACAAATTTAACTGAAAGTTAACACAATATTTTTTATAAGACTAAATTAGATTGAAGTTGGTCCTTTATATGGACGACGAAAAAAGCATACCGAACATACGGACGTACACATGTTCGTACACAAGCACGCACAGACATCTCTCTAAAAATCTTTTATTAAGACTCTAAAGACCTTGAAACGTCGATAAATGTCAAAATTTTCAATTCGACAAATCGGATCGATTACAATAACTTCTCTCTCAACAGTCTTAAAAAGTATACAACCTAGAGCCATCTTAAACGAATTAAACTTAAGAAAATACTGCTACTTGACGCATAACGGAAAGGTATGTTTTTAGAGTTTTTTCTGAACGCAAACAATATGGAAAAAGAATGGTATCACAAGGTTTTTTCAGCCGATAAAACTATTTAATTTCGGTTGCCCTGACATGTCAATCTAAATTTTTAAGAGGGCTTACATTTTTTTTTAAAGTATTTGTATGTATTTGTCTATATATATATGTATATATGAACATATCATTCCTTGTTCATAGAATAGTCTAGCTGCAAATATTTGTTTTCAGTTTTTTTGATTTATAAAAATCTGGTTCTTGATTCTTTTTCTAATTCGTAAAAATTCTGTAAGACCTCACAATGAATAAAATAAAATTTTATCTAAGGCGATAGTCGATAGTTTTCGTTATGAGCTTTTGGCTCACTTGGCTGAATTGGGTCTATAAATGCATAACGAACTTAAAGTCCAGGCTCAATGATTTATGGACCAGCTAGATGAGCTTTACCTTAATATTGTATATGGAAGGTATTTTGCCCCCTGAAAGCTCCTGGTTGGATACTTTATGGTTAATATTAAAAATAGTCCCACAAAAAAAACAGGATTATTTATATATATTTCTCTTTCTTATATTTTTCATCTACACATATATATGTATATATATAAAATAAAGTCTTGGTTATATTATCATCATTGCAGATCAACAAGAGTTAAAACGAGATGCTTTTGCCTTCAGGGCATACGAACAGCAATGTCCAGCAACCAGCAACATCATCGTCGTCATTGTCCTTACCGCAAAGTGAAAACGACTTGACGATGAGACATGCGAGAAATCATCAACAAAAACAACAACAAATGCACAATGCAACCACTGGAGACTCAATCACAGCAACAAATGGAGAGGGGCAAATACAAAGAAAGACTGTAATAGCTAAAACCTTTTCGGCTTCTAATTGGAATGAAATCGGAAGACATCTTGATGCCTTACAGAACAACCTCAAAAGTGACTGGACTGTTCATACGGGCAAAGATGGACGACTTTACTATTGCAAGTAAGAGCTACCAATTAAATATATCTAAGTATTTTATATTACACAAAAACAACATAAGTTACCTAATTTGGTGGTGCCATCCTTGAACCCGATACCTAAATCTAAATTTTTATTTCACACACGGGTAGTGCCTCTTGCGAGGAATTGACAAATCCTCCAAGAGTAATTCTTGCCTTGAAAAGTGCTATCTCAAATTAGCAAGGCGGATTAAACTTAAAACTGTAGGTCCCCTCCATCTCTGACAAAAGTACTCACACACAGGAATAGGTGAGAGTTGTAAGTCACTGGGACATGGGAAAAGGTATCGAACATACATACGCACGGACACACAGACATCTTTCTAAAAACCTTCGATTTAGATTCTAGAGACCTTAAAACGTTAAGAAATGTCCAAATTTTCAACTCCACAAATCAAAACAATTACAATAAATTTTTTTGGAAAGTACAATGTTAGCAACAAATATTAAACATTAAGGCCGATTTTGTTTACTACTGCTTTCAAAATAGTCTACAAACTGTCGTTTACAAAATAAAATGTTCATGTTATTCGGCTAATCAAATTGAAGTATTGTGTGAAAATTGTCGTTTTAGAATTGTGATTTAAAGATTCAAATATCTTCGATAGTTGGGATCTTCTATCTCCGTCATCTTATACAGAATCTAAAGCTTAATTCTCAAAAAAGAAACTAGAACCTGTTTTGACAAACTAGTTAAATATACTACCGTGATAAAAATTATTAAATTATAGAAAAATTATCAATGATTGTGGCAGAGTTTATCCTGCCACACTAAGAAAGCCCACAAAATTCGTATTCTTCGTTATCAAAGAAAGGAAATTATTTTAAACTTTAAAACGATACGCTCTTAAAAGCTCTAATTGATATTGAGCAAGCTATGATAGATCGCGAACGATCAGCCATCAATCGTAAAATCAACTTGCGTTTGAAAAAAAATGCATACAAAACCGTCAGGCTGCTTATTATAAGGAACACCCTTTGTGATATTTTAGTTTGCCAAATACAGAGTGTTCCATGGTCCTCACCACAGAAAACAACTTTGGGCTCCTCAGATCATTTTATGGGTTTATTTTCTCATTTCCGGTTCTTTTTCGTAATTAAACACTTTTTTTTATTTAAAAAAAAACAAACAAAATGTTAAAACAAGTCATCAAATATTACCTTAATTTTCGAGAATCAAAAGCTGAACTCAGCTCGTAAAAAAACGCATTTATTTTCATAGCCAAATTTTTCTTAATTTTAAACAGCTTTTCTAACTAAAAAAAGGTTTTAACGTGCCCATTTACATTTGAAAATAAATGTCAGATCTAACAAAAACTCGGAACGTCAAGAAACGTAGCAAATATTTTTGGATTTAATTTACTTTCAGAAAACGATATACGACCCCCTTTTTGGACTCACTATAGTATTTGGGATAGGTGCTAGGTTGTGTGTTAAATGCAAAGAACCTTTGCATACGCCTAACTTTCGTCGTTGAGTAATAGGACATAAGAAAAGTTAGACGAGTGCTTAAGCGTTAAAGTATACTTTATATCGTTTAAGAATTATCAAAGAGTCAATCCTAATTCTTAAACTAATTTTAAGAGTCGACTTCGAATTTTAGATGTATGATTTAATTGCTCTTAAAAGAACTGCATGGTTATCCACATATCGCCGAGATATGTGATGGACAAAAAGATATATATGAAGAAAATGTGAGAACAAAGAAATTGTCACCATATGATTTTTCATTTAAGGTTAAGGATTTTGTGGAAGCTTATTAAATGGCTGACGACGAACGTATTAAATAGCGATGATGTCCCATTATCAGAGTTGAAGAAGTCAAACTAACCGAACATACTTTGTGTAGAATTCAAAACTGCACTTCAGATTTATTCGGCCAAAACGAAACGAAGTAAACATTTTTGAAAAATGTTTTACTCCGCGGTGAATCAACTTGTTATTCGGACTCTGTTTTATGCAATTGAAAAAAGAACCAACAAAATTTTTCCTTGAAAATTTGCATTGGTATCTCACTATTTTCGGGATATCATTAGGGAATATGTGTATCTACTGGAAACAGTCAGCTGATACACACGTATTATGACGAGTCTATTGTGAAGTCGCCAAAAGAGGTAAGCCAGTGACATTTGGCTTTCTTGACAACTTTTTCACAAGTCAGATCTCATGAAAATCTTAAAAGATAAACGCTTGTAAAGAACGGGAATGGGAACGGGTACGGCTCGCGACAACCGACTTAGAAAATTCCATTTATCACTTTACAAACACATTCGACAAATAAATTGGTTTTTGTAAAATTAATTGACAACATTGTTACAATAGCCACTAATTACCATTATGATTTTTTTCGCTATTTCCTTGAGTTAAAAAAGCAACTGATTAGAAAAGCCTGTTTTGAGGAACCAACCGCTATATAAGACCTTCATAATCCCCGTTCTGCTATACGGTGCTGAAGCAATGTCTTCACAATTGCGGATGAATGCACCTTGGGTTTCTCCAAGAGAAGTTCTTTGCGTGATCTACGATTCCGTAGGCATAGCCGTTGAGTGGAGAAAAACATTTAACTTTTTAAATAGCCAGGAGAAAAAAGAGCAATGTCTAAAATGGCTGGATTATTTAGAGCGCATAGAACTGAACTGAAAGGTGCACACCATTGCAAAGTGACCTCACCAAACTTGGAGTGCGCAACTTGACAAATCTAGCTAAGCACACAGCTAGACGAAGAAGTTTGTTGGGTGAGGCCCTAATTAACATTGTAATTCATTTTTAGAAAGTTAAATGATGATGTTCTCAGAAAAAAAATTTTCAAATAGAATAAACACTACATTCTTATATTTAATAATTATTACTTTGAAAATATTTATATTTTAATCCTTATTTGGGTTTGAACAAGACGAAATATATAATGTAAAATGAAAGACAATATTTTTTTTAAATTCAAGAGTGAAGACTTCCCCAATAATAGTACAGTTGAGGCCGTGCGTATAAAAACTTATATTATGAGTCAATTTATATGGAAAACATAATTTAAATATACCAATATTGATTCAAACAAATATACCTTGATTTAAATGCGTATCCTTTTATTATTTCAGTCACATAACACAAACATCTGGTTGGCTTCCGCCCTATGACAACTGGAACCAATGTCTAGATTTACCATACGGGTGGGAGAGGGCAGTTGATTCAAAAGGACGTCATTATTTTATAAAGTAAGTTACCTTACGCGCTATACAAATGATCATAAGCTCAATCATAAACATATTATATTTACAACGTTATAAATATTATGTAATATATAAAAAATATTTATCATCAAAATAATAATCATTTGTATCAGAATTCTACATATTTGCGTGTGATAGTGTGTATTTGCAGCGCAATAAAGTTTTACCTATGTTTTAATTCACAGCCACCTGAATAAGACATCTACCTATGAGGCACCAGACTGTGTACGATGGGATGAAAATCCACCAGAGCCAAGAGTGGTAGTTCTTCAACGGAGCCAAAATATGGGCTTCGGCTTTGTTGCTGGCAGTGAACGACCTGTGATAGTCCGCTTTGTCACCGATGGCGGTCCTAGCATGAACAAGGTATGTTCACAGATAGCACAAAATATAATACTTTTTGTATGCATTTTTTTAATTCCTGCCTTAGACGATCGGCCTGTATTTGTTCTTTATATATTATAAAAAAAAAACTTATCTAATTACGAGTACATAAATACTTCTCTAAATGGCACTACTTTTATTGTTCTTAATGTTACTGTTAATCCTTTTTATCATTCTGTCCCTTTATGTAAACTTAAGCATTAACTCGGTACTTTTTTTGTAGTTAAATATTTATTTACAAAGTTCAAATGGTGGAATTTCCAGTGGGAGACAGTTATGGCTGAAACACATACACGCTTCAGCTTCGGCTTCGTCTGCGTTACGTTAGGCCTGCTTCGAGGTTGCTTTGAATGACATTTCTATTATTTCATCCCTCCAAAGAGCAAATATTTTGTTTGTTGACATTTTTTTACAGCTGATGAGCTGTCAGACAAAGCAAATGTTCAGATAATTGAACTAGAGCTTCCGTTTGGAGTCACATTACGTTACATTACGTTCTTTTCCTTACGATTGTCAAACGAAACGTGAGGTCGAAGCTTCATTGTGATAGCATGCATTGAATTCCTATGGCTGAACTAGTAAATGTGAGGCGAAGCCGAAGCTGAAGCGTGTTTGTGATTCAGCCATTAGGGTGCTGGACTGGCATGCCAGAAGTCTGGGTTCAATCCGTGCCTGTAACACTTAGCAGTTTTTTTCAGTCATCTTCGGCTTGCGGCTCCGACGTGGGACATCCAAATTTTATTTCACTCGGCAATCTGATGTTCCTTTCCATCAAAACCCCAGACTGTGTATGGCCAGTTGAACTATGTCTTGCACTTCGATACGCCATCAAAAACAGTGGAATGTTTCGATCCAAATTTCGCTGGTTATCGTCCACAACTTTGCAAATATGTTCCTTCAGGGTTCGATTGAATCGTTCGACCGCTCCATCAGATTGTGGGTGAAGTGGTGTTGTTTTTGTCTTCTTAATGTGAAGAAGCCCACACACGTCCTGCTGGAATGTTTGATTCAAAAGTCCTTTCCTGTTCGGAATGCAGTTCTAATGGAACGCAAAATCTGCTCACCCAGTTGAAGAAAATTTGGTCTGCAACTGTTTTGGCTTCTTGATTTGGAATAGCGTATGCTTCAGGTCACTTTCTGAAGTAATCCATGACGACACGAATATAACGATTTCCATTATTTGTTTCCGGAAATGGACCCGCCACGTCTACTGCAATCCTTTCGAAGGGTGCTTTGACATTATACTGCTGCTGTGATTCTTTTTGTTCGGGCCTTTGGTGGCAGCACAAGTATCGCATTTTCGGCACCACTTCTCGACATCTTCTCTTGCATGTAGCCAGTAGAATCGTTGTCGAACTTTTTCTTGCGTCTTGTTCACTCCTAGATTACCTCCCGAAACTCCATCAGGTATCTCTCACAGAACGTCCATAATCTTCGATCTCGGGAAGACTAGCTGCATTACATACGCCTTTCCAATGATTCCCATTTACGTCTAAGAACACCCTCTTAAACATGAAACGAGTCCCACTGTGCCCAATAGGCCTTCAAAATCGGACTTCTGTCGTAAATATCAATCCATTATGGTTTTTCCTGGTGTTCCTTCCTTGCGAGGATGGGTTCAATATCTAAGTCTTCTTGTTGAGCCTTCCTCAACTAGTCGTTGCTCCAGCCATATATGGCATCGGCTCTGGTTCGTTGGACAGTAACCACTTCTTTTTCTTCTTGTCGTCTGCAATGCTTGCAGTCTTGCTTATATGGTCTGTTCTTGTTGTCACGTTTCGTTTGATAAACCTGGATGTCGTTCCTGGGGCTATCTATACCAGAAACCAGCTTCTGCTCCTTAAAGTTGGTTCTTATTCGTTTTCCCGGGTGGAAAACAACTTCGAAAGCAAAGTTGTTGGTATAACTTTGACCATTTGAATTACGTCTGATTCCAAATTGTTGCCATGCGCTTTCTCTTCTCTAATCTGCACTGTCGCTATAGATATACCCAGTCTTATTTCAGTTTCAGCATAGTGCTGGTCCGCAAAACAAAACATAAAAACCGTTTTGGAATCGAATACCTTGAAAATAATGTAAAACATTACCTTGAACTTTTTTCATCATATTTAAAATAAATTGCAAACAATATTTGATAAAATGAAAAACGAATCCAATTGCCTTTCAAAAATATACCAATATGATAAATATGAATTCAATTTTTTATTGCAAGTTATTTTTGAAGTTCTGTAAGAAAAGTTATGTTATTATTTTCCATATGCTGTTATTTATAAATCGTTATTAAAAGAGTATCATGGGAAATAGAAAAAGGAAGTACAAATTGAATTGAATAAAAAAAAAAGATTTTGAGATTGTTTTTTTTTTTTTTTATTTAAAATTTCACTTTCCTCTCGTCCTTAAAAAAAATAGCTAGAATGGCAATCAGAATTCAATAGGAAATTTTAAAATATATAATGCGTTGATGGTTTGACGTGCTTCTCTTTATTCTAAAGACATACACGTATTATTTATACGCTAAATAAACGTGTTGCTTTGAAATCTTGCTTTGGGAGCAGTAAAATACCTAAATTTATGTCCTCAAGAAATAAAAAGTGGAATCTAGCAATTGGTTCTAACGAGGTAAAATTAAATTATGTAGTTCGCCGACATGGATTCATTTTGAGAAGATTCCAATGAAGCAAGTCGGTATTTGTATATACTTTTAACGCTAGTATGATCTCGATAACAACGGGTTATCTATTTGCGATTTCAAAAGTAAACGTAGATAAAAGACGTATAAAATATTTTTCTTTATGATATTTCTTTTTTATTTTAAACTTTGAACGTTTATATTACATCAATTAAATGACCACCACGCGAATTGTTTCAGGCATAGATTTTTTGGGGTAATTTCTATCACTTTTTGACACACATTGAGCGGCATCTCAGCCATAACTTGACGAATATTAGTTTTTAAGTGCTCAAGAGTTATATACTATATATATAGCAGTACGACGCCATGTGCCATAAGGCAGTTCTAATTCCTGATATTGATGCGGAATCCACATATTCGGGTCTTCGGCAACCCTTTCACTTACAGCAACTATATTTTCAATGTTACATACACAACGATGATGCACAGGCCTTACAATATCTTTAACCAATCCAATTTTTCCAATTGCTTGTGTATTATGTGAACCATAATCTCCTCTTAAAGCACGATATGTAGCTGTGGCGGTATCACTTTTTTTGTAGTAGGTTTTGACAATTTGTATGCGTTGTGCTATAGTTAAGCGATCCATTTCCGTAAATGTCCGACTTTTAACTGAAACAAAATGGTTTAACAACTTATTTTGAGAGATGTCGAATTCCAGCCCAATGCTTTTAAAACCGCAAAATGGATAACCCGTTACTATATAATGACAAAACAGTTCAAGCAAAACTGAATTTCACGTTGTACATATATAGAAAAAGGAACTCGTAACAAAAATTGTTTTTTGTTTGATGATTTTTTCTTTTACCGCAGCTTATTGACTGCTAAAATATTTCGTACAGTATTATTCTTACATCTTGTAATTACTCTTTTTGCAATATTACAACGCAACAAGAAATATGATCATAATGCGTATTTATGAAGTCCTTAGATTTACCCGCACCTTTGAGAAATGCCCTTATTGGTAATTTTTGGGAAAAATTAGACTGAAGCGAATATCTGAATTCAAATAAAGGGTGGTTGAATTTTAAATGCCAATATTAAAAGTGAACCACACCTAAAAGTTCAGTTTTTTCTACATTTCATTTGACATTTCTTAATTACAGACTAAATAATTTTGAAGTATGGAAAGATACACATACGATGATCAATATTCTAAGAAAATCATATTCAGTCATGAGATACATTTGTACCTTAGCATAGATTCGTCAATAAGCAGATGGGCAAACGTTAATCGAAGAGTGATTATCCGAAAACCAATGCACCCGCATAGCGTTGGACTGTCATGCAAGGGGTCTTGGGTTCAATCCCTGCCTCTGCCACCTTAGTTAAAAAAAATAAAAAGTTAATTTTCGCGGGTACTGCCTCTTGCGAGGAATTGACAAATCCTTCAAGAGTAATTCTTAGCATGAAAAAGTGCTTTCTCAAAAATTAGCCGTTCGGATTCGGCCTAAAATTGTAGGTCGCTTCCATTCCTGACAACAGTACTCGCACACATGAATGGTTGAGAGTTGTAAAACACTAGGCCTAGGTTGAGAGTTGTAAATCACTAGGCTTTGGTTCACAACGGACAGTTGCGCCACAAAATTTATTTATTTTTAATGCACCCACATGTTTGGTGCGGTTTATGGGTTGGTGGGCCCAGCGTTACCACTTTACTTCAATTGAAGTAGATCTACTTCTTTTTTTTCAAATAAATTTAAAATCTACTTCCTACTTCGCACCATCATCAAAATATTGAAATCTACTTCATTTTCAATATCTGGTTTTTTACCTACTTCAATTTAAAAAAAATAGACTAAATCTACTCCTTTTTTCTCTCACTCTTGTATGTAGTCTTAAGACTTTCTAGAGAATTAAAAATCGCTTGAGTTTTTGCATTTGCAGTGAAGTTACGTCTTACCTAATGTATTCTAGTGTAACCCTTTTATCATTTTCGACATTGTATATGAAAGGGCCTAAAAGGACCTTTATCATAATTTCTAGTCAAAAGGGTTGTTGAAAATGTCAAGGCCGTATTTCAATAACAACGACTTGATTTTAGAAAATAATGCCCTAATTCTCATCGTTTCACTTTTCAATAGACGAAAATTATTTACTGTTTTTGTTTCGTTTTCGAACAATCCTTAACGACGTTTTCAAAGCTTATCGATCTTTCAATAACAAATTTACATAGTTTGATTTTGTAAATATCTTTATCTATCATAGGTACATATAGGGCCTGTATGGCAAGTTTTGCATTCGTAATCTCGAATTCGAGATTTTAATCAAAAATGACATTACGATGGTAGAGATGACGAAAAAAGTGGTCCCGATGTTTTCAAACTAAAAATAACAGTAGTTTCAATACAAATTTGTACGGTCAAAAATCGATACTTCGATTTTTTTTTTCAAAAACAAACCGATAGATGTTTTTAAATTCTTTCTAAAATTTGTGTTCTTAGTTTAGCTTCTTTCAATATAAAAATATATAAAGGCTATCCCATCCCAGCTAGAACAGTTATTTTGCTTTTAAGTTTTCTCAAGAACTAAACTGCCAAAAATTATTGGGTTTATTTTTAATTTAAAAACAAATATTATTTTTTTCGAAATTTGATTTCTTGAAAATGGGTTATCATTTTTTACAAAATTGAAATGCCAGTCGTCTAATAATAAGTTTAAAATTATATACATACCAAAAATATTATTAAACTAAAATTCAAAAACGATTTTCAAACGCAAATTTAAAAAAAAAATATTTTTTCTCGAGAAATCAAATGGCATTTACATTTTTGAAAACAAACCTTTTTGCAGGTACATTTTAATTCAATACAGGAAATAGTTTTACACAGACATTTTTAAATACATGAGCGAGTTCATGCGAACTAGTCGTGCATTTTCTTTTTTTTCTTTTTGTTAATGTTTTAAGTTGTGCCCTAGTCTTATTATGGATTTGATTGTTTGTTTTCAATATAAAAAGATATTTTCAAGTTGTCCAAAAACAAAGATAAAATGTTTGTTGATGTACTAAAATTGTATTACGATTACAATAACTATTTCTTTAAGAACTCGTCCTTTGCAATAAAAACATTATAAAGTCATTTGATATGACCAACACGAACCCAATCTTTGCTTTTTCGTTGCTAACAACCAAGATTTAATTTAAGAAATGTTACATTAACAATTGAAGTACATGATAATTATATTTTTTTCTACTTTTATATTGAAATAATATAATTTAAAAATATGTAGAATAATATGAAAAAGTAAATTTTTGAAATCTACTTCCATTTTCCTCAATCTACTTCACTTTTTTCCTAAAATTTACTTCCACTTTTTTTTTGAGAAGTGGTAACGCTCTTGGTGCCATCATCTGACAGTTATTGTGAATGATGTTCGCTATCGTGAGATGATAACGAACTTTTTATGGCCCATATCGGAAGGTTTAGATGTGGACGATTATTGGCTTCAACAGGACAATGATAGATCATGGAATTTCACACTGTTAGTTGGATACGATAATTCGGCACATTAACGACATAAAACCTCTATTATTCTTTTGCGTCATCAAAAATTGGACCATATCTTGTGGAGGTGGCTGATATTTTGTTCCATACCAATATTTTAATGATAAAAAGAAATTACAATAATGTCTTTAATAATTTGTGTTTTATTCAAAATCAGCATCGCACCTTAAAATTTAACCACCCATTATAATCAAAATAACTATGGCAAATCTGTTTTCTGCTCCTAAAGATACAAATTTCTTAGATACCCTTATGGGTTTTTTATGATTTTTTTTATTTTTAGTAACGTTTTTTTTTTCTTACATTTTTTAGCTTCTACCTGGTGATCAAATACTTGCTGTTAACGGCGAAGATGTAAGAGAGGCTCCAAGGGATCGAGTTATACAATTAGTACGTGTTTGTGAATCACAAGTCACCTTAGAAGTTTGTCAACCAGCGAATCATCCGGTTCCTGGTCGAAAATCTACATTATTATCAGCAGGAAAACGAGCGAAGTTACGTTCTCGTCCTAGTCGTGTGCGTTTTGCTGAAAGTGTATGTGTTAATGGAGCTCCTTTATTCCCCGTAAGTTTTTACTATTATATAATTACAATCAACAATTACAACTGTCTTCAGGAAATGTCATCACCTCAATCCCTCGATCGCATAAGTAATGACACTCCATGTAAAGATCTTAAATGTTCAAACGAATCCGCCCTGTAAATCCCGTTTGTTAAAAAGCAATTCCGATGTTTTTTATCCAAAACGTTTAACGTTTGACACTCGGTAGGCGTGTACGTTTTGAAGCCAACCTATCAGCAACTTCTGGTTGGTGCGTTGGTTTTTCTTTTAAATCAACCTGTTGCAAACACACACAAATCATAAGCGTAAATCGTCTTTGAAAATCTAGAAACAATTGAACAAAAATATAGTAATATGATTGCAATTGTTAACTAATGCGTGTGTTGGCTAGTTTTCATCAATGTTACCTGACATAAAAAGCCTTCAATAATACTTGATAGTGTGTAGAGCTTTTATAAGTACTTTTCGCCGATATCAAATTCACACCACCCTTGGATTATTTGTCCATTCCACGCAAAAGGCAGTATCCATTAAAACATAACAATTAAACCCAAACCTCTGTTGTGATAGTTATATGTACATACATATTAATAAATCACACCAAAAAACTTTTAACTCGCCTTTGCATAAAAACACCTCTGTTCCATCTGCACAAAAACGACAAGAAAATAAAATTTCTTGTACCTACACAAAAAGTGCATTCGTACGTTTTTAAGACATAGGGTAGAGTCTAAATAGAATAGGGGCCCTACTTTGTACTTTGTTTGGAAGTTCCGAAAGCAAATATTTTTGAAGTGACAATTCCGAAAGCGTTTTCGAATCGAGTCTCGAATGGATCTTATGTGATTTCGTTCTCAAGTATTGGTACGATTAATATTGCATTTGTGTCTCGATGGCTGTCTTCGTTGAGTGTTGTGCATTTGGAATCATTTATTTTCATTGGGGAAACAAATCAATCTGTTACGGTTGATATTATTTAGTTTCAAGCATGAAAATGAACTAACTGAGCTTATTTTGCAAGAGAAAACAATAGAAAAGATAAATAAGTTTTACTATGTTAACAACAAAGGTTTATCTCAGTTTAGAATAAATACATTTTGTTGGTGTTTCTACCGCCAAGAAGATTTAAAATTGATTAAGTTTAACAGCACTTTCTAAAATGCAAATGGTGTTTCGATGTTTCTTATGAAGTTTAAGTGAGATAGTTTGATTGATTCGTGTTAAACCATGAAGAACTAGATAGTAGATAGCGTATTTTTTTTAATTTGATTAAAATAAAACTATATTTTTTTGTACACAAACATGCAAATAAACAGACCATAATGCATTATCTGTAAAACCAACTCAGGTTTTTCTTCGAAAATTTTCACTCGACTCCGATCCCCGACCAGAATCGAGTCGAATCAAGCTCATTTCAACTCTATTGAGGTATGTAAACAATTAAAGCGAGCTTCAAGTCCGCTTCAACACCAAATGTTAATGTAGTAATCTACGAACAAAGCTGCAATTGTTAAATTAACTTTTTTCATAGAACCTCAATTTCCAGATGTTTTCTAAACATTTCTTTTTGAAAATTGTCCATTTTATTAATTTAGTTAGTTATTTTTTTTTTTTTTGCTTAAGTTAATTTTAACTTTTGATTTTCACAAAACTTTCTTCTATTTGTGTTTTTTTATTATTATTATACTGACAGGTCTTCTTTAATTTGTACCAATTTTTAAATGCAAAAATCTGGCTACTGCCGATGTGTTTTCTTGGGAATTTTCTACTATAATATCTATAGAATGCCGAAAAAAACACGCGTAATAATAAATTTTAATCTTTTCCAACAATAAAATGTTATCTTTTATCACACATTTCCATATAATGTCCCTCATAATTTGTCTCTCAACTCGCTCTTTATTGCTTTCGGTATCCATCCAAAGAGCTACTGAATCCATTAGATTTTTTTATAATAATAATGTTTGTATAAATTCTTTCTTTAAAAATACTAATTTTCTCTTGACTGCAAAATTTGTTTGTTATGATTCCTCGATTAAACAGACCTCGTGGGAAATTATTCGATACTTGAAAAAAAATATAAACCAATAAAAGGGAAAAAGTATTTAGTTCTATTTTTTCCGTCTCGAATGCCTTGCTAAGTACGAAAGCTGATTCGGGACGAAAATCACTTTTGAATAGAGTTTTCTTTCGAAACGATTTAAATGTTAAGCGGAGGAAACACCGCACGTACATCAACTTCTACAGCCTCTGTTAAAAAAAAATTTCTACTGGTATTGTCATCATTAATATTGGCTTTAATAATGTCACTGGAAATTTTCATGGATCCTTCTCTCCATATATTTTTTCACAAGTCGTATGCTTTCAAAATTCCGAATTTTGGCATGTTTATAACGATGGCAAAGAAGACCAAGCTTGGTATTGCAAAAGTCTTAAAGGAAACTTCTTCTTTAAACTTGAACTTTATAGGCCTTTAACCACATTTGTTTTGTTTCTGTTTTAATATAAAATAACATATTTTTCAAAATATAAAATTGTGTCTTTACTCCGAGAATTATTGGTTTTCCATTGATATAGTATGGTATTGGGTTAGGTGCGATGTTGGGTATATGCATAGTTTCTGTGTTTCCTTAAAAAGATATCGTGGTCACCCTACTTATAGGAATACATAATTTATTATACTATAGTTCAATTTGTCTCCTTTATCAACAGCCTTCAGCATTTTCCCTTGGTGACATCTGTGTTCCTCCAATGGCAAATGTGCTCAAAGTGTTCCTTGAAAATGGTCAAACGAAATCATTTAAATATGATGCCACAACAACTGTACAGGTAAATAACAAAATCAACATTAAGACAACTCTTCTTTATTTATTTAAGCAAGCAAAATTATCCATTTACAAAAATATTATTTTGTATTTAAACATTTTAATTAACATTTTTTTCAGGATGTCGTATCATCGCTCAATGATAAGTTATACCTGACAGCTGGGGAACACTTCAGTCTCGTATTGGAACATGTGAAAAGTCTGAAGAGAAATAAATTGACTCTTTTGGATCCAGAAGAATCGCTAGCCAGGGTAAGCTAAATTAGTTTATTTTTACAAATTTACATATGTATCTGTCAATAAAAATATGGGAGTAGAGAATCGAATATGATTATTTGACGATATGACAGTGCAAGAAACACAGCTCATTGGGATTGGGCCCTTTTTCAAATGGATCAGCTCATGCAATTAATGTAAAGGATATGAGGACGAGGAGACGGAGAAAGATACCTACCACTTACTATGAGAATGGCAGAATATTTATTGACGCTCTTTGCGAAGCAACGTCTCGTCCTTGCTACCATAAGACATTCTAAAAAAAAAAATAAGGGAAGTTTTAAACAATAAGCGAGGTCTGGAAATATCAAGGAAGTTGTAGAAATTTCTTGAAATCAAGGGCGGTCGTGAAATATCAAGGCAGCTCTTAAAGTTTTAAAAAAATAACGGAGGTATAGAAATATCAAGTAAGGGGTGGAATCGGCTGAGTTGTAATAATTGACAATAATTGTCAAATTGACTATCATCTGTCTGTGTAATATGATTCAAATCAATTCAATTTGAATGAACAATTTCAGATTAAAACAATGATTCCTATAAAAAATCAAAATAAAACTATCAAATTGGCTGTATTTTAATAACATTCTTACTTCTCTTGTGTTTTTTTGAACGTGTCGTGAGGTATCTAAGAAAATTTTGCATTCGTTTGTGTAAACGTCTGATTTCCGTCTATTCGGAAACGACATATTTGGTGGAAAATGACTATCAAACCTTTTTGAGCTGATTCCACCCAGGTCTTCAAATATCTAGGAAGCTTTACAAATATCAAGGGGTTTACAAATACAAAGGAACGTGAAGGAAGGTCTTGAATTACCTAGAGAGTTTTTCAAATGCTAAGGGGGGTCTGGAAATATCATGGGAGGACTTGAAATATCACGGATGGTCAAAACAAGTCTTGAAATATCGATTGAGTTTTTGAAGTAACAAGGTCTGAAAATATTTTGACTGCAGCCCAAATGTACTTAATTTTTAAAAATTTTCAATGAATAATAAAAAGAGAACCAAGTTATGAAAATTGTTATTTCATTCGTAAAAAAACATTTTTTATACGACGAATATTTATGAAAATATTACGTTATACATTTTTAACTTTTACTTAATTTCTATTACAGATAGCAGCACGTCCTGGTGCTCATAAGTTGCGTTGCCTTTTTCGTGTAACTTTTGTGCCGATTTCAGCAGCTGAATTGGCCCAAAAAGATCTAAACACTGTCGACTATTTGTATATGCAGTGTTGTAACGATGTAACACAAGAACGATTCGCTCCCGAATTGCAACCCGAAGTAGCGTTACGTCTTGCAGCTTTGCAAATGCATCAACATGCGTTGGCAAATAGCGTTTCACCAGCAAAACTAACCGTAAAGGTTGTAGAGTAAGTTTATTAATAACACATAATCTAAATAATGTTTATCAAGATTATTTTTATAGACGAGAATTTGGATTGGAACGTTTTGTGCCTTCATCACTTTTCGATGGAATGAAACGAAAAGAACTGAGACGTCTGATTGCACACTTCCTTAAATTAAATGCTCAAATGACTGGATCGTCAACAAAAATGCTAACACAGCTTCAAGTGAGTCTCGTTTTTTACTTTTTAATTGTATGAAGCAGGCATATACTCATGAAGATGATTTTACTGACCAGTTTGAAGATTCAAAGTAAGATTTTCCGTCGGTCCAGTGACCTTTTTGATTTTAAATGAAATTATAATTTAATTTTAATTAAATTCAATTTTGCCTTATTCTTATCTTATCTTATTTCAATCATCGAAGGCATACTTTCTAATGATCAAAAAAAACTTGAATTTTTTCGTAGAGCAGCGGGTTGTCAACTGGAATAACAACATTTCTTGGCGTACAAAAATCTGCAGGCACAGACAGTATTCTTTCTATTGTTCTGAAGAGCAACACCGCTTCGTAAGCTTTTCCATCTCTCCTACTCTTCTGTTCTCTTTCCGAGCAATTGGAAAACAGCATTTGTCCATCCTGTTCCCAAAAAAAGGCGAAACATTCTACCCCTCTAACTCAAGTCCCTTCTCTCCAAGGCCATGAAAACGATAATTAATTATAAGCTCAAGAAATATATCGAAGAACGGAAGCTTCTTAATGATCTGGTGATCTCAAGGTTTATTTCACCAAACAGTGGAACAAATGGGTACATCCTGGTACTTGATGTTTCAAAGGCATCTTATACCCAATTTCATCAACAACTTTTATGCCCAATTTCATAAACAACTTTTAAACATTTAACAAGATTTTAAACTGTAAAATGGGATATTTTGGTTTCACCAAGCGTTTTTAATGTAAATAAGCTTTTAAACCCCTTTTAAATCTAAATGCCCGTTTTTGGCTCATTAAATTTTAAAAGTGTAATTAAAAAATGAAAATGACAGGTTGACAGCTGATGTTTTACTTCGTAAAATGTTTATTCTCAATATTTTTAGATACGGAATGAATAGGTTAACCAATTCAACATTGCATTACTATTTATAATATTATTTTTATGATTTTAATTTTTAATTCGAATATTAGATTCGTCATCTTCATCTGACGAAGAAGAACATCATATATAGTTATACGCCACCATCCAAGCCACACGATTACTCAAACGTTTATTTTTGATTTGTTTACTCTGTTGTATTTTGAGATTCTTGTCATTTATTTCAACATATAATGCTTTCTCATTTTTCCTCACACAATTCGATGTATAGAAAGAAAAAAGAGGTTTTCTTTTTACAGGGTTGTGAGGAGAACTCTATTTTAACAAAAATATCCCTGAAATTTCCCATTTTTAGCGTGGTGAAACTGAACAAATTTATCTGATTTCAAAATGAGGTTCTGACTTTCCAAAGCATCTGTGGATCAGTTGTTGAGTTTGTTTGGTTATCATTTGGAGCATAAAACTAACCGAAATAAACCCGTCGGTGCGTTAAATCAAGTGCTTATTACTTTCCGATTTTATGCCACAGGATCTTTCAAAATCTGCGTCGGAGATATGATTAATATCCCAAAAACAATTGTTTGCCGCATCGCACGAAAAGTAACTCACCATATAGCATTAATGTAATGTCATTTATTTCAACACATAATGGTTTCTCATTTTTTTCTTACACAATTCGCTTAATAAAAAGTAAAAAGGGGTTTTATTTCTATAGGGTTGTGGAGAGAACTCTTTTTTAACAAAAATATCCCTGAAATTTTCCACTTTAAGCTTGGTGGAACTGAACAAATTTAAAGGCCTGATAAAATTTAAAAAGCTTTTAGATAAAAGTGCTTTTAGTGTTTGTTTATGAAATCGGACATTAGTGTCTTACCAAAAATGCGTGCTTTTGGCATTAATGAACCTCTTCTTCGTTGGATTAAAAACCAGGTACCTTTCGAGGGAATTGTATTGCTCCGTTTTATCTCCGTCTCTCTTCCTTATATTCATAAATGATCTCTTGTCTGCCATTTCTAATACATTAAACTGTTTCGCAGAAGACAATACCCTAAGCTTTTCACAATTGTTTCTAGATTTGCATCCTTGTCCTTCGCATGTGGACTACCGCTGCAGCATACAATATACTCATTCAATTCTGATCTTGACAGCATTGTCCAATGGGTAATCAAAAACCGTGTAGAAGTTAATGCTTCAAAAACTCAATGCTGTCTCCTGTCGCTAAAGCGTAACACACACCCCATGCCGATCCTGGCACTTGTATCCAGGAAAATAATCTACTTTTATTTCAGTAGGTACTCGGTATGTGTATCACTGATCACATCTTATGGAATGCTCACATATTCGACATTGCCAAAAATGCTGTTAGGTGCTTAGGATTTCTCTGGCGGTGCAAGACATTTTTCTCCCCTTTTGATCTAGCTGTAATTTACAAAGCCTTCATCCGTCCAAAGCTTGAATATAACTCGCATATTTGGTGCCCCTAAAACAAATTAAGATATAATTATAAAAAAGGCTAACCGAAATATCTACATCGCTAGAACAAGGCAGCAATGTTTTATGCCTTTCGTTGTTTTATCGACATTTTTACAATGTTCTGTCGAATTAGTCAGTTGCATTCCAGGAATGCTCATCAGTTTACCCTTGAGATCGATGTCAAGCGTACTGTCAAGTGTCATCCCTGCATTTTTTTCCAAACTTTACATCCCTGTCATACAACTGTTATGTCGTCTCTCTTCAAGAGACGAATAGAAATTAGAAAGTAGTCAGTCGGGAACAAGATCTAACAAAGGAAGGACAATAAAAAGGAATATTCTATCTGAGATTAACTAATAATTTTTATTTTGGTGAATTCGGTTAATTTCCTGACACAAGCATAGAGATTCTTTCTAAACTTTCCTTTGACAACTCTGTTTTTCCCTTATACTTTGATGTTCAGAACTTTAAGAACAATGTGCACCGGTATCTACTCTTTGATCCTTCCCTATTTTCCTTTTTTTTTTCTTATTAAAATATAAAGGGGATTAATAACACCTTGAGTGCCTGTTAATTATAAAATAAAAAAATCAATTTAATGATTTTATATTCTGTTAGACTGCACTTTCAGAGCAGTAGCAAATCAAAATGCTCAGCTGATTTTCTTCATGACCACGCAGTTATTTTTTGTTGAAATTCAATTTATGGTGATTGAAAATAAAACATTCTTCGTCTATAGCTTTATAACAGTCAGCTAGACGTCAATAAAAAAAAAAACTTAAAAACAACTCCAAATAACATGTCATTTGTTCAAATCATATTACCACCAAGAAAAAAAAACACCTTTTGTGCACAAGTTGATTTCTTTGACTCTTCTTGCACTTTTTTCATCTAGAAAATATATGTAGATATTTAATGAAGGACCAATACCAACATGTATTTATATTTAAGAAAAAAAATGTTTAAGGATATTTTTCAAAAAGTAATATATTCTTGCTACGGTCTTGGTTATATACTCAATCAAGATTCTTCAAATAATGAACATTTTACAACCTTTTTTACTTAGCACTTTATTATCTAAGTACATTATATAAAGCTATATTTAAATGTATATAAGTAAAGTATAGCAAGACTTCAGGTGGCGTAGATGGAACGTGTTTACAACAATAGCATCCTGTCGTTCATTTCTTTTGATTAATGTACTCGATACAATCTTTTATTATGAAGTATCTTTTTTTCTTCTATACTTTCAGGCGAAAATCCACTACCTTGATATAATATCCGGTCTACCTAGCTATGGAGCCAAATGCTTTAGCACGAACCAAAGAGAAGGTGTCGAACGAGTACTTTTGGTGAGTCCACGATTCGGTCTCAGCCAGATTGCAGGTCTTCGAAATTCAGTGGTAAGTATACTCCAAAACCTGCTTATTGTTTTATTGTTATATTTCTTTTATTAAATAAGAAAGCAAATTAATACAAATACATACATAGATTTAATTTCAAATTACTTTACTGATTTTAAAATCGGAGAGGTTGTATTTGTCGGCTGTAAAAATGTATTTTATACAAACATACATACTAAGTTTGGGAATTTCCAATTTTTGAATGGTACAAATCACCGTATTTTCCTATTAAACGATGGGTTCAACGAAGCAATTTATGTTTTTCCCAATGTAATTGCATTTACTATGGTAAACTTGGTCACTATCTCGCTTTATGGAAATAAAATAAAACCTTGTACCACAAATTTTCATCTTGCTTATAACATCAATTTTCAGAAGTTTCAATGTGTTTTATAACTGTTTTTGAACTAAAGTTTGTTTTGAGTAATTGGTAAATACGTAATGGATGATCGCATTTAAATTTAATTTTAAGTTTACTTTTTAAATGTTTTTATTGTCAAACAATATAGAATTAGAGCACGTCACTTTTAAGCCAAAAAAAAAAAAAAAAAACAAAAAATATAAAAAAATAAAGAGGAAATTTAAAAATTCAAGTTTGTATGCATTTCTTAATGCAAAAGAATATCTACATACAGTGGCTCCAACGCATAATCGGACAATAGTTTCATTTATATAAAATGGGCTGTAACTAAAGAAAAAAAAAACCGCTATGTATATTTTTTCGCTCTTATTTACTTACTTATCCAAAAAACAACAAAAAAAAAAACTAAACATTTTCAAATGTAAACGGTTAATTCAAAGAGTAAAGCTAAATAAAACCAGGGGCCTTACTATGTAACTCCATTCTGCAATAAAATTGCTCGAATTCGAAAAATTGGTACTATGTATCTATTTCACTACTTTCGAATCAAGGAAAATGGAATTATTCTTGAAGTGCCACTATGTTCTTATGAACTTTCGAATAAACGAGGAACTACGCAACTCGAAAGTAGAATTCAAAGCAAGAAAAATAATCACTCTACATCAAATGTGTTTGTGAGCTAAGTTTTTTTTGTCAAAGTGTAAGTAAAATGTTAAATATGAGCTGCATCTACCAGAGGGAATTCGTGATAGTTGTAAAAAAAGCGTTTCGAATTTCGTTTCTCTTTCTTATTCATTTTAAAATTCATCATCAGCGGACACATGGCTCTTTCTATTGAAGTCAAAACTTCGGCTAGTATTTTTGATATGGTTTGCTGTGCAATTCCAGCGTTCTTGTCACCACTGATTTGGTTTTGGTACCCTCCTGTTGCCAAAAAAAATAAATTCTACTTAATGATAATCGGAATAGCATTTTGTCTTCTGCAAGTAGTCCTGTCGGATGATATAGTGTTAAGTAAGTACATACATATGTAAATCCGTCTTTATAAAAACGATAGCTCTTAACAAAACAAAAACAAAAGTATACATATGTACATATATTTTTTATGAATAATGCGTTCAAATATTCTACCGTAAACGTATTCTACCGTTTATGTACAAACCTTTTCTCATTCAGCTCCATTATTTTGGAATTATTTCTTATTTTTCTACATTCAATTTGCTAGTGCAGTTCTTCATTTCCTTGCAAATTGAACCCAATGGTTGAGAGTTGTCAGTCACAAGCCCCTAGTTCTCAAACGGACTGATGCGCCACCCAATTATTATTTTTATTAATAAATCAATTAGTGACTTCTGACTTTAAAAAATTCAATTCATAAGCTACTACTACTGAATTAAAAAAATAAATCAGAACTTACTGAGTGACTTCGGTCAGTATTTCAGCCATAACTTGACAAATGTTGGTTTTTAAGTGATCAAGAGTTAAAGGCTTATCTATATAAACACGGTCTTTCGCGTAGCCCTACAAAAAAAGTCCAGCGGTGTCAAATCACATGATCTCGGTGGCCAGTTGATATCGCCACGCCGATAAATTACGCAGCCATGGACTAAAGTCATGCTGGTAAGGGCCTATGAGATTGTTGACGTTGGGCCTTACCTACCTGACACCGGAACTCGGTTCGTCGTCGACGTCATTCAGTCTGAAGAAGTGGTCTTTCCATACCCTCAGCATTGACTGTAATGTGAGGATTGTTGGTGCATACTGCATGTGTGACATGTTGTGGGTAACATTATTGTTATTGTCACAACAGATGTGAATTACTAAACATTTATTTACTCAAAATAACATTTGACATTAACGCTTGTTTTTTTACATTTTACGGGTCAGATGTCAGTTTTCTCTTTTCAGAAATATGATCGTTTTCGTTTTTGATGTCAAGAATCTTGGAATACAATTTTTATGATTCAATGCTTTTATGATTGAAAGCTTACACTTTTCATTTTATACATTTTGTAAAAAGGCAACGCATAAATAACCTTTATGTCAAATAATACGTGAGATAATAAAGCCTTGAAAATTAAATAAAAAATTTAAGTGTGGTGCCTATGGCGTGTTGGTTAGTGTGTAGGAGTGTAATGCTAGGTCTGCCTGTACCTCTTGCAAAAAATTGACAAATTTTCCCAAAGTAATGCTTGTCATGGAATGTGCTTTCTAAGCCGTTCGAATTTAGCATAAAAACTGTAGGTCCATTTTTAAACAAAAGCACTTTCACTATAATTTTTATTTTAAACCCTTTAACCAATAATACAATTTTCTTTAATTTCAGCCACAGCCAATTTCATCTATTGAAGATTTGACTCAAGTGATTGTTAATCGTGAGGACGATATTACATGTTCAGTTGGGGTATTCATGGTTGGTGATAGGATTGCTAAATTTTCAATGGAAGATCGGGATGCATGTGAATTTTCACTAGTTCTTTCTGGCTATTACCGTTTGCTTACAGGTATTTTCTTTTTTTTTTAAATTAATGTACACTTTTGCTACCATAATATCGAACTTATAATTTAATTTAGGGAAAGACCTTCCTGTTGATAGGGAACGTGAGCAATATGACGAAGACAATGCACCATCCTATCTTGCTCAGCACACGGTTTTGCCATCAACATGGAGTTACCTTCTGCCATTCCATAATCGTGCGCATAGTATAAACTTTTTGATGCCACCACCATACCATTCGGTGAAGCAACTTTCTATTTCATCTAAAGAATCAGCTCTATCCAATGCTGCGACTACAGCAATAACAAGACCATTATCTAGTCCCAAGAACAGTGATGGTAATTTGGAAGAAAATATGAGGGACACAACAATTGGCGATCGGTGTGACCGCAATATGAATACTACTACTTTAGCTAGCAATAACCACAAATCGCAGCAAATGTTGGCAACAAATGGAAGACCGGGACATCATCCTGTGCCAAACACACTTGATTTAGACATTCACAGTGTTATGGCAATTGACCTGGTCGAAGATTCAAAGGACTCTGGACTGAGTGATAGTAGTGGTGGTGGAAGTAGTTCGGCGATGTATTACCCAGCATCGAATGGATTGATTGAAGCTCGTAACGAAGAGGTTCTTCGACGAGTTGCTGAAATGCAAAAAATGGTTGAAAATTCTGAACAGTACTTGAACGAGCACGGTGAGCTCATAGATGATGAATATGAAACTGCTACAAAAGAAGGATATATGAGTTGCCAACAATCACGAAAAAATGGCGGCAGTGCATACTCATCCAACCTTAGTGTAGAAGGTGGGACAATTGAATTCGTTGATAGCGACTGTGATAGTCTGAACAGTAGTAAGGTATCATCGAATGAAGATGCACCTCCACCGGGAGCATTAAAGCACAGTGACTCGTTGGTCCTTCTGGCAGAAGCAATTAATCAAGATTTAAGTGGCATTACAAAAGGTTTGAATTCAATTGGTACTAGTAATAATCAAGGCTTGGATAGCGGTGTGGTGAGTCAAAACGAATCAACACCCAAACCATCTAGGAAAATGAATGGCTTAAGTCAGCTCTTGATTGATTTACAAGCTTTAGGACATGATTTTTCTCAAAGTGAAAGCGATTCGGAGTCCATTCATACCCCGAGCACATCTCCTACGCAGAAACGACGTCCTCAAACTCAGCAAAACAAAAAGAACTTATATAGGACAAGTTTTGGCCTTCATAGTCCAGACGGAAGTTCCATAAGAACAGAAGATAAGGACTATAACCTCAAGGAATACCTTAAACAGCTTAAAGAATACAGCAAGATAGACAGTAACAATCAAGACACTGATCTTGCAGCAAAGAAATTATCTGAAATTTATGGTTTTGAGATAGGAGAAGACACATTTATAGAGACTGACCCAGACTTAATAGATCTACGCGCTATTCCACCACCCCAAACGCCAGATGAACTTGATTCCTTATCAATTTTAAATGCTGCTCCAAGAGGATTTGACGATGGGAGTTCTAGCAATCGTAGTGAAAATAGTGATGCTGATTTGGATACGTTTTTAGCGAAGGTTGTTGTAGCACCCCCAACACATAAGACAACTCCTGCAAAAGAACTTACACCTGAGGAAATTATGTCATTTATCATTCCTCCCCCACCAAATATTGAAGAACAGGCACAAAAGCCCGAGAGTAGTGAATTCGCTCATGAATTACAGGAATCTCTGTATAGTAATTCAAAAGACATTGCTTTAGAAAACCAGACCAGTGAAACTACCAATGTCAAAATAATGAAAAATGCAAATGTACCCCATGTCATAGAATATGCTACAGTAGAACGAAAAGGAACGTTTTCTTGCTGTGCGAAAAGCAAAAAAGAGGAAACATCAGTTAATGTCCCTGAAGCTTCAACTAATGCTCCTAACACTGCACTTGTGTTGCCGCCGAGACGCTGTACACACTCTGAAAATTCAAGTCCACCGGCACGACCTCCTAAGAGCGCTGAACTACAGAGCCGATACTCTCCTAAAAAACAAATTTCTTTCGAAGTTAAACGTGAAGGGGTAAATTTATTGGATAAAAGTCCATTTCCTCCTGTAATACCGCCACGGAGTGAAGACCGGAGTCTATCACCTGTGGTGAGTTTTCCTCCTAAAAAACCACCTCTGCCTCCAATAGCTTCGCGTCCATTTATTCGTGCAGTACATCCTTTACCTTTACCGACCCGACCTACCCAAAGCAATTCGGCTGCTAGATTGGCTGCAATCGGATCACTTCATCTTCATCGTAATCCAAGTGCGTATATTGATATCGATAGAGGATTTAATGTAACAAAGACCACAAATGATCAGAATCGATTTAATGGACATTATCGTTCTAATAGCGACTGTCCTCCAGTTTGCCTTAAAAATCCCTCCCCCAGCAAAAAGCCACAACTTACTCTTTTGTCTTCTCCACAAATGTCCCGCAAATTTACAAATATTCCAACACAATCTGACAGACTTATTAACAAAAATGGTTACGTTATCGATGTTCAGGCTCTTCTGGCAAAGACTGATGTTGCAATGGCCGGATTGTTGGTCAAATTAGATCAAGTGGCTGCTCTATGTACAGTTGCTCAAGCTGCTGGGGGAGGTTCGCACATCAACGAAGAAAAATTCCAAAGAGCACGCGAAGAACTTACAGAGCAAACATTGTGTCTTGTGACAGCATCCAAGTTACTAGTTGTGGCTATGTCTGATATGACATTGGTCACATTACCCGAACATTTAACTTCGTGTTTGACAGCATTACGTAGAATAACGGAATTGACACAGGACATGACAAAGCATACATCATCACCCCTTCAAACAAGAAATATTGTTCTCAAAGTTCACGACGTATCATCGAGTTTCAGAGAACTAGTTCAAGCTCAGATAGGACCCTTGGGTGCGGGACAACTAGCTTTGCAGGCTGAGTGCCTAGCAAATGTGCTGGCAACTTTGCTTCGTAGTTTAAGAGTATTCTCGCCATAACAATGTTAAATCGAATTTAAATTTTTATTTATGTAGGTAGGTTACAAGTTGAATTGAGAAGTACAATAAAAGAAACTCGTAAATTGTTATATAGAAAGTTAGTTTCTTAATTTTGGAAGCTAGTTTTCTTTTAAATAAGTAAGAATGTATGTTTAAGTTGAAAGCCTGTACTATACCCTACACTAATTTATAAAATCTCTATTTAAAAGCTCTACACTATTTGAGATAAAAGCATGAGTATGGATCATGCAGGGTTTCCGATGGGAAATCTATGCTTTCAAACGTGAAGAAAAGGAAAAGTTGAAGTGTTGATAAATTGTTTTTTATTAGGAAGAAGTATGCTATTTTAGGCTTGGCTGAACATTGTTAGTTTCAAAGCGGATATTTTCTTTAAGCTCCCTCATGGGTCATAGATTATTATTGTGTGTGCAATACCCCCCAAAAATATCAGAAACCATGGGATGCCTGCAAAGCAGCTAATCATCTTTTCTGTTAAGTGGTTGCTGAGCAACATCTACGCCATTGTAAATATTGCGGTATAAAGAGTTAAGCCATATTGTTAAAACCAAGTGTGTGAAGAGCATAAGGAACGTCATCGTGAATTGGAATAATATTAATCTCTGATCATGTACCCACAATTTGAACAATTCACATTTATCGACTATTTTCTAGAATACGGAGCACCTCGCTTCGATAGTAAATGCCGGACTACTGTAACATTGTTAATAATAAATCCCCTCCGAAAACAATATCAGAACCTTTACGCAAGGTTTGAGATATTAATGTTTTAAAACATAAATTTTCCGCCGGTCATCTATCTGCCAGTTGTCAGAATGGAAGATAAGAAAAAGACTGCATTACTGTTAGCATTTTCCTGTTTAGCCCATATATTTCTATGTAATGCGAACGCAAGGCATTCTCTTTTGTCTAGTTCGGAGATAAATGAACGAGTTATTTTTTTTTAATCACAATTGCCTGTAAAAGAGGTTACACTCTCACCTTTATCGAGTCAAAATTAGATAATATTCCGAATCTGATAATAGAATCGGAAGAAGATCTGGAATCAAGGGTTAAGAAGAATTCTCGATAGTTAAGCTTGACATCTCAAAACACAAGAGCACATTGCTCTGAAGAAAGTAAGCAACTGAGCAACTAATAATTGCCTAGGAATTTATCAGATCTAAACTGAAATGAACGCCTACCAAACATAAAATACCTACCTTCACTCTACATATTCTCAATTGTCAAAATATGTCCTTATCTTCCAGTTTTGTTCTAGATCCTCAACTAAACTAGATATTAAACTTTAAAAGAACGTGTAAAGCTTAAAGAATCTCAAACTCTTAGTTTTCAAGCAATTTCTGACATGTCAAAAAAAAAATAATATGCAGCACAAGTGGGTATTCCCCACAATACTCAGTGTCGTAGTTGCGGTGATCTTCATGCCCGGCCAGCTTTAGAATGTCATTCTTTGAAGGGCCTAAATATACATGTTTCAAGTTATTTTATTATCACCCTTAATAATAAACTGATTTCCTTTCACTCCAAAAATACGATCCCAGCTCTTTGTAATTTTCAATATTTTCAGGTGAATATATAAAAGAGCAAGTAAGTGCAATCCAGTAGTGCATCTTATTCAAATACAAAGCACTAATAAACTAAACAATTTATATTACTTGGCATGATCCATTTTAATTTTCTGGAAATTATGTTTTGTTTTTTTATTTGTAATGTAACTTTGTAATTTCTATATGTGCACGATCTTAAGCTACCATTCATTTTAATTCTGCCCTGAAAACATACCCTCAATACCCAATTCAATACACAATCATAAGACTATGAATAAAAACTATAGATTATTTAAAAATGTATAATCAGTATTTTCGTCACTCATTGCAGGTTTAATCTTTTTGAAAATTGGTTAACACGATTTTGGAAACTACAATTCTATTGGCATAAACAACAACAAAAAATAATAACACCATACTCGTATTACATACAAATAAGTATATTTTATTTGACATTCTTCAAAATTTGCTCTCCTTTATTCCTTATTTTTGTTAAAACAAATATTCCAAAATAATCGCATTTAGTTATCAAAAAAGGAAAGTTCTGCAATTTTAATCCCAATTACACTGGTCAACAAAGTAATTTATACTTTTTCTAAGGTTTTTGATTGCTTTTTTTCAAATCCGTCTTCAAAACCAATCTATCATGTCAGGTTTTTGAGATACTACCCTTTATTATAAAAAAAACCTTATATTAAGCTGTTTGAGGCTATGTAAATTCACGAATAAGTTTTTTTTTGTTCAATAAAATAAAATAAAATACGTAATGATTCTATCGATGATCAACCGCAGACTCCACCTTCCACCAATTTCATTGTTGGCAAGTCTTCTGCCCAGAACCCTTTTTTCAATAAAAAAATTTAAAAAAAATCTGACTGGCGTTAAACCCGGCGAATAGGGTGCGTGAGAAAACAATTCGAACTTTAACTCATTGATTTTGGCCATCGCGATAACGGTTGAAGAAAAACTTTCTTTTTCGTCAAATGCGGCTATTTTTTCTTGATTTTGTAACTCAAACGCTGCAATAAATTCACATTAAACTCGCCGTTGATTATTTTTATTTCTTTCTATAATCAACGAAAATTATCCAACGCGCATTCCAAAAAATTGATGCTGTAGATGGAATTGTTTTCGCCTTCCTTGAAGCCAATTCTACCCTTTCATTCCATTTTTTGTACTGTTTCTTCGTCACAGGTGTGACACAATTTTTGGGGTGGTAACCTCATATGTAGTCCCTGTGGCATGATGGTTAGTGCGTTGGACCAGAGAGAAAAAAACTAAACGAGAGAGAAAGAAATATCAAATGTCTCATTCTCTTTCTGCTCTCCGAGTTGAAAACATGTATGTATACACCGATACGAATTCAACACGCTATAAAAAATGAGAGTAAGAGGTTTCGAAGGGACGGAGACGAGGAAATTTGGCTCTCTCGATTAGTTTTTTCTCTCTGCGTTGGACTGTCATGCCAGAGGTCTTGGGTTCGATCCCTGCCTATGCCATCTAGTCTTTTCACGGGTACTGCCTCTTGCGAGGAATTGACAAATTCTTGTCATGAAAAAGTGCTTTCTCAAATTAGCCGTTCGGATTCGGCATATAAAGTGTAGGTCTCCTCCATTCCTAACAACATTACTCGCACACATGAATGGCTGAGAGTTGTAAGTCACTAGGCCCTAGTTCTCAACGGCTTGAGTGCCACCCAATTTAATATTTATTTTAACCTCATTTGATCGACCACTGCGATACTCGTCTTGTCTGGTCGTACGACCCCTTTTAAACTCTGCTACCCAATATTTGTACGTTTGTAGTCGTTGATATTGGTTGAACTGAGGCCTTTCAAATGAAAGTATTGTATCACGTTGACCAAATTTGTCCATGTTTACAAATTCACTATTTATGACTGCTAAACAAATACTGAACAACGTAGTTTATACCCTTTACTATAGTCATTCTTTTAAACGGCAACGGCCATCTACACCTCAGGTCAGCTATTTCTGGGACTACACTTAAGTCTTCACCTGCCATGCATTAACGTTCGAATGACGCTGCTGGGGTAAAATCAATGTTTTATCTTATTAAGAATTCCTATATCATCAAAATTTTGGAATATATTAATAAAATGATGTTCAAAACGGGTATTTCTGAGTTTGAGCAAATATAGCAAAAATCGGCGTTCGAATTCCTAATCAGCACTAAAAATCAACTCTTAAACGAACTATTCAAAAACATAAAGGAATTGCATTCAAAACTTCAGATGGAGTCAAATGAAGTAGATCATCTCATAACAAATGAAAAATTACGAAAACTAATTCCACTAACTTAAAATTGAGATACTAAAATTTAAAAGATAAATATTTGTACTTTAAAAATAATAATACAATTTATTGTTAATATTGTGTTTAAACTTAACCTTAAAAACACGCTTTTAGTTTCATTAGCATTTTAAGAACAGAATATATAATTTTGTCGACCAGTGTTATTATGATCAAATAAAATAATTCTAAATGCCTCCTCCTACTTAATATTTGTCAAAATTGAAAGGCTCCCTTTAACTTGAACTTGCTTCTAATTGAGAAGTTCAAATTATCCTTAAGGCCAACATTTCTTAATGTTGCATCGTAGCACGCCACTAAGTTGAAAAAGAGTTTTAATTCCTTAACTATTTGAGTACATCACTAATTACGCTCAAAATATCCTCCTTAAGATTAATACAATAACGTGAAATTTATTGAATTTAATTTTACTTTTTTGTTCTGTTTTTTATTAACTTAGACAACATATAAGTTAAAAATAATATTATATTGAACTCTAGAACTCTTTCATAAACAATATATATGTAAAAGTCTTAACAAAATATATAAACAAAATTTACAAATAAAAAATACATTCTTGAAATCCAAAATATTAACAACTTATACCAAATACATACATTATACAAATTTAAAAAATAATATATTGAAATAAAAAAACATTATATTTTCTGTAAATTATATACATAGTTATATTTGTTAAATGAAGTTACAGAATAAGAAGCAGCTGTTATATAAATATTTAAGTTGTGTAGTGATTAATTATGTTTAAAAAAATTTTAAAATAATTCAAAAATATAAAAGAGTAATGATCAAAAATTAATTATAAATACTAAAAAATCCTAATTTACAATTTACATATAAAACAATATTAAATTTGTAAAATTTTAATTATAAGCATAACATTTAAAAACTTTTTTAATATAATATAACTTTATTAAGTTATGTATGTTACATGGAAACCAATAAACTGATACATTTTTGTTACAAACAATAATTCAACATTCTGCAATAATAAATATTATTACATAATTACTAAGACAAAATTATACACTGCTTTTTATGTGAATTAAAGAAAATGTTCTAAACATATCCAACATAAAATAATATCATTATAATTTAAATAGTTTTAAGTTCACCACTTAACAAACCAAAAATAATAATAACTTAATTTAAAAAAAAAATAATCTTAAACACACAATAGGCTAGAAAATATAAATACAATATTATATTGTTGAAGTAAAAGATTAACTGGAATCTTGTGAAACAAACCAACTGAAGAGTACATTTTATGTGACATAATAAATATTTCTAAAAACTAATTAAAGAGTTTTAATTAAGGATTTAAAAACGAAATAAATGGCGACTCAACCTTAGCCTATTCGTGAAACCCAAGGGCGCCAAATTTTAAACAACATACTGTTAAGGGCCATGCACATGAGAGAAAACAACAAATAAACAAACGTGATTTTACACATTTCACAAAGTCAATTTCAAACAAAAACACATTTAAATTATAAGAAACCAATTGACATAATAAAATTTGCATTTTGTTTCGTAAAACAAGACAATTTTGTAAAATCAATTTGGTAGTAACGAATTGCCGTGTGATTGCTACCAATTGTCAAACTCTATTCGCGTTCCACATACCATCCACACTGCAACGAATAAATTGTTTGCGCTCAACTTAACCTCAAATGTATACCACTCTTGTTTTGTTTGTTGAAAAGAGCAATTATAAATTGACAATTCGTCGCTGTCTGCGAATAGAAATAAACTCATGCGAAAGAAAAGTCAAAATATGCGAACATCCACAGTTCGCAGTTCGTAGCTCATTTGCAAAATGCTTTATGGTTTAACAACTTACTAGCATCTAAACATGTCAAAGAAATGACAGTTTATGAAAGTAAACAAAGCAAAAACGCTTAAACGGACCTATTATTTGGAATTCCCAATTAGAAAACACCATTCCATTAACTCATATAAAAATAATTCTACAGACGTCATAGCCATTCTGTGATTTTAATTTTAGCAAATATTTTAAGTGATAGTAGGATATTAAAATTGTTTAAAGAAAATTTAATCATTTTTTAAGTTAGTAATTGACTAAAAATGGCTTTAACATTTTTGTTGAAAATCTATTCCATAAATTAGCAAAAATAATAGAACTCGCAATTGTACCTTTAACTTATTTATTTAACTTAGAAAAAATACAAAAAACGAAGACTTTAAATTTCGTATTTTCTTCCGCTCATGTGGTCTCGTCGAACAAAAAGAATCAAATCGAAAAAAAAAGATCGTTGGACCAATTTTTGTATTTTCCTTCTTTCTCTGGTAAGTTTTGTCGCTTTTCCTCATATCAGCTGGAGGTTCAAAAGTTCTCTGCTTGGTGGCGTTTTTGATGTGGTGGCAGTATTGCCAACACTCCCCTCCGGTACGACGACGTCCTTCGTTGGCTTACCATCCTTAAAAACATCAAGAACGGCTATTTTAACTGCTGGGCGAACGTAGATTCCAGAATTTGTCTGTACGGTAACTTGTCGGACTTGTCCACTATTCTTGCTGATGACTGTGTCCAGTATTCGTCCTTTCGGCCACAGATTTCTCGGGTTAGAATCATCTACGACGATAACAATATCTCCCTTCTCAATGGGTTTTGTTGGTGCATGCCATTTAGTCCTGCGGGTGAGAGTAGGAAGGTACTCATTGATCCATCGCTTCCAGAAGATATTGGCATATTGCTGTACTTTCATCCAATTTTTTCGCAAGAGTATTCCTTCTTCAGTTGGTATACTGTCAACTTTGCTTCCATCGGATGATCCAAGAAGGAAATGGTTTAGTGTTAACGCCTCATAATTGTCAGTTTCTACTGGAACGTATGTCAACGGATGGCAATTAATGATTCGTTCAACTTCGATCATCATTCTATGTAAAAGTTCATCAGATGGATAGCGTGTTAGCATAACTTGTTTCAGCACAGTTTTTGTTGCTCGAACCATTCTCTCCCAACTTCCTCCCATGTGAGGCGATGATGGGGGAATGAAAGTCCATTTTTTGGTAGAACAGGTAAATTCTGCAGCCAGGCTCTGTGATATACTTGCCGCTTGCTGAAGTTCACGGTCAGCTCCGTGGAAATTAGTGCCATTATCGCTGAAGAATTCTAATGGAATTCCACGTCTAGCTGTGAAACGCTTTATGGCCAATATGCAAGAATCAGACGAGAGACTGTTTGCCAGTTCGATGTGGATGGCTCGTGTTGTTAGGCAAGTGATAATCACACCCCAGCGTTTCTCAGTTCGTCTTCCGATTGCAACTGTCATTGGGCCAAAATAGTCGATTCCGGAAAATGAAAAAGGCCGAGAGAATGTTGAGAGCCTTGCTGCTGGAAGATCTCCCATTATCGGTGCTTGTGGAACTGCTTTCTTAATCTTGCACATCTGGCAGTTTTTGATTGCATGTTTAACAGCGACACGTATATTTGGTATCCAGAACCTTTGGCGTAACTCATTTATTACTGTCTCATTATTCAAATGATGATATTGCTCATGATAGTGTTGAATAATAAGACCGGTGAGGTAAGTCTGTCTATCGAGAAGAATCGGTCTTTTCATGCCTAGTGATACCCCAACAGCAGCATCAATTCGTCCACGAACGCGAAGGATCTTGTCGTTGTCTAAATACGGTGAAAGAGTATAAATGTTGCTACTTGCATCAAGCCCTTTTCCCTCTTTATATGGTAAGTTGTCTTTGGCCTCGAGAATTCTTACTTCTTTGGCATATGATTCCAGTTGTGCTTGGCGATAAAGATAGTTTTCAGCTTCTTGGTACTCATCTTTCGAAATTATTCCCAAACGTTTTGGCACTTTGTTTCTTTTCGACCTGCAATTAAAAATAAATCTGAAAACATATATACCTGAGATCGTAGTAGGCGTTTCCATTTTGAAAATCGTTTGACGTTTATGATGCATTCAGATCTATATTTATATTTGTCGATGAACAGATTACTCTTGACTTCTTCATCTGTTGTGATAGTCTTTGGGATGTCATCTGGCCAGTCTTCTTCTGGATGTTTTAAAAACGAAGGGCCAATGTACCACCGACTGGATGATTCGAATGTTGGAGTTTTTTGCCATTTAGTACATTCATCTGCAACGTTCACTTTAGTTGGTATGTATCTCCAATCATTGATGTTCGTATTTTCAACTATTTCTCCCACACGAAAGGCAACAAATTGGCGATAGCGACGATGATCTGAACGTATCCAACATAAGACGGTGCGTGAATCTGTCCAGAAGTACGAACGTGATAATTTGTTAGAATGGGTTTCTTTTATGAACTCGGAAAAACGACATCCAAGTCTCGCCGCTTCTAGTTCGAGTCGAGGAATTGAAACCAACTTCAGTGGTGCCACTCGTGACTTTGCTCCTACCAATCTGCATTCGACTTTGCCTCCTGAGCTCACCCTGATGTAAGCAACGGCGGCATACGCTTTGTCACTTGCATCGACAAATATATGCAATTGAGTTTCACTATCATCGTCAAATTTTAGTTTGTCCAAGTAGCATCTAGGAATGGAAATAATTTCAATTTGTTTCAGAAGCTTGATCCATCGTAGCCAACGCGTGAAGTGTTCATCGCCTATGGGTTCATCCCATTCAACTGGTGTTCTCCAAATGTCTTGCAGCAGTATCTTCAAGTAGATCGTGTAATTTGCTATCAATCCTAATGGGTCGAAGATTGACATTAGTACACGGAGCACTTCCCTCTTTGTCGGCCTGCGGTTCGTCTGCAGCATGCCATTGTTGATTGGATTTAATATGAACTTGAAAGAGTCTGTGGAAGTGCACCACCACAAACCTAGTACCTTGGCTGTTTCAGCGTCGCTTATGTTGAGATTTCGTTGGCTCGTCGTTGAACTTTCTCCTAGTTGCGTTAAGACTTTGGATGAGTTGGAAATCCATTTGCCGATTTCGAAGCCACCGTGTTTATGAATCATCGAAACATCAGTTGCCAATTGAAGTGCTTCGGCCTCCGTATCAACACTTTCGAGCAAGTCCTCAACATAATGATTTGTTGTGATGCATCTTACAGCTCTCGGATAAGCTTCTTGGAACTCTAAAGCGTTCTTATTCTTTACGTACTGTGCAGAGGAAGGAGAGCATGTTGCACCAAATGTCATTACCTGCATGACATAAGTATCTGGCTCGTATTGGGAATCGTCTTGGGACCACAAGAATCGTTGGGCATGTTGGTCTTCATTTCTGATGAGAACTTGATGATATATCTCACGAATATCACCACATATGGCAAATTTTCCTTCTCTGAAGCGGTAGAGGACTCCCATCAATGAAGTCAACTGGTCAGGTCCTTTGAGTAGAACCGAGTTCAACGAAACTCCGTTAACCTGGGCTGCCGCGTCCCAGACTAGCCTTATCTTTCCCGGTTTGTTAGGGTTCGTGACTGGGAAGATAGGCAGATACCAAATGCGGGAATGATCTTCGTGTAGTTCTTCTGGGGTCAGCTTCCGAATGTATCCTTTAGAAAGGTAGTCGTTAATTTGGTGTTTTAAATTCTCTCTCAATGACGGTTCACGTCTTAATTTCTTTTGTAGGCATTCAAATCGACGAATTGCCATTGGCCGACTATTGGGAAGTTGCACGTGATCGTACTTCCAGAGCAACGATGTTTCGAAGTGGTTGTTCACACGTTTGGTTTCTGACTCCAGGATATGAAGGGCTCGTTTGTCTTCATTTGACATTGTTGTTTGAGGTTGAACTGGAACTATTCCAAGACTCTCCAATGAAAAGAAATCTTTGAGCATATCGCTGAGTTTGATGTTTGTGCTTTGTTCACATTCGCAATGGTGGAAGCTCTCATGGGTGTGATTGTCGACCTTTGGTGGCAGTTTAGACAACCCAGCCCAGACGAGTCTTCGTAGCCAGTGGGTCGTTGCGCCCACCATCCTTGAATTTCAGTGGTAATCCTAAGTTGGCATTGTCGAGGCCAATTAAGATCCTAGGTGTTGCCTGCTCATAAGGTTCGATCGGGATTCCTTTCAAATACGGATAACGTTTTACCAAGTTGTCCATGCAGATTGTCTGAACTGGTAGGTCAAGCGACTTTACAGTATGGATGTTATTTAAACGATATTTCTTCGTGCTGTTCATCCCAGACACACTCAAGGATACGATCTTTGAGTCCTTTTCCATACGGTGCGTATTGCCAGTCCATTTGAGGCAAAGTGGATCTGCTTGTCCATGGATTCCTAATTCTTTCTGGAGTGCGTCATCCATCAATGAAAGCGAAGACCCTTCGTCAAGAAAGGCATACACTTTGACTTTGCCATTTTGCCCATGGATAATGATTGGAAGGACGCGGAACAGAACTGAAGTTGCCTTGTTTTGATGAGCATTGCATTGTGCGACTGAGGATGCATCGTTCTTTGGGTTGTGAAGTAGCTTAGAGTGGCGGAAATAGCAGCCGTTGACTCCGCATTTAGAGTTCACTGAGCATCTTGATTTCGGGTGGAAATGCAAGCACGTTCTGCAAAGGTTGTTTTGTTTCACAGCATTCCACTTCTCATTCAGAGTCATGGTGTTAAATTGTTGGCAGCTTTCAATTTTGTTACATTGCTGTTGGCATATACGACAAGTTTTTATTTTCTGCGACTTCTCTTCGTTGTGTATGTTGACATGACCTTTTTTACCCCGTCTTTCTGCCTTGGTATTTACATTAGGACTTGTGAATGTGACGCGGTTTATAGTTCTGGAGAGTTTTGTTAGCCAGTCACCAAATGTGATGAGATTAACATCGCGTAGAGATTCCATATGTGATGCCCATTGTAGTTTTATTGTGGGTGGGAGTTTCTCGACGAGGGCACGCAACACTGATGGGTTGTACAAATGATCGAACATGTCACAGGCTTCCATTGTTGAACATATGTTATCGACAGCTAAGGCAAATGGGATGATAGACTCCAGTTTATCGGCTCTTGGGGCTGGCTCATTCTGCACTCTTATTATGAGTGAGTCTAAAACTACTTCGGGTCTGCCATAAATCTCCTTGAGGGTCTCGATTATTCTAGGAACATTTTTTGGTTGTGTCAGTCTACTGCGGACGGCTTCATATGCGTTGCCTTTCAGGCATTTTTGCAAACGCAAAAGATTTTCAACTTGATTGAAACCGCATGAGAGCGTTGTGCCTTCGAACATGGTGATAAAGATGGGCCATTCTTCAGAACGTTCAGTGAATATAGGTAGTTCATTTGGAAGTGATTGTCTGGCGGCAAGTTGGTAGGCAGTTGGAAGATTTGGTTCAAAATAGTGACTCCCTGAAGGATTGAGATGATTGTTTTCTCGTTGTCTCAGATGTTGACGTTGAGATTCGTTGTTATGCCATTGTTCGTAAGAACGGCCGGCATTATAATCTCCACTATTCTGGTTTGAGTTCGCGAGCGATGTTTGCAGAGGTTGTGGCTTCTGACATTTGATTACTTCGTGGTGGAATTCCATGCTCAGTTGAGTTGCAGTACGCGCAGGTTGTGGCAATTTCATTACCCCTTTGTCGTTTTGCTTTTCATTTGCAGCTTTTGGTTCTTTTTCCAACCAATCAGTAACACGTTCTTTTGCCATTATCTGTGTTTCTACAGCGTCATCTTCTGCCTCTGACTCGCTGCTGAAATTCATTAAGAGTTCGAAACGTTTATCTAGATATTCTTTATCTAACTTTGCTTGACGTTGATGCGCTTCTTTCTCTCTCTTGTCTGACAGTTCTTTTTCTTCTTCCAGTCGTTGAAGTGCCAAATTATGGTGATGTCGTCTTGAACATTTGGATGATGATCCCTTCGTTTGAGCCTTAGATCTTATGGATTTGCCGTCCTCATCATGATTGTTGAAACATTCTTGACATATCCAGTCCTCCTTCTCGATCTCTGAAGTCACCTTTACACATGTGAAATGATACCACTTACCGCATTTATCGCATTGTACCATTTCCATGCAATCTTTTTGATCGCATAACTTACAGGAATGGCCTTCAAAGTGATTTTTTTCTTTGCTCATTTTAAAATTGATTCTCGATTGTTCGGCGTTTAATTAAGATTTTCGACGAATTTAAGGAAATTTAAAGAAATGTTGAAAATCTATTCCATAAATTAGCACAAATAATAGAACTCGCAATTGTACCTTTAACTTATTTATTTAACTTAGAAAAAATACAAAAAACGAAGACTTTAAATTTCGTATTTTCTTCCGCTCATGTGGTCTCGTCGAACAAAAAGAATCAAATCGAAAAAAAAGATCGTTGGACCAATTTTTGTATTTTCCTTCTTTCTCTGGTAAGTTTTGTCGCTTTTCCTCATATCAGCTGGAGGTTCAAAAGTTCGCTGCTTGGTGGCGTTTTTGATGTGGTGGCAGTATTGCCAACAATTTTACTAAATCGTTGAAAATTTTGTACCAAAGACTATTTTATAGTTAATTGTTTTAGTATTATGCCATGGGATTCACAAAACCATCATGCGATTTTTTCGTTTTTGTTGATGTGAAATTTGAGAAAGAATGATCACAAGGCAAAAGATCTTATTATGTGGAAAGTGGTACATTTTTAACTTCCCACAGGAACTTACTATTGTAATTGATTCAAATTGTCGAATTAAACATTTTGGCATTTCTCGACTTTACAAGATCCCTAGAATCTATATAAAAGATTTTTAGAGAATTGTGTGTGTGTCCGTACGTTCGAAAAGCATTTTTCGTCGACCATGTCTCAGTGCTAAAAGTTGATGTTCGACTTAAATACCTCTTTAAAAATACCAGATATTAACTTCAAACTAATTTCATCTTCTAAAAAATAAAGTTTTTAACATTCAGTTAAATTTTGGAAGAGGTCGAACACAGTTTTTTACAAAAACTAGAAAACTTGTTCTTAAAACTTGGTAAAAATTGATTCTAGACTCAAATATCTTTTCAATTATCAAAAACATTCTGCCCTAGCGAGGTATCCGTCGGAGCGGAAAGTTTTCCGATTTTCTACGAATCGTAGGATTTTTGCTTCGAGGTATTCTTTCAGACAGGTGTTCGGAACATTTGTCCGACATGATGAAACGCAGACCGGCGTTTTGCGTTAGAGTGCCTTGCAGTGCGATCCAGTGCTTTTTTTGAGTGACATTTTGACAGCTCTTAAATTTATTTTTCCAATATCCTCCGCCAGAAATTGTTTGCGGATTTTTTTCCGAATTGTTCAAATTATAAACAAAATGTAAGAAATTCAAAAAAAATAAACATTTTAACAAAATAATTTTGTAATTATTGCTTGAATTTGTTGTTTTTAGGCCACGAGGAAACGAAAAACAACAACCAAACAAATCGAGCATTTGGTTAATTTAATGCAAGAAAAACCCGATATAGCAAGAAATTACACGAAAAGGTCCACAGAAGATGTTGCTGCATTTTGGGAAGAGGTTGCTGACAAACTCAACCAACTGGAAGGACGTCAACGAGATGTAGCTGGTTGGAAAAAGGTTTGTTCATGATTTGATCGGTGTGCATGATTAAACTATATATACATACTTACGTACGTTGTGTTTTTTTAAAAGATTTGGAGCGACCATAAGACGTACATAAAAAAAAAGTTGGCGGCAAATAAAAAGGAGATCACGGGCACAGGTGGTGGTCCCCATAAACAGAAATCGTTCACACCATTGGAGGATGCTGTCATAGCCTTGATAAATTCCAACGATTCTGTTAATGGCATTGGAGCAAAATCGTTTGGAACAGGTAATGATAATGAACAAGCAGCCAGTGAACCATCATCACCAAACACAACTGCAGCAGATGCAGAGAACATCGAAGGTGATAGAAACTCTAACTCGAACTGCCGACAAAAGACTCTGTCGTCTATTCAACTTCTTAGGAAGCAGGTCGAAAATCAGTCGTCTTATTACGACCATATGAAAACTTCCCTTCAGGCCGCAACAAAAGCATTGCAGGACACCACAAATATCTTGCGGGACACAGCTAAAACCTTGCAAGACTCAGCAGTACATCTCAAAAGGGTGTATAGATCGGTGGAATATACGGGTGAAATAGAAAAAAAAAAGTTTAAAGAGATGCAATTTCATAACGCTGAGATGCGAAAAATTGCAATGAGCAAACTTGAAATCAAGGCCAAAATTCTTGAAATTGAGATTTCAAGAACTAATGTCATGTTGCAATGATTCCATTTCATAAAACTTTACTAAGATCCAGATCTCAATCCATAAAATCATAAACGCCAAGGAGGCTATAGTCATTTTTTTTATATGTACATGAATTATTAAGTTTTGTTTTTTTTTATGTTTGTAATAAATTTATTGAAAGAATTGTGTAGCAATTTCATTTCTAATTACAGCTGCCTGGTTGCGAAGGCAGGTTGGTGGACCTTGGTTGGGTGCCTGATCCCCTTCTGCTTCTATACCATCCATAATTTCTATGTTACCGTAATCACTATCGAAGTACAGACATATGTTGTGTAAGCAGCAGCACACATTAACAATTTGTGCGGCTTTTAATGGGTCGTAGTGCAGTTGTCGAGCACCTAATAAGCACCGGAACCTGTTTTTTAATAAGCCTATAGTTCGTTCAACTATATTTCTTGCACTTTTATGAGATTTATTGAAGCAGCTTTCAACGCTATGTGTTCTGGGGGTTCGGTACGGTGTCATTAGCCACGGTTCTAATGCATAGCCCGAATCACCTAAATAAATTGAAATTTAAATTTGAACAATATGGTTGTTATACGCACCTAGCAACCAACTTCCTCTTGTACCACTTAAGAAGCTTCGTTCAAAAAAACGACGTTCTGGACTCAAAGCCCAGACGTGAGAGTCGTGATTGGCTCCTTGATAATTAGCATTTACAGCTCTTATCTTCATTTTAAAGTCGCAAATCTAAAACCAAACAAAAGAAATGAATAAGAGTATGTATGTACCTATAATTTTATTTTAGCTTGAGATTATTACAATCATAACGTTGAGGCTGAAATGTCCCTTGCGGTTTAGAAACAGATGCTTATTTTCTATGGGGGCAACTATTTGAACATGAGTGCCATCCACACAGCCAATGACTCCCGGGAAGCCTGTCCTTTCAAAAAAATCCGTTTTGGACCGCTGGATTTCTTCTTCGGACATCTTTAACGATATCCAGTTCTTGCATAAAGTATGTTCCATTATATCCAGTGTTTCCTTGAGGATACTCGAAAAAGTTGTTTGGCCAATAGCAGATTGGAAATCTTTCCCTACTCCATGTTGGTAGTTTCCCTCAGCGAAGAACCTTAAGCATGCTGCTAGCTTATGTTCTGGATTCACAGCATCAGAGCGATGATCATCTTTAAATTTATCTTTAATTTGTTCAAAGACATACTCGTATGCAGGCTTATTGAGGCGATAGTTTTTTTTAAATCTGTAAGTAAATTGTTATTTTTTAAGAAATTAGATCTTAGATAACGCAACTTACGCTGCATTAGATAGATCTTTTATTTTACTATTGTTCCTTAATATCCTCCTTTTTTCCTGATTCTGTGCCCTTAATTCCCTAGATTCAGCTTCCAAAAATAAAGCGACACTATCCATATTTGTATTTGTTTGATAAGATGAAATTTTGTTTACACTTTTTGACAACATTAAACATCTGTTCTGATTTAAAATAGAGTTGGCGATTTCAAAAGTATATCGATATTTACCGATTCGATATTTTTTTCAAATGTAAATGCCGGTGCAATTTTTTTTTTAATTAGCTCCAACGTATAATTCTCCGGCACATTGATACACTTCCATGTCATATACTAGGAAATGTATCCCTCAATAACAGGATATCATAAGTTTAAGTACTTTTGGTTTTCATAAATACAAATATCGGAAACGATATCGACTTTTCGATATTTTGTCGATCTCTATGAGAATCTTTAATCTGACGCACATCAAATCAATGCGTCGTTGTATTGTTTAGTATTATTTTCCGATGAAGGATACCTCGAATGTAATTTGAACCTCCGACGAAGTATGCGTTATACAAAAATTTCCGTTCCGACGGAAACCTCGCTAGGGCAGATTGACATCAAAATGATTTCATTCTGTGCTAAATTTCCTTAAATAATTTAAACCGTTTTTTAACAATGGACCGGGAAGAAGCTCTTCATTAAGAGAACTCCAGTTGACTGGTTTTGATGATCCAACAAATGCAACTCTTAACTTTGTTGTACAGGTTCTTTCCTTCAATATTCCACGTTGTGGTAGTATGAAATCATTTTCACTTGGAGGAAGATCTTGAGGACTACATTTAAATGTCATATGACTGAGGCCTTTGTATCATTAATGAATTTTATCGTTAGCAAACATTTTTTGAATCAAGATTTTGAAATCAAACTATTTTAACATATTAAAAATGTTGGTAATTTTTAGTTATTTTTTTTAGAAAAATTCAGCTAATAACTTTTTTAACAAAACTCGAAAACCTAGAAAAAGGGAATTGAGAACATTCCACAGAATTCCAAAGCTGAACCAATTATGTAAAAATTAAGTACACATTTCTATTTACTTTGTCGGCCTGACCGATGACTCGTCATCGTTGCCACAACAAGGATCCGGCCTGAGCCTTGTTCAACAGCTCGAGCTGAAATTTAGTTCAAATTTGTGTCTTGAAACTAAAACTTCAGAATAATTTGGCAGAAGAAAATTGTGCAGAGAAGCAATTGATCTTGTGCGAATTAAGTTCTATTTCATTCTGCTGTGAAGTAAGGAGCGCAAAAGTAGAGCGAAATTGCTTTACGTTACGTGATAGTCAAAAATGTAATAGTCATTTTCCAAATAAATATGTTATTTCTGAATAGAGCTACCAGGCACTTACACAAATTACTGAAACATAACATAGGTACTGTAAGCTTTTCACGCCATTGGAAAAAAGAAGAAAAGTAAGAATGTTATTAAAAAACAGCCAATTTAATACTTTTTATACTGCATATTATTATTTATAAGAACCAATCTAAAATCCCACCATGGCAACAATGAAATTTGACAATTCTAATCTTAATTGTTTAATCGATTTGAATTGAGTTGATAAATCTTTAGCAGCGGAAAGCTCGGAGCTAGTCAATTTCACTATCAAAATTTTGACAATCACTTATCACCTGTGCAGCGTGATGGTAAAGCCTTAATCGCTGTACTATTGCTGTTCTACCTGGGTTAAATAATGTATCTACAACTCATCAGCTTCATTCCGACATATTCAATTGTAAAAATCTATAGTTGGCCAGTTAAAATATGTATTCCAGCATTATATTTATAGTGCATATTACTAATGTATCCGTGGTATGATGGTTAGTACGTTGGACTGTCATGCAAAGGGTCTTGGGTTCAATCCCTGCTTGTGCAAAAATAAGTCGAATATCACACATAATGACCTTATTCCGTAAGGATTTAAACAACGTGAATTTGTTAGTCGTTTTTACATATTTACGCTAATTTCTTTCCTCGAAAAATTTGCTAAGGACTATCAGGAAAATATACCAAAATGTAAGACTGTATTGCTAGTTTATGATTTTATAATTTTAAAATCTTTATTTGGAGTTAAAGCAACAAGTCGATGTATTTTAAAAATCTGTTTGTAGTTCAAAGTTTTTAATAACCTAACATTAATATTCTATTTATTTTATAAATATATTTTTTGACCATCTTTTTGTTCTGTTTTAATCCAAAAACAAAATCCCTTTACCGTTAATTGACTTTAACATCCCTTCTTTGTCACTGATTTCAATGTATGTAAATATTTATAGAAACCTTAGAAAACGTGTATGCAGCTAGTGTTTTTAGAGGTATATAATTTTAAGCCCGCAACACTATTTAAACTAGTGGCCATTTTTTCAGATGTCAAGTGATTTACTTTGAAGGTATATAACTTTAAACCGGCAATTGAATCCGTCGCACGCCTTAATAACTGACAGTTCGATTAGCTGCACACGTTCTTATAAGAATCGGCTTATAAGCTACGGATGTACCCAATATACCGAAAAAAGTAGTTAGCTTTTGGTTTGGTATTTTAATATACATAAATAGACTGACGCCTGATCGTGTTTTTCAAATCGTGCAAAGTTAAAAAACCACGTTCTTTTCGAAATATGTATCGCTACGTCCATTTTCAAAAGGGATTCTTTTTAGCGATGAAGTTTATTTTTGGTTGAATGGATACATTAATTAAATAAAACAGCCGTATTTAAAGTAATGACAATCCTCAAATAATCATCTCTATTCCCGAAACATAAATACATATATACAATAAGTCGTTTTTAACTTTTTTTTCGTCGACGGTTTCTCTTGTTCAAAAATTTGCTCACGACAGAGAAATGGTTGCTCAAAAAACTGTAAGTACCTATTCTTGTTAAATTATTTTTTTTTGTGGAATTCATTAATATTTTGTTTTGTAATAAATAAAACAAAAAAAGTTTCGCAGTTGAAGTTAGCAAATCAAAATTAATTTCAAGCGCTCGTAGATCCGATGCAGAAGAAGGGAATTGAGAAAAAAACTTGAAAACGGAGTAGAATAATATAGTTGAGCAGCTGAGAAGCAAGGGTCCTTTTCGCCATTAGTATACACACATTTTTAGTGTGCACTTTTATGAAGCCGATTTGAAATTCACAAATCCACAATCCAAAGGAATTAAAAGCAATTGAACCAAACCAACTGCAAACTTTATCTCCACTGTAAGAGAGTAACATTTCTGCAAAGTTATAACAAGTGGTTCCAAGTGACCTTTAAACTCCTTGCCAACTTCATGTATATTTTATGCGTATGTATTGCTTTCAGTTACATACAATAGTATTAATTTTTCGTATTAATGTTAAAAGGAAATGATTTAATAATACCATACTTTTAAGAATCCAGTACCGGCAACTTAAAAAAAAATACCCAACATTAACAAGTGGCCATTTTATAGAAAACTATATTTATTCGTAAATGAATCCTTATAATATTTTAGTCCAACATTTAAGATTGAGCGTACTCAACATCTATGTCAACATCTAAATGAGCCTTAAACTGTGGAACTGTTATTTTTCCCGCTACAATAACAAAATCTTCTTCGGTATCCATAACAAAATACAAAAATGGTCGATTCACTTCAATCTTTTGTTGTGCAACTCCATCCAATGTTCTGCCCACATTGCTAGTAGCAGAAAATCCGTTTTGAACGCTGCCACCTTCATCTACTCGCACACTAACAAACTGAACAATCTCATCTACATGTAGGTCAGTATCTTTTGAAAGTAAGCCTAAATCTGCCGCTCCTCGAACGAAAATTTTCTGCAATCCCAAATTTTTAAGCATAGCTTCAGATCGTGATGTTTCTTCTACTTGGAATTTAGGAATACTTAAATATATATCCTTTTCTGAGGAAACGTTTTTAAAGTTCGAAAAAATGTCTGAATTAAAGTTCTCAATTAAGTTATGTAGTCCCTCTACATCCTTTGGCATCACTATCAGCAATGAATAACGTTTGTTCTGAAAATAAAAAAAAAACATTAATTCTAAACATTGTAAATGGTCAGTTTGAATTGATGACGAAAAAAAGATGAGTGTGGACATTGCAAAACAAAATTCACCGATTGAAAAATTTATATTAACTTGCCGTCAATTATTCGTTCAATATTTTTGACAGTTGTGATTTTATGGTCTAACGTTCTCTATATTTTTCCTTTCCTTTTGTTAAGGCTTATTTATTTGTTATTGTAAGAAAATTGTGACATAATAAGACAGTACAAAATTGTAAATATGACATTTCTCGTAGATGCGTTGTTACGTTGATATCAAAGCAACAACAAAATATGTAAAGACAAAATCTAAATGATTTTGCTAAATTGAAACTCATGAAAAGAATGTACATACATATGTCACTGTCGTAAGTTAACTTATTTTTAGAAATTTTTTGACGAAGTCTTCGAAATGCAAAGCGAACCAAAAATATAATTTAAACTTTAATGATAACACATAAGTATCTGCAAAAATTCCTGGTTGATCGAACAAATACACTCTTTACCTCTTCTAAACAGCGGATTTATAGAATACTTACTTCATAAGGCAATGACACCCCGCATGCATTATATGCCTCTAAATCAGCTACAAGATATTTTCCACGAGCGTGCATCGTTTGTATTTGTAATGACTGGTCGGATGTTAAATGGAAGATTTCATTTGGACTGGAACGCACCTCCTCAAACGGGTATGCCCAGTTACCACGATAGTACAATCCATTAAAAAGTAACATTTTTGTTCGTGAACCACTATCCCTGCCATTTATCGAATTAGCGCTAAGTGCTGATGCTATGTCATCCTTGCCGAACGGGCTTCGTGCTTCACTGAGCTAAAATTATTAAAAAACTAAACAAAACTTCGAAGAAAAAGAAGAAGCACAAAAGTTTATGGAGACAGTAAACGTACCCTTTTCGAATTAAAATGGGAACCAAGAGCTTGAATTATATCAGAGCCACCTTCTTCCAGTTTTTGTAATGGTAATGTTAATTTGTGTGGTTCATTAGATTCTTGGTCGATTGGTTGTTTTTCTGGTTGAGTCTCTTCTGCCACAACTAAGTTTTTTTGAATTGAATCCATTTTCTCCTCGTCTTGGACTGTTTCATTTTCCTGAATGTTATTTTGGTCTTCATACTTGGTTGATGTAAGCTTGGTTTTATCAGACTCCAGATTATAAATATTCTTGTTCTCATCTTGTGCCTTTGTCACTGATTTGTTTTCTTCTTCTTTTTTCTTTTGTAATTTTTCACGGGCGATTTCTTCTTTAATTAATGGCACTTCCAAATACTGTTTATCATCGACAAATTTATCAAACTTGGATGCCTTCTTTGTTGGTTCCGCATCGGCGATTTCATCCCTTTGCTCTTCAACGTTGCTATTCAATTTCTTAAGTGTTTCAAAACCAATAACATCCTTACTATTGCTTATGCTGGATGACTCTGGTGGTGAATCAAGGGATATGCTTGGTTCATCCCAATTATACGTGCTATTATTAATATCTTTTACCTCTACGCAATAATAATCGCTCAATATCTGCTTGAATTCTTCTCGAGCTGTATAGTTACGATAAATATAAAACCATGTTTTGAAGGACGGATTCAAAGAAAAAGAACTAGATGAAGTTTGGATATTATTCAAAATGTTTTTAAACGATTGCCGAAGTTCTTGTTTTGAAGAAGGTGCATTAAGAGATGTTACAAATTCATTGTAAGTTTCGCCATCTGAAGCTTCTCCTAATATTGCTAGTATTGTAGCAACGCCAAGTGGTGAATATACATTATTTCCATCGATTTCCATATTATCTTTGAGTAAGTTGGTAGCAATGAGTTGTGATAAACGACTGGCATATTTGATATCGGGTTTAAGATCTTTGCCATTGATTAATTCAGTTGGTAGAGAAAAGCTTATTGTAATCGCAAGTGCTAGAAGGGTTAGTGCTAAAAGGAATAATCAGAACAAAATCATTGTAAAACTGGTTACAAAATGTTGTTATAAGAAATAAAAAGGCACAAGAAGGATTCTTTTGGACCCAAAATATTAATCATATTGAAATGATTTGCTAATACACAAAGATATCTTTAGGGTCACAAAACAAAACTATTCCTTTATATAATACTTTAAATTGAAAATAATATTCAGTCTTTAATTTAAATTACATTCACCATGATGCACCGTTATAACGTTTACCGTAATTTATTGACAAACGAAAACTGTTTGCTAGAATTAATTCGTGAAAACAAGAGAGAGATGGAAATATCAAGTGTCTCAATCTCTCAACTGAAGTTTTTTCTCACTCTCTGCTCTTCGAGGTGAAAACATGTATACACCGATACGAATTCAACACGCTATAAAAATGAGAGTAAGATGTTTCAAAGGGACAGAGACGAGGGAATTTGACTCTCTCGATTAGTTTTTTCTCTCTGGAGTTGGTATCTACCAGTGCCCAGTGGACGGACGTATGGTGTCGTGCAGTGAATGGAAATACTTTTTTTGTGCAGGTATGTTCGTCGAAACAGCAAAGCATAACTTTTATTATATATTTTTTTTCATTGTATTTGTTTGTTACGGGTTTTTTTTTAGAATAATAAAATGAGTGCCAGTCACCAACTAGTAACAATGAAGTCCAGAATTTTCTTGGAATATGCGAAGATGATGTTTACATTTCAGAAGATGACATTCAAGGAGATTTCGGAAGCAGCAGTGATGACAACTTCGCTATGGAGGATGCCGATGGACCTGAGAGTGATGCATCATCTTCAGACGGTATTTCAGATTCGGATTCCTCTCAATTTACTAAGAAAAAAAAACAGGGATAACAGCATTTACTTAAACTATCCTTCGGGGCAAAAACAACTACAAGTGGTCATCAATAAAAGGCAAATCCCATCGATACGGTATGAATGTAGTTCATCAGGCCAGTTGACGAACACGCCACTGTAAAAATATTACTGAACCACTGCAATGTTTTCAATTATTTCTAACTGTGAATATAGTAGGTGAAGTTGTGCAATTGACAAATGTCGAAATAAATTCGCGGAGAAAAAATGTTTCTACAGAAAATATATCTCAAATACGAGAAACCAATCCCGAAGAAATAAGTGCTCTTGTTGGTATATTGTGCTTGACAGCTGTCTCCAAAAGTAACCAACTATTTTCAAAGGAGCTACAGTGGATCTAGGTGCGTTTCGACAATGACTAAGGCCCGACTCAAACTTCTTAAATCGTTCTTACGTTTCGACGATAAAACTGTTCGGCTTCAAATAGTTCATGACAAATTCGCCCCCATCAGAAAAATATGAGATATTTTCATCCACAACTGTCGTGAAAATTACACTCCTGGTTCCTATTTGACAATAGATGACCAACTTCTGGCTTTTCGTGGGAAATGTGCGTTCAGGATGTATATTCCTAATAAACCTGCAAAATACGGCTTGAAAACAGTTTTGTTATGTGACAGTTTTACCAAATATATGGTTGATGCAATGCCCTATTTGGGTAAGGGGTCAAACTCTAGTGACCTGCCTCTTGGTGAATTTTATGTGAAAGAATTGACGAAAAAAATTCATGTCTCAAACAGAAACGTAACGACGGACAACTGGTTTACGTCTGTCAACCTTGCAAAACGTTTTGGCTGATATTCAAGCAGGACGCCAGAACAACACTATGGAAACAAAATTGGAAAAGAAGAGACAAATTTGCTCGGTTTACCCATATTCAAAGAGACGAATGACAAAATCCATGTGTTATAAGTGCAAAAAAAGTATCTGTGGTGAACACAAAATTGAAGCTTGTGCCTCTTGTATATAATTTTGTTTTAATTTTTTTTAAAGTTCTTTTAGTTGATATGGATTATAACTTTTAATTTTTGCAATAATTTATTAAGATACTACTATTTAGTTATTAATTTTTGTTTTTTTCTTATACCAATGGCTGTTTGTATAACAAAATGATACAAAAACGTATCGATGTTATTAATAAATCTTATTTTTTATTATATTATATATTATATTATTTAAAAAAGATAACCGAAGATGAACCTCGTCGATTCGACAAAGCATATCCTTAGTGTGCGTTAAAAATGCATAACCATCCAAGGTTAAAATGCGTCTGGCAATCAGAGTGCTGCAACCAATAAGTCTGGGACATACATTTTTGTAATCAGGGAAAGTTGTTAATAAAAGGAAAACACAATCAAATATCTATTTCAAAAAAAAGTCCGAATTCATTTCAATAATAGCTATACATAAAAACTGTACAATAATTAAAAGCTTGTTATGTCTAGCGTGAAAAAGTGTAAGGTTCTTTTAAGTACATACATTGAATATTGAAAAATTTAAACAAGAATGAATTAACTTACTACTGACTTACGAATTTGGCAGTAACATTACGGACGATGACTTCATCAAAAAGACTTACACATGTTTTTGAAAATTGAAAATTATCGCAAAAGTGATAAGAATAACTTCTGACTTACAAACTCACAAACTGATTGACTGAGACTCGGAATACCATTCAATTCTACTTCCTCATGGTGTATTTTGTACACAAAAATAAAAATGACGCTGGGATGCAACTTTCACAAAATATTCATAACAATATGTTGAGTGAGGTAAATAATTTGATGTCAATATCTTTCTTTGTTTTTCTAAAACATAAGCCAAAAGCCATTTGTTATTAATTTTTTTGTAGATTTTCTTGGTTTGTTTAGAGATTGGTCAAATGATTTTTTATTTAAATTTAATAAAAATTAACAATAGTTTGCATATATGATGTTTGATTTAAATATTTATTTTGACCAACTATTAGTAGCTTTTCTTGAAAGTTTTTATTACTTATCTTAACAATTACCTTCATTTATTCACGAGATAACGAGAATCGAACATCATTTTTTACCAATTTTGCATTCTATTTTTTGTAGATCTTGATTCTTTTGCAAAAAAGATGAAATTAGTTTGAAGCCAATATTATATATGAGTAATGTGTTTCCTAGGTTTTTTTTTGTACAAAATTTGTCAATTTGATTTTTCTCAAAATTGTTTTGAGTTTTGAAAACAATAGTTTTTAAAAAGAAGAAGGTTTTAATCTTTTTGTAAAAAAAGATTGTCTTTTCGATTTTTTTTCAAAATTTGACTAGATGTAAAAAACCTCGTTTTTTATTTGTAATATATCCGAGGTGACAAATATTTTTTAATTTTTTTTTTTTTGATTTATAAAAATAAATCGTTAGTTAAATTTGTTTTTCAAAATTGTATCACTTTAGTATCAATTCACAATATATAATATAAAATTTAAATTAAGTCATTAGCGTTACTGGTCGTGAGAAATTTTGGGTTAACCTTAGCATATTGATTTTGACTTCAAAAAAAAAAATACTAACATTAATCCCCAAATTGAAATCACCCTTAATACTTAAAATCAAAAATCGTGTTTTTGGTAATTCTTGATCTTATCAAAAACTAGAACTAGAAAACATTGACCCCAAAACGGATTTACTACTTCATTTCACATTTTGATTTAATTTGTGAATTTTTGCAAAAACAATTAAAATGATTTTAATTTAGGATTATAAATACTTTACTGTTATCATTGCATTTTTTAAATATTTTGTTTGCTACATAAGTATTCTTTTATTAAATTGCCCCTTCCTCGGGCTGCGATAGACTATCCGTGCACTCTAAAATATGCTTGTTCCGAACCATCTTCTTAAAACCGTTATTAACTTTAGCGCACCAGTTATCGTTTCTAAACTATAAGATTCACTGCTTATGTTTATCACTGACCTAAATACCGATGACATTAAAATTTTCTCAAAATTTTAAATTTATTGTCTACTTTACACATGCAAATAATAATTAAGTCTGCATGCTGAAATATAGAACAAATATATAAACTGAATCACTTATTTTTATGCACCAAAAACTATCTCCATCAAAATTAATAATTAAAAAAACCCTACATTGTAAAATTATTTACATAAGATTGTTCAATTATACAACTTCAAAAATGTGGACTTTTTTAAATAAAACCTTTTCAATTCTCCGTTATCATATACTTTAAATCTAAATACATAATTCAAATCACTTTTTTTTTTATAAAAAGAAAACATATAACTCTAACGCACTATATGTATAAGAGAGCTCAACAAATTTATAAGAATTTCTTTTCTTTTCTAGCAAATTAAACTTACTTGCTAAAACTTCCATTTTCGATGCGATCAGAATGAAACCAATACAACGAGTGACTCAATCGCTACCAAGTGAAAGAATTTTATGAAGTTACAAAACCTCAAGTCCAAGTCCAAGTGTAGAATCTGGGATCGTGGTCTCAAGGTATATCGTATAGAGTCTTAGCAGCTAAAGAGGTTAAAGAACTTGTTTGCAGATCACGAACCGCATAATGTACTCGTATACTGTTATTAGACTGAGATGCGAAGATTGAAAATGCCTATAATAAACGTGTATTAGTAACTTGCAGTATCGAGTTTTCTGCGTGATATCGCAAAATATAGTTAATGCAGGGACTTAGAACTTGAATTCGGGTGTTAGAAGGCCATTTACAAAACGGAAAAAAGAAATTAAATTCTAAAATTAACGTGTATTTGGCTTGAGATTTTTGTTTGATTAGAAACGCAGTTAAATTAAAAGCGTTTAATTAAAAATAATATGAATATAAATACAGTAGACTCTCCCTAATTGTATTTCTCAGGGAAAACCAGAGCTGGATTTATAGAGAGTTTTGGGAAAATTTAAGTTATACATTTTTAAAATTTTTAATTGTTAAAAACTATTTCACATTTATACATTTTTTAAAATTTTTAGTTGGTAAAAACTAAACACATAACAATGATTCAAATAAAAATAAAAGTTTCCAGCTGCATTAAAATAAAATAAGAATATTGCTTTTAACAAGTTATTCCGCTGCTGTAATTTTTGCCATAATTTTTCCGGTAAATCCCAAAATGTTCCGCATTACGTTTACGTTTTGAACAATTACATACTATACATTTACTTGTTGTAATGCTCAGCACCAACTGATTTACTTTTTGGTTTTGAGTCAAAAGAAACAAGACAAAATCGACATAAGAAGAAACAAACGGTGCAATATTAAAATAATATAATATAAAACTAAATGTACACTGGATCGCACGAACTTCCTCTGGTATGCAAAGAGAATGTTTAAAAATATATATATACCAGCAATATTAGTTTTTTCTTCAAAAATGTTTACATTTTAAATTACCAAATATTATTTAGACAACATAAGATCTTATGCTTAAACAAATTATTGATATTTGTTCAAGAAGAACCATCTTGAGCAATACAAACACATTTTTTTTCTATTGAAAGAAGCCAAGTTAAGAAAAAAATGTTTAGGGACAATTTAATAAAAATCTATCGGTTTGTTTTTGAGAAAACTCGAATTTTCGATTTTTTACTAAAATTTTGTATTGTGACTACTGTTTTTTGATTAAAAAAAAAGAAAAAAATGCCTAACGTTAATCTGTTCAAACTCAATTGAGACATCATGGAATCAGCGGACCCACTTTTTTCGATTTCTCTACCATCGTACCTCGAGTTCAAATTCTTAAAAACCAAACATAACAAAAAAAATTAGTTTCCACCTTCACCTACTTACCAAATTTAAAAAAAATTGTGATTGTGATTTTCAAAATATATACTTGTTTTTAATACATTATAATAAATATTTTATATCAGAATCAACGAAAAGATATCAGCTGTACGGAGACTTTTTGGACTATGTGTAGTTCGAGTTAGAGCGATATTCGTCTTAGTAAAAGACTAACTTAGGGAATGCTTTTGTATGACAAACTGTAGGGAATAAGTAGAGTTTCGAATAAGGGAGAGTCGAATGTATGTTAAAACTTATTGTTTGCGTAAAAAGTTATATATGAAATACCTACAATCATTCGAAATTAAAACTTCACCAAACATTAAGGGGGGGGGAGGTTTGATAAAACAGGAGCGGGTCGAAATGCTGTATTTTAAAATACTGTATGGTCGAAATTCTGTATGATACTGTACGATATTGTAAGGTCATAATACTGTATGGTAAATATTCTGTTTTTTAAAATACTGTGTCTCAAAATGCTGTATTGTCAAAATATAGTGTCTCATAATACTGTATAATACTGGAAGTTTTCACAGATCAATGAGTTTGGTGCATTTGTTTATGCAATTGTTGATTATGATAGGAACAATTCATGTTCAAATGTGAAAGAGATACAAATAACTAAGAAGAAGAAAATAAGAAAGAAAAAATAAAAAGAAGATACCATTTATATTATTATTGTTTTTATTATTTCAGAGACTTATAAATTATCATAGGTACATATGTTATTGTTGAAGGGAGTATATTAGAACATTATGCTAATGAAAAATTATAATGATGTTTTCTTGAAAAAAGTATTTTATTTTCAAAATCCTGTAATTCAAAATGCTGTTATAACGCTAAAAAATAAAAATCGTTTTGATAATGTAAAAAAGTGTGCAGTTTTGAAATACAGAATTTTTAAAATACAACATTTTGATCATGCAGTATTTTGTACGTACAGTATTTTGAATTACAGTATTTTAAATACAGGATTTTGATCCATACCTACAGTATTTCGACACAAACCCTGATAAAACAATTTAAGAACTTGGTAAAATGTGTGTCAAGCGTGAAATTAAAAAATAGGCGTTTCTTGTTTTCTTGCATTTAGATATCTTTCGAAAAGAAACGCATTATTAAGAAAATGGTCGAGCACTAAAACTTAGCATACCTTGCCATTTTCACAAACATTCGTTTACCTATGTTACAAGAACTTTACCCAGCTTATCTAATAGGTATATCAAATGAATGTGTACCGCCACTGGATTATTAGGTTATTACATCTTTGAATGATCTTAAATGCCTGCTTAATGTACCTATTGATTTGTATCCAGACTTTACTCTCCAATTAAGTTTTGCATCCTGTTTTAAAATTGACTTCTTGCCAACATATAACTTTTTTATTTCTTATAAAGGAAAGAATGTTTGCCTTTTCTCAAAGCCTAGTATACGTAAAGGTAGAATTTCAATTACGAGTATGTGCAATTAGAATATTGACTTCGGGATTAATACCAGGTTATTGACATAATTTTAACCAAGTGTATTTACGCCTTTCAATTTAAATGAAAAACGATGTTCGGTTGCTATTATTTACGTATCATACGGTTACAAACTCACATATATACAACTGTTGAAAGATAAAGTAGTTAAAGAATTTTAAAAACTAAAATAACTAACTTCAAATATCTATAAATTTACTTTGAAAGATAATTCTTAGTTCTATTGCATTTAAATATCCACATTGCATTTATACTTTTAAAATATATATACATATTTATTAGACTTCTTACTCTATACTTTTTTTGTCATAAAAGCGAACTTGGTTATTTTGTTTTGATCACTTTATTTAATGTGTGAGATTGTTTGTGATTGTTTGTGATTTTTTGTATTTCTTTTTATTTACTTTTTTAAGAACTCTTCGCTGAGCTTTCTTCTATATCGATCTTGTTTTTAAAATATGTTAACCTAGTTTGTTTTCAATCGTAAATGATTGGGTTGACCTACTTTCAATAAGTTTTGTTTGTTATTAATACTTATGCAATTGTTGTTGTGCTAACATGAAATCACAGTCCAGTAAAAAATAATCTTTTAACTGAAGTAAACTATTTGTATATATCCTAACCAAGTTATGGATAATTTGGACCTTTTATCAAAATCTGTTATCCTTACTTTCGATTCTGTTAATATTTAATATTTAATATTTAATATTATAAATAAGAAAGCAGCTCTGTCTGTTTGTGGTACACAATGACGCATAAACTACTGAACCGATTACAATGAAAATTGGCACATACAGTCCCAGAATTTTTATGATTATTAGATTATTATACATATAATATATAATATTTTTAACGTTCAAGAATAGCTTTATAGATACATTTTTATGCAAGATGGAGCTCTATGGAACACAGTTCGGTCCATTAAAACTTATTTTAGGGAAGAAAACATACCTCTGCTGGATTGGCCGGGAAACAGCCCTGATTTGAACTCATTGAAAACGTGTGGGAGCTGATGAAGAGGGAAGTAGCTGAAGATGCGGAATCACCACGCACAAATGCAGGAAATAGTCAAATCATGCATTGATAGTATGCCGCGAAGATTTGAGGCTCTTTTTAAAGTAAAAGGTGGTTCAACAAAATATTGAAAAAATTACAAAAATAACAATAACAAAAAACTGAAAATATTAATTTTAAAAAAATCTTTAAATCTGTTGCTTTATTTCTAGGAAGTAGTTTATATTCTTCATACAAAATAATTTAAATGAATTAAAATACTCGAAAACCTGATTAAAATAACTGGAAATTAAAATTTTGCATAAAATCTAAAATGAGTCTAATAATATGGCCAGGGACTGTATGTATGCAGATAGTCCAGAGAAATAGCGTTTTAAAGTTTGTTTGGAAATTACCACATTTTTTAATCATGGGGCCACTTTTATCTGAGGACTGGCCCAAGACCACAATATGAATCCGAAATCCAGTCCAATCGCGCCTCACATATTCATCGAGTTTTAACCAATGTAGAGGTCATATAAGCCATGAAACTCATACACTTTAATTTTGTAAGCAAAAATTTCATCAACAGATATGTTAGTAAATTACTATATTCAAAAAAAAGTAATTTGGCTGTCAGAAAGAACTAATATCTATGTAATAATCTTAACGGTTTTCACAAAATTTAAAATTTGGTAAAACTTAAATAATGCTTTGAATTATTTTCATACGATCTTTAATGGGAGAAAGGGAAAATATTGAAGTTCTTTAGAAAAAAAACCCTAAATAAAAGACCACCAATTTGATATAAAGTTACCTTTATATTCCTTAAAATCCGTCTTCAATTATGCATCTTAATTTATTTTACTCACATTAAGGTGTAAGGCTACTAAAAAGTGTTTTTTATCTTTTAAAATTGGTTATCTATTAAGTACAAAAAGTTTTAAGATTTTTAAAATTGAAATTGAAATTGCTTTTAATGTTCTAGAATTGAGATATAAACATAAATAAACAAATATGTAACTAATTGAAAAAAACATGCTGATTTTTTTTATATATTAACTTAGTATAAAAGCCTTCAATCTCTGGAAAATAGAATTGAGAAGAGATTCTATAACATTTTACTTGCGAGTGCCGCACTTAAGTCCCCTTTCGACTTAGAGATACTTGTATGTCTGACTAAAACAATTCTAATGTTTAAAAACATGATCGATTCAATTATAAATTTGAATACAAACAAGTTTAACTTGTTCCGGCGAACATTATGATTATAGCTTTATTTTGGCTAGTATAACTTAAACATTAAAACTATAAATAAAACTTAAACTAAACTTAATTTTAAAATAGAACACAATAATACTTAAGATACCAAATTCTCCTTGCATACAATTTTCATATGTATGTATGTATGCATAGTGTATTTAAATTGGCGCTGTTAGATTTTGGCGCCTTGTGGTGGCAATTTTGTTTTGGTGACAGCTGTCAAATCTTTTGTTTATTATTCAGTTGATTATGCCAAATCATCATGGCAAGTTACACGGTTGAACAGCACGTTCAAATGATAAAGCATTATTATCAAAATGAATGTTCGTTAACGCAAACGTTGCACCCATTCCGCTCATTTTACGGTAGAAGTGGTGGCCCTTCGACTCTTCAACATTTGGTGGCCAAATTTGAGACGACCGGTTCAGTAAACAATTATCCAACACTCGTTTGTTCAAGGAACACAAGGTCGGCCGAGAACATCGCAGCGGCCTGTGAAAGTGTACAGCAGAACCCGAGGCAGTCTTTTCCTCGCCGTGCACAAGAACTCGGCCTTTCACAGATTTCAACTTGGTGAATTTTGCGTCCCGACTTGGGCCTACACCCCTGCAAGATCCAACTGACCCACGAGCTCAAAGTTCTTGACTATTGAAAAAGCTGTTTGTTCGCTTCGAATCGTTTGGAAGAATACCCCAAAACGAGGGGCAATTTTAAATGAATGGCTGTGTTAACAAGCAGAATTGCCGTATATGGGACCACACCAACCCATGCGAGGTTCACCAGGCGATAATGCATCCTCAAAAAGTTACCGTTTGTTGTGGATTTTGGGCCGGTGGCATGGCGGCGTAATTGGTCTTCAGTTTTTTTAAAACGACGTTAGTGAGGCGGTCACCGTCAACAGCGAGCGCTACATAACAATGATAACTAATTTGTATTAGTTTATGTTAGCGACAATTTTTGGAATTTTAACAATATCACCCTCTGTAATTGGAAGGGGATGCTTTACATAAAATTCCTCGACGCACTTAAAATCATGCCACGGGTGCGCTGTTGCTTGATTTCAGATAAGACATACAAATTCAAAAAGTTCAGGACACATTTAAGAGCGTTTGTTCTCGCTGTAAAATGAAAACAAAACTAAAGAACAAACTACTTATCATACTCAACGGGCATTCATTATAGATACACAAGAGTTATCAATAGTAGCAACATTTATATTCGAGACTCGAGCAGACGTCAAAATTCTATCAGCAGTGGGATCCTAGTTCTTCTTTTATCGGATGTAAAGTGTTTGCATTTGCGTAAGGTCACATTATTTACTTTACAAAGACATATCTTTTGTTGAGCAAATAATTACATGCAAATTAAACACAAAATACTCACCTTAATTGTCCTCTTCAATATAATTGAGAAGTGAACATATCATCGGATTTTATTTCAAAAAATACAATTTGGCAACATAAATTCAAAAGTTTAACTCTATTTTGGCTTGATCTAAAAAATCGAAAATTGCGTTTCGAAAAAGATGACACCAACCTGAAGTTGGCTACAGCAGTCCATATTTTGTAAGTCCATGACCAAAATAGTGTACTTTTGCGAGTGAGTCGAATCGAACTCATTTCAACTCGATGCAACTTCAGGGCACAGTCGAGTATGTAAAGTTGCTATACAGTTTAAATCTGTTTGACCGTTGTGTGTAAACGCAGTGATTTTCAACCCCAACCTTTAAAATATGACAGCTTAAAAATAGGTGCCATTTGTCATATGTCACAATCACAAAACCGACTATTTTTATTTGCGCCAACGCTTTTTGTAAACAATAGTTTTTAAATTAATAATATTTATAATTTGTAGCTTCAATTCGGAACTAATTAATTATATATTTAACAGAAAATCACCCGCAATGAGTTATTACAGTGAAAAGCTTGGTGTAAGTAGTTTTTATTATCTACCGGTTCCCGAAAATAAAGACTTGCAAGATATTAAAAATGTGATTTGTTCTTTCAGAATCGTATTTTGGAACTTCTTAGTCAACCGGTCATCGAAAGATGTCCTGAACTTGGTCTGCTTTTTGATCGTTGCAGTGTTCGTGAAATGCAAGAACTATTTCCAATAATAGTTAATTCCATATTTGATATCCCCAGTGCTGGCATTGGCTGGGGCTTAAGGTGTACAACCAAAGAGAACTCCCCGCATGCTTTTGATATTCTACATGATTTCTTCATACCACATGGGCCAATGTTTCGTCTTTGTTATCGACTACTCAATGATGCTATCAAATTTGAATTCAGTATGGACTTGCTACCTGTAAGTTATATCTAGATTGTTCACTCACTAATAGTTTTTACAACAGCTTCATCTTCATTTCAGCATAAATTGGGCGAAATGCTGCAAAGTGGTCAATATTCGATGTTTTACTCCGACATGCTTAGTGTAGATCCTTTTCGAAGATGTGTTACAGCGCTTTCTCTTAACGCATTCGATTATTTCATTCTTAACTTCGCAATTCATGGAACTTTTCCCCTTCATAAACGTGTTGCTGCAGCTTTGCAAGTACACAACGAGCGAATGAAGACTATTTACTTTTTTTTATCAGCCCAATATCTGTGCACATTCCTTCCTGAGAGTCCCGATCAGATTGTGATGCCTCAAAATATATGTGTGACTGTAAAAGCCCCCCAACCAATGCCCGTACAACCACTTCAGCCAACACGATCTCCAAAATATCTTAAGATTCCAAATGTGTCACCTTATTCAGCTGCAAACAACCAAGCTGCACGAACGGCAGAATCACCAAGGACTTATGCTTGGAGAACAGAATCTGTATTACATTTGTTTGTTGATTCTTGGCTGCGTTACGATGTAGAAGAAGCAAGAGTATGTTTAATTATATACACATTTATTTCAAATCATTGTTTTGGTTGATTTAAAATTAAGCGTATAGTTTCAAAACTTATAATATTGTATAATCTAGGATCTTCCCAGCAGCGAATTTATTAGAGTTGTCCGGATTTTAGTTAAACAAATGCATACTTTTGGTAATTGTGCATACCTTGATACCACACCTATGGCCTCCCTTCGAAAAATGTCACAGCCGATGATGAAGGCAAGAATATTTCCATTTCTTAAAAGCATCATTGCTCGCTGGCCCTTAGATAGTTCACTTTCAGTTGTTTTAGAGCTCTGGCTTAGCTATATTCAACCTTGGAGGTATACTTTCGAGTGGCAAACTTATAAGTAATTATCAGATTTGATTTATTTTGTTTGTTGTTTTATTAAATTACTCAATTTATCTTTGCAGTCATGGAAATGTTGAAATACCCATTAGTAGCCGTTTTGACAGCTTTATTCAAGATAATCTTGCAATCTACACACAGATCTTCATTCACATTCTGCCCCGGTTTGAGCGTTTGGACTTTACGACTTTCAGAAACGTCATAATGTTGCATCGTTTGGTGAAGGTAAAAAAATTGAACTACAAAATTTTATAGCGTTAAATGTAAATATAGATTTCATTTCGAAGGTTTTTAGTCAGACTTCGCTTCCTCAAAAATTATACAACTATGAACAAGCATTTTGTGGAAATAATACGCTCGGTATTAATCATCTAAATTCCACACAAATAAGTCGTAATTATAGGTGATTAATGAAATTCACATTATTTTTAACCGACCAGTTTTATTTATTCATTTTTTAACATTAGAAACCGTCTTGATAGTTCAGGTGGTAGTGGTGGAGAATGGGATAATTTGTTCGATGAAGACAACTATATTCCAATGTTTGGACCGGGCATTCAATATGAAATTGAAAATTTTATTAAGTTTGTGAACATTGCAAAGATGTATGTTCAACAAGAAATTCAAATGATTCAAAGTGATAAATTGGAGAAACGAAATAATATTGGTTTCTTCGCAAGAACGATGAAAAGCCTATTTGAAGACGTATCAACAACTGAATTGAAATTACAGGAAAAAGTCAAGATTCCCGATATCTTGGATTTGGCAATGCAATCTTTAGGTATAATGTTTGATGTAAGTAAACATTTGTTATTTTGAATGTATGCAATCGTTATTTAAATTCTCAATTTATTTTTCATACATTAATTACTATAATATTTAATGATTTTGGAAACATCCAACATCGATTATTTAATTTAATTTTAGGTAAGTATTCCGGAAATTTCAATGGACCAACTGCTTTCCAAAGAACAATATAATTCGCATGTCAACTTTTCGCTTTACGATAATAGTGAATATTTGGATATTTCAAAAATTTCTCCAATGCAGGTGAGTTTTGATTAAAAAGAAAATATGTTTTAAACTTAATTTTTAAATGTGTATGAGCCTTTAACTGGTTCCTTATTGTAATTGTGCCCTTTATTTTTTAAGATGAATACATTCTATAAGAATATAAACAGATATTGTGAAATATATTTAAGTTTTTAGAAGCAAATTAAAAATTATACACTGCCAACCACTAGGATGAGGTGACAGGTTTTAAAATTAATTTTCGCTTTTTATAGCTGGTGGTAGGTGCGTACATATTTCACCTTTACAAATTTATGAAATTAAAGGGTTCATTGAAAACAAGCGTTTGAATTCACAAATTTTTAATTATGTTAAATTGCGGTGAATATAGAGGCCATGGCAAAAGTTCCTATTCTTCTGATTGATATTTTGATATTTATGTCAACTGTACATCAAGTTAAACTTATAAATAGTACAGGATATAAAACATTGATTTAAGATACAATTAACAAAAGAAATATTTACAAACGTGTGAGAACAAAATTAACAAAAAATTAATTAAAAATGGTCATTTCAATATAACGGTAAATAGTAAAGGTCCAAGCATCGATCATTGGGGAACGGCTTGCATACGATTCGTCAAATATGAGTAAATAAGTTTTTTAATTGTGTCAGAGAAGCTAAATAGGGTCGTCAATTTATCACAGAGAAGATTATGGTTTACACAGTCAAATTCCTTTGAAAAGTCAAGTAAGGTTGTAAATTTATTGTTTAATGTCATCTGATACGTTGAGTAAAGATGAGACACAACTATGGCCAGACCGAAATCCAGATTGCAAAGGATCCAATAATTGCTTGTCTTTAATATAATATTTTATCTGGTTAACTTTAGATAGAAAAGGTAGGATAGCTATCGCTCTATATTCCTTCTTTTTTCCTGTTTTAGGATAGGGATAATTTTCGATGTCTTCCATAGGATGGGATATGTAGATGTCATTATAATAGTGTTGAATAAGTGCGTTATGTGGGAAAGAAGGAAGGGTAGGAGGATTTTAATAAAGTCAGGATGAATATTTTCAAGTCCGGTGCATTTAGATTTTATGGAGAAAATTGCTTAACCTACCTGATAATCATCTACGGCACTTACCAAAAAGGCGTTAGTAGTATCATTCTCTGCACGTCTAGAAGACATTTAACATAATTGGGTTTGTGAAGTAGAGAACATTCAAACCTTCCAAATGAATATTATCTACACAAGATTGAACATCTTTTCTCAAACCAATATTCTTAACTTCCTTCCAAAAAAACTTTGAAGACCGATCTGAGTTAAACTTTTTTTCTGCCTTGTACTCTTTTTGATTTTTCCTATATTTGTGTGGATCAGCAGTATGATTCCTTACAACTTTCTTGCTTCTGTTAAGTCTCCTTGCTATTGCACGTCCTGAGAGTCGTAAATTCTTTAGAACATCTATTGTTGCTCTTTTTATAGCTGTCAAAGTCATTCCAAAGCCCTTATGTGTTTCAAATTAATTTAAAACTGTTGTTTTAACCACTCTTTTAGAACATTTTATACAAACGTTTTTAAAAGATCGCAATTGAAAACTACTGTACGGAAATATTCGCAGTTACTTCATCCTAGTGGAACATTTTTGTATACGCTTTTTAGTAGTTTATTATTCCAAAGCTTGTTTCTAAATTTTCCTTACATTTTAGTAATTTCTAATATTGATTATAAAAGTTTTAATAGTAAAAGTTTTGGAGATCAACACTTCCAAGCGCAAATCTGTTTCAAAATGTGTGGCCTCATCCTAATGGTTGGAAGTGTTTATATGTTAACTTTTAATCTGTCTCCCTACATAAGACTTCCGATCCCATATGACCCTCGTGAAAGGTAGACTCATGAAAAACTGACCAAGTTTATTAGTTAGAGAATACCTACCACACATATGATCCTGCAGCCTTTTGATATAGTTCAACGAAATTTTGCTCATCGCAAAATTTATTGCAGAAATTAAGGTTTTCAAACTGACGGCCAACCTCAATAACTGTGAACCATCCTTAAGTACATTTAATAATGCTTGCATCAGATGAGTGTAGTAGTCATTTGCTCCTATTTCCAAGCTTTAATTATGCGCACTGAGTGAATAAGTGCTTTATAATGTTGGTAGGCCAAGTTTACAGAACAAAAATGTTAGATTATTTATGCAAATTTCTTTCCAAGATTCCCTTATACCAAGCTGCAGTAATAGTTATTGTAACAACCTCTACCTTAACTGTTCCATAGTAACTGACAGCTTTTCACATTGTAACAACTCCTTCACAGTTTTGATGAAGCTGAAATTAGATGGTTGATTCATAAGGGCCATCGAAATCGAATAGTTCTAGCGTCTAAAAAAAATCACGTTGTATCAGTCTTTTGTCCATATTGTTTGAGCTGGGAAAAACACTAATAGCATAACTTTTTGTTGTTCGTCAAGTAGTTTTTCTTATTTTTTTCTTAAATTTAATTCATTTAAGGTGACTCGAATTTAACTGTTAAGAGACTTGCATTTACGCCAACGTATGAAAACAAGACTAGCAGTTTTATTTAGATAATTTTGTTAATATTGTTGGAAGAAAAGGTCGAATCTTGTGGAAGAACCACTCATTATCTCTCTAAAAAATTGTGTACGACAACGTAAGGTACAGATTATTAAGAAATGTATGTATAACTATTGTAGAGATTGAAATTATGCTCCCATACATCGTCCAAAATCGGTTGGAATATTACGTGTATTTTAAAACTATATATTTATGTTTATTGCACGGTTTTTAATTAATTTATTATAACTAAATTATATATCAATTTAAATGCATTCAAATAAGTTTTATATTCATGCCAAATTATTTTTAAGATATTTCCCTTCAGCAGCACCAAAACAGGTCACTGTATACTCGAACTTCTAAAAATCTTAATTACGTTGAACAACAAAAACATCTTTCATTCAATGCCAAATTATTTTCCTATCTATTACATCACGCAAGATATAACAATTATTCCAGAAAACACAATCATTTTCTTTTTACAACTTCTTAAATTCAATCCCAAATAATTCATATACATTTACACCCATATATCAAGCTAAACGTCACCTTTTATATGATACCAATTTTAGTCCTTTGGTCTTTCCGAGCAATCCCATTTTTATTCCAGCAGTGTTTAAATATCCAGCAAATGAAAAAAAAGCGACTTTGCTTGGTTTCATTACTCGTGGAATAAACTTGGATTATTTATAAAAGCAACTTTATTAACTCCCCTTTTGTTAGGATATATTTTTATTTTTTAAATTTGAGTTTAAAAAACTATTTGTTCACAAAACTATGGACAGAACTAGCTCTATTTTAAAAATATCACTCAAGAATGGATTTCTGGCTTTAAAAAAAGTTGTATTAGGATGGTGATTTCTAATCACAATTAAAATACAAAATCTTTCCTTCTTTACTCCTCCAATCCCATACCATTTTTTTTTTTTTTGATACTTTTACATTTAATGAAAATTCATCTCAAAGTAAAGTTAATTTAGTATAATTCGTACAAAATAACTATTTAAAAAATTGCTTTTCCTGCAAACTGTACAGCTTTAAACTCATAGAAAAAAGATAGATTTTTCGTGATACTGGTCATGTGTTGCAACTGATAGTACATAAATAAAATGATGAATTTCTACAAACAGACTTAAATCACTGTGCGCTGATCAAACTTTTTGGGTAAAATAATAGGCCTGGTCCTTGTTAACTGCGAATCCTCCTTATTTTTTAAATGGCCCTAATTTAAATTAAAAAAACTAAATCAATAAAAAAACATCATTGAAGGGCTTTCTTCCAAGCACCCAATAAAGAAATTTGCTATTTTTGCATTAATTAAGACCTTTTCAGTGATAAAGGTCTCAATGTGTTACATCAGTGAGTGTCATTAATATTAGGTTTTTATTTTTAAACATATGTACTTTTGGTGTTTTTCCCGTAGTAAAAGTTGAATTTAGGTTTATTATTCGGTTATTTTATAAATTAGTATAATATTCCCTAAATATTTCATTAAACAAAATGGTGCAGTCACTTAACTGCATTAAGATATACGATATGCAACGCAAAAAGGACACATGTAAGCGCTTCATTAATATTCGGGGCTGAGTTTGACATTTGCCCCGATTAACAGTTTGTCTAATCAAGAGTACCGGTAAAATAAAATGTTCACTACACGTTTGCATACATTTTTAAAACAATTTAGTGTAAGATCGTTTGTTTTTATATAAAAAGTTAATCATGGAGCGCAAAGGAAAAAATTCAAGCCTTGAAAAAACGATATTGTTCAGAGGTATAAAAGAGAAGGAAGGATCCACCCAGAGAAGCAGATGGGTCAACCAAAGGAGTTAAAAACGAAAGAAGAACGACTTATCGCAAACAAAATTTAAGTAAATCCTCGTTTAACAGCACCAAAAATTGTGGAAGAAGTGTTAATGGAATGCAAAAAGAAAATATTTGCATCAACAGTACGCCGAACCGTAAAGACAAAGACAAGGGTCGTGTAGAGTAAGTACAACCTCTTTGGATTGGATGGAAGAGTTATGATGCGGCGCAAACCAAATGAAGAGCTTAAAAGCAGGAACACAAAGCCAACAGTAAAGCATGGAGGCTGGCACATCATGGTTTGGGGTGCATTTCGGCAAGAGGCATGGGAAATTTAATATTCATCGACGGTACATTGAATTAAGAATACTATTTGAGGATCTTAAAAGAAAATTTAAGGCAAAGTGCTGAGAAAATGGGCATTTTAAGGAATTTCAAATTTTACCGCATGTTGTAAGGGATCTTCTCTATAACTGTCCAAAAGTTATCCAAACACCTCCACAATTTCCAGAAATAAATCCAGTCGAGAATTTGTATAAAAAATGGAGCAAAATAGGCATTAAATACCTACACAAAATTATAAAAAATATGCCCAAGCGACTGGACGGATAATTATTCAATCAAGGGTATCCAACAACAACAAATATTAAAATCAATGGTAAGAAAGATTAATTAAATATAAAGATGTAAATAACACGGAATATTAATGAAGTGTTGTTTTTTGAGTTGTCGTATTCTTTATTTATTTTATTTATTTAATTTGCTATTTTAATTGAAAAATGTATATATGTATACATATTGAAATTATTAAATATAAAATATTTTAAAGAAAAACTAGTTTTTAACTTTTTTAAAGTTTAAAGTGAAAAGTAAAGTGTTTTTATGTAAAGAAACAAAAAAACCGAATATTAATGGCACTCACTGTAAAAGGGGCGTATTCCATCTATGCAAATATGCCCATTATCCATTATGGAAATAAATTCCAAACGCACACCTTTAATATAAATTTTTAAGTCTATTTTTCACTGAGCTACTAACTTGACATATTCAATTATTATATATATATACAGAGATAGTCAAAAGTACATATTTACACAACAACCTTTTTCATTGTTGTTGTTTTTGCAGTCCAACAAAATGCTTTTTTCTTTTAAGCCTTGTATATGAATTGGCGACCGAAGTCTATTTGGTAAGGATAACGGTACATTGGACAGAAAACAAAGCAAATGAATTGATGATTAGCGGTAGTCAAAAGTATTACACTCATTTTTATTTGGTCAAAAGTATTTCCACAAAACTTTAAATTAATTATTATGCTCCATATTAATGATAATTCTTAAATTTTGAAGTTTAGCTTAACTAACTATTTTAAGATATGAAATTAATAATTGGTTACATCTCCTTTGGCATCAATAACTGCCTGCTATCTGGCTGGAATTGATCCAAGCAAATTGCGCGCAAATTAAACAGTTAATTTGGACCAAATTTCGGTTATTTCAGCAATTGTGTCATTGCGTTTTCGGTTCTTATCAATTTGCACTTAAAAGTCTTGTAGGCAACCATCCTTTATGACATGGAGAATTGTCGTGTTGTAAAATCCAGTCAATAGTTGGAAAAAGCGTATTGCCGGATACAAAGGCATGGTCATTTAAGATTGTTGTATACCCAGACTGCTTAAAAGTGCCCTCAATTCGTACCAAATCTCCAAAACCGTAGTAAGATAAACATGCCCAAAACATCACCGTGCCACCTCCGAATCTGTTAAGCGGCTGAACTGCATCTTCCCTCTTTTCACGTTGTAAATGCATAACGTTTATACTAAACGAGCCCTGGAATTGAAATGCAGCCTCATTTGTCCACAACACATTATACCAAAACTGTGGAGCCTTTTGGATGTACTCCAAGGCAATTGAAAGGCGTTTTCAAAAATATCGATCACTTTGCGCAGAACATACTTATTTATGTTAATTTCTTTTAATCTCCGGCGCAGTGTAGCATCACTGACTTTTTTCCAATAAGTTGACAGTCTAAAAAGGCATTTATGTTCGATTTACAGCAAAAGAAAAATAAATTGATATTTATCTTCAATAAATGAATAATATTTCATTACTTTTATCAACGGCAACCTAAAAAGTTAACAACATTTCCCCAACAATTAATGTTGGTTATATTTTTGTTTATGTTGTAAGTAATATTAAGTTTATTAAAATTATATTTAAATTGTTAAGTTCTAACGTTATTAAAGTGCCTTATTATTTAATAAATAAATAAATGTCAATTTTGTGCACATGCAATGTGTAAATACAATATATTTTACGTCCAATATTTAGATGAGGAACAATATTGCCAACATTAAAACTACAATTGACCCTGCATTATTACCAATTCAAAGTCAAGAATGTGCCATTCTTGTTCGATTTTTACATCAAGTTTCTTGCAAGGTTAACGAAATGGTAAGATAATAACTTAAATAGCCCAAATTTATGAGTACTAAGCTTATCTTTAGTTTTCCGAAGAAATGCAAAATATTTGGAACGGATCAGATATTTGGGGTAGATTATCTAGACAAGTCTTGAGTCCTCCTATGACTGCACAATGGTTTGACAAGCAAAGAGGTGAATTTCACATTTAAAAAATCAATTTAATTTTAGATCTGATTGTTGTTTCTTTTTATTTTACTCAGGTGTAAGCCAGCTATGTGAAGATCAACTGCCACCAAGAATATGCCTTCGCCCCTTGGCATCTTACAAAAATTTGATATTTATAGGAGCGTCGTTAATTGTTGGACAACTTTTATGGGGCGCTCCGAGTTATGGACTCTTATCTTTGTTTCTTTTGACAACTATATACTTATTTATATTAGCTTTTATTTGATATACTCGTACGTTTATGTTTTTATAAAGATATTGTTTTGATTTTTTGTAAACGAAATTTTTGGAAATTAAAAAAAAAAAAACTTTAAGAATACTTAAACAATTTTCAATGCTTTTTATCTAAAAGTTTTAATCCTAACTCAATGGGTGCATTTGGTACTGCGACTAATCGAAGAACAACTTCAATTGGTTTCGTGTTAAAGCATTTAACATTAAAATTGCGTGTGACCTAAAAAAAAATGTGTGTTATTAAATTTATTGCAGTACCTAAAATGTTAAAAATACCTCTGACACTAAGGAATACATTTGATGCAAAGCAATTTTTTTCCCGATGCAAGAACGGCTGCCGATTGCAAAAGGTAAAGTACCATGCGCTTGTAAGACGTTTCTTAGGTGTCCAGTGTCAGGATCTCGAATCCATCTATCAGGCTGCACATCAAGGGGTTCTGGAAAATGTTCTGCATCTCGTCCAGATGTATACAAAGAAAGAATAACCATTACCTAATTAATTTGTTAGTAAGAACAAACAAACATTGAATTTATACTTACATTCTTCTTGACTTCATAGTCTCCGATTATCGCATCTGTTTTTAAATATCTTCCTATAAATGGAGCAACCGGATACAATCTCAATGTTTCTTTTATAAGGCCTTGTAAAATAGGACATTCACTCAAATTAGTAAAATTTTCTCGACGAATATTTGTCTGAATTTCATTACTCTGTGAGAGCAAATATAACGCCCACTGACTTGAAAAAGCCGTCTGTAATAAATGTCATTAATAATTGAAATAAACAAAACATACAATTTTATGGTTACGGTATCACCAGCTGCTACAATTAGATCAACAAAAATTCGTTTTATATCTTCTATTGACATACCAGCTAATCGCATTTTTACAAACAATCCATTATCCCATCCCAACTCGCAAGATTGTTTCATTTGCATATCAATAATTTCGCCTCCCACTTTCAAAACTTCCGTAACGTCTTTTTCAAATTGAGTCCAAATTTTTAATCTTAATACTCTAGCTAGTTTTGGTGGGAAATTCATCAAATGAGCACTATTTTCGAATATTTTATGAACTATTTTAGAAAACTCATCTATGGTTGTTTTCAATTTGGTATTCAAATCGTCATCTTTGTATCCGAACATTACCGAACACACAACTGGAAAAAAAATATATTAATTAATTCAAGTATCAACTTGAAAAATAAATAGAATAAAGATTTGTTTTGACCATTGATGTCAATTTTTAAACAACGTTGAAAGCTTTTTATACATTTTTGCCTAAATTTTAACGCTTATAGTACCTAGGATGATGGCAACACCGCCAAGGCATTGTAGGGAGGGTTGCCAACTTAACACAACTTTATTTGAAAGTTGATTTTAAAGCCTAGTACATACTTCCTCGTGAAGTGAACGTTCACCAGTGGAGAAAGTGAACTTTTGACATTGCTCACTGGTACACACTTGTGAGTACACGTTGTGAACATTTGACTTCAGCTTCACCAACAGTTCCCGTACATTTTGCACGTGAATTGCCCGTGAACGAAAACTCTCCACTTTGTTCTCCACTCAGCTTCACGAGAAAGTTCACGGGTGAACCAAAAACTGAAATTTGTATGGGTTCACGAGATGGTTCACAAGTATGTACTAGGCTTAAGTATCAAGTCAAGTCTACTTATGTCAAAATGACAGTTGATCATGTTTTTTCATTCAACTGAGAGATGAACTTTATTACTCTATGATTAATTTATTTTCTGGATAATTCTATTTAATGTTTTTTTTAAAAAAGGTTCCATGTATATACATTAGGAATCGAAATAAGAAACATTTCCTTACAATGCAATATAAAATATGTATATAAAAAAGAGGTCCTTCTCGAATTGGAAAATAAATAATTAAAATTACAATACAAAAACAAATCGTGATAAACTTTTAGCTTATCTGAAGATTGTTTTGTAATGCCTTTGATAGTTTATGTATGATGAACTGAAGGTAGAGGTTAGCGAAGTTCCGAGATTGAAATTTATGACGCTTAAAAAAGTAACTAGTTGCCTTCTTTCACCCAATTGTTTGTATTTAAAAATAATTGGACGATTGTCCACGTTTTTGAGCAGAAAACAACATTGTTTGACGCTTGACCAATCAGATACTAGAAATTTGCCTTACTTTTAAGTCCCTTATTTCGCCTGAACCTGCCGATTGTCACTAAATTGGATGCTATTGGAAGACTTTTCGGGCAGTATTGGAAGACCTTCCAATCGAATATACTTAGCTTTAGATAGACGGCATATATTTTTAGAATGCGTCTATTATATTAATTTAATTAAAGCTATTGATTTCGAATCGTGGGTGTAGAACTTATTTTTATTATAAATAAGTCTTAAAATGCATTTTAACATACCACCCACCAATAAAAATAGTGGTACCGTGCTCTTTTTTGCTGTAACTTTTTCGTTTTGATTTGAAATTATATTTTTAATAACAATTTTGAAGAATTTGAAATAAATTCTTGCAAGTGGTTGCATACAAAATAGGTATGATTCTCAAAATTTACCATTTATTGCCCATTTATAGAGTTTGCCTTCCAAATCATCAACCTTCAAATAACCTTCAACACTCTTTGCTGCACTCTTCCATTCGTTTATTAAATTGTTTGTACAATATTCAATATGGGAATTCAACCAATTTAAATTCCCATTCAATAACAGCCGATTCATGATTTTTCTATTTGTTTCCCACTCAGGTCCGTCCCTTAAACAAACAAACAAAAATGATTCGGTTTTATTATTCACTTCAATAATAATAATTATTCTAATAAATACAAATACATACATAAAAAATAAACCTCGTTTGCAATTGTGAAGTTTATTATACATAACCCATGAATCGGGAAGAGGATGGGCGGGGTACTGTCCCTCATATAAAAATACAGATCTCATTAGATTTGCTGATGAGACAAAAACTGCTTCTTGTGTCCCCAAACGTTCTCGAAATATGTGACCAAAGTTCTGATGTCGTTTGTCAATGTATTTATGTAAGCTTTTGATGAAATAAACATTTTTGGAATATGATATGTATAAGTATATATGTATGTAAATATATTTTCGTATTATATATTCACAAATACAATTATTATGGAAAAAAACCATCCATAACACCGCTTATTTAGCATATTTTTCGTAGTTAAAAATACACTTCAGAAGTTCTAAAACGGTAACAAAGATTACAAATTATACTTAAACAAATATATAAAAAAAAGTAGGAATGATTAATAATATGAGATGTTAGAAAGTCAAAAACGGTCTCACCAATTTAAAAAATGTCAGTAGTTTAGATTTGTTTAATATTGCAAAACTTCTGACTTATAGGTACTAAATATATTATATTTAAACAAACATCAATAGAAAGCTATAAGACTTTATAAACAATTTAAAGTAAAATTTTAAAGCTAGCATAGATATAATAATTTTGCGGTGACCTCAATATTGAAATATTATATTATTTATTGTTCAAAAATTTCAGCACACGTAAGTAAATTTTAAAGACCATTAGCTTGGTTCCCAAAATCCAGTAAAATAAAATTGAATTCTTTATTGAAGATCGAGTTAAATTGTTTTAAGCATTCTAACGGGTTATGCATTTGGCGGTTTAAAAAGTATAGGACTGGAATTTGACATCTGTTAAACTAAGTTGTTAAACCAATTTTTTGTTTAGTTGAAAGTCTGACATTCACGAAAATGGATCGCTTAACTATCGCACAACGCATATAAATTGTTAAATTCTACTGCAACAATGGTGATTCTGCCACAACCAGATATAGTGCCTCAATCGTCCAACTACGCAAGCATTCGGCACAATTATGAAGAAATTTGAAGTGAATAGATTCGTTACAAATATTGTAGGGCTTGTGCATCATGTGTCGATTTCTCGTCGTTCTCAGGAATCAGGACTGTCTTACAACACATTATGGCATATTTTGCATTTGGATCTGCACCTATATCCATATAAAGACCATTCACAACGTCGTAGATTGTACGTCAATTTTTCGAACTAAATTTTCTTGAGCGACGAAGCATGATCCGGAGTTGTGATAAGACCTTAATTCTTCGAAAACCATGATTTAACGACTGTCATTGTCAATTCGGAGCGTTATGGTCCTATGATAACCGACTTTTTTTCCTTGCTATCGAAGAATACGGCTTCGAGAATTTGTGGTTTCAAAAAGGCGATGCCACACAACTCAAGCGAATATGGCTTTATTGCAAGAGACGTTTCCTAGCCGCGTAAAATCAACTGTCCACCAAGATCATGCGATTTGACGCCGCTGTATAATTTTTTTGTGGGGCTACGCTAAAGACTGTGTATGCAGAAAACATTTAACTCTTGAGCACTTAAAAACAAGGTCATGTTGGAAAAAAACATATTTTGGGCGCTAAAAATAATATCACCAACCGCAGATTTCCAAAATTCATTAATATGCACAACAAAAACTGAAACTCGTAGACGAAAACCTGTTATGATGACATCTCTCATCAGACGCCTTGTCCAATAAAGCCATTAAAATTCCTTAAGCCTGCCACTGAGCTCACTGAGGAACACAATTTGTCAGTTTGTAGTCCCAGAAAAGTACTGCTTTTAACTCCAAAACATACTAAAAAGTGTTTATTTTTTGTAAGGCATTATTTAAATTGAGAACCAGAGAAATGGCACAACGTTCTATGGACAGATGAAAGTAAAATTGTATTGTAAAATTGTATTGTCAGACGGGAAAGGATTTCGTTATTACATTAGAAGGCCCCTGAAAGCGGAATATAATTCAAAGTACGGAGGTTGGCAAAAAATTATTTTACAACGAAATTCAGTTCTCGTTATGGCGGTCAACAATTTTTTTCATTGTCATAACTTTCATAATTTCTTATGTTTTTATCTGTTCTGTACTTTTCAATAAAATAAATATACATAATTAGTGTTTGTATTTTCATTTAGTTATTGCATATGACAGCTAGCTGCAGATTGGCGGTTCTTTGCGATAAGCAGTTTTCAAATATCGTTGGGAAAGATTCTATTATCTAATTTCTGAATTTGTCTTGAAAGTTGTTTTAAAAATGTTTAAAATATCAGTATACAATATATCTTAAATACTTTGTCCGTTCCCAATGATACAAAGTAGAAAATGAAACTTCTCACTTATCAAATGCATTTTATAAAAAAGTTACATTTTATTTCTTTTAAATGAATCTACTATTGTTTTTAAACATTTCCTTATGTAGAATTTAAATCACACCAACTGAATGCGGTCGAAATCAAAGCACTTGAAAATCGCAAAAACCGAAATGGATAAAACAAGTAAATTTACTTCGTTTTAAGTTCGAAAAATATGAAAACGAAATCGATAAAAATGAATTTCAGGACTCCAATTTTTATCTTGAATCGAATTTAATTTCATTTCGAATGAAAGTGACAGCTGCATAACCAGGTTTCGTCTTTTTTAATCATTCACGAAATTTGAGTAAGGTAACTACTTTTCCTTTAAACTAATGGGGGTTTTCCATGGGTAACATAATTCAATTTATTTTTTATCCAGATATGTCAAAACAAAAATGTCCCTGTTTTTGCGTTCCATGAGGCAAAAAAATAGATTTTTAGTTTATGATCAAATCTGCAGATTTACTCCTCTTTGCACTTATAATATTACAATTAAAAGAAAAACGTTTAGCTATAAATTTGACAGCTCTACCACACTCGTTAAGAAGTAAACGAAGTTGCACTTATCAATAACAATTTTTGATGGAATCCCCATAATAATGATAAATAAATGTTATATTTATAATGAGTGCATTTAAACAAAAGAAATGATAATTAAATGAATGCTTTTAACATTATTCATACAAAATTTTAAAAATATTGTTATTGAAATCAGCATATTATTTTTATCTTCGGGTGCACTTAATAATAATTGTGTTGAGCTTTGAGTAATAAATGAAATCATTTAATATTTATAACTTAAGCTAATGAACTCCGTTCACCCCAATCTGTTTGTCCGATTGATAGGCCCAAATACAAATTTCACAGTTCACTCATATTTAATACTTAATTTCAAATCAAAAAGCTTGCAGTAATTGAATCTACTTATAAAATGCATACTCATCTTACTTTGGAGCAGAACCCGCTGCAATCAGTTCAAGCGTTGTTCCAATCAATGGCCAACCCTTGGCCATTGGAATTTCCTCATATCGTTTTGCCGACCCCCTGGGCCTGGAGCTAATATTACTGGTTTGACTCCTTAATATTGTTTTCCACTCAGTAAATAAGGAACGTCCTCGTCGTAAGCGTGGCTCCTTCCTTAAGTCTTGTACAAAAAGCTTTTGCTTTAACCGTTTTGTAAACAAAAAACAAATAGTCCGAAGCCAGCTATATGCCAGGTCGATTAGCGCGCACAAATAATGAAATTTAAATCTGTAATTGGAATTGCCTTTGCCGCTCATGATTGAAGCGATTTCTATGGAATCGTGAGAACTTCTAACGAACCCAGTACTGAATGTATAAGATGACAGCGACACTGAGTTACTAATCATCAGTTGGCTGGCGGTGGGTCTTTATTGACCCTCACCAGCACCACAACAGTTGTAATCGTTGTCTTCATCGACATCGTTGTCTTTCTTCTTTGTGATATTCTTCGACATTTTGTTCGTATCTGTCTATACCTAAGATATTTTTAATATTTATCTTCTTTAGAATATTGCTGAGTTTGAAACAATACTCTTTATTTTAAAAACATATGGATCGTCATTTTAGAGTTCCTACACAAAGTAGGTACCCAGTAATCAAGTCACGTTGTTCCTTTTTAGCAATGGAGTATAGATTTAAAGATTCTAGATCAAAAGAATGTACCTACGTACATAGTTACAACTACGCGCTCCGGGATAAAGGTACTTTTTAATCTCAGATTATGCACTCCTTTTATGAATGTATATAGGTACATCTATACTTTTTATCATAGGGCCATACGATATACACTCCGCTTCAACTGAATAAGCACAATTATTTTTGAACATATTTTTCACCGTCACATCTTAAGATGTAAAAAAAAAAAGAATTTAAAAATAATCATCCGAAACCACTTGTTTTTCTTTCGCATACTTGCACTAGGAAAAATTTGTTGTTGGATTGGACTAAAACAGGTTTTTGTTAAATTTGGTAGTGGGTACTTCCACTTTTACTTTTAATCATTTCGTAAATTAGTACTAACAGTCTTTTGATAAAGTTCAACGAAATTTCGATCAACGCTAACTTAACTCTCGAAATTGAGGATTCCTTGTCTTCAAATTAATGACCTTCATAAACTATGGGTACTTACATCCCCAAGTATATTACATAATTTTTAAATTAGATGATTACGGCAGTTGTTGAAGGAAGTGCTAGTTTTGCATTTATGGGTAGAAAAAATGTTAGATCATTAGGCACATTTCTTTTCGAGATTACCTTATACTCAGCTGCAGTAATTAACTTTAACTGTTCCATAATAACTGACAGGTTTCAATATAACAACACTGTTTTACCCATCAGGGCCACCGAAATTAAACAGTTTTATCATCTGAAAAACCAGGTGATACCATTTTTCCAGATTATTTGAGTTTTGAACAACTCTTATAGCATTACTTTCCGTTGTTGGTCGAGTAGTGGTTTTTTCTTAAGTTTAAATCGTTTAAAATGGCTTAAGTTTTAATAACTTGGGTTTACGCTCATTTTTTTATCAGTATCAAATGCACACCTCAAAATTGTTCGTCTTCAAGCTGTGGTTTTTGCAGTTCTTTTTACCTCCCTTCATGTTTTATCTGTATGAGGTTTAAATTGTAAGAAGAAAAGCCATAAAGAGTTTTATCAGCTGATGTATGTCTGGTTAGGTCTTGATGTCTAATTAAGTCGATTCTAACTTTTGAAACACTTATAAAGTATGTGCAATTGAATTTCACTTAAAACACCAAAATTGAACTTTTATGGAACTTTAGAATCGACAGATGTCACAAAAATCTCCAATATATGGATAAAATGTAAAAAGCCTTTTGAAAATTGTTTGTGCGTATTTAATTGAAGCGGAGTGTATGTACAGTACATATCGGCAAGAAATTCGTCTGAAGCATTTTGCTTGCGCTTTAAAGATTAAAATGTTGGAACTCTTAGATACCTACCATTAAGTAGCTTAAAGAAAAATTTGAATTTTTGACAGAAAAAATAAAACAGTTTCTTATGTTTTTTAAAGTAGTTACATATATGTATGTATTCTTAATAATTAAATACCACATTTTAAAATTAAAAGATAAGAAGATTTAATAAAAAAGGGCCTTGTTTAATCTTGGAGTTGCTTTGAAAAAGTTGTTTTCGTCTTTTTGCATTTTTCAAAACTTTTTACGAATGTGTATATTATATCGAATACAGTCCATATGATGCAGCTGCTTTACCTACTGCCAATACATTTATTACGCAGTTAAGCACTATTCATATGAGCACGACCAACGAATGAACCAATATTCGTCGATTTTGACATTCCACATGAGAGTTTTTAACTCGTCGCGAATAAAGTTTGACAAGAAGCCACAGCCAAACACCATTCACCACTGAAGTCCGAAATCAAAATAAGAATAATTTTTTATTTTAAATACGCGCGATTATGGATAATGTGGAACGCGAATAAAATTTGACAGTTCATATCAACTACATTTTTTTCGCGAAGAATACATTTATTTTCTTAAATTTATTAATATATGATATTAAAAAAAATATTAAAATTTGTACATTTCATGCAGTGTAATATTTATAAATAATTAAATCTTGTACGCACTTAGAAAATTAGCTTCCTTCATTTATTGATACATAATGAAAACATCATCAGTACAAAAAGGAAATCCAAGGCATTCCATGGGGCAAAATTATTTGATTTATTTTTTTAATAAAAGATCAAATTTGCAGAACTGGCTTTTCGGCCCCTCTTTGCACTAATCGAATTATAAAAAAAATGTTAGCTGGAAATTTGAGAGCTCTACCGTTCTCGTTAACACGTACACGAATGTAGTAAGAAAATTAAAAAAACAATCGTGTTCCCTGTGCTACAAAAAAAGGCAATTTTTGAAGAAAATATGTGAATTTTCATATGTAAAACCGGTAAAACCCCATTACTATACGTTAAAAAAATCAGCTGATCATGTTTTGAATTCAACTGAAAGTTAAACTTTATTACTCTGTAATTTTTTTGTTTAGTGGTCAATTTTAGTTAAAGTTTTGTGCAAGGGCATACTTTGGATTTTAGTCAGGAGGTGGAGGGGGCTGCTTGAACAAATTGTTTGTGATAGTTTAAATTTTAACTACAAGAATAGTCTATAAAATCAATAGTAAGGTTGTATGCAAAAACTTTCGACAGTTTCTAATTTAGTTGCATTTCTGCATGAGGATTCGTATGTTACCGTAGTTTAAAATTAGTTTCCAAAAAAAAGCCTTGCTTTGACTTGTTCCCCTGATGCTAGCTGTGTATTTTTTTTATTGAATTTTGTTTTCAACCCTTATTTTAATAATGTATTACCTTTATTTTGACTTTTAAGTCAAAATAATTAATTTATCATTTTTGTAAATACTGTATTTGGCTTTTGTAACAATACACAAAGAAAATAACTCGAATTAAAAATAAATGTTGATAAATATAATTAAGCAAAACAAAATGAAATTTGTTGTGTTTAAATTTTAGTCAAACCTTTAGCTAAAATATTATTATTTAAAAAATTGCTTATGTCAATTAAGCTGTTACTCCCCTTCTTAGTTCTTAACTGAACAATGAATGAAACTGCATTCACTATAAGGCAACTCTCGAAAAAAGGTGAAGAAACGAGGAATAAAGGCGTGAATTTTCAATCGACTTTTGCTCTCTTTCGAATCCAAAACTTAGAAGTTTCAAGTAATCTTAGTTAAAACACAAAAGAATTAATACTATCATTTGTTCCTTGCCTATTAGTGATTGCGGATTCCTGATTTGTAGTATCATAGAATAACTAATAATTTATTTTTCAGGTACAATTTAATTTTGAATCTTAAAATAGTTTTTTTTTTTAATTACTTTAACTGTATTAAATGTAACCCCCTCCCATCTCACCTGATCAAATCCTATGCATGAGCCCAAAAGAGCGCATTATTTTGACAACATTTTAATTACATTCCTATCTTTTATCCAAGTTTATGCGTTTGGTACATATTTATGTATTTTTATAACTATAACTATTGTAAATACCAACGATGGCCATGTAGCTCCACTACATCGGGTTTGTGTTAGATCACTTTTTAAACGTACACTTATATATTGTATTACTTACAACCTCTACAACTACTGCTTACATGTCACTTCATAACTAAAATACAAAACGCACAAGGGCCTGACTGTAAACAACACAGGAATAGCAATTTCTTGTACCTTTTCGTATGCTTGTTTTTTTTTTTAAACTTTAACTAAAAAAATAAACTGAACTTAATAACTCCATCTTTGCGCTGAAAACTAGTAGGAAAAAAGGAATTTGATTGCATTGTAGTAAGTAACTTGTACCTACCAATAACATCCCTTCATTATCATCTTAAACATGTGTTTATCTATCTATCTGCATAAAGCTGAGCACGCCAATGAACTATTCTTTATTCGTTTTAATCACCTACCTAACAACACAACCAATAGGCCATCGCTTTACAATTTAAACATGCAAGTTCTTCCTCTTTGCCCGGCAAAATCCTCATTCAAACCCTCCAAGTGGGTGCCAGGCGGGCAATGATCACCACAGTAGTCCTGTGCGTTTTTGGCAGGATGGTGATTAGCTAAGGTTGAGTTGGATCGCTGAATTGTTGTAACTCCTCAATAGTGCAACGTTCGGAAACCCAATTTAATCATAGTTTAGAGGTTCATAATTTCAGTGGTGGTGTGAGCGTACTAGTACGAAAACCGTGCCGAAGAATGAAAGGCTGGGGGATAAACCAGCCGTTAACGAGCTCTTTCGGATGCTGTGGCAAGGTCCGTCATATTTCTGCCTTACCCCGGCAAGCGGCTCTGCCGGGGCTGACCGTCTTTGCGCATTACTCGTGGGAATAAAATGAAAAAATTAAAAAATAAACAAACAAACAAAATTATATTAAAACAAAAAAATCGCACCAAGGCTGCCAATGCGGTCACAACATCTGAAAAGGCTGTCGAGCCAAATCAGGTGTGTGAACGTGTTGTCAACCCTGTGGTTGCTACTAGTGGCGAGAGTCCTTCTCCCTCTACTAGCCGCAACATTTACTTGTAGGAATTACCCGTCAGTGGAACAGCTGTGACGCTCGGCAGTCCCAAGGGCGGCAATTCCACACCCCACCTCTTCCCCGCTCAGTGATGGAGGTTGATCTGACTAATAGTAGCAATGCTGCGATTAGTACAGATTAATCTCCATCATGCCATCATGGCCACGAACAACCTGATACTCCGATTGCATATGAACAAGGAAGACATCGTTTTAATACAGGAGCCGTGGGTCTCAAACTCTATCATCAGAGGTCTCAGGACTCCTGGCTATAAAATATTGTATGCATCAGAGAAAGGTGAACCAAGGTCATGCATGTTAGTAAAAAATGACTTAAACATATTTTTACTCCCCAATTACAGCGATAAGGACACCACCACCGCTGTCCTAATAACGGATAAAGTCACCTACTGGCTCATATCCTCCTACCACGACAGCCCAATTCCAGGAAACACCTTGAGGAAGGCAATTGCGGACGCGCAATCGAAAAAAGTTGGTCTCCTAATTGGTTCAGACGCTAACGCCCATCACACGGTATGGGGTAGCTCTGATATAAATGAGAGAGGTGAGTACATATTTGATTATTTACTAAGCACTAACCTACTCATAAGTAATATTGGTAAAGAACCCACTTTTGTAACCAAGAATAGGAAAGAGGTACTTGATATTACACTTACCGCTGACTCGATCCACAATATGATTTTAAACTGGCATGTCTCAAAAGAGAATTCCTTCTCTGACAACAAATACATTCAGTTTGAGCTCAAAGATGTAGCAAATACATCTACGGGATTTCGAAATCACCGGAATACAAACTGGGAGCGTTATAGGGAGGTTCTAGCACAACTGCTTAATCACAACCTTCTTAAAAGCTCCTCCAGTAAAGATGAACTAGACCTTTCTGTAAATCATCTCACCGAAGCCTTAAATGAATCAATGAGATCTTCATGCCCTGTAACCATTTTAAAGGGTAAAAAGAAACCTCATTGGTGGCATAAAGAAGTAGAACCATTCAGAAAGAGCTGTCGCAAACTCTTCAACAGATCTTAGTACACTAGAAGCCTCAAGACTCAGGAAAATTCTCTCAAAAAGTCCAACAATACCCAGTGCTTTAAAGACAGAAGCAGGCACGTGGACTATCACAGATGAAGAATCTCTTGATCTGTTATTAGACACCCACTTTCCAGGTAGCTCTAACATAATCAATGACTTAACATCAGAGTCTTTAGCTTATACAAGCGATTTAGTTGATTTTATAACGCGGGAAAAACTGCAATGGGCCAAAGACAGCTTTGATCCATATAAATCTCTAGGACCAGATGGAATCATTCCGGCCGAACTACAAAAATGCTCAGACATGATTATTCCACCATTGGAAATCATTCTTACAAGCTGTGTAAGGTTGAGATATATTCCCAAAGCCTGGAGAATGGCAAAAGTAGTCTTTATTCCCAAAGCAGGGAAACCCTCACACGTTAACCCTTAATATCTTCGACCAATCAGTCTATCATCCTTAGTTCTTAAAACCTTGGAAAGATGGTACGTACTATTGAACATTCCCTCGAATACAAAGAATATAACCTGGTAGCGTTCCTATATATTGAAGGAGCTTTCAACAACGTCGGTTACCAGGCGATCACAACAGCAATGGATAAGCTGAAATTAGAGAAGTCACTCATAGATCTTATAAGTCTCATGCTCAAAAGCAGGACAATAATTTCTAACATGAAAAGTTTTACTACCACCAGATCGGTGAATCGAGGCACTCCCCAAGGTGGAGTCCTTTCGCCTCTTTTATGAAACATGGTAGTAAACGACCTACTTACAGCATTGGAAGGTGAAGATATGAAATTCCTCAGATTAGCCCACCCAAGATTAGAGGAATACCATAAAGCTTTCTCGATCAAACTAAATATTTGGGCCTCATTTTAGACAAAAAACTAAATTGGAAGGCAAATATTGATGAAAAAATCAAAAAGGCTAGTGTAGCGCTTTTTACTTGTAAAAAGGCCATAGGATCAAAATTGGGCTTCTCCCCAAAAATAACCCACTGGCTATACACTTCGGTAATCAGGCCGATACTCATTTATGGAGCCGTCGTATGGTGGACCGCACTGGACAAGATGGTAAATCTAAATAAGCTCATTAAAGTCCAGCGGTCGGCAGGTATGTACATCACAGGAGCACTTCACAACACCAACCGCAGCACTGGAAGTGCTTTTAAACCTAACACTACTTGACATCTTCTCTAAAAAGGTGGCTGCCAACTCATGTGTAAGGCTTAGAGCCACGTCTTAATGGACCAGTAACAATACTGGACATACAACTATTCTAGACAATTTCAGATCTATCCCAGATCGCTTGGACTATACCACCCCAAAAATGGCATTTGGTAAAAGATTCCATGTGTCCATCCCTTCAAGATCCTCCTGGGAAGAAGAGGGACCCCTGGAAGACGATGCGGTACACTTCTATACTGACGGTTCAAAGACCGATCACGGAGTTGGAAGTGGTATCTTTTCAGAACAACTGAGTCTCAGTCTATCCTATCAATGTAGTGTATTCCAGGCAGAAGTAATGGCAATTAAAGAAGCACTATCCTGGCTCAAAGAAAACGTTATATCTTGTAAGGATATACGAATCTTCTCAGACAGCCAAGCCGCTCTTAAATCTCTCGCGTCTGTCTCCACAAACTCTCGAACAGTCCACGATTGTCAATCATCTCCGAATGAGATGACGGAACAGTTTAACATTCATTTGGGTGCCGGGCCATAGAGACATTCCGGGAAATTGGAAAGCCGATGAGCTCGCCAAAAACGGAACACTTTTGCCTTATGTTAGACAAAAACATAACATAGGAACACCACTTGCTACATGCAAATATCTTCTCAAGCAATATGCTCTAGAAACAACAAATGCTAGATGGTCACAAAGTACTACCTGCCTAGCAACCAAGCAAATATGGCCAAGTATTGACTTAAAACGGTCAAAAAGCTTGTTATTACTAAGCAGACAAAGTATAAGCTCTACAATTGGAGTAATAACGGGACACTGCCTCATAGGAAGATAGCTCTGAGGCTAGGGGTCTACACAAATGACTTTTGTAGAAGGTGCATGGACGAGGAGGAAGAGGAAACAGTCCAACACCTTCTGTGTACATGTCCAGCACTCTCCATTAGAAGGAATAACTTTCTCGGTAATCCCTTCTTCGATAACACCAGTGAACTGGCAACGATTGACACAAAACGCCTCTCTAACTTTATTAAAAGTACAAAATGGTTTGTTTAAATTCATTACTCTCCCATGAGTAACCTCATTAGTGGTATCACCATGGACCCTTGAGGTCTACGTGTGTCAATGACATCTGGACAGCCACTCCAACCTAACCTAACCTAACCTTCCTCTTTCCTATCTTCAGCAAATTTATTTTCCATCCTGGTTCTTCCAATATGAAATTAAAATAAAGCTATTCAAAGCAAAAAGCTTTGAACGAACAAGTTGAATACACATACAATTGTTTTCGTTAAGTAATAAGTATGCTTACAACTATTTTTCATTTCCTTGATAGTTGTCCTAGGATGAGTTGAGTCTTGGGATGAATCACACGTTTTTTAACAAATCAAATGGCATTTATATCTTTGAAGATAAAGTTAATTTACATGTTTATTTTTAAATCTTATATACCTATATATTTTTTAAACAGACTATTTGCATACAGGAGCAAGTTCGTGCGACCCAGTCGTGCATTTTATTTAAATTTTTATTTTTTATTTTTGTCGAAATAAACACATTTTATTCTAAACCTTGTTTTTGATTTCGATTGCCTTTTTGATATTAAACAAATATTTAAATATTGGTAGGATATTGAACAACTGAAAAAAGTACATAAATATAATTATTATAATAAGTACTTAGTACTCTTAATAATTGTTCTAACTCCCATAATTTGTTCTAAGTCCACATTTTGCTTTAAAAGAGTGTTTATAGGAATTGTACAATGTCCAGTTTTAAGTTTTTTTTTAAAATAACATTTGTAAATATGTAAATATAAATAATCAAAACAAAATAGCACATTGCAGATTTAAAATAAAGAATTGAAATAAAACGAGCTCTGTTTTAGGCATTATCACGAGCTCCCTATGACCTTGCATAATTTTACGAAATGTTTTCAAATTGCATCATCTTTATGACTAATGCACGTAATATTTTTGTTTGAAGTAATAATGAGTAACTGTTTTATAGCATGTAATATATTATAATACATACAGCTATGTACGTACATCAGTTTAAAATATTTCACAATGCACATATAATATAATTCAATAAATTTTTTAATGAAGAAAGGGTAGAAATAACAAAATCAAAGGTTCGAACAAGATAGTACTGAAAAATGTACAGTGCTACACAAAAGTTTGCGCATAACGATTAAATACGGAAAAAGAGAACAATAGCTCGTGAACGGTAAGTGATACATTTTTGTAAATATATTTTTAAAAAATGATTTTCAAATTCAAACTTTTGGTATTAATATTTTGTCTGATATCCTATAAATCTTATTACTTATTTTAAACGGATTTCCATGGATGCAAAAAGTTTCTCAGTGTAAAAACCACATATTTATATTATTCCATTCGAGTAATAAAGCGTCTTTGAATTGCGGGCCTTACTTTAAATGTGTGTTTTTTGCTGGAAGAACTAGTCATTGGAAATACCCAGCATCTTTGCACTTAGTCTTTAATTCTTTTGAGGATATGAATGTACACAAACTGATTCATAATTTCTTCAGGTATTTCCAGCTTACCTGCCCCGGAAGACGCCATACAACCCCACAACATAAGATCTCCATAAGCATGCTTTACAGTCCTTAAACTGTATTTCGGATTGAGGAATCATTAAGCATTCTCCAAACTTTACTCTTTACTCTTGGGCTTGTCCGAGAAAATTACCTTGTGCAAAGTTCGGAAGGCTTTTTAACGTACTTCTTGGCGAACGCAAGCGAACTAATAGCTTTTTTCTAACGGTGCACGATTTAAATCCATTTCAAACTATGGTTACCGTTTCTGGATGCACTTTAGTGTAATGGTGAGTTTCTAGTTCCGAGCTGACATCCTAGATGTTTCAAATTGTCAACTCCCTTTCATTCATGCTTAGCTCTTTTTTGTTTTAATTTCGCGAAACTCAAAAAACAATCAATTCACTACTTTGTCACACTCGAACAAACAACAATATACTGCGATCAAAATGTACAACTATTTGCAAACATTATAATACCTTGACGCAAACTTTTTTGGAAAGAAAACAAATTTTTTTTAAACTTTTTTGTATTTCCTTAAACAAAAATAAAAGCATTGAATTCGATGTTGGACTAAATCGATCCTTTGAAATTTTTTTTTTAAATAATGCTTACATACATAGGTATGTACTAACAAAAAATGTATCACTTCCTGTTCACGAGCTATTGTTCTCTGCGTATCATGTGATCCTACAGGACATCTCTGTACACGTTCTGGTCCATTTTGGTGTCAATTTTTACGATCGGTGCCATGGAAAAGCAGCCCAGTCCATAACGTTGCCTCCACCGTGTTTCACCGTCTTAATAATATTCATATCATATTCCGTTTTTTAGACGGCATACATATTTTTTCCCATCCCATCCGAACCAGCAGAATATGGATTCATTGCTCCAGAACACGTTTTTCAAAAACGAATTGGTTTGTCTAGGTGATACAAGCGGTTTTCTCTGAGCAACGCACCCACGTAGATTGTTTTTATTTAATCGACGTCTTATGGTCCATGAGGAAACATTTACTCCATAGTTTGTTGAAAGTTCGTTTGGAATGGCACTGGATGCCTTAAACGGATCCTTGGTCGATAACCTATATAAATAATTCTATCTTCATTTGTAGTTGTCTTTCTGGCCCGGCGGTTTTGTTTAACCTTTTCAATCACTCACTTTTTAAAATGACGAAGGGCATTATAAACTAGCTTCCTGGAGCATTCTAACAACTTAGAAATGTCTGTTACCGTCCACCCTTTTGACTTCATTTTCAAGATCAGACTTCTTTTTTCCTTTGAACACCATTTTCCTTTTGCATTTATTAATTAATTTTTTTTAGTACAGATCATTAATTAATTACTTCAAAAAATATTATTTTCTTAAAAAAAAAAAAAATTAAAAAAACACTCTTTGATTGCAAAACAGGCTTAATTTATGTCCAGCTAAAAACAACGCAAATCACAAACAATCTTCATATTTTGCAAAACGGTATTTTACTTTTCAATCATTTACACATTTTTATTACCATATAAGGTAGTCATAGTAACAATATAAAAATGAACCGTTACTTGCAAGTAATAAAGAATTGAAAGTAGAAAAATACTTGTACTCTTTTCAATGTGCTAAATTCGTGTCCACCACTGTATATCCTATGATAATTCATAAGTATCTGAAATAATAAAAACAAAGATAATATGGTATCTTCTTTTTATTTTTTCTTTCTCATTTTCTTCTTCTTAATTGTTTGTATCTCTCTCACATTTGCATATGAATTGTTCCTATCATAATCAACAATTGCATAAACAATGGCACCAAACTAATTGATCTGTCAAAACTTCCAGTATTATACAGTATTATGAGATACAGTATTTTGACAATACAGCATTTTGAGACACAGTATTTTGAAATACAGAATAGGTATTAACCATATAGTATTATGTCCATACAGTATCGTACAATATCATACAGAATTTTGACCATACAGCATTTCGACCCGCTCCCATTAAAAGGTTTAACAAAATTAAACGCCATGAAAATAACGGTTTTTTTACATTTTTACTATTCGAGTCGCTATGGATAAATGTCCCTTTCCTTGGGAGCACAATGGATGCATTGAGATTAGAGATGGCAAAGTAGATTACGTCAGGTAATCTACTCGGTAAGCTACGTGTAGTTAATTGGATAAATTACACGTTTGATTTGTTTCATTACCTACCCTCAATTTTTTACGTGTGCTACCTTCACAAAAAACGTTAAATTTCAAAAAGAATTTTTAAAAAACGAGTGAATAAGTAACGACTAACGATTGAAAAACACTGAACTATACATAAGAACCAAATATGTTGCGTAAATGAAATAAATCAAGGAATTCGAAGTTTTATGAAAGAAAAATGCAAATTTAATAATCATCTGTTTTATTTTTGTCGTTCATTTTAAGAGTATAGTGTATATGATATCTATCAATTTTTTGGAATGTTAGTTAAGCCTGTTCCGAATTTTCGAGAGTTCGTTTTTCACACTTTCACAGTTATCTTTTCGATGCAATTTGTCAATTTGGTGGTTGAATGGACATTTCAAACTACGTTTTGACGTCTACCGCTACGTCTGCTACATTTAACTACGTTAACTACATTTAACTACAATAACTACCTCATTTATGTAGCAGACGTAACAAATGTAGTAAATCAAAAAAAATCGCATTTCTGCCATCTCTGTTGAGATCCAAGTGAGGTGTTTTTCGGCCTTTCCATATGAAATGACTCTTTTAACATATCAAAATTGAAATATCAAACAAACTACATACCTACATAACTGCTTAACTAAAAACAACGACTGAAATTTTTTGAATTTAAAACTAAAACCGCTTCGTTTTGACTATCGAATTAAATATCGAAAAGCTTTTTTGAAAACGTTTGTAAGAACGCAGGGATGTATTATTGTTTACATTGTATCGATGAATTTAGACACAACACTTTATTTTATGTATACTCTCTCACTCTTTCTCTCTGAGTCTGAACATTTATTTAATAAGTATGCCATTTTTAATGTCTCGTTTTGCCTGACTTGTATTTTTGCATTTATCTTTTGAGCGCATACGCATACTCGCGGACGGAAAGCACATACATAATTTTCAAGTAATAACGATTTAAGCATATGTTACGTTATGTACATACATGTAAATAAAGGTATAACTCAAAATAAACTAAAAAAGCTCATAAATCCATCTTATGGTATTTGCTTGTGTGTACTTATACTTTTTCAAACACATGTCTGGCCTCTGGTCTGTCACAATACAACGCACAGTCATGTTTCTGTGTTAAAATTTACAATCCATAGCAATAGCAATTTATGCTAGAAGCTAGAAGACGAACAGGAACTGAGAAACGTAATTGTAAATTCACAAACAGTTATTCAGTTTCTTTTGATTCACTCAGTTCGCAGTTCGCATGCGGTAATTCTCGAAAGTTGAGAAGAACATTTTTATTTTCTTCCCAATCTGGTTGGTTTCGTTTTGTGTTCGGCTTTTGATCATTTCATAATCGTTTAAGACCATCGATCATAAAAACACTTTTAAAATAATTTTAGACAGCAAATTTATTGTCTTTTCTTCTCTGTCATGATAACGCACCACCGTTCACATAAATATGTGTCATCAATGTGAATATTTTGTTTGAACATACCTAAGATAGCAAAAATAAATACAAAGAATAATTCCTTATCAAAATCTAAATTAAAATACATATTATATTAACATACGTTCAAACATACTTAAGATATACATTATTTGTATCTAGTTTCAGTGATCGAATATATTTTTCACTCCAACCTTAAAAGTTAGTGGTGATAGCCGAAAACCTTATTTTTATTTGGAATTTAGCACGAATCGTACAGTGAGTACTTTCATTCTTGTTTCTTTTATTTTAAGTGTTATTAATTGTACTGTGACGCGCAGTGGACTGATACATATGTAAATACTTTAAAGACATAAGATTCATGTTGATTTTTGGTTAATTGGCGGGATGGACAACAGGCAAGAATCGATCTTGAAGTTGTGATCGTTTTTAATCAAATTCATTAAGAATTGAGAAGTAATTAAAGAATACAATATTATTTAATTAATAATTGAAAAAGATCTTTATGAAAAATGGAGTTATTGTTAACGTCTTCTTAACTACTAGCTTTCATTCAGTCTAAGGAAAACATTTTACGAATTCCTAAAAATAAAACAATCCGTTTTTTACATTTTATAAGATTTCCTAGTTCGAACGTAAATGCTTGGTGATAAGTTTTATTCCGAATAAAAACCTTGTTTCAAGATTTTAAACCGATAAAGAAAGTTATTTTATTATTTTTAGTATGAAAATGGAGATCCTTAAATTTTGTAGGGGTCGGTAATGTAAAACGTAAAACAAACATGTTACTAATGGGTTTTATTCAAAAGTTGTTTTATTGACAGGTAGTTTATATTTTATATTATAACTATCAGTCAAATTTGTGTTTTAAATATTTGAACATGTTTGAGATATATTGGGCGCATCGCATTCATAGAGATTGTTAGGCTCAACATTCCATTACCGCAGCACGATTTTCGATTCGCGTTTTTTTATAGATATGTGCAGATAAATAATAACTAAAATTTCAGAGCGGAGGAAACATTTATTTCTATTTTAAATTAATTTTCAAAGTTCACTTTTTCAGATACAAAACACGCAAAAATGGTTGATTTTGACATTTCTTCCCTATTTTTTGGTCAGTGTTGCCAAACTTGATTTTTTTGGGATTTCTTTGATATAAGTGTTCAAATGTATAAAGTACTTTGTATATACCCAAAACCAACCCCAAATACTATAGTGACTTCCAGGAGGGGGTTGCAGTAGAGCAGCATGTCCCCCCTTACATACCTAGCTGTTGGTACCACGGTCATAATAGCCTTACTTGGTCGCATGGTCATTTCTTCTTCCATTTGGTCCCTTTTTTAAGAAATTGAAATAAAACTCGACTCTATTCTTAAAAATAATGTACACGCCTAAAGTACTTTTCATTTGTAAACGATACATAAAAGTATTTAATTGAACGCACCCCATAACAAATGCACGATCTCTGAATGCACACGTTGATTGTATTCATTTCACAATTTATTGACAGATGGCTCAACATTTCAAAATCATCACATCTCAAGATCAAAAGCTACAGACAAATTTACATGTCAGAATTTTGGGAAAAGTTCGGTTATTATTAAACGGTTTAAATAAATATTGTTTTCGAAATTTGAGTAAGTTCGTGGTGGACATTTTTTTTAAAATAAAAATAAATAAATTGGGTGGCGCAACAGTCCTTTGAGAACCAGGGCCTAGTGACTTACAACTCTCAACCATTCCTGTGTGCGAGTAATGTTGTCAGGAATGGAGGGGACCTACAGTTTATATGCCGAATCCGAACGGCTAATTTGAGAAAGCACTTTTTCAAGACAAGAGTTACTCTTGGAGAATTTGTCAACTCCTCGCAAGAGGCAGTACCCGTGAAAAGACTTTAGATGGCATAGGCAGGGATCGAACCCAAGACCTCTGGCATGACAGTCCAATGCACTAACCATCATGCCACGGGGACATTTTTTTTACTTTGATTAAAACTAAAAGCAATCTTTATTTTGATACCATTAATAATTTTAATAAATATGATTTAAAATATAACCAGTATAGTGTTCACTGTTCATACATATATGCGTTTCGCCCCGGTGTAATGGTTGGGCTCATAAGGAAGATGAACATTACACCTTGTCTTGGCGCATATTTTCTCGAATTAATCGGGATTCTTCAAAGAAGATAAATTGTAGCTATTTTATTGCCTTGCTTTGGGACTTTTTGAAAAATAATAATACAATGTTGGCCAAAGAGCTTCAAGATGAGAAAAATAACCATAGCGTTTTGTCTGCAAAAACGTTTTTTATAAATTTTAATAAGCGATAATATTCGATCTCCTGACATAGTTTTAACATATTGTGATCTTTAACAAAAAAGGCTGGGATGCGACCCACACTGATAACTTCCCATCCCGTCAATCGATTTGTCTTTTATAATATACACTTTAATTCAATCGCTAGCGTTATTGGTTGGTTAGCTAATTTGGGTAAACCAATTTATTTTTTAATTGCTGCGGTTAAGAAAACACCCACTAATTTTTTTTGAGAGTCCTTTCTGTGTATTTCTGTTTTATTATCTGTTTAACAAAATTTATTTAAAGTCAATATCTCTACTGGTTCTTGAGCTATGGACGACGAAAATAAACGTAGCGAACGTACGGGTGTACGGATGTACGCACGCACATACATATATTTAATTAAAAACCTTGGAGCGCCTAGATATGTCAAAATTTTCAATTCTACAATTCGGATCGACTACAATAACTTCCTATGGGAAGTTAAACCGTTGCATTTAACCAATCAGAACGCCTTGACTATGTAGCCTTGAATTCCCCCCCCCCCCTTTTTAGGTAATGCAATAAGATAGATTCCAATGTCGAAAAGAAACATAGAGTTTTTAATTTTGAAAATTGCATTTACGAAATAAATTTAGCCTCAAAATGTATCACTTCTTTAAAAAAAAAATACTTGACATTAAAACCCATCTTACTCAATTTATCTTTTCCTTAAAATAAAGCTCTAATATGTTTAAAAATAAAAAAACAAACATTTTATGGCTGAAACACAAACATGCTTCGTCTGCGTTACTTTGGGCCTGCTTCGAAGGATGCTTTGAATGACATTTTTAATTTGACATTTCTAAAATGACACTTCTGTCATTAGCAGCTGTTATTTTTTCTCAAAATTAAATTTTGATTTTTCGTGCAGTAAAAAATATGAACTTTAAAATAGAAAAAAAAATTATCAGCGCAGACTGAGAGATATCAGTGAGCCCGGGAGCTCAAACTACGGAGTTCTTAAATCTATGAGAATTTCTTGGAAACTCATTTTCTGTTCTACAAAAATACTTACTTTTTAACTTTTTCTAATAACCAATCTAAAAGCAAATGTATTTTGTTTGTTGACTTTTTTTTTAATGCTGTTGAGCTGTCAGACAAAGCAATTGTTCAGCAAATTTGAAGTAGAGCTTCCGTTTAGAGTCACATTACGTTCTTTTCCTTACGTTTTTCAAACGAAAGGTGATGTCAACACTTCATTGTAATAGCATGCATTAAATTCCTATGGTTAACGTCAGGCGAAGCCGAAGCGTGTTTGTGTTTCAGCCATTAATGACAGCTATAAACGGCCCTTAAGTTTAAAGTCCCCCATATGTTGAATCAGCTGTTCTTTCAGTTTTTGATAACACATAGGTCTGGGGAGTCATTCCGTAATTTCCGAAAAGATAATCGTCAAAACGATTATCATTAACGATATCGTCAATAATTTGCTTCACGTAACTTTATCACTATCGTCTCGTTCAATCGTTCTCAGTATAAGTTCGTTGAGTATATTATACTATGATTGAAATGTCAAAATGAACTCAACGAAAGATAATGCTTGTTCAATAGCTTGAAAATGTTATTAAACTTGGTTTTTCTCAATGAAAAATTTTGAAAATTTGCAAAAAATGTATTGCTAATAAACATGCCACCTATTTTGTGATGTTTATTGTTATTGTCACTTTTTGTGTTATAATTTGTTGCCGCCGAAGATAAAACAATAATATCAAAATGTTTGTCTAATGTCTGATATTTTTGTAAATCAGCTGCAGTTATAAACCCAATTTGGTCCAAGGGAAGGAAGTGAAGACTTCAATTTATCCACAGGAAAAATAACTTGGCTTCAAAAATATTTTTTGTTTCCAAAACTAATTTGGATGGATTAGTGCTTTGTGCAAGAGCGATACAAAAGTCGTTGCCTGTCGAATATACCAATGTTCCTACGCCCAAAAGTTTCAATAGTTACAACAAATTTTAATATTGAATAAATGTACATATATACATTATGTATGTAGAACGACAACCGTCTTGCAAATTTATTGTTTATAATATCATTATAAAGTCCTCTTTTGCAATTCCAAAACTACAATTGTTTTATTTATTTATCAACAATTAAGAGACATTACTAATGCTTGTATATAAAAAAAACAGAATTCATTGTATATTTTTGAGTTTTTGTTTTTATTTTGTAACAAAACTTAACTACACCGAAACTTGTTTGCTTCAATTTGCTTAGTTGTCAATGGAAATTAATAGCAGACGATACCTACTTAGCTATCGTGCAAACGCTATCGTTTTGACGATATCACTTAGACGATTATCGTCTTACGTGAAGTGAGACTATCGTCGAAACAATATCGTCTGCGATAATCGTTTTACGAACTGTACTTTTTCGAACTTTGTGAAAATTCGTTTACTATTGTCATTCTAAACGTTAAGATTGTTATGATTTGTAGCACTATGATGTCATCCCATTACATGGTTCCTAAACTCATTGTTGTAGTGCCAAATAGTTAAGATTTGTAACAATCCACAACTCAGCTGGGAGCTAAGCTGAAAGTCTTGGGATGTCAAATTAAATGATAAGTTTACAAACAATTCATTTTTCATTTTTTTTTCCTGTGAGAAGACAATTAATTTAAAAAGCATTCGTCATCTTGATCGAAATACAAATTTGTGTTACACCATAAACCAATAATTGTTCCTTTATTTCTCTTTTGCTTTTTGTTCTTTTGTTAAAAAAACACAACATTTGACTCAGGAAATGTTTTATTTAACTCATTAATATTTACAAAAATATCTCAAGCATGTTCAGAGAAGCTTCAATTCTTCTTTTGTTGTTTATTTGGCGATTTAAAGTTATACAAATATTTTAGTTTTCGATTTTGATAGGTATTAGTAGATTGACAGATCAACAATATTGTCGTTTCTGAGCATGACATGCGAGCACATTTGGTCGAAAAAAAACCATATCTGATTTTTCATTTGTGTTGTTAATTGAACCTTCTTCATCGTTAGATGAAAGCAAATATACCATTTTAGATTTGCGTGTGCTTGCAGAAGGAGCTTCAGGGAGTTTTTAATTTTAAACGGAAATAAATCTAAACCGTGGATAGAAAAGAATTGGTTGTTTAGTTTTAAGTCCTTATTAGTATATTCTTTCGATTTTATTATTCATAAACACTCATTTTCGTTATGTAAATTTATGGATTCGCTTTAAAAATCCCGAGGACATTGTCGAAAATCAAACATTTTGCTACAATGATAATACCGTTAGTTCCCACAAACACAAATGTATTACAACAAGGACGGAGTAATTTTTGATTGGTACTCATTAGGGCGCCATTACAATAATTTCTTTCTTTCTCAAAAGCATACCACTTAGTCCATTTTCATTAACAAAACTTAATAATATAAGCAGAACAGATTGATTTTTTGAAATGGAATGGAAAACACTTGATTCCAAATGCACAACTACTCATCGAACACAGCGGATATTGTTTTTGTTATCCGTGTAAAATCCTACTATACTATTGATAGATTTTCCAACAAAACACGGGTGTTTGTTTGCGTCATTGAAAATAGTCATTGGAATTTTGTTGACAGGTTCGTTATAGCTATTATTTAAAATTTATGTCATGAAACAAAGTTCCCTAATGGAAATGTTTTATGTTTAGTAAAATAATCAGTAAAAAACTTAATTCAACGTTGCATTATTATTCTAATGGAAGTGCAATTTATTTTCTAGATGTTTCAAGATTCCTAAAATCTAAATAAAATTTGTTGGAGAGATATCTGTGTGTGCGTGTATACGTGCATTCGTACGTTTGGGGAGCTTCATATCTCAAGAACGAGAAAAGATATCGACTTCAAATAAATTTTGTTATACAGATAATATAGGGAAAGGACTCTCAACAAAGATAAGTGGGTGTGTTTTACCATAGCAATGAACAAAAAAAAGTGAAAATTTCGGTTAACCCAAAATATTTCACAAACCAATAACGTTAGTGACTTAAATGAAGTATTACCAAACTAATAGGATTTGAAAAAAAAAACATTGAACAGTTTTTTGTTGTATAAATCAAACAATCTGAACAAAAACAGTTGTCACATCGAATATTTTACCAACAAAAAATGATTGTATCTCCAAAATAACTTTATGCTTCGAAGAATAACGTTTTTAACATCAGCAGAGACACAGCACCTTGAGCAACTAGACTATAAAAGGTCACAACAACACAATACATTAATACAAACAGAATTACAAAGGAGAAAGAACATATGACATCTGTCTATTAACCACTGATGATTGATTTCGGTGATCGATGGGAACCGGTCTCGAAAATAAAAGAAGGTATTGAGTTCAAAATGATTTGTTCTAAATATTCTTAGCAAAATCCAATCTGTATTTGTATGTATGTACATACATATATAAAATAAAAATAAAATTCTATTTAATTTGGTAAAAAATTGGTGTTCGACTAAAAGTTTCGTAACAAAAACAGATTTTGCAATCACTATTTCATGATTTGCAAAATTTGGATATGTTTTTTTTTTTAAAATTTAACTGAAAACTTTTTTAACGAAACACGAAAACCTACAAAAACAAGAAAAAACTGATAAGGAATGGTTTTCGGATTAAGTATTAGTAGAACAAAAAAAGATATTGACTTCAAATTTTTAGCTCGCACAAAATATTGTGAACCTTTTTTTTAATTCCGACAGACGGGATGGAAAGTTATCATGTGGGTCCCAGCATCTTTTTGTACATTTCGAACACATTTTGATCATGTGAAATAAGAACACTAATAACGTCGCATTGTTACAAAAATGTACATACTGACAATTTGATTTGGTAAGAAATTTTACCACATGTTAACAAAAATAATAATTTGCATAGCTATTCATAGCTATTTGAATATTTTAGTCAACAATTATTTTTTTCTAATTTTAAATACCTACAAAAAAGGTTTTCATAATTTTTTTTTGGAATAAAACTGTCATTTGTATTTTTGTTTCTTAAAATGTTGCTATTGTAAAAACCTTTATTCTTAGCTGAATAAAGTTATGGGAATGTAATCACCCCTTTCGAGCTGAACGATGGGTGTATGTATGTGGGATGCATTCCGACAAAAGTAATTAGGAGAAACAACGCATATGCGAATCATGATGGTGCACACTATTTGTTTCTTAATTCTCTCTGGCAGCAAACCACTGGAAACATTTATTTTTCGATTCCGTAAGCAAGAACATACGAAGTATTCCGATTGAAAATTTCTCCGATCGGTTAACTACCTTGATGTTTGTGAAATGAATACCATTCGTAAAATATTCGAGGTGAAAAATATTTTTTTTTGTATTATTTTTAAATTATAACAAAATTGTTCATTCAATCTTCTTAATCTTCATACACATTTTTTATTACTTCAAAATTTGTAGGTAATATAAATTTTAATTGGTTCTTGATACTTTAATTATTTTGAAACTGCTTCATGAATAAAACCATGCATTGATTTTTGTAAAGTCTTTTTAATTAAACAACAACAGACACATTGCATTTCATAACTTTATATGCAACGTTAAAAATAGTCGCAAAAAGAGCCGTGAAGTATGGATGGTAAACTTGTTTCTACGGAATTATAAAATTCATTGTTTTTTGGATATTTTAAAATAGAAGTTTGGGTATCTATTCGTGATCTAAAAATACATGAGCTTTTTAATTATAAGATGTCAAAAAATACATTTATCTACTTTTGCGGTGATCGATTTTTCAGAATGTTATTTAAAGCATGTTACTTTCTTCAATTTTTATTTTGAACTCATAAGTTCATAATATACCAAATTAGAAACAGTATTTCAACACCAAACAAAGTTCGACTTTTACTTTGTCCAAAAATTTTGAACATACAAAATAGTTTTATTTGCCGGTTTCGAGCGAATGTTGATCATATTTATTCTCTAAGCATGTTGCTAGTGGATTTCTTTCTGTATTGTGAGTAATCTTCATTTAATTTTTTTTAGGATTTGAAGAGTTCTTTAAATTCAAAATCGTCAAGCATTTTAAACCGCAAGAAAAACCACTCTAAACAAATTTCATCATTGGGCTCCATCACGTGGGGATAAAAAATCACCACATTTCTTTAAACGTTTGTATGTCTCTAGGTCAACACAATTCTAATCATAATGATAACGCTGGCGTTGTAGCAAATCAACAGGTTAAGCAAAAAATCTACAACAGATTACGGAAATAATGTTTTAAAGCTACGAAACTAAAAAAAATGTCACAATGTATATAAAGCTTTATGTAAGTTATCAAAGTATAATATGTTATTTTGAGTGCATTAAAAAGAGTTTTCAATATTAAATATAGTTTATTAATAAATATGATAACAGTTTAGCAGACTCAAGCGAAATTAAATAAAATAACTGATAAGTAGGTATAATGATAGTTTAAAAGTATATACACCTACATAATTAGCACACAAAAATCTCGACAAGGCAATGTAATTAATCGCAAAAATTATTAATTAACACGTAACATTAACATATACTTGATGTAGCCCTGTGTGAAAAGTATTTAATTATTTGTAATTTAAGGGCTTCTATACTTTCTGTTCGTATAGGAGAACCAACAATCTTTTAGGTAAATCCTTTCAATCAAACATGCTTTTTTGATGACCTTTTTTTATTGACAATATACAGGGTTTTCCAGTAGAAGTTTCAAGATTTTTTTCAAAATAAAATTATGGAGGTTTATTTCAAGTATGACACTATCAAAGTTGCAGCACCATATGCGTTTCATGAAATTTTTAAATCGTTGGTCAAATGAGATTAATACTCGGGAAAATAGCAATACCATGAAACTTTTCTTTTAAAATAAAGATTGTTTCGTTACTTCTGTGGTACGTAGCGCTGTCTTGTTGGAAATTAACGTCCACCAATTCAATATCTTCTAATTCCCACCATTAAAAAATCATTACACCATGACCAGGCATTCCAATCCATTCACCTTAAGATAAGTTAAGTCAAGTCCAATCACACAGTGGTACATTAAAGACGGGGAGAAGTTTTTTTTTGGAATGAACCCTCAATTTGATAATTTAATAACGTAGCCTACAGGATGAAAATGAGCATCACTGAAGATGACTTTTTTATGGAGCTATGCATTTCAAATTAGTAAAGTAACGATCTTTTTGATATTATGGTGCATCGTTCTTATGGTTGTATATTTTAGGAAAAAACGTTATACATTTGTAAAGGATTACAATGCGTTCAGCAAACTAAAATCAAACCTTCAAGAGTTTTTGGAGCATTTTCTAGTGCTCACCCACGGCTGTGGCCAGACGGTTAAATTTGATATAATGTAGCACATATATATCTACACATACACGTGTTCTAAATTTTGTTATCTCTCCACTCTTGAAAATATTGTGCTATTTTTTTTTTTAATAATTTATCTGTTATTTTTAATCTTGAGATTTAAAACTATTTTATTTCTGAGAATGGATAATGGATCGAAGGTTTATACCATTAGAAAAAAGTAACACACAAACAATGTAGGTGTTCCCGTTGCTTTAGAATCAATGATTTTGTATGCCAATCCACTTTTCTGAAAAAATGCACATCTTGCTTAACTCGGGGGATATAAACCTCCCATCCTACACCATTTTTTCCCCGTTCTGCTCATACTACTCCCGAGTCATACCTTATTACAAATTGTCTATATTATAATAATAATTGGTTGATTTTTTGTATTTAGATTATATTGCTTGCATCCATCGTAAACAACGCAACTAAAGATTAGAACTAACGTATTTAAAGGTCTTCTTCTATTCAAATCACGGGGACTATACGCTATTTCAAAAAGTTAAAAGTATAGTTTAATTATTCGCTTATGTAGTTAAAACTCAATTAGCTTCGTTTAACACCTACAGAATACTGTCATCATTTGTTGGCGTTGTTTCTCTCTTTTTAAAAATAAAGCTTTACTTGTCATATAACACCACAAAAGCAAATTTTAGGTAAAGCTTGGTATACACGATTGGAAGATATTCCAGTATAAGCCAAAATGTCAAAAGTCTTCCAATAAAATCTTATTAGGTGAAAATTACCAATTTTCTATCAAGTTAAAACAAACGAATTGGTAGACTCATTGGAAAACAAATGACATTTTTGAAGTTAAAACAACAACAATACAACAAATTTGATGTTTAGACGAGTAAAAACTATTTCAAAAAGCCTGTCACTTTTGACAGATAAAATCGGGTGTTTACAAAGGCTGCAATCAATCTCGTGTTGGATAGGGTATCTTCTATAGGTTGATTTTAGATACCTTGTTTAACGAGTTGGATAGCTGTATTGAAATAGCTGTCAAAAAATAAAAAAAAACTTTCAGCTGTTCACAAAAAGCAGAGAAACATTTAAGCTTCGGAGTCAAAATTGTTGTAAGATAAAACATTTAATGGGTTATTCAACTGATTCGTCGGACGGTGATGAACTGATAGGTGCGTAACAATTTAATAAATAAGAGATAACCTTAATCTGTAATCGATGTTAAATTTCCTCTTAGCTCAATTGGAATTCTATAATTAATAATAATTAACTACGATTTACGTTTAACAGAAAACTATCCTTACTGAAACGAGGACTGTTATGAAGTGACATTACCTCGATATAATTTGGAAGAATTTCAAAAATTCGGAGGTAAATTGTTTATTCTTCGTCTATTATGTACAGAACATCCTCAAATACAACTTCAACTAACATTTTGTATCTTTTTGTTTACGAACAAATACAAAAAGCTGAATCAGCTGTTCTGTCAGATACCTATGTAGTATGTTCATACCCCAGAAATTCTTGGAGATTAAACGCAAACATAATTGAAAGAAAACTGGTTAACATTAGGCAGGTTCATACAGCATGAGGGACTTCATTTGCAGTCAACTGCATTCTTTGAAAGTACATTTTGCAACTAGTTTTTCAAGTGTTATAAACTTCAAACTCGGAACTACATATATACTAACCTTTAGGTACCCTAAGTTAATCGTGCGAAAAATACAAAAAACATAATTGGCTACAAATTAGTTTTTAGACAAGCTACAATTCCATCTTGACTTGTATTTCATATTTTAAGGAAATATTACTTATTCCTTTTCCAATTTCTCAAGTAACACTTTGACATAAAACATCAAATAGAAGTGTGAAGAAAATAAATAAATCAAAGAATAATAAAGTTCAGCTTTCAGTTAATTGAAAAATCATGATAAGATGTCATTTTGACATAAGTGGACTTCACTTGAATGTTAGGGAGATTTTTCTTGGCTAAAAATTTGCCAATTTTTTGGCAGCTGTCTAATCATATAAAACTTGTCTTACTTAAGTCACTTATATTGCCAATGTTTTTAAATAAGTATGCCAATATTAGAAGATCGTTTATACGTACTGAGCTTAAATTTTCATCATTTTTCTCTATCGTTTTAAAGTATGTAGGTATAGGTATAACAAATAGAAAAATCTTAAAATAATTCCATTCTATCGGATTGTCGTTTATTTAAAAATCTAATTTATTGAATATTAATAAATTGTGTTTAATTTACATATTTCACATTGATAAAACTTCTTCAGCAAACATTTTTTTAAAAAGTTCCCATATATGTATGTAGGTATATCTTAAGTATTTATCTTAGAAAATTAATCTAAATAACTCAAAAAGAAACTTCAAATGAACATTCTTATTAAAGAAATAAATAAATAGCAATACATAGGGACTGTTCTTTTTTAAATTTGTAATGATTATTAATATACAAAAATTCCATTCAAAAACGTTGTGTTGAATTTATAGGGCGCCAACGCTTTGATTAAAAGTAAAAATTTTAATTATTCTCATCCAATTAGAAATATATCAACCATATCACACGTACTCATGCTCACACAAATAACTTTTTGGTACAGCCCCACAGCAGTAGAATTTATTCACAAAAACATTTGTCGTATTTAATTATTACGACCCATAATAACCACCAATAAAAAAGTATGCGACAGTGCGAGACCGACAGCTTTGCTGTGTTATAAACCTATTTATTTATTTGTGTACGGTTTGTTTAGAGAGCTATTTTAATTTGTGTTTTTAAGACCTAGGCTCATCGTAAACTAGATCTAGGATGGAGCTAGAGACCGTGAAATTCAAAGAATTTGTAACGACCTATTTGCCTTCTTTTGATCCTTGCTGGCAATTCATTGAACCCTTAGCTCAGTGGTGGGTGTGGTTCTTGGACCCTTCAATGTCGATACAAAAAAAAAAAATATTGCCAGACTCTGCATCCTGGTGTTGATGATGCGCGAGACATCGCCTCTACCCCCCCTACCTTGGTTAACTCCCTCGCTAGAGTAACCCCTTTGAATGGCTTCTTCCTCCCTCAAGCCATCACCCTTCTTATCATCATCCTCTCATCCTTTATACTAAAAAAAAAATTACTCCATGATTATGTAACTAATATTCAGAAATAAAAAGATATGTACGTCTCAATTTCAGACATTTAAATATATTTTTAATTAGAAATTTGTTATTTTATAAAACTACATATATCATATTTTAACTAATCTATTTAAATTTAAGTTACAAATACTAATTTCATTAAAATGATTCAATTAAGTAAGTGCACTAATAAAGAAAAATAATTCAATCTATATTGGCAACGCAAAGCACAAAATCTTAAGATTTGAATTTAAAAGTATAACCGCGTCTTCGGCTTATTACAATTATTTTGGATTTGAATTCCTTTTTTTTTTTTTTTCTTTTTGATTACTTCACTTTAAGTCAAAAATCCCCTTTTTAAACCCACCCCACTAATTCGCGCAAGTGTTAAAACAATATATTTTTTTATTATATATACATACATATAGGTATAAGTGCAGAATAAATAATTATCAAGTTAATCAAAAAGATATGTACAAACTTACCCCTTTATTCCTCGAGAAGTGGCCACTGCTGTTGGATAGAAGGTTTGTTGCACCCTGAGCAATCTTTCGATGCACTTGATGTTGTTTCCTTTTTTTTTTGTAGGTATTTGTTCACTTATATTATGATATGTATATATTTCACTTCCGCGATTAGCTTTTACTTTTAACTCGGTTCGCGTGGTGATACTTCGAATTAACACCTTATTTTTTTATACTCTGAATTACCAAGTTAGAGACGTTTTTAGAATATTAAATTGATGTTTAAAAAAAATGAATTTACGTTGATAAAAAAAAATTGAATATCAAAAAAAAATTAATTTATGTTAATAAAGAAAATTTGAATGTAAAAAAAAATTAATTTATGGTTTTGGCGGGGACTTGAACCATAGACCTCTGCTTTGAGCCCTTGAAACGATCAACGGCTTAAACCTCTCAACTACGGCGGCTATATAAATTTCGGAAGCCAATCTTCGCACTTATGTGACCTTCCAAATTCCTATGGGAGTTGTATTAAAGGTGGATATGGAGCGAAGTTCCTGCACTGCTCAAACTATACTTAGGCTGCTTGCTTTTTCCTTGTTACCCTGGTAGTTTTTATAGGTTGGCTTTTTCTTTGGGGTGTATTTAATAATTATTCCGGGAACCGGGATGAATATATCGGGCAGCCGTTATTTCCGACTGCCAATTTAAATTCTATTAAACAAAGAAAGTTAATACCTATCACTTTCAAAAAAAAATATATCAAAATATTCTTACCAAGAAATATAAAATTACTTTTATTTAAGTTTTGAAATTGCAACTCCTGCTTTGTTTCGGGTCTTTTTACCAAGGAAAATTTTTTTCAACGACAAAAAAAATCGAAAATTTCTTTGTCTCGACTGAAATGGTCGTTTAGACAATAGCTATTCCGGTAACCGAACGTTTAATGGCTTTCGCTGCTCAGAAGTTAGTAAATTACCTACCTACGCCTTTGTTCTTAATTTCTCTTTTTTTCTTTTAAAAGCTTTGCAGCTATCCAACGGCAGATAATCCTGCAAAACCCCTCTTTCCAGGATCATTGAACTCTATTGATATTGATATTTTATATTTGAGCTTAAGCTTTTCAAAAACCACCTAACTCAAGTTTCTGCTTAATTAGGCCAATCCAGAATTCTACACCCTACCCTCTCTTTGAGTTGCTGCTCGGAACGCACTCTTAAGCTTAGGAATGAAAAATCTACTACAATATTAGATAATATTTCTTATATATTTTTCTTCTCAATCCTGTCATACCACTATCTCATTCGTTCTTATTTATCGATGTTTATAAACATATGGGTATATAGGAATAATTCAGTCATCCTAACCAACAAAACCAAACATAAACATACGTCTATCCGATCAAGTTGTCAGTGCCGTGCGCCGCCTTTTTCTTATAATAATAAAAAAAAATATTCAAATGAATATTTCGGTAACAAATTATATTTTTGTAAGAGCGTTCTTACTTTTCTTGAAAATACTTGTTAATAAACAGTAAATCTTGGTTCCATGTGGTTATCAAAAAAAAAACCGTATCAATCCTGTGTAAAGTGGAACAAAGAAAACTGTAAATTGTTATTTTTCATATATTTTTTTTTTCCCTCTCCACTTTAAATAAGAGTTAACACTACTTTAGCATATATTCAAATCATACTGGACAGAGAGGAGAATCTCATTAATAATTATTAGATATGTAAATGTAAATTCGGCTGTAACAGGTTTTTGGCAGAGATCAGGACACCTTCAATTTACGCAAGCTTCAGTTTTCTTACATTTTTTCAACTTTCCACTGCACCGTTTTTGACTGCCAAATGAATTATATTTTAAGATTTAGTGTAAAATAGCAGTTATCCGATAACATATGAATACCCACAGTGCGCATTAAAAACAGTAAGCAGGTGAGGAATATTGTATGTTCCCACGGCCACGTGAACAATACAAAATTATTACATATTTATAATAAAATAAAGTACAAAAATGCATAAATATGTAATCGTTTAAAAATATTATATAACTTTATCTCATTCATTGGTTTAATTTTCTTTTCAGATAAAAAGATGAAAACCTAGTTCCATCATAGTTTAATTTTCAACCAGAACGTGCACTGCCAATTATAGCCATGGACAGCTCTAAAAAGCCAACCAAATCTAATCCTCGGAAAGATGCGAATATTTTATCTCAATTATTATTCGTTTGGGCAATGCCCATTTTGTATAAAGGCTCAAAGAAAGGTCTAGGACAAGAAGATCTTACAAAATGCCTTAAAAATGATCGATCTGAAGATCTTGGAAATAAACTTGAAGAGTAAAACAAAATTTCTATAAGGGTTACACATTTCAATAACTTAAAATATTTTTATAGTCAATGGTTTAAGGAAGTAGCACGTGCCAGTCATAAAGGCAGGGAACCTTTACTCAGGAATGCAATGCTTCGGACATTTTGGTCTGCATGTGTTGTTGATGGATTTATATGTCTGATCTACATTATTATTAAGTGAGTTCAATTAGGAATTAACTATTTATTATTGTTTTAAATATAAATTTAAATAGGTCAACTTTACCAGCGGTGCTTGCACAACTTCTCGTACAATTTCAAGGCCCATTGGAATCAAAAAATTTCGAAACTAATATGACAATCTCAAATCGCACAAGAAGAAGTATTGGTGATAGCAGTACAGGTAAGGGTGTGAAACGTATTAATTGTTCTGCATTTTAAATAGTAAAGTTCTATGTAATTCTTTGTCTTGAATTTAGGAAGACTTAGGGGTGATAACCCTCCTCTTTGAAATTATTTTGTATTAATTTTCCTAGAAATTCACTTGAATTCAAAACTTATTGTATTTAGTTAATGGATATGACCCCTATATATTATAAATGTACATAAAATTTGTATTTTAAACTTTTTTGCCAAAAATACAATTCTTAACTGAAGAGTGCACAAAGAATCGGAAATGCAGCCCAATTTCAATCGCTCAGCACAAATTCACCAACATTTGACCAATTAAGGATTCAAGGGGTTCATATGAGTCATAAAGCTTATACAGTTTAGTTGTATAAGTAAAGATTTCATCTTACGATTTTTTAGTAATTTAACGAAATTCACCAAAAAACGGTTTTCTTTTAAAAACAACTAAAATATTTATTTTCGCACAATATAAAATTGGAAAAATCTAAAGTAATGCTTTAAATATTCTGGTTCTTGAAAAATCAACTTGAATAAGAATAGTTGTGTTAATTCCTGAAACTCGTGTTCAATTCCTTCTTATTTTATTTTGACACATATAAATAGTGTAGGGCTTTCTTAAAGTTTTTTTTCTTTAAAAATTTATTTTCTACAAAATAATAAAACTTTTAAGATTTTGAAAAATTAAATAAATCTCCTTTTTGAAGTGAATTTAGAACTGAGATTTAAACACGAGTTCCATGACAAATGTCCCAAACACAGGCAAAGTTGCACTTTCGTTAAACTAATGGATAATTAAAAAACAATGAACGTTTCATATCTATTATTTTGAAATAAATCTCTCGAGAACTGAAGAGAAAAGAGATTCTGCAACGTATAATTGCAATTTATTTGTATTATTTAATTTTTAGAGAAACCTTGATTTGTTTTTATTTAATTTTTAGGGAAACTATGTACTTTAATGCACTTATTTCCTTAAGATCAAAATATTTTCAAAAGGTTCACTCAAAACTGTAATTTTTTAGAATTTGTCTTCTAGCATCAGGTCCAATCTACCAGTAAGCAGACTGATAACTATAAACTATAGTAATTGAAAATTGAGTCCGAAAAAAATACGTTAAAAACAAAAGCCAAAAAATTCTTCATAACATATTTTGTTTCCTATGAAAAAAAGATTATATTTTCTGTAGAACTTTGTCATTGGCTGGGTTTCTGCATCTATATTTTTGTAGTGTTCTTCACATTCATAGAAATGCTGACAAGAACAAAATATATTATTTTTGGGAAAAATCTACGTTTGAACACAATACTATTGTATTGCTCTTGAATATGGCATATATAGAATCTAGTTGGAATCTTGGAATGTAGGAAGTCGTCCAAATTAAATAGTTAAACCATATCGTGCAGAAAAATAGGGTTCTAAAATAATCTAATGACTAAATGAAATATGCCTCCTTTAGATAAAATTAAAGAACATTTTTAAACGGAGCGATCAAAATGTATCTATAAGTTAAGTGTATTAAGATTTTTGAAACAACACTACATGTATTATTTTCGATACCTATTAATATAATTTCGTAAGATTTTTAAAGCAAGTTTTTAAAATTTAAAGTCATAAGTCTTTAAACTGGCTATATTTTTTCTTCGAGATAACGAATAGTGCAGAGTTCTTTGGGTGAACCTTGCCACAATTAAGCTTTTAAAATATCATTCCTTAAATTTGGGTATACAGTGCCTTTGTTTTCAAGAAACAATAAAAATTAAGTGCATGTGTAATCTACCAGCACAAGATGTATTCATTGGCCATTAAAAGAAACCCAGATATGGAGCAAACATTTTTGATCACCTCCATTTATCAATTGTGATACTAAAAGTCGTTTATAAAAACAATATCTAAAGATCAATAATTAATCAACAGAAGCGACAAACCCAATTGAACGGAAAGTTCCTTATCTTTTCGCACATATTTTAATTTTTCATTTTTGATCCCAATTGATGCATAAACAATTTATTTGGATTATCAGTGAACGTGTTTTTTATACACTCTTGCTTTATTTTCTAAACTAATTATGTCATCTGCAAAAACAAAAGACAAACAAAGCATTGATGTGAAGAGAAGAGAAAAGAAAAGAAAAACGTTCAGTGATATCACGTCACTATCGTCTTAACTCCATATTATTTATCTGTATCTGTTTTGTAAATAAGAAACTTATTTTAATCAATCTATTTGAAATAACTAAATCATACAAATACAGTTCACTAGGATGCATAATAGACATTTTTTAATCGGAATTATAGATGTATGTCAATTATATATAACATTTCTTCTAGGAAATAATGATCTGGACAAAGGCGACGTAAAAACAGCCGACAATATCAAAGCATTCAACAGTGATGTGACGAGCATGGATGGATTTATGAGCCTAATCGCTTACATTTGGACAGACGTTTATTCACTAGCTGCTATTTTGATTATTGCAACACTTATTGGTTGTTTTTTAAATCATCATGTTGATCTGAGACAAAGACTTTTAGGTGCTCGAATGAGGATAGCATGTTGTTCATTAATATACAGAAAGGTTACTACATACTCAATTAATAATTAATTGGACACAGTTGACAATTTTTATTACTTTCAGACACTTCGTTTGTCAAAAAAAACTGCGGGTACCACACCTGCTGGTTATTTAGTTAACCTTCTTTCGAATGATGTAAATCGTTTGGACTACGGTTTTATTTATATACACTGGATATGGATCCTTCCATTTCAATCGGTACTTATTTGCTACCTTATATGGCAAAAAATTGGTATTGCAGCACTTGTGGGTGTAGTAGGCCTTCTCTTAAAGACAATTCCTGTTCAAACAGGACTAAGCAAACTTTCTTCGAAACTAAGAATGAAAATTGCTTATAGAACTGACAACCGTGTGGGAATAATGAATGAAATAGTACAAGGTATACAGGTTATTAAAATGTACGCTTGGGAAAAACCATTCCAAGCTGTAGTCGCTGAAGCAAGACGTCGCGAAATCAAACAAATTCGTTATGCATCATACTTGCGTGGTTTTTACTTAAGTACCATGGTTTTCACTGAGCGTTCTACATTGTACATAACAATTGCCGCGGCTGTCCTCCTCGGACAAGGTATAACAGCTGACGTTGTTTTTTCCATGGCGCAATATTATAACATCCTTCAGGTAAGTTTCATTATACCACAAAACAAAATTATAGCACATTTATTATTTCAAAATTGTATAGTTGGTTGCAGCTATATGGTATCCATTGGCAGTATCCTTTGGGGCAGAGGCACTTGTTTCAATTAAACGCATTCAAGACTACCTAATGTTAGAGTCTCATGATGAAAAAACAATTGGCCTAACACAAAAGACTGATGATTCTTCAGTTGAGAATAACTCGAAGGCGATATTACTTAAAGAAATTAATGCAAATTGGGATAATACCAAGGGATCTAATACATTACAAAAGATTAATATTGACATAAGAAAAGGTCAACTTTGTGCGGTCATTGGACCAGTTGGAGCAGGAAAAGTAAGTTTATAGATAATAATATTTCAAAAAATACAAACAAAATAAAAACGTTTTTTGTTTATAAAAAACCTTACAGAGTTCTCTTTTACAATTGCTGCTTGGGGAACTTCCAATAATAGATGGGAATGTTTTTATTCATGGTGATATTTCATATGCATCTCAGGAGCCTTGGCTCTTTACTGGAACCGTTCGAAGTAATATTTTATTTGGTGAAACATATGACAGAAAACGATACAATGATATAACAAAGTGTTGTGCGCTAGCAGCAGATTTCGAACAACTGCAAAATGGAGATAAGACAATTGTGGGCGAACGTGGAGCATCGCTATCTGGTGGTCAAAGGGCTCGAATAAGGTAAATACATTTTTTGGTTAAGTGAATAAATTTAACTTTTGTTAAGTGCCTTTAAAAATCACAAACAAAAATACAAAGGACTTCAATAAAATCATGTATACAATAATTCTCTTATCGTGCCTTCATACCCAAATTACATGCTTGCATGAAAAATTGTTTAAAACTCTTCCTCCATGAATGCCCTATCCTCACAGAAAGATGTGGAAGGTTCTCTCTGTAGTCTGTGTGAAGAATTGCTTCTTAATAATTAAGAATCATATACAATAATTCTCTTATCGTGCCTTCATACCCAAATTACATGCTTGCATGAAAAATTGTTTAAAACTCTTCCTCCATGAATGCCCTATCCTCACAGAAAGATGTGGAAGGTTCTCTCTGTAGTCTGTGTGAAGAATTGCTTCTTAATAATTAAGAATCACCGCGATGAAGTCCATAGAAGTACATAGACAAGCTAAAAGTTGGACTTTGCCTAGTTTGTCGTGATTTACACCTTTCTCCAATGCATGTACAACCATTGAGTAACTTAAGGTTTTCAGCCCTATTTCCTAAGGAGATGCAAGATGTTCTTATTCCCCGTCTGATCTGGCTGTTATGTACTAGACTTATATACGTCCAAAGCTTGAGCATAACTCCCGTTATTGGGTTGGTGCTTCTGCCACTTTCTTAAGCCTTTTGGATAGTGTTGAACGTAGAACATTTAAATTGCTTGGTGATAATATCATTATTGCTTCATTTAAGTCGCTTGAACATTGTCGTAAAGTTTCTTGTCTTACCCCTTTTTACTGCATTCCTCCCCTTAAACAGTTCAACCGTAATACTCGTGCGTCTAAGAGTGCTTATTAGTATACATTGCAATATTCAGGAGTTCAAAACTTAAGTGCATCCACACCTACTGGTTCTACCTTTCCTTATAGTCCTGAGTTTCTGCATAATAAGGGTAGCAACATCCCAAAAAAAAACCTTTGAACTTTTTTCTGAAAAAGAGAGCTACAATATCTTTCTTGTATACTATGTTTCCAATTTAGGCGCTTGTCTAAGATGAGACTCAGCCATTTAGCTTCACCAGAAAACATAAATTAGATACATTTTATAACAGGAGCGTTAATACTGAATATTTTATAGTTCCTGGAGAATAGAACTAAATCGGTATAGCAAACTGCCTTGAGACGTACCTTTGCTGTTAGTTCAGTCAGCATTCTATGAATCAACTCACCAAGCGAACTCTCTAAGTTTGAAATGATAGTGCAGATGTTATTGCAATTGTGGTTACGTTATTAAAAGCACCTTCAACGTCAAGGAAGGCAAGAATAGTGTACTCTTTATGAGGAAGAAAGTATTTAATGGTACGTACTTGAACTTCCAGAAAGATGGATATCATTCTTAGACAGATTGAAATAATTTTGTTTAGCCTAGAGGCCTCGGATGTTTTTTCTATTGTACTATAGAAGGACTGCCAGCAAGATCGTTTAGATTTTATTAGTTTCGTCTTGTACACCTATAGGAATTCTTTATATCATAGAAGCCAATCTTGTAACTTTAGCACGATTGAAGAGATTTCTTCATTTTTTTCTAAGGAAGTCGAGTCCAAAGAGAAGGCTCATATTCTACCTCATCTTTTTTAAGCACGAAGGATGATCATATCAAACCCTTACTTAATAACACTTTTGGTCCTACGGAGAGTAGTAAGAAATTCTTTATTGACTACCACAATGGAGTGAGTTTTTTTTAAAACACCTCTTAATGCTCAATACCTTTATGATTTATTAGGTTGTTAGTTTTCAAAAATAAAAATATTTCAAACATATATTTAAACATACCGCCTTTTCAAATCGGACATATCTTTTAATTTTTATTTTATACTATTCCTTGTTTCAAGAACTTGACGTTATCTTAACATTTGTTTCCACAGTATTTTATCTGTTCTACTGAAAAAAAATCCAGAATAAAAATATGGCTACATTGCATTTTTTACTAAATGTATTACACTCCGATATTTTTTCTCCAAATCTTTAAACTTAACGAAAAAAATACAAATACAAGTTAGAACTTTAAAAAAATACCTATTGATCTTGAGTTACTTGCACAAAAAAGTATACTTGAGTTCCATTGATACATCTAAAATATTTTGTTTTGGGTGAAAAAATACAGAACTTTAGGTAGTGTGAAGGACGTATTATTGAAGATCTCCATTAAAATTCATATTTGTCCAAATGAAAATAAAATAATAATAATAATAATTATTCAATATACAAGATGCTTAAAAATCAATGTAATTTTTAAGAAAAATTATATATGTATATTTAAAATTAGTTCCATGGTACTATTTTGTTTTACAAAAAAAAATTATTTTTTCCACCCTTAGCTTAGCAAGAGCTATTTATAAACAGGCACAAATCTATCTTTTTGATGATCCTCTAAGCGCTGTAGATGCACACGTTGGAAAGCATTTATTTGACGAAGTTATTGGGCCACGTAGTCGATTAGCAAATGAAAAATCTACACGTCTTCTAGTGACACATCAAGTTCATTTTCTTACTGAAGCTGATTGGATTGTTATTATCGAGGATGGCAAAATATCACGACAAGGAACTTATAATGAACTTGCGAATAGTGATTTAGATTTTGCTAAATTATTAGAACGTCCAGAAACTGAAAAAGATACTGAATCCAGCATGACCGACAGCCAAGATTTGACTATATTCGAAGAAGACGACATACCGTATATTGACGGTGTTCGTGGTTACCAAATGCTTCGACAGCGTGCTAGCTCGAGTGCGAGCTCCTTTAAAAAATCGGTAATTGAACTAAATAATTGATACAAACAAATTCTTCATATCCAATATAATGTTTTTTAATTTAACAATTGTGCTTGATGAGAAAATTGAAGTAACACAACTTATTGTAATTTATAAAGTTTTGTGATCAAGTTTTATTTGAGCTATGTATGTTATGTTCTGATTATTAACATTTTTTTCAATACATTTTGATTTAATTAATTTTGATTTAGAAATTGAAATTTCAAAAATAGTAAATGATATTCATGAGATTGTGATAATAAACTCTTAATACACCTGGAGGAACCGCGTATTCGCTCCCAGTTTTATAGAAATGGATATGCAGAATTTTGTTGGTTAAAAAGTTACATTTTATTGAAGTATGCTCTTTGTCTTGTTTTAGACCAGTTCCGATAAAGACCTGACTGATAACCAAGAAATTGCAGAAGATCAAGCCGAAGGCGGGGTCTCTGGTAGAGTTTGGATTGAGTATTTCCGTGCTGGAGCCAGTGTATCGGCATTGTGTGTGCTTGTTTTTGTTATGATATTGTCTCAAGTTGTTTGCAGTGGATCAGATTACTTTGTAAATATTTGGACACAACAGGAGTTCCTTAGGAACACTAACAAACCCACCATGTTAACAACGTATGAGTGCCTGTATATTTACGGTACACTTATTTTACTTGTTGTTTTGGTAGGTATAAACAAACATTAATTAAGCTGAATTTGTAATACGATTATTATTATTTCTTCTTTCAGATGACAATTTTGCGTGGTTTCCTATTTTTTAAAGTGTGCATGCATGCCTCTAAAGTCTTGCACAATCGTATGTTTGGCTCAATTTTGCATGCTACAATGCGTTTCTTCGATTCGAACCCATCGGGTAGAATTTTAAATAGATTTTCTAAAGATATGGGTGCTATTGATGAATTTCTACCGAAGGCCATGATGGATTTCATACAAATTGCTTTGGTGATGGTCGGTATTCTAATATTGATAACAATTGTAAATCCTGTACTGATTGGAAGTCTAGCAATTGCGGTTTTGGTATACCTGTTGGTTTTAAAAATCTACTTGAGGCCATCACAAGATTTAAAGCGCTTAGAAGGAATTTGTAAGATTATTAAATAGACTTTTCTTTTTAAATAAGAATGTTTGTTTTAAATTTTCTAATTGTAGGCCGCAGTCCAGTATTTTCACATCTATCTGCAAGTCTTACTGGTATTTCGACCATAAGAGCTCGAGGCCTGCAAGACGTCGTAATCAGAGAGTTCGATAATCTGCAAGACGTGCATAGTGCTGTGTGGCAATTAACAATGGCTTCTAATACTGCCCTTGGCCTTTGGTTAGACTGCATAAGTTGTTGCTTCCTAACAACAGTGGCGTTCAGCTTTATATTGATGCATAATCGTAAGTTTTACTTTTAACATACTCGGGATGAAAATATTTGATATAAATTACAATCGGAACAGAAACATTCAGCGGTAATGTTGGCTTGGCGATATCACAGGCTATGATTTTAACGGGTATGGTTCAGTATGGAGTAAGACAGGTTGCTGAATCCCTGCAACAGATGACTAGTGTTGAACGTGTGCTTCAGTATACTAATCTTGAACAGGAATGTGAAATTGAGAATAAACCTCCTGAAAATTGGCCTACAAAAGGAAATGTCCAATTTAAAGACATGTCATTGCGCTATGATCCAAACGGTCAAGCTGTTTTAAAACATTTAAACATTAACATCCAACCTGGATGGAAAGTTGGTGTCGTTGGCCGCACTGGCGCTGGAAAGTCCTCACTTATTGGCGCCCTGTTCCGTTTGTCTAATATTGAAGGTGAAATCTATATTGACGATATTGAGACTGGAAGTATATCGTTAGAATTACTTCGTTCGAAGATCTCAATTATACCGCAAGACCCAGTTCTATTCTCAGCAACAATAAGATATAATTTGGATCCGTTTGGTCTTTATGTGGACGCTGATTTGTGGAAGGCTTTAGAAGCAGTTAAATATTTATAAGATAGATTATCGATTAGATTTTTAATATAATGCAACATTTCAGGTGGAACTTAAAATGTCTATACCAAGTCTTGACTACATGGTTACCGAAAGGGGAAGCAATTTTAGTGTGGGGCAAAGACAACTTGTATGCCTTGCAAGAGCTGTTTTGCGGAACAATAAGGTTTTGGTTTTAGACGAAGCTACTGCTAATGTGGATCCACAGTAAGCTAAAAAACTTTACGTAGTACACTCTAATAACTTTTGCATAATTTTTTCTCAGAACTGATGCTCTTATTCAAAGAACAATTCGGGTTAAGTTCAAGCATTGTACTGTACTCACTGTTGCTCATAGGCTTCATACAGTCATGGACTCAGATCGAATTCTTGTTATGGATGCTGGATCTGCCAAGGAATTCGACACTCCATACATACTACTGAAGAATCCAAATGGTGCTTTGAGGCAAATGGTTGAAGCTACAGGTCCTAATGATGCAGACTATCTTAAAAAAATTGCTCGTGATACATTTAAAGCTACATCGTCTGACAAAAACTAACGTGATTTTTCTCGATGTAACCTTAACAACTACTTAAGATATATTTACTTAATTTTGATTGAGGTATCTAAATATTTTTTTTTGAAACTATAAGTTACTAAGTTGCAGTCTATCGTAAGAAAATATTAGGTGATTCATATACAAAAGTTCATTGTCAAACTTCAATTAGAACTGTTATCTACCATAAGTTCATAGTAAGAAAACTATTACTTAATTTTTGTTTGTTTTTATTTTTATTCTTCCAAAACCAAATACTTAAAGGTTTCTTATTGAAATAAACTGTTAAACTTTTTGCTCTGTGCCTTTTGTAAAGATTTAAATTATCGCATATTGTTATACTCGTATTAAGAAAACAGTAATATATATTAATTTGTATACACCAATTAAAAGATATAACATTATAAATACAAAATATTTATATTTTTATAAAATACAGATTTTTGCTACAAAAAAGTTACAACATTATTTTATTTTTATTCACTCCCCGAAAATGTTTCTTCTTTCATTATTCGTTCTTCAAAAATCTAAATAATTCTTTCATTAAATAGACGCTAGACAAACAAATAAGCATAAGGAAAAATAGTAAAAGGATTCAAAATTGTAGGTCGCCGAGCTATATAGCATTCGACCCAAAAACTAACTTAAAATTTGAAATCCTTATAACTTTTTGTATTTACCAAGAGGCATTTAAAATATAATGCACGACTTGACTTCGCACCTACATATATCCAAAAAATCTGTTTTAAATTGTACCTGCAAAACGAGTTTATCTTACAAATATTTCATGTCATCTTTGTTATATAACTTAATAGAAAACTATCACTTTAGACAGGGGCCGTTTTTGTTTTTTAGTATCGTTGTGTTTTTTGACAAACGAAAACCAAAAATTGGAAAATTAATAAAGTTTAAAGGAATATTAAAATTTACCTATAGTTAGGGTACAAATCTAAAATGCGCATATTGCCTTTTCATTAGATATGTACTTATGCATATGTCTTAGTGGTGTTTTAATTTTGATGCAAGGGTTTTATAATTTGAATTTAATGGTTTGATGAATTTTCAAAATCAATCAAAACAATTTTGGGGCGACTTTCCATTATCGCAGCACGAATTTCCTTCTGATTATTTTTTACAGTTAGGTAGGGGTCTAAATAGAACATGTTTCAAATATTAAGAAAAAAATTATTTTCTTTTTCGGACTTAACCCTATTTTTTTGTATTGCATTTTTTGAGCCTAGAACAATTTTTTTTTTATTGATAGCACGGCGGCGTACTAACAGCTAGGTGAGGTTTTTTAAATTCCTTAATTTAAATCGCAGAAACAAACTTTAAATATTTTAAAATATTGTTTGTATTAATATTTTATCTTTATATTTATTATTATTTTTAACATAATAACAAATGTTCAGGCCAATTCTAAATGACAATTCCCGGAGAAATATTTCCCTTTTTCCTTCTCTCTCTCTAAATAAAAAATTCCCAGAGATTTTGTCCCCTTTTCAATTTCTCTTATTCTTAACAAGTTCGAAAATAGGAAACAATACTCCGGGAAAAAAAGTAGCTATTCTGAATGTCAAAAAAGGAATAATACGAATTAATTTGGCGCGATTTTTTTCCCGACACTTAAGCTGGAGAGTTACGAAAATAAATGTAAGTTTTTCTTTTTTTGCAATAATAATTGATAACATTTCAAATATGTTAATGTTAATTAACAACAAACAAGTGTCAACTTCAAATGCTTTTGAATTTGATGGAGGCTCAACGCGATATTGTGTGTCGCTTCCACAAGAAAACAAAGGAGGAAGTGGCATTGTTTTGGCAAATGGTGGAAAATGATCTGAATTCGTGTGGGCCACCAAGAAAAACACTAACTGAATGGAAAAAAGTGAACATTTAAACAAAAATTCAGTAGATTTATTTTTATTAACATATGATATGTATTTACATGTACATATGTATATAATCATAGGTTTGGAGTGATCTGAAAAAATATGTTCTATCAAAAGCGGCTGCGAACCTGAATGCAAGGAATTGGACTGGTGGTGGACCAAATAAGAAGCAACCTTTTGCGGACTACGAACAGGTCATCTATGTTTTGATTGAAATGAAAGAGTCCTTAGATGGTGTTCCTGCAACAAAGTTTGGGCTGGATGCAAGGAAAGGGATATCGAATAAAGAAAATTTAGAGCCAGAAAAAAAGTGACCATTTCCTCTCCATCCTCAACGGAATTGCTTGCTGAAGAATACCTCCTATCTTTGGAAATCGAACCTGTTCAGGCAGAAGCAACGCTATTTAATATTCCACAAAGGTCTTCTCGACCGCAAGCAAGTACAAGTGCCCACAAAAATACTGCCTCTGAAGCATATCAATTTCAAAATGTTTGTTTTCCTTTTCTGAAACTTTTGTACATCTACATTCTTGTGTCAAATATTTCAGAACTGCTGTTTCAAACATACAAAATATTCATTCCCGAGTTCGAAGGGAAAAACTGTCTCCCGGGGAATTTGGAATAGGAGATTTTTTTTTTTGTTTTCCCCGGGAATATTAAGAATTGGGTTGGTTATGTATTAGTAAAAACGTCTCAATATTCTTTTAAATTATAATCAAATTTGTATATTAATGTCTAATTGAATTTATTTTTAAAACGATAATTTGTCAACTCCTCGTAAGATGCAGTACCCGTGAAAAAAAAACTATAGAACGCACAGGCAGGTATTGAACCCTAGACATCTGGCATTACAATCTTACACACTATCACGCCAAAATATCTCCGAACGAAAAATAATAACGCTAAAATATTTCAATCCTGCGTTGTTATATTTGGTATAGGACAATTAAAGAATTGCAACTTTCCTATCATTGTTGGCTACGGAGAACGTAAAAAAAACGACTCAATGATAAATATTAATAATATAGTATAGCGACGTAGGTTTAGCCAAAAGTAAAAAATGTCAATGCCAGAGATGGCTGGGTCACGAAGAGCGCATGAAAACTAATGCTCCGGCCGAAAAAGCCTTCGAAACCACGCTCACAGGACAGTGCAGAAAAGAAAGAGCGGGGATCAGGTGGCGCGCACAATTGGAAAGTGATCTCGCCCAACTTGGAGTGCGCAACTGGAGACATCTGACTAGGAACCGAGCCATCTGCTAAGTTTGTTGGGTGAGGCCCTAGTTCACACAGCACTGTATCGCCATCCTAAGTTGTTGACTGCAAAAGAAGTCCCTTATGTTTTCTGAGCCTACCCAATGCTTCGTAGATTAGGCGAATGGGACCAAAACAAGATTGCCGTTGATACTAATTTTCATAAACGAATATTGTACACACAATTTTTGTCCCGATTTTCTCCCACAGCAAAACACTGCAGGAATGTATTACATATGCAAATTTTAAGATGGATGGTAATGATGATCAAGTGTTGCAAGACAAAAATATTTGCAAGTTTTTTTTATCATTATTATTTCGTAACTTTTGAGATTATTTGTTAAAGGAAAAAGAAATTTAAGAAAAGTCTGAAACATTTTGTTTATTTCACTATTAGTCTTCACAAAATATTTATTTTGGAATTTCAAGATCTCCATTGATTTCTCTAGACCTCTTTTTTGAAATCCCTGGACTTTCCTACACAAATCTCTAGACTTCCCTTGATTTATCTAGCCCTACATTGATATTTCAAATGCTTACCTTGTAATCTCTAGACCTCCCTAAATATTTTAAAACCTAACTCCAAATCTCTAGATATTTCAAGACCTCAACTTAAATCTCTAGACATCCTTGAAATATGCAGCCCTCCCGTAAATCTATATATGTATCTACCTTGTTTTTTCCAGACCTCCCTTAAAATCTATAGACCTCCCTTGAAATCTCCAGACCTACCTTGGTATTTCAAGACCTCTATTGAAATCTCCAGACCAACCTTAATATTTTAAGACTTCTCTTGAAAACTCTAGACTTCCCTTAAAATCATCAGACCTCACTTGAAATTTCCAGACCTTCCTTGAAAACTCTAGGCCCCCCATAAAAACTCTAGACCTCCCTTGAAAACTCTAGACCTCCCTTGAAAACTCTAGACCTCCCTTGAAAACTCTAGACCTCCCTTGAAATTTTCAGACCTCCCTTGATTTCTTTAGACCTCCCTAGATATTTCAAGACCTTCTTTTAAATCTCTAGACATGTCTTGAAACCAACGGTTTTTAGATAATAATTTAGATAATTTTATCTGTCATAGTCATTTATTCTAAACTTATCGGGTTATTTCTAATTGGAAAACATATGACCAATTCTAAGTCGATAAGAATACCATTCTAATTGAATGTAAACAAATGATATGTATAGATTTTTGGTGCGAACTCTTATTTTCATTTCACTTGTTACGCCACCGCCGCGCCGGCCGGATTGAATTCAGTTCTTTTACTCATAAGCTAAATTTTATTATATAAGGAGACTAAATGAATTTAATTATGAAAGACAAGTATAAACTTAAACATATGTGTATATTTATAAACTATTTTTATTTTCTAATTCACTTTAGACAGCTTTAATAGAAAATCTCTTCGAAACATATCTAAACGGTGTAAAAATTTTCGAACTCGATCTGTATAGTGGCTGGTTGTTTTCATCAGATGTTTTTCCTCAAGATCTTGTTGTTCTTTAATGTCCAAATCATATAAAGCTCTTTGATAGGTTAGGATACCCGCAAGGAAGTTCCAAATTGTTATTCGTGGCCAAAGAACTCTTGTAAAGTACAGCACTGATGTGGAGAGCTAAAGAGAGATACAAAAAAACATACAATAACTTATTTCATATGCGTAGACTTTCAATAACAAAAACTTCTTTTAAATAAAAGAAATAGTGATAAATGCTTATACATTTTTCATATCGATAAGCAACAGTTCGAATTTGATATCATAAAACATAAGTGCTTCATGAAAAATAAAAATATTAATAACATACTTTTAACTTTGATTAAACAAATTATGCTAGCATAAGATCTAAGACTCACTAGCCTTTTATCATTCCGTCTTAAAGGCTTTAGAATGTCTAGTTGATATTCACTTGACAAGCATTGGGCAGGTTCAGGCGACATAAGGGTCTTGAAAGTTAGGCAAGTTTTAAGTATCTGATTAGCCAGCTGCCAAAAAATTACCTTCCAATTAAGGCAACTTTAATAGAAAGTTGACTGGAAATTTAGATAAGAAAAATCTCCCCAACTATTAAGTCAAGTCTCCTTTTGTCAAAATGACAGTTGATCATGTTTTTGCATTGAACACAAAGCTGAACTTCATTATTTTTTTGCAAAACTTCATTTAATGCTTACTGTAAAAGGTTTCTTTGTCAATTTGGAAAAGAAATAAGTAATATTTCTTTACAATACAAAATCCAAATCGTGACTTACTTTTAGCTTGCTTGAGGAGTGTTTTGTAGGCAGTAATATTTTTAGTAATTTTTGTACTATAAACTTGCACTATAGGTTTGAGAATTAAGGTTCTGAGTTTTAAATTCATGACACTAAAACTAAGTAGTTACCTTGGTCAAAATGTACTTGCAAAGAATGAAGTACACTGCAAATGAAGGCCCTTATGTTGTACCTGCCCATTGATATGTAACTCACATTCCTTCCATTACAAGGAGTTCAATACAGTTGCTTTTCATGTTATAAAAAGAGTATTAAACAATGTCAACATATGCGCAATCACATCTACGCTTACATCTCTGTACGCAGCTAAATCAATTAAAAAGTTGATGAATCATATTATCAACTCAAAAATGGGAAATTTTAATATTCGCAAAAATTGTCAGTAGAGGTACACCAAAAGAATTCGGAAAGAACTTCTGCAAAATTCTTTGAACAATCTTACTACCAGGGAAGATCGGTGTAGGCTTGGTGTTAACCATCACAAAGCTGAACCATAAATAGACCGAAGTTTTTAGATAAAGCAATACACTTGGGTCTTATACTAGACAACAACTTGATGTGGAATAGAACATAATGATGAGTTATCGTATCCGCTTGTGTGGATTTTAAAAATGTGAAACCAAACAACATACATTAGTACATTTTTAAAATTTGAAATTGTTTTATTTAACTTTCGAAAATTTATTATATTACTATATTGGACAACGTATTTCTCGGGAGACTGACTAAAAATCGTTTTACATGTTATATAATATTGTCTGTTTGTATGCTTATTATGATTCTTTTAACCGTTTGAACAACATATACTATTTTTAAACAAATCTTTTTCAACTGCAAAATAAATGCAGTACAGATAAATCAATTTATATTTGTGAGATACATAAAATTAACCTTTTTATCTTCTGCCTAGATTGGTACAAGACCAAGAGTTCTTATTGAATTCAGCATACGAATACAAGTGTAAAGGTACATCGGTCGATGTGTTTACATTATAACGGTTTATCCATTTTTCGGTTTCAAAAATATAGGCTTTGAATTCGACATCTTTCAAACTAAGTTGTTAAACAAATTTTTGTTTTCAGTTGAAAGTCTGATATTTACGAAAATGGATCGCTTAACTTTCGTAAAACGCATACAAATCGTTGAAATCTACTACAAAAATTCATGTGGTATCACAATGAGCCAATAAACTGGCCTTATTGTATTTTGCTCCATCATGGACAGCCACTTTGACTTAACCTACTACAGAAATGGCCACAGCCACATATCGTGCTTTAAGAAGAGATTGGTGAAGAAATTTGATGAGGGTGGATTGGTTACAGATATTGTAAAGCCTGTGCATCATTTCTATGGCAGTGCGGGGGTGCAAAATAATAATATGTCAAGCGCTTAACTTTTGTGTTTGTGATTATCATTATGTAATTTTTTTATTTTTGGCTTCGAGTGACGTTTTCTAAATAGAAAAAACGCTCATTAGACCGGCGTTTTTGTTATTGGCTATGTTTTAAGCTACTTCACGTTTCCAACTGCACAAGCACTTAGATTGATTAAAGCTGCAAAATGAATGATACTCTTCCGAATTAAAATGGGATCCATAGTTAACATTAAATTAGTAACAACATGTTTAACTTTAGTTTAAACTTTGGACAAACATTAGGGAAATAGGCTGTGTCTTATGAAAATTAAAAACATGTTTATTGTGTGAGGAAACACAAATTTAGCACCTTCAGATATAATAACCAAAATGAAGTTATTTTTCAAACCCTTAGGTTTTTTTTTTTGGAAAACCCTAAATGTGTTATGAATGAGGTATGTGTTAAGTTTGTATTGTAAAAAATATGTTGGATTATGTTGATAAATACAAGTTTTATGGCGGTTTTTCCAAAGAAGGTCATAAAAAGCACATGTTCTTTATGTGTCACTCTAGCCCGCATTTTATGAAATTATGTGGCTTTCTTCACTCTTGCTTTGTGCAGGGCATGTACAGAAAAGGTGAAGAACTATTTCCTACTCTTCCTTGTCCATACAGCTTCTGCAAGTCATTTGAGAATATGCCTAGCCGTACCTAGTGGCGTGCTTTCCTATCAGACAATATCCGGTTATGACACCTATTATCGAGCTTATATACGATCTGTTTAGAGATAGCAAGCACCTTGATCGCTTCAAATCTAGTGTTGGTCACATGGTTTTTGTGACCTGACACACCTGGGCCCTTATTATGACGCAACGGCAGAACAAACGAATCTCATGGCGTAGAGCGATTTTGAGAAACGAAAATGGAATCAAGAAAATGTTGCCAGGCAAAAATGAAAAATGGTATTTTTTTTAAAAGCAACTAACTTCACACCTATTTACAAATGTCAAAATGTGAATGTTGGAAAAGTTTTAAGTTTAAATTTAATTTGCGTTCGATTCGGTAAAATGTTTTTTCGTTGCGATTACTTTCTTGAAAGCAAAGATAAATCTGAATCCGAAGGAGAAATGCGTGTTTCAAGGCACTCTTAAGAGATGCATCCGACCCAATAAGCCTTTCAAGTTCCACGTAAGTAAATGAAAATCCTTTTGTTCATGTTGTATTTAAGTAAATTCCTAAAATATTTTCAAGGATGTTGAGATTGATCCACACTTTACAAGTTGTAATTTTACATATATACCAAATGTATTGAAATTAGCTGCAACATTTCGGTTTCTGGGAGAGGGTGGATATCAAAGAGGAACCGGACAAGATTTCCTAGTTTGTATAGCACAACCAACTTTATCGGTCACTCTAGCAAAAATACGAGTGCTTGAAGGTACTCGTAAATAAAAATACGAGTATCGTTTTTCGTAATCGCAATTTTACAAATACGCGCTTCTGCAATCGTTTTTCGTAATCGCAGTTTCACAAATACTCCGTATTAAAAACGATTATCGTTTTTTATAATAACACCCCTGGTGTTTGCCTTCTCCATAGCCATACTTCTTGGTTCTATCAAATTAATACTTGTATTAAGCTCCCAAACAATCAGAGTATACTTTTATGTGGTTTAAAACACGCTAATAGGTAAATTTAGGTCTTGTATCCATATGTCACAAAAAAAAACATGTACTTTTTATGACTTTCTTCGGGAAAACCGCCATAATTAATTGCAATTATTAACTTATTCGAAAATTTGTTTTGCAATATAAACTGATTACATACCTCATTCATTCCACATTCGGGGTTTTTCCAAAAAACCTAAGGGTTTGAAAAATATTGTCAAATAAAAAACGAAAAAAGCTTGTCCCTATCCATGTTACACGAAGTGTATATCCAGATTGCAAAGACAGAGATGGATAAAGAACAGGCTAGTCACTAATAAAGCATCGGTTCCCATCAATCACCGAAATCAAGCTCAGTAAACTATCTCGCTTTTCTATACCATTTCGTTGTTTTTGAATTTAAATAAGAAGGAAGTGTTGCCATCAGTCATTCCAAATTGCAATAAATGGTTTAGAAAAAGGACTTAAGCTTTGCGTAAGAAGGTCAAATAAATATCTTTAAGCATTATGTTAGGCATAAGGTTTAAAATAGAATGTTAAAAATCTTTAACTTGCTGACTATTAAGAACAAATAAAAAAAATGATTTAAAGTTTCCATTTAAAATTAACTTATTGAACAAAATATTCTTTTTATTTTTATCAAAACAAAGCACTGGAAAAAAACTGAAGAATAATAAAAAAGCAATTTGGATTTTAAAGAAGTTGCCATAGACTAACTGGTCCTGATTTTAGTATAAGATCTTATTATTGGTCTAATCTTTTATTCCATAATTTGTCGATAAAAAACATATGAATAGTTTACTGATATCATAACAATTGTTTTGGTTTTTACATTTTAATATCTCAAAAAAAGATATTTAAAAAATACTTCAAAATTTTAAGAACCAATCTTCAAATATATAAAAAAGTGGTACCTAACTCACTAAAAATGTTGGCTTTTCAAAACAAAAACAAGCTTGGAAAAAAACTTAAACACTCACTGAACATTCGCACTTAAACTATCGGTTTCTTGAGCCTTTCAGCTTTATAGGTCATATTGAATGCAATAGTTTTAGTGCGACGTACATTATATTTATTTTTGAGTTTTATTTTTTGGGGGAAACAAAATGGTAAGGTGACTTTAAATTAATGAACAAAACAACTTATCACAAGTATGTCTGTATGCACATTTAAAATGGTAAATTAAATCTAATTTATGTAGAGATAAACATAAATTAATTAAAAAAAAAACAACTAGAAATAAAATCTAAAAAGTGAGTACGTGTACACACAATTGATTTCAAAGTTCAAACAAATTGATAAGCACTTAAATAAAATCCTTATTTTTTGTATAGGTAATTACCTGCCACATAAGAAAATCACTGATACGACTCTCGCCGGAAGTTCTAAATAATAAGTCTGGGGAAGGAGATTTGCTGGTGTACATGCAATCGTCAAGAAGACGATCATTAATTTCATCCGAATTCAGTTCTTCAGAACCATGCAATAGCACCGCTTCCACTGCTTGCGTTATCTCATCATGAGACGTGTAAGATAGTGCGATGTTAAGAAATAATTTGTCGTTGTTTTCGGTACAAAGTACAGCCTTAGCAATAACTTGTTGCAATTCAAGAGGAAGTAAACTGATGTTTCCAATCACACGTATTCTTACTCCATGTTGCTCTAGCTCATCTTTTTCTAGCAGTAGTTTTTCAAACTTCTCTTTAGCCAAACCTAGAAGACCATTTACTTCATCTTCAGTTCGTTTGAAATTCTCAATACTAAAGGCAAAAGCTGTAACTTCCTTAATGCCGGCATCAAGACACCAACGCAAGCAATCGGCCAGTTTCTCAAATCCCTTGGAGTGACCGTCGATTTTTGGAATATGTTCTGATTTGGCAAAACGCCGGTTACCGTCCATTATAAATGCAATATGCCGCGGCACACGCCCACAGCTGACGATTTTCATTGCGAATGTCTCGTGCCATCGATACTGGTATTCTGATATCCATGACATTTTGTTGAGGATTTTATTTTAATTCTACTTTAATAACTTTATACTTTAAATATTGGTAGTCCTTTTTTTATATAGAGAAATAACTAGATTAAACAAATAAATGCATAATTTATTTTTTATATCAATTATGCATATTTATCTGAATATACTATTTGTTCTTCAACAACATAACAATACAATTAATAAGATAGCGATTCAATAGGACTATTTTTTATTTTCTTGTAATCTTGTGACTGACAAATCAAAATCGAAAATACTCCGATCGTATTGTAACCAAAAATACTGACTCACAATCATGGATAAGAAACATTAGTACGTTTCACCCTCCAGAACCTGTTTGTTTATACAGTGCTTTCGTTATTTTGACAGTGGGTCCATGAATTAAAGCTGTGTTCAACTAGCTGCAATGGAATATTTCGGGGTGAAATGTGTTGCTTTTCTGTATTCATTGTTTCCGTTCAATCTCGTGTAGGATAGGGTATCCTGGATATGTGATAGATACCTTATTGAACTAGTTGTGTACTTAATTTAAGATAGCTTTGAAAAATAAAAATAACGTTCAGCTGTTCACAAAAAACAGACAAACATTTAGATTTCGAGTTCTGAATTTTTACTGAAAATCTTACTTAAAATTTTGAAATAAGTTTTCAATCTTCTTCAAATTCAACCACATGTTGAAACAGTTATTTTGTCAGACTTTCCATCTATAGCAATAATTCTTGTATTCCTTTTTTGATATCCCACTTGTTTTGGATAAGCTGTTCGTAAATCATTAAATTTTGCATCTATAAGAGCTAACTTAGAGTACAGGGCAATCTGTGGTGATAAGTGTTCTCCCAAAACCAAGTTAAATTTTAGGGAAAGTAAGTATATAACTGGAGTTTAATTTCTTTTGATATCTGACGTATGACGTTTGTGCTTGAATCTTCTCTGTCAGTTTTTGTGAACCTAACTATTCCACTTTATACTGTCATTCTCGGGTTAAATAGTATAGAGTCCGCCAAATAGCTTTGCCAATATTCTCGTCTTCAATTTTTGTGAACAAAAATTTGTTCAACAGGCCCGATAACGATCGCCATTGACTGTACCAGCCACTAATTGCTCATTTCCGAAGAAAAATGGCCCAATCATGCCTATGGACCAAAATCCACACCAAACAGTGACTCGTTTTCGGTGTATCGGCTTTTCAATGTATGTGTGCGGGTTTTTTGTGCCCCAAATGCTACAATTTTGCCTGTTTTCATACTCGCCGATATCAAAATGAGCTTTATCTGAAAAGATGGCATCTTCTCTAAGCGTTTTAGCCAACGTTGTTTAAGCGTATACACAACCATGTTCGTTCAGCGAAAGAATAAAACTAATTATCTGTCAAACCAGACATGAGCTAAGTGTTACCATTCACGAAATAGGCACTATTTGGAAAAAAGGTAAAAGTTGACGGACCCTATACATAATAATATAATGTATCTAAAAAATAATAAACGATACATGCTATGACCTAAATAATTACATAAGTCGTTCTTACAAAAAGCCATTTATACATAAAAAAAAACAATTATCATCTAATAGAAAATATTATTAAATAAATTGGGTAGCTCAACAGAGCCACAGAACCTAGTGGCTTACAACTCTCAACCGTTCTTGTGTGCGAGTACTGTTGTCAGGGATGGGGGCTATTAAGTGATAAAATTGCCAAACTATAATAATACTACAGTTTTTTCCTTAGAAAACAAATATGTGACATATAAAATAAATAACATTTGTCACATATACAAAAGTGAAATCAATGAACGCATCGTCAAAATTTAACATAGATTGATACAACTTTAAATAAAGTGATGCTATACTAAATTGGCCCTATTCCTAAAAGAAAAATTTCGTTTTAAATGTTTTAGTAAAAAAGTTAAAGACTAGTTATTTATTTTAAATTTTAATTGTATTGAATCACTAATTTATTTTTTTTTATAAGCTACAATAAAATGAATGTAAAATAAATAACTATAAGATGTTTATTATTAACGAATTGTTAAGTATCTTATAATATTTTCCTATACAGTTGCAAGCAAGCTTTTCTATTTTCTTATATTTTAATTTACGTTTTTATTGTATTTTAATTTGCACTGATTGTCACCCCACATCGGATACCAATGGATTTTCCATTTTTATGTGTCATTCACCACTAACGTAACGATATAATACTTTTTATTTGAAAAAAATCATGTACTTGATACTTTTTTACAAAAACTAAAAACCTACAAAAACAATACAAAACTTTTAAAAAATGGACTCAATCAAGTATTTTGATAAAAAAGAAATTTATTTACTTCAGATTTTATTTCAAACAAAATATTTTCATAATTTTCATAATAATTTATGTAAAGTTTCAGAAAAAACATGTGGGTACAAATGGAAAATTACCAATGTGGATTTGATTGGTCAGATTATTAAATGCGAGGAGGGGTATGGTTTTTGCATCATTTTACGCACACTTTCTCACTTTTGTTTTTGACAGCTCGTAGCCAAACCAAAATGCTAGTCTAAGATTCCCAACTTGTTAATAAAGTGCTTTTGTTTCGAAATTTTTGCATGCCTAAAACCCCAAAGGGTGATATGCTTTTCATGTTATGAGCAATTTGCCACAAATTTTCCCAACATACATGAACGAAGTACAACCCCATTGAAATATTGGTTACTTTTATATTTTTCTGGATAATAACAAACATAACAAAGGGGTTTTATAAAAAGTTCATTAATTTTTTCAGAAAAATATGTTTTAATTACGAAAATTGTAATTGTAGAAATTGGGGATTCATTCCATAATAGTCAAAACGATTATCATTAACGATATAGTTAATAATATGCTTCACATAACTTTATCACTATCGTCTTGTCAATCGTGTTCAATATAAGATCATTCAGTATATTTCCAATACTTTTATACTATCACTGAAATGTCAAAAGAACTTAACGAAAGATAATGCTTGTTCGATAACTTGAAAATGTTAATAAACTTAATGTTTCTCTGTGGGAAGTTTTGAAAATTTGCAAAAAAAAAAATCTACCAAACTTTGTGATGTTTTATTTGTTGCTGCCAACGATAAAACTGTAATTACATTTTTTTTGTCTGATATTATTGTAAATTTTTAAAACTAATTATAATTTTGAATATGCAATGACATACAAATAAAACACAAAATCAGCTGAAATTGTGTATATAATTTATTGAAGAGCATCGTTCCTTGGCCAATGAGAATAAACCCAAATCTACATTACATTACATTTCACACTAATCAGCACATAAATGTACAGAGTAGAGAACACAGCACTTTGAGCAACTAGAATATGTAAGGTGATAACAACACAAGACAGAAGGACAGAAGAGAAAGAACAACAGAAAGAAAGAACACATGGCAACAGCACGCGGTAATTTTCGCGACGGTACACCATCTTTCTACTAACCACGCTCACTAATGCTTGTTACCCAACCCATATCTATCCAAAGAAAGATAAATAATTTAATTCACAGGGGACATAACTTGGCTTCCAAAATATCTTTTTCTTCTGAACCAATTTTGGATTAGTTATAGCTATCATTTAAATCGATCCGGACAAATTTTTGAATAGATATTTGAAGGTATTTCCCCTTTCTTTCCACTGATTTGTGTTTCAATTTCACACAATTCCAATGACAAATTTCTGTCTATACAAATTTTTCGGTGGATTTCAATCAGGAAATTTTTTTTTAAATGACAGAAAATTTTAACGATAGCTATAAATGACCTGTGAAAAAATTCCAATGTTTATTTCTAATGATGAAAACCAATAATAGCTACAACAGGCACTTTATGCAAGGGCGATACTAAACATACCAATGTTCATCTGCCCCTTTAGTTTCAATAGTTAAAGCAAATCTTAATATTGAAGGTCCATATTTAAAACAACAACAGTCTGGCAACAATTAGTGGAAATGTTCCTGTTGGTTTACAAGTTATGACTTGCATCAAATACTAAGTTCGTAATGAGCTAACATTAATGTCTAATAAATAATCACAATCAGAAATTACTTACATTAAAAAGGTTCAAGACGAGCGTGCTTAGCAAATCTGAATTTAGCATAGTTTCTACTCGTGTAGCCAAAGCATTTGCTTCGAAAGCAAGGCAGCTTATGAAAATGCCCTATTCAATTTTGATACAATTATCAATTATCCAACAATTTAATAATATGCGTTTATTTCCTAGCATCATTTTTTTTAATTGACACTACCACATTCGAATACAAAAAATTATCCATTAAAACAAATTAAATAAATTCAGAAAACAGACGCAACACAAAGAATTAAAAAATGATAATAATTTTGACAGAAACATATAAACAAGAGAATTCGTAGGTGTGTTTACAAATTATCAAATTTTCCTTTTAAAACCCATATGAAAACAATCCAATTCTGTGGATCTTTGTGGAAATTTCAAGTTATCCAATGGGAATCGTATGTGTAGTAGTACATTTTCTTAAAGGATTTTTGGCAAACGTCACTTTACTATTCTACGAACATTTTATTTTTATTCATGGAACATTTAAGCCCACAGCTCAACTTTTATTTCCTGGTTTAGTTAACTCACAGAATAAAGGTGGAATAGGTATTTTTATTAATTTGCTGTATAAGTGCAAGTAACAGTACAAAAAAAGTAGTTAGGAAATAAATGCCCCATCTTCATTATCATCCATATCAAACACATCGATTGCAACTCCGGCACAATCCATTAAATCGTCCACTAATTTATTTATTTTAAATTGATATAAAAAACTTCCAGTTACTGAAAGAACATTTTTATATATGCATACCTATGCGCTGTATGTTAGTGAACGCATTTTTTCAAAAATTTAATTTTATGTTTTCCTTGTTTAATTTACTTTTGTTGAGCTAATATTTTTAAGAGATTCATTTATTTCAAATCTTCTTTAATAAATTAACAGTCTTATTTAAAAACGCTGTATAGAGCCTACATAAAGTTATGTTATCTCTATAATGCCTCTAAACGCAAAAATGCTATTTATAAAACTTATACAAGGTTGCATAGTCCCATAATAAGCTAAACGCGTTTTGAGGTTGAATAGAGCCTACATAAGGAAATTATTGTTATTATTATTTCGTAAATGTCATTTTGATTTCTCTCCTCTCTTTTTGAAATTAAAATAAAAACAATAATGCCTCTCGAGTTTAGCTCGTGAGCCGAAGAAACGAAGAATCTAAAAGAAATATAGATTTTCGAAAGAGAATATCATACAAATAATTGGAATTATTTTGTTATATTTTAGTTGCTATGACAACTAGCAGATTTTATAGTACTTTTGGCACTTTTTTTGATATAAGCATTGTATAACTAAAATTTATAGCAGATTTTTTTATAAATAGGAATTTTTGCATCGTTACATAGAGCCTACATAAATCCTTATTCACTGTATAACTATTCATCTGTTTAGCGAATTCTATTAAATAAGACTGTAACTGTTTAAGCACAAATGCTTTATTATTTACGAAATTTGAAATAAAAAGGTATCTCAAATTTGAACAAATTTTCAAAAGATAATTTGAAGAAGAGTCACGATTCATGTAATAGCTCTCTTAGTTTATTGGATTTCGAAACGAACGCAGCCATTTTCAATTTCGGGTTAATCAAACCTCGTTTGTCAAATATATTACAGAATGCGAACGCCGCTTTTTATCACACAGTTTAAGAAGCTTAGATAGACCATTTTGCAATAACCAGTTTTAGAGCCACTGTATTAATTTTCAAGAAGTTGTACATTACAAAAAACAACGAATACGAACGAAAAAGAAAGAAAAAGAAAAGTAAAGCAATGGCTGACGACGGACGGACTCCGTCGATTAGTTTTTGTGTTATGTGAAAGAACAAAAATCTTTAATTTATCTTATTTAAAATCGGATAAAGTCCGATAAATTAAATGTATTCAACTATAATAGCATTATAGCCTTGATTAAGAAAATGGATAATATACAATTATCGAATGAAAATGTTGTGGTTCCAGGTAAACACACAAAATTCAAATCAAACTATGTATGAAGAAAGTATTTGAGAAAAAACCCATTTGATTTTTCTTTTTTCCACCACTGCAACTATTTTGTCCTTAAATCTAATTAAAAAAAAGTGAATAGTGATGGTTGAATAATAGAATGTTGTTTTCCTTTCAGAATTATACTTTCTGATATCAAAATTTCTCGCAGCTGGACCCCTTAAGGAAACTGCAAAGGTTAGTTGTTCGTCTCCATTGTCTTGTCATTGTTGCCCCGCGAGTTCGAATCAATTTTTTCGTATATATTTTTCGACTTTTTGTGAAATGTTTGAGCAGCTAACGATAATGTTTTTATTTCTTGGTTTTAGGTCCTTGTAAAGGAACTCGAACAGAAAAAGGTGAGTTTTTTTTTAAATGTCTTACTTAAGTTTTGGAGTTTATTTTACTCTATACTATGCATGTCTGAGAAATTTTAAATCCCGGGAGCGAATGTTATTTCTTTTTTTTTCTCCATACAAGACGTCTACTTGTTTCAAAGTGTAAAACTGTACTAAAAACTGAATCGAAAATTATTTTGTGGTCTAGCACGTGCTTTCGGACTCTTCTTCCCGATTTTTAAAAAGCTTGTACGAAAAAACAAGAACTTAAGTCATCCTCGAGCCGCTTGTTCTCTCCTAATATAGCTAAGGGATCCTCGGCAAGGTCATTTGCGCGCGGATCAACTTTGATTTATAGAGTGCAACACGCATTGCTGTCGGATTTAAGTGTTGCATAAAAACCATTATTATTGTTGCATTGATAACGCCTTATAATAAGTTTATTATGTGACCCAGTCATCATTTCAACAATAAACACTACGAATCTAGCTCCTCTCTTTCTTTCTCATAGGTTCTACCACGACGCACCGATTGGCTGGGTAACGAACATGACCAATCCTTTGATGAGTTGGTAAGTAAGAGCACTCATATATTTTTGTTATTCCATATTCTATTTTAGATTAGTATACGTAAATAAACAATTAATCTAACAAGTTTAATGTTTTTTAATTTGATTCTTGATTTTATTCATTCAGATACACGCATTATAAGATATTTAAACTTGTTTAAAACTCTATCTAGTCCAACACTTATTTGTTCTTTTGTTTTTGTTTTGTTTTTTGATTAAAACATTAAATGTTGTATGTAGCAATGTAAGATTATATTAGCTGAATATCTTTATTGCTTGACCCGAGTACACGCACCACCCACTTCTAGAAAATGGGGAAGTCTTGAAGTTTCTTTTGTTCATTATTTTGTTATATGCGAACAATCCATGAGTTGCTCGCACTAAATAATTTATGAATGTTTTTTTCTATACCTAATCATTTTGATTTTAATAAAATAAGAATTCAAGGGATTATGTAATTCATTTCTCGATATCTATTACCTATGCCGCCGTCGTCGTCGTCGTCAAAAAGACGCCATATTGGATTTGGGTTAGTGGTGGTGGTACATAATATTATTGCTAATTTGATGCAATATAGCAAACATAATTAAAATAAGATGAATTGTTTTTTAAATTTCTTATATTTATGTATAAACAATAGCGATAAAAATTGTTTACATTTTCAGAACTACAAGTTCATAGATTTTTTCAATGCGTTTTGAACTTCATGCGTAGGTATATTTTGTTGGTGGACATTTTTGATTTAAGAAAAGAAAATAAGAGAATTTAATTAATTGGATTTATTTATTAATTCTAATTATATTTGCTTTTGAGTGAGAATCATTATTCATTATTTGTAATGGCGTATACATTTTCACATTTACGGACGATATGGGTATCAAACCATTTGAGAAAAAGAGATATGTGTATACCTAACATGATTTCGTAAACGAATAATACAAGATACAAAGTGCTCTCCTGTTTGCTTGAGATGTTGGTTGGCAAGCAATCAGTGATTCTCAAAATGCATAAATCCTTAAGGGGGAATGTATACCTAAGGAGAATACATGTTTATCAGTTTACTTTTTTATATGATAATTTAGTTGTGTGATATTTAAATGCTTTTATTTCTTTTATTTATGCATTTATAAAAATGTAATTCTCGGAATAAAATATTCAATTGAATTTAAAATGTATAAGAGAAAACCGTATTTCTTATTTCTTAAAACAAATCAGCTTATTGTGGAAAGCGTTTTCATGATTTAATTTAGTTTCGGCCAAAACTAATTTGAATTTTAATGTATAATTTATATGGTTTTTAATACATTTATTGTACCATGTCGTTTTTTAGCTGGACAAAAACTAAAAATTGTATTATCCAAAAAATGTTCTATATTTTAAACACATTTTGACGATACCGGTGAACAAAATTAGATCTAGAGATAACTATTCCAAAAATGCATTGACATTTTTCCGTCCATCTATCTTCAAAAAAACACTCTTGCATTTTATAACATGAATATTTTCCCCCTTAAACCATATTTTGACACTTAATGGAGTAAGCTCTCTGCCAAAATGTAAGATAATACAGGGTTATTCATTTTGCGGTTTCAAAAGTAAACGTAAATAAAACACATATGTACATACAATATTTTTTCTTTTTTATTATATAGTTTGAACGTTGACATTATTGTGAAATTTTGAAACGCTACATAATTTAAATGACCACCACACAAATTTTTGCAAGAATCGATTCTTTTGAGGTAATTTTCGACGACTTTTTGACACATATTGGGCGGCATCTCAGCCATAACTTGACGAATGTTGGTTTTTAAGTGCTCAAGAGTTAAAGGTTTATCTGTCAAATCGCATGATCTTGGTGGCTAGTTAATATCGCCACGAAGATAAATAACGCGGGCATTAAATGTCTCTTGCAATAAACCATATTCACTCGAGTTGTACGGCATGTGGTACCTGAAATCACATATTCTACAAGTCGTATTCTTCAAAGCAGGCTAAAAAAAGACAGTTATTATATGACCATAACGCTCTGAATTGAAGGTGAAAATCGTTCCATCGTCGTTTTCGAAGAAGTACACACACCCGGAACAAAGAGCGCACCAAACAGTGACCTTTTGTCCACCGCCTGTTGCTCAAGCATCCATACGACTTATCTACGACGACGTTGTGAATGGTCAGCTGGCTACAGTTGTTGTGTGAGCTGGACTTTATATCGTTGTTGTACGGCAGGTGTAGATCCAATTGCAAAATACTAATAATGTGCCGTAAGACAGTTCTAATTCTTGAGAACGATGAGAAATCGACACATTCGGGTCTTCGGCAACACTTTTGCTTACAGCAGCGATATTTTTAGTGGTACGAGCGAAACGATGATGCACAGGCCTTACAATATCTGTAACTAATCCAGTTTTAAAAGTTACTTTAATATTGTTCTCCATAAATTCTCTGTTGGATTATAAACTATGGACAGGTCGGTAGTTATAAAGAAACCATATTCAAGTTGCTTAAGCTTAATGCTGTGGTTTGCGTGAGTATTCAGTAAGTCGAATGCAGCGTTTTTTGTTTTACGTTCGCACAGAGGTTATGGTCTGCGCTTGCCATTTACATATACAAATTGTTTTGTGACACTAGCGTGTCCTTAGCGTTGTTATAGTGCAAAAGCTGTGGTATAACGAGCAAATTTTCATCATCTTAATTCACTGGTAGTTGCTATGTCTATGAATATTATAGCAATCAGTTTACATTTATTGTATGAATTGGACAAATGCAGTTCAAGGTAAAACGATACCAAACATATTATCGCCACCTTCGTGCTTAATGCTTGACCACTAAAATAAAAGTATATCGTTTGTCAGAAGCCTCTTTGTTTTTGGTTGTGAAAGATATCGAGAACCATAATTTCACCATTGTGAAACGTAATGTTATTGATCGATAATAATGGCGAATTTTGGGACCCCGAAATCCATAATTTTAGTGAAGCTCGCATTGGCTTACATTTATTTTAAAATTAAAAAATACCACAGGGATCTATAAGTAGAAGTAAGGTTGAGTATTCTTCTTTGGGATAAAGCAGAACAAGAACATAGAAGGTAAGCTGTCATATCAAGGCATCTTCAAAAAAAATTGATTTCGAAAGCTTGAGCAAGGCAGTAATAGGAACACCTATAACGACACTAATGTGCACGATTAATTTTTTGATAGACAAATGGATATATTAGTTCGTCTGTGGTTCACTTTATATATGATATTAGAAAGATTATAAATACCTTTGTTGTTAGCCTTAGTCTTAGCTGTAAACAATAGAGTGTTTTTTTTTGGGAAAAAAGAATGTTCAATTTTGAGATAAAAACTATTCACTTAGCGAGATGATGCTACCTATAGAAATTTGAAGACAAAAATTAAATTTTGTTTTATAAACGCAAAAACTTAGAATACCGTGGGCGATTACTAAATATAAAATTTAAGGGCTCAAATTTTCATTACCGATTTCTCTTTCAAACTCTTAATATAACTATCAGAACAGAACATTTACATAAGTTTTGTGTATTGTGAGAGTTTTGTGTAAAATGCAATACTTCCAAATGTGTATTTTGTTTCTTTTACAATCTGTATTTCGGAGAAGATTATTATTATAATATTTAAAATAAGAGTGGACTAAGATAGTGACGTTGATTACTAATTGGAAAGTAACACAACTTTACAAATTCAGTTTTATTGTTAAACAAATATAATTTGAATTCAATAATTTTTCTGTACTAAATTCATTTAATTTAATCCAGGAAAGTAAATATTCTCATATCGGAGCCAATCATTTGCTTGAAATATGTGCACGCATCGGACCTATTCTTGACAATGAGCTTACACCAGCCGTTCCTGGTATCGTGTCTCTGCTCGGCAGTGGACGGCAGAGCTTGATGAGAACAAAAGAAAGTATCTACAAACCTAGATCTTTGGTAGATTATTGTTCTAGAGTTCATGGAGTGTCTTTGCCCGACTCCGCCGTTACCAAGCCAATTCATAATATAGGTATATTTTTAAAAACTACTAATCAATAACTTTTTTAATATATTTTAATAATAAATATTTAATTGTACAGAAAAAGTTCTCATTGGCCGAGAATATGGTGGACCAGTTAGAAGAAAACTTGTTATACCAACAAGTCTGTACGGGAAAACCCGTCTATTGCGCCGCACTGTTGGTCATTTGTCGTCTGTTTATTGCGTCCTTTTTGATCGCACTGGTCAATACATTATTACCGTAACCATACAAAATAAGTAAAATGTGTTTGATTTTTTAATAACACAATTTATTTAGGGAGCTGACGATCTTCTCATTAAAATATGGAGTGCAATAGATGGCAGACTTCTAGCTACTCTGCGTGGAGCCTCAGCAGAGATAACCGATATTGCAATCAACTTGGATAACACAATGTTAGCTGCAGGCTCTCTTGATCGTATTCTTCGAGTATGGGACCTTCAAACAACATCTCCCATTGCAGTACTTTCAGGGCACACAGGAATGATAACATCAGTGAATTTTTGTCCTTCACCTCGAGGTGATTTAAAGTACTTAGTGACAACCAGTACTGATGGTTCAATTGCTTTTTGGCAATACACAACTCCTCGAGCTGGAAAGACAATCTTTGCTCCTAAACCAATACAATATCATGAAAAATTGCGCCCAGGACAGGCTCAAATGATGTGTACATCGTTTTCGCCTGGAGGAATGTTTCTGGCTGCTGGATCTGCAGATCATCATGCAAGAGTGTACATCATGTCCGAAGATGGTCCCAAAAGGATACTTGAAACTGAAGCATACACTGACGCCGTTGATTCCGTGCAGTGGGCCCATCGAGGACTAAAGTTTATATCTGGTAGTAAGGATGGAACTGCACACGTTTGGACTTTTGAATCTCAACAGTGGAAGAGCTTAAAATTGAACATGACTGAGCGACTACCAACGTAAGATTTGAAATCATCAAATAAATTATTTGTATTAAATATAATATTTGTGCAGCTGTCCAGAACCAGAGGAGGGCAAAAAATTGAAGGTAACAATGGTTGCATGGGATTATTCTGATAAATACGTTATAACAGCCGTTAATGATTTTACTGTAAGTATTTTGTCTGAAGTTTTCTGCGTTCTCTACAATCCTGTTTTTTTTCTGCTTAGATCAAAATTTGGCATGCCAAAACAGGCAAGCTGCATTGTGTTCTACGGGGTCACAAAGACGAGCTGTATGTTTTGGAATCAAATCCAAAGGATGAATATGTCTTGTTGTCCGCAGGCCATGATGGCCAAGTTTTTCTCTGGGACATAGAACAAGGAATTTCCGTTGCACATTTCGTAAACAACATCGACGGGCAAGGGCATGGTGGTGTGTTCGACGCTAAATGGTCACCGGATGGTACTATGATTGCGGCAACAGATTCCCATGGGCACATACTTATCTTTGGATTGGGAATAGGCCCGGATAGATTTAAAAATGTAAACTTTTCTTTATATCTCACAATACATTAATAAATTAATAATTTTGATTTATTTTAGCTACCAACTGAGCTATTTTTCCACACTGATTATCGACCACTTCTAAGAGACACACAACATTATGTAGTTGATGAACAGACACAAATAATGCCTCATCTTATGCCGCCGCCATTCTTGGTTGATGTTGATGGAAATCCTCACCCACCATCATATCAAAGACTTGTTCCAGGTAGGGAAAACTGTCCCACGGAACAATTGGTACCCAACATAACAATGGGCATGGAAGGAGTTGAAATTGATGACAATGGAGGTTATTCACATATCGATCGCCTTATAGAAGCTTTAGCAAACCGGCAAGGAGCAGATCCCGTCCCAGATTCAAATAATGAACGTAATCGAAATAACAGTTTTAATAATGGTAGTGGAAATTCTCCTCGAGGAGCTGGTTCAATAGGGCGAGCTATGGTGGCTGCACGACGCACTGGTGATGTAGAAGGAGTGCGCCAAAGTAGTGGCAACTGGCAAAGAGAAACAAACTTTAAATTCATACGTCGTATTTATGTACGCCCGATGAGATATTCGCAAACACAAAACCTACGACAAACAGTCTATGCAGCAGGACAATATGAAATGGATCAATATAAACGCGAAATGCGACGACGTCCGATAATGATCAATACATTAAATGCTAACACAGCCATGCAAGCATCAAATCGTCAACGTGGAATTCGAAGTGCTCGTCGTGGACCGCGCCCTGCTTATAGAACCAGAGCTGCGAGAGGTCAAGAACATGTGGAAGAACCACCTGAAGAGGAAGAAGAAGAAGAAGATAGCAGCAACTCATCCGGAGATACCAGTTACTCGAACGTGGAAGAAAATCTTAGTGAAGAGGAGGACTCATCCACTACTGATTCTGAATCATCTGATTATTCTGATTGGGTTGCAGACAAACCAGGGCCAAACTTGGAGCCACCAAAGAGATCGAAACGAAAACCAGTGGCACGAAGAAGTTCATCTTGCAGCAGTGATGATACATCACACCCTAATACATCGGCAATTGCATCAAAGAATCGTCGCAAACGTCCAGTTTTACCGGAAAATATTTCTGGAGAAATTCCCGAAGCTTATAAGCCTCCTGAATGGCTTTCAGAGGTAATACCCCGGAAAACTCCATACTATCCGCAAATGGGGGATGAAGTAGTCTACTTCCGACAAGGTCATCAGCGTTACTTGGATAATGTGCGATCTAAAAAAACTTATAAGGTCACTCATAGCTCTGAGCCGTGGAATTTCCGGGAATTGCGAGAACATGAAATGGTGCGGGTTATTGGAATAAAATATGAAATTAAGCCCCCTAGACTTTGTTGCCTCAAATTAGCAATGTTAAATGAAGAAGGAAATATGTCTGGCATGAGTTTTAAAATAAAATATCACGATATGCCAGATGTGTTGGACTTTTTAGTGCTGCGACAAACATTTGATTTAGCAGTACAACGGAACTGGGGAATAGGAGATAGATTCAGGTATAGAAGACTTTATTTACATTTTTGTATACATGAATGAGTTTCTTATTTTGTCTTTATAGATGTATGATTGGAGATGGATGGTGGATGGGTCAAATTGAATCACGTCATCTTCTTTCACCCGAATATCCAAGCTCGTACTTTATGTGTTTTCGAGTGAGATGGGACAACGGAGAGTATGAGTATATGAGTCCATGGGATATGGAACCAATCGATGAGAATCGTTTGCCTGATGAGGTGGGTGGAGCAGTGTCAGTTTTACCAGAAGAAATTCGTGCTACACTTTATCAACCAAAATCAGAAGAATGGCATCGAGGTGACAGAGATGGATCATGTCGAAGAATAATTAATGGCTTAGAACAAGTTATGCGTCTTTCCATTGCTGAGCCTTTCCTAGCCCCCGTTGACCTTAACATTTACCCAAATTATGCTTATTTAATCGAGTATCCTATTGATCTTACAACAATTAAAGCTAGGTTTGAAAATCATTTTTATCGGCGCATCACATCTGCACAGTTTGATGTAAGGTACCTTGCAACAAATGCCGAAAAATTCAACAGGAAGCACACGACTATTGTACGGCATGCTAGAATAATAACAGATTTATGTCTACGAATTATTAGGTAAGGTGTTAAGTAAAAATAATCTAAGTAAAAATAATCTCTAAATTCCTACTTTTTAAAGGGAACAAAATGATATTGATGTTGCACCTGTATATCACCAATTGGTTGACATATATGTTTCCTCGGAGTCAGAGAATGATAACAATGAAAATGAGCCGGGACCTTCGACAAGTACTGCAGGCCTTTCCAATTCGGCATCCCGCAGAAGCAACGGAGGCAGTACAAGGTAAATTCATTAGCTTTTGTTGACAAATTTTTGATTTTACTCAACAATTACTCTCATTTAGAAACCTCCGCAATCGTGGTGATGATTCTTGGCAAGTTAATTGTAGAAAACTATTAGATATGATGTGGGTCAGACCAGACTCAACTCCTTTCCGTGAGCCAGTTGATACAATGCAATTTCCAGACTACTTGCAAATTATTGATACACCGATGGACTTGCGTACTGTTAAAGAAGACTTACTTGGTGGAAATTATGAAGATCCCTTAGATTTTGCAAAAGACGTTCGACTGATATTCCAAAACTCTAAGAACTACAATACAAATAAGAGGTCTCGCGTAAGTAATCTTTTTAGATCAAACCCCTTTGCATTGAGTTTTGAGTGTTTGATGTTTAAATTGTTCTGCCTTAGTGTGGAATCAGACATCTTATTGCACTCGGCACATTGCTCGCTTTAATTCATCACGAAACAAATTCTTCCTCCCTTTCCAATCATGCTTTCTCTTCCTGTGTCTGTCTGTTGTCGTTCTGTGTATAGGACCAGTCGACGGTAAGATATATTAGTTATTTCTTTTTTTTTCTTTATTAGAATTTTATTCGTTTTGTAATTGTTGAAATATAAATTATTGATTAGTTTTTCTTTTCTGGTGCTAATGTGAAGAAAACATCAATAAACCATTTTTACAAGGAACACAGGTTTCTAATGCGACTTTATTTTCTAGTGATTAAAAGTTCCCAGGTTTAAATAATCTGTTAATTCTTTTAAATGTCTTTATTGTCTGTTCAAAATAAGAACCATTAAGGTATGCTTCAGAACATTAAAAGAAATTTCAGTGTTTAAGTGTTTGCGTACTGATTTTTCGAATACGTTCGTTTGAAAAAATAAAATATGGCTATACATGACACAGACGGTTAAAGTAGACATACAGGAACAACAAAACAAAATAAATGGGAGAAATGTCTTAATGGTTATTGTTTTCGAAAAAAGTTGATTCGACAAATAGTACAAGGCCACTAAGAACGATTTTCGTACTTTGAGAAAATATTGGAATATACGAGTATGTTGTGGTTTTCTTGACTTTGTCATAAACTTTTGATATCTACTGATTAAATGTAGTAATGTGTGGTCTCCTGTGATGTAATTAGTGCAAAATGTATCTATCCATCAAACTGGACGGTATAGTGGACGCAACAAATGTGTTTTAATTTTCCGAACATATCGCCACGTTGATTACCGAAGATACTCCAAGTTAAAAAACACCAGAATGAATTATGAAATCAAAGCAGTTCCGGCCTTTACCTATGTTACTGATAAAATAGAATATTTACTGTACCAATCCAGAATTTTAAACCATTAAGTAAACAAAAGATCGTAAAATAACTTCTTTATTTTTAAGGTGACTGTTTGTTTTTACTGATTGCATGAATTTAAGATAATGGGGTTTTCCTTGAATATAATGCCCTAGGAACTTATCAAATCTTGAAAAATTAGATATGCGAATATTTTCTATATTGTTCTTAATTGGTTCTAGATTTTAATGATTTTCATATATTTTGGAAAAATTATATTTGTTGACTTGTGTCGTCGAAGTTAGTTAGAAAAATAAACTAATTATGATACCGGTCTTAAAATATTTCGTTCATCAATTCTAAAAAAACAGTCTTAGAACTGGCTGCAAATTTTGTGTGTACATCGTTGAACATACATATGTATATACCATATGTGATTAAACTTGTATAATGCTAATTTTTTGAAAAACAGATGTTAATATTTTACCAAAAACTTTTACACATGTTATATTCCATCTTTACTGAAACCACGCTTTTGTTCAATTATTTTTGTGTGTTTTTGTTTTTCAATGTGCCCAACAATAATCATCATTGCAGTATATTTAAAATATGTTTTTAATAATTTTATGAATGAGTGATAATTTAAATGATCATAACGTATCCTTCTATTTTACAGATTTATTCAATGACTCTTCGTCTGAGTGCTCTTTTCGAATCACACATCAAACCGGTAATTTCGAGTTGGAAGGCAGCTCGAAGACGTTTGAACAAATCTATAAATAAACGAACGCCTCCTGACCGAAGTCGGAATCGTTCAGGTCCTTCACGTCGAGCAAAAACAACTAATGGAGGTCGAACAAACAATCGTCATCAAAGTTCCGATGATGAAGACGCTGATGGAGAAACAACGCAACGTAATCGTTCAACGGCAAATGGTGTACAACATCGTAGCAGTAATCGTAACAGATTACCAAGAAATGCTTCCGGTTCTCATGGAACGTCAGCGTTTAGCTCGAATAGGGTCACATCATCCAATCAAACAGAATCACTGCCGGGTCCAAGTGGCCACAACTTACGACGTAATGCATCTCGCCCGAATAGCCAAGATGTTGACGGGCAGAGCTCAGACGAATCCAGCTCTATGACTAGTAGTTCATCATCTTCTGAGGACGATACCGATAGTCACGATCATAATCAAGGTGGGGAAAGCAAATTGCGAACACCTAAAAAAGGTGGTAGTGCAGGTGGGTCTGGGGCTTGCAATCGTAACAGGGGCAACGATTCTGAGGACAGCTATAAGCCTAATGAACGACGCTCGAGTAATAAACGAAAAGCGACGAAACAGAAACGAGAAGCTAAAAGTAGACGGACAATTGTTTCAGATGATGACGAAGATGATGGTGATGTAGTTAAAAGCCGTGGGCGAAATAAAACGACATCAAAACAAGCGGAACCGAGTGGTACAAGTCCAAGTAAAAGGAACTATCGTAGAAAGGTCAACACATCAGAAGAAAATGATGACCAGAACTCTGCTGATGCCGATGAACCATCCGGATCACATCAGCAGCAGACACCAAAGAAAAGAACAGGTCGACCTATAAGAATTTCACAACAACCATCGACATCAGCAGCAGCAATAGCAGCTGTTTCTGCTTCTGTTGAAAATGAAAGCCCTTCTAGAGCTACTCGAATAAGTAACCGCCGCTCGGCCGCTGAAACAGATCATAGCTATCATCTACCTGTTCGAAATTTGCGCAATGTAGCTCTAGATTCGGAGACTGATCAGGAAGTTGCACGTCCCACAAGGCAAAGTGCCAGGAGAGCACTTATGGAATGGGCACGTGGTAGTGCTGAAGAAGATGAAGAAATCGATTGCGAGCAGGAGGGAGAAGTAAAACCATGCATTTAAGTACAATTGGTTCTAAATGTACTAATTTCTTTTTTTAATTTATAGAATATTCCTACACGATCAAGTGTAAGTTCACGCGTCATTAAAAAAACATCGGATTCAAGTCAGGATGCAAGTGGTGTCATAGTAAATGGGGGAAGTTTGAATATGCCCTCAACAAGTCGCGCAGCAGTTCCGACAACTACCCGCCAGTTAAGAACAAATCGCAACACAAATGTCGTTTCAGATGACGATGAAAGTGATAACCAACCGCTTGCATCAAGCCAAAACAGTCAAAGGCAGCGTTTAGGTATGAGTTTTGGTCTTTTTCCTCGGATTCGTAAACATGTCTAATGTTTGAAATATAATTTTTTTTTTTCAGATGACATTCAAGACAGACCTTACACTAGAAATCTGAGGCCCCAAAACACAACGCACCTCCGCAACACCCGTTCTCACACTACAAACCAGGACGCAATACCATCGTCATCCTCAAATCATTCGCGTTCTACTGCCAACATTTCACACCAGGTACAAATTGATCATAATTACGGTGAACCAGGGCCTTCAACAATTCGTAACACCCGTCGAGTTCTTTCTCGTCATCAGCGCAATGCCGATGAACTTGATCTTGTAGAGGATCCACTAGAAATGTCAAGTATTATCGGAAATGTGTCTTCTCGTCTAAGAATGCGCAATAATGTGAATAGCACAACACCACAAGACCTGCCAATTGTAGTAGTAGATCCTAGACGTAGAAGACCGCGATACATTCAAGAAACTAGTGCAACAGACCAAGAAAATGAAGAGGACGAAGAAGTAGACGAAGAAGAGGATGATGATTCGGGAGGTTCTGATGAGGGCACTGATGGTGGATCTAAGGATTCCGACTCTGATGATAATCAACCACTCACATCTTTTGTTCCAACACGAAATACTCGACCACCAAACAGGCGCTCAACAGCAACATCAGCAAGTAATAGTAGAAATATCCGCCATATACCCCAACGTAGAAAACGAAATCTTAATTCCGATGACGATGATGATGACCCTGGCTTTGATGATGACGATGATGATTACCAAGCTGGATCACAACAACGAGGATCAAGAAGTACTCGAAATCAAAAAAGACCCCGCTACAATGAAGAATCCGATGACACTGCTGATAATCGTATGCGTCGAAGAGTTCCACTCAGACATGCCAATGGAAACATGGTAGCCACTGCAACAGAGAGCAACGAAGAACAAACTGATACCGATAATAATGAGGCTTTAGTGAGCGTTAGTAGTAGAGGTCGAGTCCGAAAGATTTCTGCCAAGGCCAGGGGAATTTTTAGGGACTAGCAATCACCTCCGCGGTCGTCCATAGCCGCCCGCCGTCTCGTTGCACCTACTTATGTTGTGAGTGATTCAGCTGACAGTAATAACAGTGCAAGTGCAAGAAATTTGTTCTTGCATTTCTATTGATTAAAACAGCACGAACCATTTCATTCCACCGATTATTTTTTCTTGGATATGTTTAATGTCATTTATTTTGTAAAACAATTATTGTAGTGATAGATGTTAGCATTTTCATCATCAAACATGTTGCTTGCGTATTTATCCTTAATCTGTTAAAGATTTCTTAAAAGTATCTTGAAATATTTTTTTTTTTGTAATATGAAATGTGTAGAAATTAATTTATGTTTATATAAATACAACTTATATTTGGCTTTAAGCAACAAAATGGGATACAAAATTCTATAATTTATTTGTTTAAATTAAAATCGTTTATTTAAATTTAAATTTCTGAGAAAAAAAAACAGCTCTTAGTTAGAAATTTAAAAAGAATAAAATTTGTTCCACGTGAAATTTTATAGAGCAAATCATCACTTTGATTACAAAAAGAGAGGATAAGTGAAGGAAAATTGTTTTTAATTTTTTCTCTGTGGATATGATAGCCATTCAATAAGTAAATATAATTACCAGTGACATTAATGTTGTCATTATAAATATGGTTATGTTATAAACAATAAAAATAACTTAATACAAAAAAAAAACATTTTCTAAGCTAAAGTAAATAAAGTATTGCAGATTGTATGTTTTATTTTGACTGTGGGTGTTTTCATAAACGTCGAAAAGTACAGTCGGATTTCAGCTTTATAACATTGATGATTGCATCAATTTCTACAGAACGTATGCATGCTACTTAAATACAATTAAAAGTTCATAAAGGCCGCGACGCCTCGAGAGATTTTATTTAATTTCCCCACATCAAAGGAGAAGAATGGATCTTGATTAATTTTCTTAATTTTAAAGAGCACTGTTCTCTAAAATGAATTTTGTTTTCTTTTTCCATGAAAATTCGTCCTTCAGTTAAAAGTTTTATTTTAGTGACATTCTTCTCTTAAAGAAAGTTGTAAATGATTGCAAACAAGAAATTTATTTTATATTCTACTTTTATCTCACAAAATATAGATGCTCATATTATTTATGACTTTTATAAACTTGTCTTCCGCAATTAATCCCCGTTTGATCGATCACAAGTATGATTTTATGAGCATGGCTTACTCACGTCCAACTTAGACAGGCGTTTATGAAAACACTCGTATAATTGTTCTCTCTCTTACAGTACAATATTATTGCTGTATACGATTTTAAACAAATTGGGGTATTTTCATTCCTCGATACTCGCATCTGACCGAGAGACGACGATGTCAAAATTATATTTAACATATCGATGAAAATTTATGCAGGGGCCTGGGTCCCTACTCTGTAAAGCGTTTCGAAAACGAATATTTTCTCTCTATTTCTAATGCGAATAAGAAATCTAGTAGTTACGAAATGACAAATCCGCATTCGGATTTTTCGTACCTGGCAATGCGTTTCCGAATGTCATAAGCGTCCGAAAACGAGCATTTTGTTTCCAAGAGAGGTAACGAATTGCAATTCGAAGCTCGTTCTTAAAGGACACAAAAGGAAAATTGTGTTAAGTTGTGTGAAATAGATAAAATATTACTAAGTAAATACAAATTTTATTCAAAATTTAAGCAAATAAATGCCATTACAGGGAATCATCAGCGAAAAATGTGTATACCAAACAAAAACAATTTGGAATTATGGTGGAACTCGTATGACTTGAAGCAAAAAAGTGACATGATGGTTAGTGGACTGTCATGCGAAAGGTCTTGCGTTCGATCCCTGCCTATGCCGCCTAAAGTTTTTTTCACGGGTACTGCCTCTTGCGAGGAATTGACAAATTCTCCAAGAGTGATTCTTGTCATGAAAAGTGCTTTCCCAATTTTTTCGTTCGGATTCGGCTTAAAACTGTAGGTCCCTTCCATCCCTGACAACAATACTCGCACACAGGAATGGTTGAGAGTTGTCAGTCACTAGGCCCTAGTTCTCAAACGGATTATTGTTTTCTCTGTTTTGACTGGTTCTCGAACGGACTGTTGCGCCACTCAATTTATTATTTTATGAAGCAAAAAAAGTATACCTTGGCAAAGGACAAATTTCAACACAAAAAAACGAAATTACTATGAAAAAAATCAGCTTAAACTTGCCCTGCTTGCAAAGCAGTGATGTATTAGTGTATGTATGTAAAGTATTAATGATCATGAAATGAAGAACAATAACAATACACCTGACACAGAGAGAAGATAATCAGGACTAATGTATTTTGTTTGTAATTTCGAATATCAACTAACTACATTTTAAAAAATTAAAGCCTAATATGAATAAAAAAAATAAACTTTAGATTAACAAAAAATAACGATTCACTATAGGACTGACGTGTTGACTGGCTTTAGCACGTGTATAGACAACAAACATAACCCAAACTCTGGTACAGTTATGGTGGCCGTCAAATTGTGCGACCTGGCAACAAACTTTATTAACATTAAAATTCAAAGTGGTATTTGACGTTGAGTAGGCGATATTTCGCTCAAATTTTAAATTTAAAAAAGAGGCTGGGATGCGACCCACAGTGATAACTTCCCATCCCGTCTGTCGATTTGTCTTGCTCAAAAGTTTGTCTATATGTACTCGAATCAATTTTTACCAAATTAGTGTACTATTTTTTGTAGATTTTATTTTTTATGAAAAACCGGACTGTTGGATTTTTATATAAAAATTACTGAATATTGAAAACAATATTTTCTGTGAAATAAAATAAGTTTGAAGCCAATATTTCTAATTTTTGGAAAGCTATTTGAGTCGAAAGTAAATTTTTACCAGATTTTAGTATTGTTTTTTTAGAGTTTTATTTTTTTGTAAAAAAAACTGTCGATTCGATTTTTTTCAAAATTTTATCGAATGTTGAAAACAATATTTCTTATAAGATAAATTAGCTTGAAGCTAATATTTAAAATTTTTAAAAAGATATTTGAGTCGAAAATCAATTTTTACAAACTTTTATGCATTTTTTTTGTAGGTTTTTATTTTTTGTAAAAAAACTGTCAATTCGATTTTTCTCAAAATTTGTCCTAAGGTTCAAAACAATATTTCTTATAAGTAAAAATTAGTTAGAAGCTACTATCGCAAATTTTTGAAAAGATATTTGAGTCGAAAAATCATTTTTTACCAACTTTTGTTAATTTTTTTTGGTTTTTAATTTTTTGTAAACAAAATTTTCAAAATTTACTGAATGTTGACAACAACATTTTTTCAAAGATAAAAGCAGTTTAAAACCAATAACTCAAAGTTTTGAAAAGATAGTTGAGTTAGAATCAATTTTTACCAACTTTTATTAATTTTTTTTTAGGTTTTTATTTTTTGTAAAAAAACTGTCAATTCGATTTTTCTCAATATTTTTCAGAATGTTGAAAACAATATTTCTTATAAAATAAAATAAGGTTGAAGTCTAAATTTCATGTTTTTGAAAAGATATTTGAACCGATATTAAATTATTTTTTTTTAGGTTTTTATTTTTTATACAAAAAAACTGTCAATTCAATTTTTTTTCAAAATTTTATCAGATGTCAAAAACATTATTCTTCGTTGCACAAAATTGTTTTGGACATGAAATCATATTTTAGTCTTAAAATTTTGGAGTTGACAATTTTTTTCAGTTTTTTTTTTTTATTTATAAAAAATCCGTTAAATGGATTTTTTTTCAAAAAATATACTTCTGTGATACCTCGTTACAATATATTATATAAAATTTAATTCAAGTCTCTAGCGTTTTTGGTTCGTAAGATATTTTGGGGTTAACCAAAATGTTCACCTTTTTTCAAACTGCTATGGTAAAAAACCACCCACGCAATTTTCTTGAGAGCCCTTTCTGCATCTTTCTGCCTTATTATCTGTATAACAAAATTTATTTGAAGTCGATATCTCCTCTGGTTCTTGAGCTATGGACGACGAAAAAACGTCACGAACGTACGGACACACGCACGCACATACATCTTTCTAAAAATCTTTTATTTCAACTTTAGGGACCTTGAAACGTCGAGAAATGTCAAAATTTTCAATTTGACAAATCGGACCCATTACAATAACTTCCTATGGGAAGTTAATAACTGACGAATGAACTGAACACAAGATTTTTCTTGTTTTTATAAATAAAGTAGAGATCGCTGCATTATGAAAGTTGAAGTATATATTAAACTAAATACATCACTGATTATATTAAATTGATTAGTTTTCTCAAATCAATGATAATAATGTTTAATAGACAGTCATTTAATTGTTGGTCTAAGGGGTTGTGACATGCCAAAGGACGTTATGAGAACTAATTGTGTTTTTTTTTTAATATTTGTGTTCAAAATGAAGAACTGAAATTGGGTGACAATAAAGGTCTTTCCATTGTTTCAAACTAAAGGCCCAACTATAATAGGCATAAGCAAACATAAGCTTATGTCAAAAACCCAACGATAATTCACTTAAGTGTGCGAAATTACTGCATAGCCATAATGCAATTTTGCTCACGTATCTAAATGTCGGATTTTACTTATGCGGCGAGCGACTGGGATCGCTCTTGCTTAAGTGTGCTTAAGTTAACGAAACTGAGAAAAATTGAACGAAACGAAGCTAGACTCCATTATGTTCACTCGTATTGAGATTGTTTGTATTCGCACGTTTACTTATGCGCACATATGCTAGCTTATGCCTATTATAGTTGGGCCTTATATTTACAGTTTGAAATGTTTGCAATTGCCTTTTTTAGTGTAGAACCAGTCAACTTGTTAAATATATTAATAATTTGTTACTATCACCTTTTTTACTACTTAAATTTTCTATCGAAAAGAATAATCTTTAACTCTTTTTGAAATTGATTCTCATTCATAATTTATTTAAAAAAAATATTACAGTTTTTATCAAAACAAAGTAATACAAATTTGATTTCTTTTATGAAATATAATTACAAAAATAGAGTATTGCTAACACCTTTTTATTGTGTATGTTTGTCTTATTCGTACTTATTATTTTTTTTAAATAATCTTTTAAAATATTCCTTCAAAAGAAAGGCCCACACAAAAATGTTGTCTATTGGAATAAAAAAAAAATAAAAAAGAATAAAACTTTGTATATGATAAAATAATTTTGATTTTATTATTGTTCTTGTTTCCGAGATTTGAAGTCAAAAAACAATTTTTGGCAATTTTAATATGTATAACATTTTTTTGGAGGTTTTTATTTCTTATTTATTTATTTATATATTTATTCTCGAGACGCCTTGGTAAACATTGTTTTAAAATTAAACTTTTCTACAGCTAAAAACATATACAAAAAGAGGTTGGGATGCAACCCACACTGATGACTTCCCATCCCGTCTGTAGATGTGTCTTGCTTAAAACTTGTTCAAAAAAAAAAAATGTTCAAAACAATATTATGTGTGAGATAAATATTTCAATATTTTTCTTTGTCGAAAACCATTTCTTATCAATATTTGTTGTTTTTGTAGGTTTTCGTGTTTCGTTTAAAAAGTTGTCAATTGGGTTTTATCTAAAAAAATAAGCAAACACTATCAACAATATTTTGCATATGATGTTTGATTTCAAAATGTATTTTTGCTAAAGAGATTTTTAGTCGAAAGTAGCATTTCTTGATAGTTTTTATTTATTATATTTTATTTATTATATAAACAAATTCAGATTGGATTTTCCTAATAAAATTTAGCACCGAATGAATTCATTTTGAAGTAAATACCTTCATCAATTTGAATTGAACATCAATTTTTAACAATAATTGGTACTTTACTTACTTACTTATTTAAGGTGGCGCTACAGTCCAAGGCGGACCTGGGCCTCAACCAACATGCGTCTCCATCCAGCTTGAACCCTAGCTAGCTGGCTCCAGTTTCGCCAAGTTGGTTGAGGTCTTCTCCCACCTGCGTACGCCACCTAATTCGCGGTCTTCCTCTACTGCGCCGTCGCTCGGGATTGGATTTGAAGACGTTCCGGGCTGAAGCGTTGATTACTATCCGCTCTACATGACCTAAGCTGTTGGACTTTAATTCTTGTAACCAGGTCAGTGTTACTGTACAACCCGTACAGTTCGTCGTTGTATCCTCCACTCTCCACCTATGTAGACGAGACCAAAAATAAACCCAAAGAATTTTTCTTTAGAAATATTCTACCACGGTCCCTTTCTTTAACAGGGTCCAGGCCAACATTATCACTTTAGGATGTTTTGATTCCAAAGGACGAGTTCTACAAGAAATAGTTATTGAGTGCGTTTTAACCAACAAAATTGGTACAACTAAAAGACGTTCTGTCAAAATAATAATAAAAAAACACACAAATAGAAGAAAGTTTGTGAAAATCAAAAGTTAAGTTTTGTGAAAATCAAAAGTTAAAGCAAAAAAAAAAAACTAACTAAAACTAATAAAATGGACAATTTTGAAGAAGAAATGGTAAGAAAACATATGGAAATTAAGATTATAAAAATAGTTAATTTAACAATTGCAGCTTCGACATAAAATAAAAACTCCAAGAAGGGGGTTTGTTCGTAGACTACTACATTAACATGTGGTATTGAAGCGAGCTTGAAGCTCGTCTCAATTATTCATATAAGTGAGTTCAAATCAGCTTCATTTGACTCGATTCTGGTCGGGGATCGGAGTCGAGTCGAAATTTGTGAAGGAAAACCTGTGTGCAGGATATGGTTTTACAGATAATGCATTATGGTCTATTTATTTAAATTTTTAATAACTACTCAATGAACACAGCCATCGAGATACAAATGCAATATCAAATCGTACCAACATTAGAGAACGAAACCACATAAGATCCATTCGAGATTCGTATAAATGTCAAAAACTCATCCATAGCAAGATTCTACTATAACTTTTATCGGTGTTATTCATACTATAGATATTGTTTTAGTTATTCGTGTAAAATGCTACTATACTATTTATATATATATATATGTATATACATTTTCACATTAAAACCAAAAAATCAAATCCAAAATAACACTAGAGCACAACTTAACACAAATAACATTAACAAATAGAAAAGAAATAAAATGCAAGACTGGTTTGCATTAACTCGCTCATGTATCAAAAAAAAATCTTTTTAAAAGTAATTCCTGTATTTTAAGAATTAAAATGTACCTGCAACAAAGTTTGTTTTTAAAAATGTAAATGACATTTGATTTATCCAGAAAACCTTAATTTATTTAAAATTTGTATTTAAGAATCGTTTTGAACTTATTATTAGACGTCTTGCATTTCAATTTTGTATAAAAAATGATGACCCATTTTCAAGATATCAAATTTCGAAAAAAAAATAATATTTTTTTTTAATTAAAAATAAAAAGAATGACATTTTTGGCAGAATTCAAAAAAAATCTATCGGTTTGTTTTTCAAAAAAAGAGAGAGATTTTAAATTCCCTAGAAGGAATAAATTCAGACTATTTTTTATTAAAATTGATTTAGGCAGAAATACAGATCTTAAAAATTAAGTAGATTTCAATATTTTGGTGATGGTGCGAAGTAGGAAGTATAGATTTTAGGTTTATTTTTAAAAAAAGAAGCAGATCTACTTCAATTGAAGTAAAGTGGTAACACGGGCTCCAGGCCTGCGCCATAAATGAGAACCGGGATGATGAGTGTCTTATAAATTGTGATTTTAGATACTCGAGAGAGGACTTTACTACTCAATTTCCTTCTAAGTCCAAAGAAGCAGCGATTTGCACCATTTGATTTCAGCGCTGGTGTCGTTGTCTCCGTTTATAGCGGTGCCTAGGTAGACAAAGTCCTAAACTAACTCAAAGTTATAGCTGTCTATGGTGACGTTTTGTCCAAGACGTCGTTGTTCAATGTCCTTTTTTGATAACAGCATGTATGTACTTTGTCTTGCCCTCATTGACCACTAAACCCCTCTTTATCGCTTAAATCGCAATTCTCGAAAACGTTTCACGCTTTGATCTTTCAATTATGTCAATATTATCTGCGTATCCGAGTAATTGGATGAACCTTTGGAGGATTGTGCATCTAGTGTGGATAGTTGATTTTGCACAATTCTTACCAGAACAATATTGAAGAAGTCGCATGACAACGCATCGTCTTGTCTAAAACCTTTTTGACATCAAATGCATCGGTGAGTTCTTTTCCGACCTTAATAGAGCAACGTGCCTCCACCTGAACAAACTGATAAGTTTGAGAGGGATGCCAAAACTAGACATAGCTCTGTAGATGCTGTCTACGGTGGGTATCGATTTGAAGTTCCTAGTTTTTTTTTTTCAAGATCTGCAGTAGTGTTAATATTTGGTCGATAGTGGACTTTCCTGTTGTGAAGCCACACTGATGAGAACCTATCAGGTTGTTGAACGGCTTCAGGCGTTCAAATAATACGGCAGAGAGAATCGTAGATGCAATGTTAAGGAGACTCATGCCTCTGTAGCTGGCGCAATTTAGACGGTCTCCTTTCTTATGTATCGGGCATACTATGCTGAGATTCCACTCATCGGACATGCTTTTTTCCGACCATAATTTGCAGATGTTGGGTACTTTGTTTGTATGTTTTAATTTTTATGAAAAACTTAATTATTATTATTTTATAATAATGTTACTGAATTTCGAAAACAATATTTTTTATAAGATGATTTATAAGTTTTTGTAATGTTTTGTATATATATGTTTTATTTTTTGTAAAAACTATCAATTCCATCTTTCTCAAAATTAAACTCAATGTTGAAAAAATATTTAGTCAGAGATACAATTCTTACCAAGTTTTAGTGATGAGGTTTTTATTTTTTGTAAAAAAAACTGTCAGTTTGATGTTTACCAAAATTTTACCGCAGGCCAACGTTATTCTTCGTTGCAAAAAATTATATGTGAGATAAAATAATTTTTTGTTCGTAAGATATTCTAGGTGACAATAATTTTTTCAAGTTTTTTGATTTATAAAAAAAACGTTAATTATAATATTTTCGCTTGGTACGTTACAATATATAATATTAAATTGAATTCAAGACGCTAGCGTTATTGGTTCGTGAGATACTTTGGGTCGAACGAAATGTTCACTTTTTTTAAATTGCTATGGAAAAAAAACCACCCACTCCAGTTTTTTAAAAAGTACTTTTTGCATTTTCCTGCATTATTATATGTATAACAGCATTTATTTGAAGTCGATATCACTGGTGGTTCTTGAGATATGGACGACGGAAAAAGCTCCCCTAATGTAAAAATCTTCAATTTCAATGTCAACATTTTCAATTCGACAAAAAAAATTAAGTGTAAGCAATTATAATTTAATAATTATATTTGATGTACATATATTTTTTAAATAAATAATTACTTAATAATAATCAATTTCAAAAAGAATAAAAGATTGTGTAATTCAAAGGAAAAAATTAATGTAATGAAAAAAGGTAAGGTAAGGTAATCAAAATATTAAAACATTTAATGAACTTGAAAACTAATGTAATTTATATTTTTTTTTGAAAATTATTTGGTAAACATAGTTTAAAAAATGAACCGTTTTTATATTTGGAATAACTAAAATACGAGTAGTTTACTAACAAAAAAAAATAAAATTCGGAATACGACCTTGGATGCAGTAATTTCTACGTAGGGCATAAACTTTTGATTTCTGGAGTGCACGTTCTAAAAAAAATGACTTTGGAAAAGATGAAAATAAAAACAAAAATGCAAAAAAAATGCTAAATTTACTTATTCTAATTTAATTTAAAATCACTATATCTGCAAACTCTATGGCATTTCTATAATTTAAATATTTCTAACAACGTTTTCATCATAATCCTCTATATCATCATCGCCTTGATCGATTTCAACATCAGTTGGCCTTAGTGGGTAACCTTCTTCTGGCTTTACTATTTTAACTCCCTTCATTCCCAGCTGAAGACAATCATAAGACCTGCGAGCAATATTAAGTCAAAATTAGTATTAAATTAATTGAATATATTGATGAACCTTTCAAAAAGCTCGTATCCTTGGAAATACCCAGACAAGTCCATGCAAACGTGCATGTTACGACCAAAGAAGTAGACATCGTAAAACTTAACACACGCTCTTACAAAACCAAATCTTGGTGGTCGAAAACAAAAGGGAGGTGGGTTTTTTCCCGATACACTTCGCTGAAATAAAGTACGATTATTTAGTTTCATACGAAGATCAAATGCGAAGTCTTCCGGCTTGTAGACGACTTCCATACATCCGTTCAGACCAACTAATGATAGTAATGCTATTTGAAGAGAAATATAAGAAGTGTAAAAGATTATATAAATGTTTTGTATACCTATAAGCTGTGTTTTTATCTACTTGATCTGATCCCGAGCGTACCTTGCTAATAATAAAAAAAAAAAAGAACCAAAGCGTCACAATCAGCAGTAATAGGTATGCATCGATTTAATTTTGAATGTTTATCTTTTACTGGAGCAATTTTTTGATACTTAAAGTAGATGCAGAACCCCTTCGTAAAACATGATTGCGTGTAGAAATTAATTCGGGTAAGATCATGAGGATAAATAAAACAGCTTTTATCTTTTCAATTTACATGTGCAACACTTGCAAACTCCTTTGTCACATGAGCATGGTATTCGACTTGCTAGTTGTCCTAAGGGTCCTGAGGATGTTGAAGCTTGCCTGGGCTCCTCTTCCGCGTATAGTCTATTCAGATTGTAATTTATAATACCAAGTTCTTGTATTGCTTCGTAAGCAATGTCATCTTATATGATTACATGAAATAAAAAAAAGTGTATTGTAATCTAATATTAAAATACATGATTAAATGGACATCCAATTTTGTATAATACTATTAAACATATTTGTAATATTAATGTTATTCCGAATATGTACACGTACAGTACATTACGTATGTATTTTACGAGCCTAGAACTTTGAGTTGATTTTTATAAATATAAAACATCCGACGCCACATTAAGTCTACAGCGAACGTGAAAAGAATTGCTTCATGATAGAACTAGCCGACACCAACGTTTTCTTGCTTAATTATAGACGCATTTCTGTTGGTGGCTTCCAGTCAATTTCACGCCCCTTGTGCTTGAAGATTAATAAAGAAGCAGATGCCCTAGCAAAAAAAGAGTGTATGCATCCTTAACGGGGTCACAAAAAGTGTTCAAAAACTATATCAAATCAAAATCGACGGCCAAAGATTAAAACTTTGGAACTAACTCCCCATACAAAAATAGGCCAAACTGCTTCTTTGGATCTACAACCGTAATCGGTTTCGATCTTGTATCTTCATAAGAAGAAATAATCTAAAACTAATAAAAGGTATCAGTAAGCTGAGATACATCAGCATACTAGAATTAGAGAGCAGTGTCAGTGTCAGGACAAAAAAAAAACAGACCAGGACTACATTCATTCATTCAAAACTTTCAGTCTCATTACTAGTCTAAGATACGTAGAATGAATATCTACCGTCATCTGTTATTTGTTAAGCATATTTTGATGAATGTTGACTGTGGCGTATACGTACTTTTTATTAACATTTTATTTGTATGCATTTGACTGCGAATACCTATGTATGAATATGTTTCACACGGATTGCAGTAAATGGAAGCAGCATCTACATATATTAATTAAGAGCGAGATGATTTTTTTACACTAACTGAGAACTTAAAATCTTAAATTTAGGCAAAATACTTTTTCATTTAAAACAAAAACCGACTAAGAGCTTAACATTTCAAATGCAGGCAACCCTGAGTTGGGCCAGCTTTTGGCTAGGTAACCATATGCTATTAAATATATAATTAAATACCCTTTCCTTTAAACGAATTTTCGACTAAATAACAAATGGGATACATTTTCTACACTTACCAAAGACTTAACACCTCAAATGCAAGCAATCCTGGGTTATGCTAAGTTTTGATTAGGTAACCCTATATTGTTCGAATGACAGTTAAATTACCTTTCATTCGACACCAAAATCATACACCAATACATAACATGATTTAGCATTTGTAAAAAGCTATGCAAAGGTAAAAGTAAAGACTATTACATATTACACAGGTTTGAGGCAAGAATAAACATCGACTTTATACAGCAGAGAGGTTTTTGGGATAAGTTCAAACATCTAAAGGGCCCAATTTGTATTTATTGAGTAAAACAATAGTCTCCGCAGCTAGGCTTTTACCTTTTGTATTAGCTTGTTATTTAAATTACGTGTTAATGAATAATTAATAAAAATAAATAAAATATTTGTTGTTTATATAACCAAGCTCAACAGATTCTGCAAATCTGTAAAATATATGAAACCATTAGTTTGGGAAGGTTTTTAAGACCAGGAAATAACAATTTAAAACGTCGAGTTTATATGCTTGCATTATTAAATATTATCTTTAAAGATTGAATACCTAATTTAGTTGCCAATATCCTTTTCTGACGCACGAATGCATAGGTAGGCAATTACTCAACAGTAAAAAACATATTTAGGTACACTAACTACAATTGCAAATCATTTCTCAAGAAGAAGCAAGAAGCTTCTCCCATTTTTTTAGACTTTAAAGCGGCTTTAGACTCTATAGATAAAAACGCATTATTTTTTAACCTCACGCAGTTAGTGTTGTTAAAAGTATGTTCAATAATACTCGACAGAGGATTTCGTGAATTATCTCTATCGGAATAGTTTGTGACCTTATTCGGAGTAAGATCAGGCTGTGTTTTAGACGATATAGTCTCGTACTGGCCACCAGGAATCCTTTGGTTAAAGCATAAAAATACTTCTTTTTATTATTCACTGTTTTTTTCATATTTACTTCATAGTTAATCAATCACGGGTTCGATGGTGCCGACTTTGACTCGATTTAGATCGTAAATATCGTAAGCTCGAGCTCAAAGCCCGAATCTATCTATTTTCTAACTTTATCACATTTGAAATTGTCGAATTTGACTGTGGATTTGGGCGAATTGAGGCACGCGTACGATAACTTGGCCGACAGGATTTGACAACGGCTTAGAAGGTTAAAAATCAAGTATTTTTTTACTATTGGAGACCACCTGTTTGGGACGCGGGGACAGTTTTAGAAAAAATGGCTCAAATTGAAAAATATTATGATTTAATGTTGAATAACAACGGCAATAATAGCATTTAAATACTATACCGGTTTTGAAAGCTAAAATTCCGTTTCATAATCCCAAATTTAAATTGAATTATAATTTTAACAGCTTTAAAAAATTCGCACACAAACTTAAAATTAAAACAAAATAGAAAAATTAAGTATAGACACATGTTTTTCAAAATTGTGAAATTAAGTTTTAAAATGCCTTTCGTGATTATGATAGACCTATTATATCTTAATCGAAAACTAGATGGTCTTATGTTATATAGTGTATGATAAAATTCAAAATTACCAAAACTAATTTCCTTATTAATTTTAATTTGTTGGATACCTACATAAGATTTTTTTACAAAAATAATGTGCTAGTGCCCAGAATAACGGCTTATAAACATTGAAGTAGATAGATAGATAAATAAGTTTTATTATTTTTTCAATTTTCTTATAAGTACAATATTTCATAATAAAAGATATACAAAGCATGGCTTTATAAACCGTCTGCCGGAAAGAAAAAAACTAATTTAATAAAAACATATAATTATTGAAGTATGTGACTGTTATCTCCTCGAAACCCATTTGTTTGGGCACACTATAGGTTTTGGGGTAAGTGCGAGGTATACAAAGTTTCTTTCGCATTTAAACAATCTGAATTTTAATTTATAGGTAATTTATAATTGTATACTTTTAATATTTTAATAAAAACTGATTTAATAAACTATACAAATTTGTTACAGTCAGTGGAACATACATAGATATTTCTATTTTTTTTTAATTTTAAATGTGCAATTATAAGTCAAGTACATGAAAACATTAGAACCGAAACTTTGGATTTGCACTTATAATATAAAAAAACTCATTAATAATCTGCATAAGTAACACTTTTTTTAAGAGTAGCAGTTTAATTATTTTAAGAATTTTCATTTAGTACTCTGGAGCAACTCTCTGAGAATCTGCGATGCCGATTGGAATTTGAATGATCCTTCCATTTGGCCTATAGTAATTCATGAGTCTTCCTCATAATACAATTAAATGATATTTTAATCGCCCTGGATATGTTCGATGTTTCAATGTTTATATTGTAACATCGGTAATAGACTCTTTTACAGCAGCCGAATCAAATCAATCAAATCAATCAAAACAAACAAACGAGATAAAATGTGAGGCCGATAGAGAGAAGCTATTCGATATTGACGAGACTACAAGTTCATTATTTGGTTTCCTCTCGTGGCCCGACCTAGAAAGTAGCTGTTGATATTGGATATACGTATACATTTTTATGTATATTTTCACATAATAAATTTCAAGTTTCTCTTAATCCAGATTTTTAAAAAATAAAATGCATGACTGGTTTGCATAAACTTGCTCCTGTATCTAAAGAGTCTGTTTAGAAATAGTACCTTTAATTTAAGATTTAAAAATATACCTGCAAAATAAGTTTGGCTGCAAACATTTGATTTTTCAGTATTTTTATGCTGAAAATCGTTAGAGCGTTATTTTAAATTCTGTGTTTATATATTAATAGATTGTTTTCAATTTTTGTTTAATATATATACATTTTATATTTGAATTTCGTAGAAAATGTTAGTTTTGGAGATATCGAATTTTGAAAAAATGAAATATTTTTTAAAAACCCAAAACATATTTTTTACATTTTTAATTATCAAATATCAAATAGACAATTTGATAGCTTGTGCATACAAAACTTATTGAAATTGGTTCCAGTGTTCCTGAGAAAATTTATAAACGAAATAACAGTAAAATGCGAGTACAAAATATTTTTTTTTCAAAGTTAAGAAAAATTATTTTAGAGAAAATGTATTAAAAATCTATCGGTTAGTTTTTGAGAAAATTTGAGTTTTCAATTTTTGCCAAACAAATAGTATGGGGTCTACTGTTTATTTTTGATCTTAAAAATTAAAAAAAAAAAAACGTCCAACGCTAATCTGCTCAAAACCTTAACTTCCAATGGTCGATTGAATTCAAACTGTATAGATAAAGATAGATAGACAGACGCAAGGAATCGGGGACCCACTTTTTTCGGCTTCTTTACTATCATAACCCATGTTTGATTAAAATCTCGAGTTCGAAAATTTGCACGAATGCAAAAGTTGCCATATACATACATATGTACATGTGTACATATTTCCTATATGCCCCACCTACCCCAAATCCTATAATGTTGTCGAGCAGGGCTGTTGCAGGGTTGTTTCAGTATAGCTGTAGTAAGGCAGCATGTTAAACCTATAGTTGATTAAAAGGCAAAAATCCCTTACCCGCCTGTTTCTATTTTGTTGGTATGAGTAAAGACCGATTAAATTAGTTTATTTGATTACTGGTTTCTACTTGTACAATCTAGTACTACAGAAACTTTTAAAATACACAATTTTATGTGGGTTTAATTTTAGACGTTTAGAATTATTATCTTTTGGCTTTTTTGTCAGCAATTCAAACATAATGTAAGCTAATAGTTTACATTGATGAATGACCATGATCGAAATAACAGGTTTTTGGGAGAAGGTATTTATAAAAGCACTTTTTTATATCTTCCCTTGTTTAGGTGGAAGAAGCAATTTTATAAAAAAGGCAACACTTACAATTTAAATTATACCTTTCTCAAAAGCCAGAATTTTACACTTAATAATGCATTTTAAATAAAATTAATTTTTAACTGCTAGTGCCGCCGTTGTTTTTAAATATTTTTGTTTAGGCACCTCTTGCCTAGAAGATGAGAGATAAACCGTCTTGTATTAAGCCCCTCTATCAAACACTGTTATTTATTCTTGGCGGGAAAGTTTTTCTAATTCTGCCTTCTTTCAAATTTATTAGTTTGAAAAGGTCTCACAAATATAACATATCTAATTAAAAAAAAAAAATTAAATTAACGAAAAGAAAAACACACTTTTAAGGAATTAAGCCATCAACTTTAGTTTAGTATTCACTCTCGTTATTTTCATGCATTTCAAAAATTGATTGGTCACAAAACTTGTTTACATATGTAAATATTTACATACATATGTACGTGCTCTTTTATTGTCACTGACAGACACTTTATAAATTTCTCAATTTTAGTGACTGTTGAGATAAACTAAACCGACAAATGTGAGTTTATTTTATTTACCATTTTCAGAATTTACCAACAAAATTTGATTGCAAAACAACACCATCAACAATACAATACATGAAAATAAAATCATAATGTTTTTGTTTCACGTTTAAATAAAATTGTATAATTAATTTATAAACTAATTAATTTGTATTTTTATTCAATACACATGACACCAAAAACTCTACGTCTGTTGCGTTAAAAATATAATCTTAAACTGACTTATCCATCTGAAGGTATCTTTTTTTAGAAATTTATTTACCCACTTTCTTTTACACACGATATCATATTAAACTGATCTTGTGAATGAAAACCAAACTACAACGGGCTTGGGATACTGCAACCAGTTGATTCCAACATAACAAGTGTACGGCTTTGGGCAATGAAATCATTTTTTGAGCTCTCAAGTTATTTGAAGTCACTAAATGTATCAAGGTACTCTCACTTTTAATAGGCTAATTAAAATTGAAGTGTGAGATGTTTTAAAACGACAAGATTTAAATTCAAACTTTTTTGGTGTTAAAGACAGAAAAGAAGATGCCTGGCTAAGAAGACACGATACTCAATTACTTATTTCTTTTTATCACCCAAAGAGTAGCCTGTTTTTCTTGTATTTGAATAAGTCTGTAAGTTGTATGTTCAAGCAAGTCGCTAATTAAAAAAAAAGAATTGTATCTTTATTTCATATTTTTCTACCGATAAAACTTGGTGAAAAATATAAGATGGTAGAGCTGGTATCAACAAAATAATAACAATCCACTATAAGCCTTTAAATGTTTGAACAATTTTTATTTAATGCTAAACAAAGAAGGTTGTGTTAAATGATTAAAGTTAAGTTTGTAGAATGTTGGACTAAATCCCGAAACTGTAAAGTCTTTTATGAGGATGGATTATCCATTTTGCCATTTTTGGATTATCCATTTTGCGGTTTCAAAAGTGTAGGGTGAAATTTGACACCTGTCAAACTAAGTAGTTAAACCATTTTTTATGTTTCAGTTTAAAGTCTGACATTTACGAAAATGGATCGCTTAACATATTGTGCTTTAAGAGGAGATTATGGTTGACATAATCGTCCAACGACGAGCAATTGTCCAAATCATGAAGAAATTTGAAGAGAGTGCACTAGATACAGACATTCTAAGGCCTGTGCATCATCGTTTCGCTCGCACCACTGAAAATATCGCTTCTTTTCTCAGGAATTAGGGCTGTCTTACGGCACATTATGGCGTATTGTGCATTTGGATCTATACCTACATCCATATAAAGTGCCAGCTGACCATTTACATCGTCGTAGATGCGTCGAATGGGTGCTTGAAAAACAGGCACAACAAACTGTCGTATTTTAGGTTCTGAGAATCCTTAAATAATTGAAGAAAATCACTAATTGGTGCGCTGTGGTTGAAAATTACCTGAATAAATCGATTCTTGCAAAAATTTCGTGTGGTCATTAAAATGATAGTGTTTCACACATAATATGAACGTTCAAACATTATAATAAAAAAGGAATATCATGAAACAAAATATTTTATATGTGTGTGTTTTATTTATACGTTTACTTTTAAAACCGCAAAGTAGATAAACTTATAGGAGCATATTCATAGTTATATTTTAAACCCTAGTCTAATTGAACTGGAGTCTAAATTTAACAAATAGCTTAGACACAGCTACCATTCATAACGAATTCCCCAGCTCTGTTTAGTTAAAGACTGGTTTTAGGCATATTCTACTACAATTTTGAAAATTTTCACTTAAATTTTATTACAAATGGCTTGTAGAGGGTAACAAAATAAATTGCGTTAGCTGGAAAGCCAAAATCTTTGAACCTTTAAATTGTTTGCTGTAAGTTTAGAAATTTTATGAAGTCAGCCTGGTGGACTGGAAACACGCAGATATTACCAAACATGACTACGTAGCCACTAGCTTTGTGAATGCGACCAATGTATCAATTGGGATTCCTAAAACCATTGATTGATGAATTTCAACAATCGGCAATGAATTGATCTTTGATAATCATTTATTTTTCTGATAATATTTATTATATTAAGGATTTTTTAACATTGTTATTGTGATTTTAGAGATTTCGACTGGATACAATTTTTCTGTGCAAACAGGCGTTTTGAGTTTGTTTATTAGTTTGTCATATGTTTTATGTTTTAAACTAAACAACATTTTTAAAAGTTATCTATAATTTTAATAAATATAGGTCGTGGATTACATTCTCATTTTGAACGTGAAATGATGAAATAACTAAGACAAGCTGGAAAAAATGTATGAAATTGCAAAAACCTTAAACTGTTCGAAGAAAAAAAAGTTAAGAAACAAGAGTATCTAAGAAAAAGATAATCTTGATACAATATTGGTAAGAATGTGTAAGATAAAACCATTTCATTCTTTAAGTGATTTCAAAAATTAATTAAATGGACCAGTATAAGCTAGAACAATAAGAAACCGACTAATAGAAGTATGGCATTCTCCTAGAAGTCTACGAAAATTTTCATCATATTCATAGTTAATTGATCAATTCTGATTTTGTCTTTGCTAAATTAAACTTCAGTTTATGTTATTCATAGACAATTAAAACCCATTTAAAAATGATAATCTGGAGTGTAAAAATAAACATGACGGAACCTAGTATGTTTAAGCCTTTTCTAAATCTATCAAACGTCAAAAATAAACAAACTGATTGAGTAAATTAAGTTACGAAACATTTTATTTGAAAATTAAAAAACAAAAATTAAAATGTCAAAAGCCTTAAGCATAATATCAATATTTTGATATTTTGTTAATGTTGGAATGCTACCAACTAAAAAAAACGAAAGCACGACCTTCTAAATATTATAGATCGAAATTCAATGAAATGTTTGGTAATATCTGCGTGAAATTTCCCCTCCGACGTAGTGTATTTGTCATTAATATGATAGTTGCGTGTTGGCTAGCTTTGTAGTGCAATTTTGCGTTCACAAATCTAGTTGAATTTTGACTACGTAGTCACTAGTGAATAAATCAATGTTGAATTTTAAAGTTTCAAATTAAGGATTATTTTTTGATGAAAATGAAGCTGAATAAGTTCAATCTCAAATTCAAGGAGAATTATAAAATGAACTAGATTTGGTAAACCATATGTACATATATGTGAAAGACCTTTTTTAATAACATTAAACAAATGAACTTAGTCCTTTTTAACAATTGAAAACCTTAAACGTTAAAAAAAAGTCTACAATAATGCGATTTTGATATCAATGACAAGTTAAAATTAACAAAAAGACAGAATACGAAAATTAGCATCAGTCTTAAGATTCGTTGCAATATTTTTTGGTAAAAAGTGGTCACAACCATGGATCAGAAAAACTTTTCTTGTCTAGAAGTCAGGTCTTTGTAGCGGTGGATATCGTTGTCTTATTCTTAGAACTTTCGTTTTCGTGTTTCTTGTTGCATCCACCGACTGCGACTCGTCTTCTGTCTGTTTCAATTTCCAGGATGTAAAATGCATCGATCCATTGACCCGTTTACCCTGGAACTATGAGTTTATTAGACCCAATGCCTGTGGCCATACTTTCTTCTTTATGTTGAACCTTGTTTTTTATTTGGCACTACAGATAACTTGGCGAAGTCAGGCTGCCTTCCATCAACTCTGCCAATATGTCGATCTTATTTTGCTAACAATTTCACTCTCGCGTAAAGAAGACTTTGAATTAAATGGAACAATTTGTTAACTACAAACTACTTACGTTTTTAATCCAAATTAATGCAATCTGTTGTGATACGAAAGTTGTCTGGTGGAGAATTATTTACAAGCGATGTACTTTTGTAGGTGATTCATAAGAATCATTTATTTACATATTTATTGAATTCGTTAAACAATCTAATGTTAGAACTTAAGACTAATATTACATTTATTCTTAGATTAATAGATTTACAATGCTTTAAGCAATTTTCAAAAAAAGCTAAACTGAAGTGCTAAATGGATCACTTTTAAAATCATCGCTTACAGAATATACCAAAAAGTAATACTGAGATCAATTGGTTGAGGGGGTTGTTTTTACCATAGCTCGATCTGCTTGATGTAGGACGTAAAGGAACTTGTCTTCTTATACTTGAGCGGCTATAAATAAAGTTTAATTGTTCCAAAATTAATGATGATATGACTAACCCATTGATTAATTTTAAAATAAAGCATAGCTGAATGTACTCTCTGTGTTTAGAAAGCAATGGAAGATTTATGAGCGTAAGCCTATGATTGTAGGGTGGAAGGCCAAGCCTATTGGACCATGTGAAGAAACGGGGGCAGAAGCGCATGAATCTTCTTTGTACTCCTTCTATTCTGTTTATATAGACTGAATAAAAGGGAGCCCATATTATGCAGCCATATTCCAATATTGGTCTTACAAATGATTTATAAAGAAGTTTAAGAATATATAGGTCGCGAAAATCATGTGAAAACCGTTTTATAAATCCGAGTGTCTTATTTGCTTTTTTTAATAATATAGTCATAGTGATTTGTAAAAATGTTAATTCTGAGTCAAGAATAATACCTAGGCCAGAGAAATTAGAGAGTTTAGTCAAATAAGAAGGGTCTAACTGATAATTGAAAGTCAAAACATTTTGTTTGCATGTAAAACACAATGATTTACATTTGTCTATGTTTAGTAAAAGCTTATTTACAAAACACCGTTCGCGAAAACTATTAAGATCATCTTGTAGGAGTAAACAGTCGTCAAGTGAGTCGATACGTTTGACAATTTTAATGTCATTAGCGTAAATTAACACAGATTTTGTTTTATAATAGAAGGTAAGTCATTAACGTACAAACTAAAAAGTAAAGGTCCTAAGTGGCTACCTTGTGGTACACCAGAGTTCCTTAAAACTACGCTGTATGATCTATTATATAAGTACGACGAAACGCAACTAACAAATTTATCGTTAAAGCCTTGGGATTTAAGTTTGGAAGTTAACGTTTTATGGCACAATTTATCAAAGACCTTACTAAATTCTGTGAAGACACAGTCAACTTCTTTCCGTTTTTAAACGAATCTAAACAAAATGAACTGAAATGAGAGAAATTAGTAACTGTTGACTTATTTTGAACAAAACCATGTTGACTGGACTCAAATAACTTAAGGATGACGGCCAGTTTTACAACGGGACCATAATTTTGTATTTCATTTTTACTACCCTTTTTATGTATCGGTGTTATGAAAGAAAATGAAGAGGATAGGATAAATCGGAAGCGTTTTTTTTTCAAAATATAAGAAGGTACCCCATCTGGATCACGGCTATAACAAATGTCAAGTTCTAAAGCCTTGCGAACGATTTCATCTTCAGAGATCCAAAATGAGGGAGATTTTGTGAGAGGACCAATGAATCAGGTGTTTGACAGGAGTTCGCTACTTCGAAAGCATCTTTGAAAAAAATTGCAAACATGTTTGAAATTTTTTCAGAGTCATAGCTTAGTTCGTTGTTGAAAAACATGTAGTTTGGATACCCGTCAGTATTTCTCTTACTATTAAGATAGCTCCAAAAGTTTTTTGGGTTGTTTTTTATGTCGGTTTCAGTGTTTAAAATAAAGTCATTATAAAGAATATCTGAATAGTCATTAAACATATTTCTTATCTCATTGTATATTACCAAGCCATTATCAGCTTTTGTTTTTATTATATTTAATCCAGGTCTTGTTTCTTTTTTTTTAAAGTTTTTTAAGCAAGAGTCAAACCATGGAGGAGATTTAGAAATATTGCTCGGTTTTCACAATGGTGTGGTCTAATAAAAAAAGTTAAAGAGAACACAGTAAAATTTATAGCACATATAGTATTAATGTCACAGTTCTCAAACAAATGATTCCAGTTAACATTACATAACAGGTTGAAAAGTTCATTAAGTCTGCATTTTATAAAGTTAAATTCAAGATTTTCTTTGGAATACATTTAAATTAAAGGATAGGTCTAATGCTGGGTGATGTCGGTCTTCTTCGATAAGTAGGGTATTGGCTGAATTTAAAGCAATATCAGCATTGAGTGTGTCCGAGAATATAAGGTCCAATATTTTGTTGAAGTTTTTGGCAATCCCATTAAATTGGCTTACTTCACATGACCGTCAATTGTCAAGAATTAATTGGTAGAGGACATGTTAATAGGAGATAGATAGTTCTCAGGCGTCTGTTTATTTCAGATCAAGTTTGGAAGATTGAAATCTCCTAAGACTAGTAGCTCATCTTGAGGCTCAATTTGATCGTTTATTTTGTCAATGCAATTAATTAAGTTTTCATAAACGTTGTTAGAAGAGTTTGGAGGTATATATGTGGCGATAATGTATAGCAGTCCTTTCACAGTTTTAACTTTTATGCAATTGTTTAGCCAAGTTTCAGTTAAAATGATTATATCTTGTGTTAGAATGGTAATATTTTTGTAGACCTTATTGATCTTTGTCCGTAGTCCGTTGACATTTTGATAGTAGATTAGAATTTTTTGAAGCTCCTTCTTTGATATTGTGAAATTTTATTAATCGTCAAATAATTGATCGTTGTAAACTGTAATAAGACTATAGGGGAGAGTACGATAACTTGGGAGCCAAGATTTGATAACTGGATTTATTTCAAATGCAGTATGGTACTTTATTGTAAGTGTTGCCATTGTTTTTTAATATTTTTTTTTCAAATAAAATAATTTTTTTAGCAGTGCACCTACCTCCTCAGCAGGGGGAGGGTTCTATCTCCCAAAGTAAGAACCGATTGCTTTTAACCCCTCTACAAAATCCCGTTATCAAATCTTGGCGCCCAAACTATCGTTTTCGTACCTCTTACTCACACTTATTTATGTATGTCTTATGTAGAAAATGGGTTTAGTGTTCAATTAGGCAATATCAAATATATGCTGTCGTCAAAAAAGGACATTAAAAGTCGACGTCTTGAACAAAACGTCACCATGGACAGTTATAACTTTGCTTCTTTGGACTTAGAATGCAAACTAAAATTACCATCTACAAGACACTCAACATCCCGGTTCTCATTTATGGCGCTAAGCTTGGACCTTGTCGAAGAAAGATGAGAACGTCTTCGGATGCTTTGAAAAAAAAAATTCTTCGGGTAGTTTTTGGTCCCCACTGCATTGATAGTGAGTAGAGTAGAAGATATAACGACGAACCGAATTGACTGTACAGCAACGTATTAAGTACATAAGTAAGTAGCAATATTTGCGGATGACTACTTTTTAAAGGGTAAAATAGTATGTGTGGAATTGATTAAAAAAAATTAAATTCCATGGTAACTTTTCGCAACAAAGGTGTTTTTATGCAGTGTTTTCTTATTTGAATAGCAAGATCCGCTCTACTGTGTTTTACTGTAGGTTAAATGCAAAATAAAATAAATTCTACGGAATCGAACAGTGGGCAGATAATGTCGTTAAACTCTAATTTTGTTAATCGAAACGTACCAATCGTAATCGTTTAATAACGCTTTTGGTCAAAGTGTTCAATCTTAGACTGAGAGGATTGGATGGCTTTTTATTAGTATTGTACATGTAAAGGAACAGCTTCTCCACAGCTGTGATGCCCACTAAGGAACCCAAAGTTGTTCAAGAATATGCATGGTTGAATTTGAATGTATCTTGTAAAAAAAAAGTTGTCACCTGAATTTTTCTAAAAAAAATAACCAATAACTACCAACAATATTTTCCATATATTTTAATAAGTTAATAAGTTGGGTTTTAAAACCTGTTTTCAGTAGCATTTTTGAAAGTTTTTATTTCTTATATACAAAAATACAGATTTGAATTTTCGAAGACTATTAACTTACGTTATCAACTAAATTAAACTCAAAACAAAATCATTTTGAAGTTAATAGCTTAATTTATTCACGAGATATCGAGGATCGAACTTGAATTTTTACCAATATTGTTAAGCATTTTTATTTTTATTTATTTTTATGAAAAAACACACTGTTGGATTTTTATAGAAATCTTAATATACTATATGCAATATAAAATTAAATTGAAGTCACTATAGCGTTAATTTTGAGGTCAACCAAAGTGTCTACTTTTTTTTAAAGGGGGTCATCCCATGTGACAGCCTGATTTTTTTTACGACCAGTAAATAGATACAACTTAATTATCATTTATTAACATAGTTCAACAGTATAAATACAAAATTTGAATTAAAAATATTGTACAAAACACGAGTTACGGTGTGAACAACTCCAACTCGAAAAAATGGGCTCGCACTTCCTCCGCGATTCCAGCTGATGGGCTTATCTAAAACAAAAAGCGTAAACGGCGTTTTAATCTGTGAGCCTAAACGCATGGAATGAATTATCATCAAATGAATATACCAAAAACTGGACTTTTGGGAGTCATTTAAAAAAGTCGCCAATTTTGAGTTTTTCTTGTTTTTTGCTATAAAAAAATCAAAATTCTTAGAATTTTGGCTTGTCGATAGTTCCTTCCATGTGTTTACATGTGCTGAATCCAACTCAACAAATTTCAAATCATTCGGCCAAGCCGTTTTTGAGATACGATGGAGGAAAGTTTGAAAAACATAGTTTTGAGAAAAACTCGTTTAAAGTTTCAATTCCTCTTAACTATGAAAATATCAACTTAGCTTTCAATCGGCGATGCCTGGTCCATAGAGTATTCCTTCCTCTTTTTCTTTTTTCAGTTGTGGCTTCTTTAACGGCATCACTAACGCGCCGCTCAGAACGTGAGATTCGCTTTTCATCACGTTTCTCAAAATAAGTAGGGGCTTCGCGGCCTATAGTGCATCCCATAACCGACATTACTTTCAAACTACCTTCATTAAATATTTCCTGAATAACTTTATCAGTAAGTTTACCTGGTCCTTTTCCACCGATTAATGTATTTGTTTTATCTTTTTTAACAGCCCGAAATCGTATCTTTAAAATGACTTCGAATTTTGAAAAATCCCTTGACTACCGTATTCTAGACATATTAAACTTGTAATTTATGAAAAAAAAATCGTTTTTTTGAACCCATCACATTCGATGACCCCCTTAAACTGTTATATTAGAAAAAACACCCACTCAATTTTTTTAAAGTAATTTCTGCATCTTTCTGAGTTATTATTTGCATAACACAATTTTGTGAAGTCAATATTTAAATTGGTTCTTGAGATATGCATGAATTAAAAAGCCCTATAAACTGACACTTAAAGAGATGTCAAAATTTTCAATTTGACAAATTCAATTCCTATGGTAAATTAAAAATACCGCATTTACAACCAACAATAGCATTTCCTAATTTCCTCTTCCTCTTTTTTAAGATTCAAATCCCAAGACTTCTTAATGGAAGTGAACTCATGCAAATAAATTTGCAATGCACTTTTTGTAGTACAAGTACGAGTTATCCCATAATACGATTTTAATTGTGTTCTTTTGTAGGCTAAGGTGATTTTTAGACTGCCCCTATAAATGCATGTTTATTAGCAAACCTAACCAAAACGGTGTATTGCATGAAATTTCAACCAATAAGGATATAAAAAAGTATGAAATAGAAGAGAAATAACATCGTCCAGCTTTAAATTTGGCGTCCAAAATTATAGCTTCAAGAACATTTAAAATCATCTTTTTTTATAATTAATCTTGTACCGATGCATAGCTTTGTTTAAACAGGTACGAATTCAAGTCAAATAAGAATTAAGTAATTTAATTTATTCTTTGTTATAAATAATTAAATCAATAACGGGGTGGTTCCGTTTTTATAAACTCATTATATCGTCTCCTAAATCTTGAAGCTGGGTGTATGAAATATAATTTAATTACCTTTCACTGTCCTGCCCCATACCAAGCATAGCTCATAAAACCGAACAAAGAAAAGTTAAGGTCACCAAGTCGACCATATCCATGTTTTTTTTATATTCATCAAAAGAAAAGCTAAAAAAATTCACCAGAAATTAAATTTGTATAATGCTTTAGGTTTTGAAGCCAAAAACAACATTAATAAATAGTTGTTAACTAAATTACAACACAAAAAGGACGCAATTTTTTGACAATTCGATAGAGCAATGCGTCTTTGTTTAAAACAGATGGACAACTCAGCACTCCTGGGCGCTTTAAAATCCTCATATTTTTAAGAAAGACAAATTCTAGTACCATTTTAAAATCAACTGTCATGGAATTTTGAATGGAAAAATAATGGGTCCATCGAGCTGCCGTAAGAACCTAAATGGCATTACCTGCTTGTAGTTTATTTTTAAATACCTATCCTAACAAGCTTATTAGACGAAATACCTACAGAGCTAGAGCAATCCTTATGTCTTCTACTATGAGTAATCTGTACATTAAGCTGTCAGTGCACCGGAATGCAATATAGAATGCGGGCAAGATTAAAGAAAAGGTGTTTTTAAATAAACATTGGGCAGGTTCTAGTATCTGATTGGCCAGCTGCCAAAAAATTACCTTCCAATTAAGGCAATTTTAATGGAAAGTTGACTGGAAAGTTAGTCAAGAAGAATGTTCCTAACTATCAAGTCAAGTCTGCTTCTATCAAAATGACCGTTGATAATGTTTTTTCATTCAAATGAAAGCTGAACTTTTATTACTCTATGATTTATTTATTTTCTGCCCGACTTTATTTAATGCTTTTTGTAAAAGGTTACCTTGTCAATTTGGAAAAAAAATAAGTAATATTTCTTTACAATACAAAATACAAATCGTGGTGGAGTTGTAGCTTGCCTGAGGAGTATTTTTAAGACAGTAATTTTGTTGGTACTTTTTGTACTATGAACTTAAAGTAGAGATTTGTGAAGTAAAGTTCTGAATTTGAAATTAATGACGCTTGAAAAACTAACTAGATGCCTTAGTCAGAATTTACGTTCAAAGAATGAAGTTGACTGCAACAACTTTTTTTAAATAATTTTGATAATAACCAGAATAAATGTTTCGCGTAGTCTTCGTGGGGAATAAGGGTTTAAATAAAATCACACTTCTTTGAATTGTCTGATCCACCAACCTGCCTACATTTATAAACATACACTTCATTAAAAAGACAAAAATACAAAATACAACAAAAAAAATCAAAATACTCCTACATTGGTATGTTTTATGTTAAATAAGAAGCAACCTATGTACATACATATACTTTTAAGATAATAATATTCTTGAATATAAATCAAAACAATTTGATTTAAAATCAATCTATTGCTATCACGAAATTAATGCACCTTGGTATCTAGAGACTTGTACACGACACACCTGTTTTCGTGCTTACCCCAATCATTATAACTTTTTTATAAAAACGTAAAGCTTTTCAAAATGTTCACCAAGTACAATGTGTTATTTTATAAGCAAACTTACCTGTTGCTTTACTAGCTTTGTTTTATTGAGCTACTTCGCAAACTGTGAAGAATATTTTGAAAACTACTATGATGAAGTTGATTCTGACGAAAATCCTGCTTCTCGTAATGCCGTACGGTGGAACGCTCAAAAATGGCCAAATAATATTATTCCGTACACATTTTCTGATGAATACACTCCAGCTCAAAGAGATACAGTGGAAAGAGCACTAAGATATTTTAACGAAAATACCTGCGTAAGATTCGAACAGCGAAACAAATCAACTACAATTAATGGTGAAAGAGGTGTTGTCTACACGACTAGCGGAAAGCGATGTGGGACAAAAGTGGGCTACCAAACTTTGCCAGCCACAACACATAATGTCTTCTTAAGCCCATTATGTCTCACAATTCCCGGAGCAGTGCAGCATGAGACAATGCATGTCATGGGTATTTTTCATGAACAATCACGGTTTGACCGCGACGAATATATTGACATTGATTGGACCAATATCGATATCCAGAACTATCATAACTTCATTAAAGTACCCGTCGAATACGCAAAACCTTATGATGTTCCTTACGACTACGGCAGTATAATGCACTACTCCGAATATGCGTTTGCAAAAAATCCACTAAAGAAGTCAATAAAAGTTCGATCGGATAAGGTAAATCCGTTCCCTAGACTCGGTCAATTGATTAAACCATCGGAAGGCGATATACAAAAAATTAACCGAATGTATAAATGTTGCAAATGAAATTAGCAATAACTTTAAAAAATAATATTAATAAATAAAATCGAAAAATAAAATACATACATAGGTAAGTATGTATGACACTATAATATTTAGAGTAAGTTGTATCTGATGAAACAGAAAATTGTATAGATTATTTTTTTCTTTGGTGTGGTTATTTAATAAACTTGTAATTATATTATATTTAATTTTAATTATAATTTATTTAATTTTAATGTATAAACCTAAAAAGCAAACACACAAAACTTTTCGATTACCTTGATTGGAAGGTAATTTTTTGGCAGCTGGCCAATCAGATACTAGACTCTCGACTAACTTTCAAGTTCCTTATGTCGGCTGAACCTTACTGTCATTGTCATCTTACGGAAATTACTTTGAGTGAAAGAGAAATATTTGTTTAGATTTAGATTTTGACTTTATTTAAACATAAATTCAAAGTTCAAATTAAGGAGTTCTCCTCTAAGCCTGAACATGCACGAAATTTGTTTCATGGTATATTTGTCGTGGAAGTAGTTTCTTTCACGGAGATCGTAGTCTAGTACTCTAGTCCAATGTAAATTATGCGGTGCAGTGAGCTTTTGGCGTGCTCCGTGTATTGCGTTCTATAGGTTTCATCCAGACAAGCTATTGGGCGATATAAAGTTGGCTTTTAAGAGGCAAGTTGACTATAGTTTAAGTCAACATTTGCCTGCTCGGATAGACCAATCTAGTCTTTAAACCATCCACTTCGGGATTGGATTGTTTGAAGAATAATTTTCTTTGGGAGACGTTAACTTGGCATATGAAAGAGCGATATAAGCAACAAAAAAAACAGAAATGTCGACGGTTGTTCTAGTTTAAGTCAGTCGATATTGGCGTGGTGTATTATCCTAAGGAACTTTTCAATTCGCTGAAATTATCTGTATTAAAAATAAAAAATGTTGGTGGTTTAAAACTATCAACCATTTCTGTATGCGAGTAATGTTGTCAGGGATGGAGGGAAGCTACAGTTTTAAGCCGAATCTGAACGGCTAATTTGAGAAAACACTTTACATGACAAGAATTACTCAACGAGGATTTATTAAATCCTCATAAGAGGCAATAACCGTGAAAAAAAACTTTCGATGGCACACTAAATAAAACTAAATTGGTTGGCGCCACAGTCCGTTGTGAACCAGGGCCTAGTGACTTACAACTCGCAACCATTCCTGTGTGCGAGTACTGTTGTCAGGAATGGAAGGGACCTACAATTTTAGGCCAAATCCAAACGGCTAATTTGAGAAAGCACTTTTCCATGACAAGAATTACTCTTAAAGGAATTGTCAGTTCCTCGCAAGAGGCAGTACCCGCGATTTTATAGAGAAGCTTCATAGCGTTTATGTTACAGCTATTTTGTCGCATTGAGAAAAAAGATTAGGTTTCTAATCTTTGTCCAAGATAGCTCATCAAGTTAGTGAAAGAATGTTTTTCCAAAGTATTTCATTCTAGTGTTTGACAAAGCAGGACATTTGCAGAGGAAATAGATTATCGGTTCACTTTCTCTTTGGTCACTACAACTACGGTAAAAGGTGTTGTAAGAGATACCCAACTTCTCTGCATAAACTCCTACAGGCCAATGTCCGGTACAAACCGCAACAATTCTGGCTATGTCTTGCCTTGGCCTGCATAGAAGATCGTTTGTACGGGTTTTATTATAGGTGGGCCATATCTTCCTAGATATAATGCAGTTGGGTAAATTGCTCCACCCTCGGTTTGATTCAGTTTGGTAGATATAAAAGATTTTACCCTTCATAGCACCAAGAGAAATGTTAACCATTTCCGCAAGTGAGCTATGAAGGGCCGATCCTTGCCTGGCTAGCTCGTCAGCCCGTTCATTTCCCACGATACCACTATGGCCCGGAACCCTGGTCAGGGTGACACCGAGGTTAATATTCAGGTTCGAAAGCTCATCGCGACTTTGCTGGACCAATTTAGATGAGGATATGGCCGAGTTAAGGGCTTTGACAGCTGCCTGACTGTCTGTAAAGATAGCCACTTTTCGGTTTTGGTTTGGGTTTTGTTTAAGTATCTTACATGCCTTCCTTATTGCCAGCAGTTCAGCCTGAAAAACGCTAGCAAAGTCAGGAAGCCTAACGGATTTGGCTACATTTAGGGACTCAGAAAAGATCCCAGAACTAACTCCGCACTCCATCTTTGAGCCGTCAGTAAAGATGTTGTGTCGAAACCTATCGACACGATGTCATCCTCCCAATCTTCTCTGGAAGGGAAAATAACCTTAAACCGCTTACTAAGGCTCAAAGTAGGAGTGCAGTAGTCAGTGTCTACCGAGATAATATCTGAGGGAATCAATTTCGTTGTGTTGCTGTGACCATAAGGTTTTGACAACCAGCTGTTTGATTCCTTCAGCCTAATAGCGCTGCAGGAAACTATGTTGGGCAAGTACGCATGGCTCCTGTGGTGCCCACGCAAGCTGTTCTCTGAACCTTTTTTAGCTTATCAATATTATAGGCTTTGCTAAAAGCAGGCCACCACACAATCGAACCATATGTTAAGATTCGAAGTACTACGGCTGTGTACGTCCATAAACTCATCTTCGACTGAAGTCCCCACTTTTTGCCGAAAGTTTTCCTGCAGGCGTAGAAGGCAACACAGGGCTTCTTAACCCGTACTTCAATATTTAGTTTCCAGTTTAGTTTAGGGTCGAGTATAACTCCCAAATATTTTGCACTGAAAGACAATGATAGGATTTGAGCGTTGAGTCGAGGTAGCGTGAAGGGCGGTAGTTTTGGTGGTAAAGAGCAACAGTTCAGTTTTACTTTGGTTAACTCCCAGTCCACAACTCGTAGCCCAGCTGCTAACTTTCTTCAAAGCTGACTCTCTGATTTCATTAATCACAGAGGTGTACTTTCCTGACACCAATAGCACCAAATCATCCGCATAGGCTACCGCCTTCACTCCACATCTCTCTAATTTAACGAGAATTGTATCCATGACCAGAAGCCATAGAAGACAAATTGATTTGCGGAAACAATTTAGAATATTTGTGTTTTTAGCAATCGTTTCTATTTATTTATGCTCGTAAAAACGAAAGTGAAAAAATATAGGTTGAGTTCAAAAATGCAAGTAGTTGCACAAGTCATGCCGATAAAATTCATGCAATGCATTTATGAACCGAAAAATTTCTCCAAGAATGCGGCAGATATATGTACAATATCAAAAACCAGTTCATCAAAATAGGCGACTGTAAAAAAGTATGACAGAAATAATTGAGGTATTTAGTGGATTTGGGTTTTTAGTGTCTTTACAAAATTATCTTAAAATGTCCAATAAAAATGTTTTTTTTAGGACTTATTTTAAATGCTTTGAATGGAACAAATTCATTCATTTCTATGAAGTAAAAATATTATATTTCAACTTTTTTATTTTTTGCAATGAATTTAATTAATATTTATTTTTTTTGCCTGCACATATTATTCTGACATTTTCCTGCAGAGTGGCAACAGAAATAAAATGACTGCAGGTTTGATACAATGTTTGATCGCATTTCAGCTGTCAGACTGTTTTTTTGTTTTGAACAGAGTTACCGACTGCAGTAATGCAGTGTATTTACATACATTTATGAACGCAAATCTTGCATTACTGCTGCATTTGTACACTAATGAACTTACCTACTACTTTTAGTTATGTATGAATTGTTTAGTAAGTAACTAAAAAAAATTAAACATACATAGCGCAATCAGTCATCACTGCAAATCGAAGTTTGTATAAAAAAAGCCATGTATGCAGGTGATACGAAGTTTACCGGGTCATCTAATTATTAAATATAAAACAATTTGTCCTTGTTTATTGCATGATACAATAACTAAATTAATTTTAAGATGGATATTTGTCCGTAAATTTTTAATCGCGACCCACTCGGAATAGATTTGTTTCAAAATAAAACCGACATTTCTATCAAGTAGGTAGACCAGGTCCCATATATTATTGCCCATTTTCCTATAGACTTCAAATTAGATCTAATCATAATAATACATATATGTATAAACCCCTTGTCTATCCAAACACACGTTCCGTTTTGTATAATTTGAAAAGCACCATTCATAATAAATAATTAAATGGTTATTATTTTATTTTATAACAATATGTTGTACAAAAACTAAGGCAAATTTGACAGGAAATATTACTTTTAAAAAAGCTCAAAAACTCTTAACTTAAATATAATATACAACACATATATATTGTTTTAATTTTTTAAAACAGTTTTTCATATCAAGTTTATTAAGAAACACTAGAGAAATCTTCCTTTTAAATAGAGTAGTTAAAGACACTTTAGTATACGTACGAGTAAATATTCATTTGTATAATTGTTTTCATAAATTCGTTTTGTTTTTATATAAATACAAATTGTGTTTTCTTTAAGTAAATAAGTACATGCAACGATGTTTTCTAACTGTTTATTTTGTTTTTTTGTATATCTATTTTTATTCAATTTTTCCCACATTAGTTTAAAGAAAAAGAAAAATCGTTGTTTTCCATGCATTACATTTTTAAATTTACATGTGTTCTTCCTTTACATTAATACAACAGAATTGACGAACATTGACAGTTATTTAATTTATTTTCATTAAAAGTCGTTAACTTACACCAATTTTGTATTATAACTATTTTTTTAAAAAGAAAATCATTTAATTTCATATTTTGAGGAATTTTTTTAATGTCCTTCCAAGGAATTAATATTCCGTTAAGTTTATAGCCAAGCTTTAAAAAATATGACCTATTTTGTCGTATTTTCAATCTCAAAATACGAAGTAATGACGAGAATATACCATAACCATATTCTTATTTTAAAAATTATATTACAACGTTAAATAAATTCGTCCATTTGACTGAAATTTGAACTAGCTGTTAATTGCTTGTTTGTGTTATTTTGCTTTTGAGCAGTTTTGAATGCGAATTTCTAGTATACTATAAGTAGTTTATTGATTTGAAGCATATATTTAAAAAAAGATTTTCACTTCTTGATGTTTTATATTATAGCTGATAATTTCAATAGGGGATCCAAACAAAGGAATTAGCATAGAATATTAATTAAATCGTCTATAGTAGTTTCGAAAGTGTGCATTTATAAGGGTGCATATTTTTTTTTAAAGTCACGCCCATGATATATGTAAATATAACCGCTGCAACCAGCTACCTGGACATATCTGCACTGACTTACAATGATAAGCGTTCATTGAGCTTAACTAGTGTACTTTGGTTCTGATTAATCTGCACTACCTTTTGAGCTAGTGCAGGTTGGTGAAAATTGTCAACATATAAATTGTCACTACATATTGTTCACGAATAAAATTGAATTTTTGTCCACGCTTTGTATTTATGATTTTTAGTCTTAAATAATTAAATTTAAATTATTACATAGCAAATAGCAAGTAGAAGATTAAAAAAGAAATATTTATGAGATAATTTAATAGTCTTCTAAGATTCTATTATCAATTCAATTTTACTTGCGTCGAATTTAATTTGGTTCTTATTTTTACGGAACTTTTAGCCGAAGGTTCTATCGCAGTTTTTTGACGTGCATGGAACACCCATTGTTTAAGTGAGGCCTCATAAGTCTGTTCGCCATCATTCATAGCAACTAGAAATGTCACGAAATATTTTAATCGCAGTTTGAAACAGCGCGATTCATATGCATCCATATAAAACTTAGCTGACACAAGAATTGAAACCAGATCATGTTAAAGATCGCACTATTACAAACAGGTCCGCGATCCCTGGTGGACTTTATTTTTTATCATAGAATTATACCTAGATTTCTGGAAATGTTTGTGTTCTTTTAATGTACTTTGTTTAAAAACATTCTAGCTCTAACATTTATGGTGTTCTTTTCAAGGTCGCCGTTTCTGTAGACATGTATATATAAACGCCAAAAAATGTTCCTATCTCTCGTACTACAAGTTATAAAACTATAAACAGAAAAATCCGTCAACAAATTTGAATGGAAAATAAGAAAAAACGTGATAAGTGATCTATCTAAAAAGCTGGTATTTGGATAAGTGCACTATTTGACAAAGCTCTAACCAAAAAGATATTTATAACGAAAATCGAAAAATCAGTTTAATTCACACATCTTCACTCGAATGCTAAATTGTATAGAATATCCACTTTTAAGCAAAAATGAGATAATGATGTAGTTTTACTACTTAATGGATATTCTTTTAGAATTTGAAACCTGTTTTTGTCTAAAAATCTCAATTAAGCAGATAATTGGTAGCTACATTAATCACAACGCCAAAATTTTCAAATGAAATTCTTTTAAAATTGTTCAAATTAATTTTTGTATACCATAGAATTTAAAGAAATTTTATATATCCATTAGATCGGGATATATTGAATATAACCTCGAAAATATTGTTCAGGATAATAAAAACAAAATTACAGTATTTCGTAGCGGTAAAACATTGTATGGATCTAAATGCCATTTAATTCTAATTAAATTAAGTTTAATAACAATTAAATGTACAAATTTATTCTTCTGTTTCAATGATTTGGAAGTTCTGACTCAAATATACAATTTAAAAATTAAACAATGATGATAGACCCCTTAAGACTTAAAGAAACAACTAAATTATGTATTGTACGAGCTTGTTGATAACCAGGACCTGGTTAATTACAACTCCCAACCATTACTGTGGCTAAAAGATGGAGAATACAGTTTTCAGGACGAATCCGAACGGCTAATTTGAGAAAGCTATTTTCATGGCAAAAATTACTTTTGGATTACAATTCCGCACAAGAGGCAGTACCTAAAAATACTTGCGAATTTGGTTCAGTCCAATATCTATGTTCCGTTAGATGCCACATCAGTTCTCTTCTACCTTCTAACAACATATACGAAATCATTAAAAACATCAATATAACAAATTTAAATACATTGAGTAAGTACAATAACAGATCTTAATTTCAAATCTTAATGCATTCCAGCGAGACGAAAGACCTTGCAATTTGAAGCTCTAAAAACTTAGTACTATCATTTTAAGAGTATTGTGTAAGCCTGTAGAAATAAATATTTTTTATTGTTTTTCATTATCGTGCTTTTTTACTTATTGGTGATTTAAACCCTAATAGACAATTTTTGTGTTAAATACAATTATGTTCTGTAAATTTGGGGCTACTAAGCTAATAACGATAGTCAAATCAAACTGACTTTAAGTAGCTTACATTTGCAAAACAAAGTAAGTCGCATCACAAAAATTATCACTTTCATCAAAAACACCTGGGAAAAATTTTTAATCTAAACGATTTGATGTAAGGTCTATTTTCTATGCAGAAAGAAGACAACTAGCCTTTAAGTAGTAACATTTCTATAAAAGTGAAACATATTTACCCCTATTACCGATGTCATAAACGACACGACACAATCTGGATTCCATAAGTCGTTTTCAACTTTTGTCACTCGTTTTGTTGTCGTCTGTAAACGTCAAGTGTGTTGAACGACGAAAGGAAACGACGACAATGAAAAAAAAAACGACGGTATCTATCGTTTGAAAATTTGCTCACGACAAAGAAATGGAAGTTCGCAAAACATAATTCAAAGCAAATTCAGGGCTACAAATGTAGATGCCGATTTGAAAAATTAATTGTGCCTTTGCAATATTTCGCTCCCTACCTTCTTCATCATTATCACTATCGCTGCTTGTGTTGTAATACATTGCAATACTTATCATTTAAATAATTTATTTATTTGGTAATAATTTAATAAAAAACACATTTGTTGAATATCGATTAATGAAATGATTTAGAATTTGAATTCAGTTTGAAAGATCTCTGACACATTTTCATAGTTTAAAAATCTGCTACAAAATAGTCGCGTCGAAAAAATTATACAATACCACTTTAAAAACGACACGACAAAGAAAACGAGAACACGACATCGAAAAAACTAGACGGCATCGGTAATAGGCTTGATTAAATTTGAAAACCAAATATAGTACTGAATATTTAAAATATATTAATTTTTAAAATAATATCCTTGTAAAAAATAGACAAAAACCGCTGTATTTAAAAATATTATTCAAGGATGGTTTCTGACTTTAGGAAACATTATATCAGAATTAGGTTTTGTTGTTTTCCTAATTTCTAATTTAGTATTACAACACAGTTTTCTCACAAATTAACTCTTTCGCTTTGCACGAGGAACGAAGATCCACTTTTCATACAATTTGTTTCTTTTTTTGTTTGGTTCAATCTACACGATCCAGTGTTACAGTACGCCTCATGACACACTCTCAATTTCTATTATTACTATAAATTCGTCCACTTTTTCGTCCGCAGAAATACAAAGACAATTTGAGGTTTTCTTGGTTCTGACTATGTTCCGTTTTGCGTCTGAAGTCAAAAACTTTAATTATTATTATTTATCTTTTAAAAAATGACTGTACTGTTGTCGTAATTTCAAGGATTTAAAGGCAATAATTCAAAGGTTTTTTCAGACGTGATGGTCGATTTAATGTCGAGGGACCACAAAAGCAATGATACTATTTAAAGATGCAATAAAAATAACTCTGATAATATTGAAATCTTTTTCTTTTCATATAAAGAATTAAAAGATTCACATATTCTTCTGAGGAAATAATACTACGTGGGCGGATCTTTCAACACAATACTTTTATAGTAAAGGACTTCTCTTATGTTTTAGCTAGAGCATCTTATCGATTTTAATTCAATTACAAATATAAGGAGTGGGTTGAATACCGTACAGGAAAAGAGAAATTAAACAATTGAGAGAATTTATCAACCATTGTCCTTAAAATCACTTCATAAATTCTTGTTTCGTGGTTGCATATGCCAAGTTGTTTTGGATGAATAAGGAACTATAATATATTGCCAAAATAAACGCATTTAAACAAAAATCAGCACTGTTAATCTCAAGAAATATGATTAAAACAGAAATGTAAAACTGACTTTAAAATATAAATAGAATAAAATTAATTGAATTGAATTTCTTGCATCGAGTTTTTTGTTTTTTCAATTCTGTTATTTGAATTTTGTATGATATGGTTGAATGTATTTGTAAAATTATTAATGCTAGTCTTTTTCTTTCATGTATTTCTAAATTCCGGTACTTTTTAACAACTTTTGTTTATATATTTGTAATGTATGTATGTATATCTAGGTACGCAATATAATTTAAATGATTTTTATAAAATGTTATGTAAAGTATACTAGAATTGTAACAAAGATAATTTAAGTTAAATTTCAGTTTATACAAATTATATTATCATCATTCTATGAAACTTAGAATCTTGAGTAACTGAAGGAAGTTTTGATTTTTAAGGATTTAAATTGGTAAAATTAATTAAGTTCTAATATGGAAATAGAATTAAATGATACATAGGGAGTTTTATAGAAATTAAACTATTATGTTTGATTTAGTATGGCGTTTTTTTAATGTTTCATTTTGGAGAAAAATGAATAATTGATAGATTGAATTCCGGGAATGATGACTTTAGTTTACATTTTCTGTTTATCATTTATAATTTTTTTAAGTTATATACATCCATATAGGTACATATTATAATGATTTTGTATGTATTAAATAAAAGAGTGATATTTATTTAATTCAATAAAGCTAATATGATTTCGAAATCAAAGTACAAAATAAATTTTTAGTAAGAAGTATATAAAAAACATATAACGTTTTCTTAAACCTATAAGTCTTATTCAAGAAAAAAACCTAATACCTAGTTGAAGTAAAATAACTTATTGTAGACGCCCAAAATCAGAGAGTTGTTTATGTGTTACATATCCGCAAATATTCCCACTAACTGGATGTGGTATCGCAATGTCTTTGTTGTTCACATTTTTCGGCACAGCAACTTCATAGCTATTACTCTCAGCTGCAATTGGCGCAGAAGATGTACTAGATGCTTGAGGAAATACTGGTTTGCCCATTGCATCCAGAGATGTGTAGCCGTTGAAAGATGGGGTTTCTTTTGGTTGTAACTAGTAGTGAAAAAATAAAATAAATTTTATAGAAAAAATCAGATTTTATAATATTTAAAATGCACTCTTTAGTTTAAGGACCGATAGTTAATATAACATTTTTAATTCAATATTGATTTGTTCACAAAGTTGACCAAAACCTGAATTTTAATGTAAAATATTGTTATACATAGCATTTGTATCACGGCTGCATACTCCACATTTGTACATAAACAATAAAGAGGCCATATATTATTATACACTTATACACTGAACAAATCTCGTTTGTAAATTTGACTTCGAACCACTTGTAGTCGAATCAAATAAATTCCAATTAATATATGTGGGTTTGTCATGCGAGTAACAAGACAAACAAAATAATCTCAAATTTCACGTGTTCATTATTCAATAAAATTCGAAAAAGAAAAACAAAATACCAAAGTAAAAATCATTGCTATGGTACTTACCTTTTGAAAAGCATGCGGCTGTACATATCCATTACTCATCATTATAGGCTTAATATAGCCATTTTCGGAGGGTCGCAATTGGACGGAAGGTTGTAGTATAGGTGGATTCGATCTCTCTTCAGGTATGGACATTTCTCTTATATTCGCATTAGGGCTATGCGAAGGTGAGGAGGTGTATGAACAGCTTGTTATATCATTCAATTCTACTGAATCTGTACTTTGAGAACTTTTTTCGCTGTCTTGAAGATCCGAACAAACATAAGCACTACTTTTGTCCAGACAATGCACGCTATTTAAGAAACCAGAATCATTTCCAACTTTTGAAAGCAAACGATGATTTTCTTTTTCATAAAATAGTTCATCACTACGTATTATTTCATCTCTTTCAATTTTATTGTCGACACCCTTTGAAACATTAATGTTGTCGTCTAGGCCTTCGGGTATCACTAGGCTTATGTTGCTCATTTTGTTGTATTTTTTTCGAGCATAGTATACAGCAGCCAATAATGCCATAGTGACGACAATTACAACCAATGCAAGCATTGTCAGCTTACTAAATTTTGTCTCACTACATGAAAAAATTGGACCATTTTGCCACGGTGAATAGAATAGTTTATATTGACTTGAATCCTTATATTGCCTTAGAATTTTAAGGGTTTCTTTTTCCCCACCAATACAAATAAAATCTTCATCACTTTCGTCTTCTGTTATAAACGGTGGTTCTGTTGTTTGAATTAGATTCAAGTTTTCACGTTCATGACGATGACGACTGTTTTTGTCGGTTTCATGGATTTGATAAAGGGTCCCAATAGAAGCATTGATTTCTGCATTTGAATGACGCCGTTTTTTCGCTCCACCTTGATGTAGGATACTTAAATATGATGTATCACGCTTTGAAAATGTATGATAATCAACTTCATTTTTTTCGGCAAGGTTTACAGCTCGCACATCAAAAATATATGAGTTGTTAGGATCATAGCATGGAATGTTCATCTTGCAATAATGACCGACAACACGAGATTTTTTTAGAGTTTCACTCTCATTATTCTTGTGAACTGTAACACGAACTTCATAAAATTCAACACGACCTGATGGTAATTTTGGTGGCGACCAATGAAAAACAAGCTCTTTATCATTTCGGTTCATATTAAATGAAAGTGGGGGCGAAGGTACTGAAATATAAAAAAAATAGAAACAAAAATTAATAACTTGTATGCATGTTTTTTTTTCTTTATTTTTAAAGATCAATATCTGGAACGATTGATCGATATTCATATACGTAACAACATTGAGAAGAGACAAAGGGAAATCGGTAGAAACAGACTTGCACACTCTGGTAAGAACTATCGAATACTCCCTAGAGAAAAAGGAATACACTATGGTGGCCTTCTTGGATATTGAGGGCGCTTTCAACAACGTTGACACATCCGCTATCACTTCTGCTATGACGGCCTTAAACGTCGAATACACAATCTGTGAGTTGATTAATCTAATGCTAAAAAGCAGGATTATCAACTCTAGTTTGGGAGATTTTTGAACAAAAAGGTCTGTCAGTAGAGGCACTCCGCAAGGTGGTGTTTTGTCCCCTCTCCTGTGGAACATAGTGGTTAACGAACTACTAATAGCCCTTGAGAGGGAAGGCTACAGAGTGGTTACGTATACTGATGATGTTGCTATCGCCGTCACAGGGGAACATCCTAATACACTGAGAGACCTCCTCCAAAATGCACTCAATATGCTCACTAGATGGGCTGATCACTGCGGACTTAGTATTAATCCTCAAAAAAAAGACCTCGTCCTTTTCACACGGAAATACAAGATCCCAGTAATTGTACCTCCTTCAATAAAAGGTATTTCACTAATTTTTACCAATGAAGCCAAATACCTTGGTCTGATATTGGACAAAAAATTAAGTTGGAAATCCAATATACAGGAAAGAGTTATAAAAGCTATAGCAAAGCTATAGGAAGCAAATGGGGCTTTCAACCTCGCATAACCTACTCGCTATACACATCGGTCATCCGACCAATAATTATGTACGGGGTTGCAGTATGGTGGACTGCACTGGAGAAAGTCACACACTACGACAAACTCAGCAGAGTCCAACGCACTGCATGTCTCTGCATAAGCGGAGCATTGAGAACCACACCCTCAGCAGCGTTAGACACTCTTCTCCATCTGACACCCCTCGACATCTTCAGTAAACAAGTGGCAGCGAGTACAGCGATAAGGCTCGAAGCCTCATCTTAATGGACCAACAACAATGTGGGCCACTCCATCATTTTGAACCTCTTTGGTTCTATACCAAAGTACATAAACTACACTATTCCTAAACCCCTATTTAAAAAAAACTTCCAGGTATCCATTCCATCCAGAGATGAATGGGGAGACAAAAAAACTCCTGGATAACAAAAGTATTAATTTTTATACAGATGGATCCAAGACAAATGAGGGAGTTGGTAGTGGTGTGTACTCAGAAAAGTTTAATCTAAGCATCTTATTCCACCTCCCTAATCATTGTAGCGTCTTTTAAGCGGAAATTTTAGCGATCAAAGAGGTTCTCTCCTGGCTAAGAGAAAACGTGATATCCACTTCTGATATCCGCATCTTCTCTGACAGTCAGGCTGCTATCAAATCCCTTGACGGTGTCTCAACCAAATCTTTAACGGCCCTCGATTGTCGATCGTCTCTTATGGAGATGGCGCAGCAATTTAACATTCACCTCTGTTGGGTGCCGGGCCACAGAGACATCACAGGTAATTGTAGAGCCGATGAACTCGCTAAAAATGGAACCGTCATACCTATTTCACCTGAAAGGGAAAAGATAGGTATACCGATAGCTACATGTAAACTTATGCTAAAAGAAACAGCTTTTGCGATAGCAAATTCTAGGTGGCACAACTTACCAACATGCGCAACTACAAAACTGGCCTTCACTGGACCTAAAGACTTGTTATCTCAAAGCAGACTTCATATTAGCTCCCTAATAGGTGTCCTTACGGGACACTGTCTTATAAGCAGACACGCAATACTTGATGACTTCTGTAGGTGCTGTATGGACGAAGAAGAAGAGGAAACAATCTCTCATCTCCTATGCACTTGCCCTGCTTTTTCACTCAGACGCAAACTTCATCTAGGGGACTACTCTTTTGATAATCCCAGTGAACTAGCTAAAAAGGATATCAAATATCTCCTTCGCTTTATAAAAAGCTCAAAATGGTTCGACTAGTAAGAAGTAATTCTCTAGATTCATGTGGTATCACAATGGGCCTTTCTCTTGGCCTAAGTGCGTGGATTTTTAATCCGCAGCCACGTTAACCTAACCTAACCTAATTTAGTAGAATACATTTACAAACTTCTTTAAAATATTTTGTTATGATAATGATTTAAGCTGTTTTTTTTGAACATCAAATAAGTCCTAACGTTATATTGTACGCATCTTCATAGACAGTCAACCAACCATACAATTATTAATCTCCGTCTCCATCAATTCACAAACAGCCCCTAACTGTCGAGTATCTATCGTGGGGATTTCAAAACGCTCCAATATTCACAATTGTTTGGTGCCGGCGATAGAGACATTCCAGGAAACTGTAAAGCTGAAAAACTAGCATTTTACCTTTGTTTCCAAATAATTCTAAGATCGGTATGGCCTTACATGCACGGATGAGGGTAGAAGGAAAGAATTCCTCAATTTTTTTGTTCATGTACTCCCCTATCGCCAAAGACTAACACTCCACTTATAAGACTTTTACGATTACGAAACCAGCGATCTAACATATTCCGACTTTTATTGTCTAAAATATTTTAAAATAAACTCCAAGTGGGTTAACCAGTAGGGTAGTTCCCCTGCATTATGTGGTATCTCAACGGATCAACAACGGGTCTAAGTTTATTGGCTTTTTGCAGCGCCCACTTTTACCTCCTAACCATTACTAAGATTTTGAATTCGCTGGTACACATACAAATCAAACTGATCTGTGAATCACGCCTAAAACATGAATGACTCGAATCGAATAATTTGGCTTTAATAAAAGGGAAATTCTGTCATTTTGCAAAAATATTACTTGTAATTGGAGTATTTTATTAAATCTTAACTATTGAACTTACTTCCGATTAATGTTTTGAAGTGTATGTCATTACTTGGTCCCGAACTTTTAACTGTATGTGCAGTAACATAAACTTTGTAGTCCGAATAACTGCTTAGGTCCCCAAGTTGAAAAGTTATTTCACTTCCATTATCGTTAGAAGTACTGTTGACTATAGTACCTTCGTTTTTGTACCTAAAATAAAGAAAAACCAATATAAAATCATTAATTTCATAAAAAAAAACTCATATTTTCTTACCAAACAGTATAATACCGAAGATTTCCGTTACTGTACTTAGGTGGGAGCCACGAAAGAGTAACTGAATCACTAGTTACATTATATTTCTTCAGCTTTCTCGGAGGGCTTGGTGCTGTTGGTAAATAATATTTGTTTGACCAATTAAATAATTCGTTTTTATTTCAATCGCTTACCATCTTCTGTGGTAGTTTCCATAACAGGATTACTCATGGGCCCAATTTTAAGTTTCGAATACATCAAAATTGATATTTTATAAGTGGTAAATGGGTCTAAATCTGTTATTATATATTCTTTGGCTAGCTTAGATATGCTTATTGTTTTTTCGGTATTAATGCAATCCCCAATTATTTCAGGAACATGATTTTCAACTTTACAATAAGTTAAATTATACCCCTCTAAAATCGCCATATACAAACATTCAGTACTCCATTGAATTTTAATACTATTAGATGAAATTGGACTTGTTTCAGGGTCCATTTTAGTTAAATCTGTTGCACCATCAGCGGTACACATAGCCCACATCATACCAGTACTATATGTTTCATAATTTGCGGAAACAGCAAAATTAAGAGTATGATTTTGTGGTTCTGTTGTGTGGTTAGTAGTAAGCTTGTCAAAGTGTTTAAAATTGATTGTACCCTAAAAGGAGTATACATTAATTAAGAATATTATTAGTTTGATAGAATTATTTACCTTGCATTGACTTTGTGATTCCATTTTCGAAATACACCAGAATAGAGTAAAATTTTTCAAGCTGTCCATGTCAGATGGTTGTCTCCACGTAATTGTGTAAGTTTGATTATGATAGACTTTTGTTATCACTTGTATTTGTTCGATTTGCTGAGATCTTTTAGGAGTTGGATGAACCTCTAAAATACTTGTATTCAAAGACTTCCCTACTTGGTTCTGACTTTGTAATTTAAATTGGTAATACGATGTTCTTTTCCATTCATATGTTGCTGATGTTGAATCTCTTTGAAAGGGTTGGACATTACTAAAATAGAAATAAAATAATGGTTACGTATATAAAAGAAGTCGAGAATATTATTATTATTAACAATTCATACTTATGGACTGGGAAAGATTGTGTTTAGGGTGCAAATAAATAATTCATGAAATTTAATTATTGGGATCGAAGTAGCGGTTAAACTTGTGTGTCAAAAGTCCCCCAAAATTGCTCTATTGACTTTTTGTTCACACGAATTTAAAGATTCGAATATGCAATATATAAACATGACGTATTATTTAATAGTAGTTTTTAATTTTACGACTAAAGAAATCGAAATTGAGACAAAAGTCAAAATCTAAGAAAATGTATAGGTCTTTTATGGAATACTTGTAATGTTTTTTTTAGTACCGCAAATAAGTCTTTATCGTGAAGTACTTTTTTTAATAAAAAACAAAATAGTTTTAGAAACATTTCCCCAAAGCCATTATCAAAAAAATAGGTGGCGCAAAAGTCCTTTGAGAACAAGAGCAAAGTGACTTAAAACTCTCAATCATTCCTGTGTTCGAGTACTAATTTGAGATAGCATTTTTCATGACACGAATTACTCTTGGAGGATTTGTCAATTCTTCGCAAGATGCAGTACCCGTGATAAAAACTTTAGATGGCACAGGTAGGGATCGAACTCATGACCTCTGGCATGACAGTCCAACGCACTAACTATCATGACACGGGTACTACAAAGTTATGTTTAAATAACTTAAAAATGTAAATTTTTCTAAGGGTTTTTACTAATGAGCAAAATAAAAGACTTACATCAATTTTCCATCACGTTGGACTTCAGTTATGTTATATAAAAAGTCCGGTCCATTTTCTTCATACTCTGCTAACTGTTGCCAATATATACGTATATTTTGTTCAGTAGGATCAATATAAAAACTGCCGACATCCATATCAGGTGCGCGTTCTGGTCGTCTTGGCTTTGTATAGAAAACACCTTCAAATGGCTCACTCCACATTGTTTCGTCACTATTGTTTGCTCTAACAGTCTTCACACGAACAATAAATTCATATCGACGATAAGGATATTGTAAATTATTTATTTCAGCTTTATAGTGCTCTTTATTTTTCTGTAATACTGTGTTGGTGTTTATGTAAAACCAGTCAAACTTTTCAGGACGTAAGCGGATCTCGTATTGCAAGCCATCTGTGTGAGTATACTGACTGAATTTGTTTACCATCCAATACAAAGTGACAGAGTTTGTTGTTAAATTTCCAACTTCGACTAAGGGCCTTGCTGGTACAACTATGTAATAAATTCAAATAAAAATATATATACATACATGTATAGAAATACTTAACAAAAACTTACTTCTGTTATACTGGTCAATCATTATAGACTGAGTAAGAGTACCAAGTGAGTTGCTTGCAGTTAGTTCAAAGTTGTAATATTGATAAACAATTCTGTAATTATTGTTGTCCATGGTTATATTACAAATCCTTTCAGATGGTTGAAGCCCATTTTCAAGATTGCATGTATAAATGTAGTCCTGCAAATATTTATTTTGGCATAACCTTCTGTCATTTAGCCGCTTACATACTCGGTACTTATTAGGTTTTAATCAATGTTTTTTTTTTTATAATTTTGTTTCAATAATGTTATATAACATTCGTATTAAGCGCAAGTTTTCCATGCATTTTGTTATTTAAAGTTAGTAGTGAATTTTAATTGTATAAGTAGTTAGATAAAGGTTAACGCATGCAAACAAGATATAAAAATAAAAAACGTGTTAGTTAATTACATTTTACTACAGTACAAACAAAAATAATATAGAAAATAAATAAATGTTATGTAGTTAAAAAGTGGTCGAGTGAAATAATGAATAAAAGCTTTTTTTAACTTAACTTTCTTCTTGCAATCAGTTTTTTTATTGAAGATTACAAATTAGGTTAAATTTGTATAAAAATAAAACTGGATTGAAAGCTGACCAACTAATTATTGCATTGAGTGTTATATAAAATATGTGCTAATGAAGAAATTATTTTATGTTGTAAAAAACTTCTAGTTCAGCGCATAAATTGTCTAGATGTTAATGAGATTATAAATTGTTAAAAATTCTTAAAAATAACTAATTAAAACTTTGAAAGATTTAAAAGTTAAAGGTAACAAATAAAATTAAACAGTAAAAATAAAATAGTGGTGACATTTTGATACATCTTTCAAAAAATAATGTATGAATATATGTATATTTACTTACGGGAGAACTTGATGAAAATTTTAATTTGTAGTCCGTGTAAATTTTATTCTGTGGAACAGTAAAGTTACACGTCATAAATGAAAAGTCATAACCAAGACACTGAAAGTCTGAAACGTTGGTAGGCGGTGTACCTGTTTATAAAACAGAAAATTTAATTTAATAAAATTATGGAAGTTGTAATTATGATATAATAATCTTACCAACAAAAATATTAGTTATGTACACTCCTTTGTCATGACATTTACAGGAATATTGAGCTCTTTGTTCAGTTGCGTTACGAATCATAAATATGATCGAAGAATCATCTACCACCTATAAAGAAAATTATGTAATAATTATTTTTAAAAATATTGTATTTATAATTTATAATGAAATACTTAAAATAACCTAGTAATTTAATTTTATATGGAGTATAGCTGCTAAGACTATAGGCTATGAGTTGTTCAAAAGAAATTCTATTGTAAAAACAATATTATATTCGAATAAACAAGTAACGTGTTTAAAGTTTAAAAAAAAGAAAGTTTCGGTTGATTGATTAGTTTACTAGTATATAATTTAATTATATAAGTGAAGGCAAATCGACAAAACTAGTAAATACTTATTTTCTGATCGATGTTATATAATTAAGATATTGTCAATTTTATGTGTGGACAAATTGTTGCTTATGCGATTGATTGATTAGGGCATATTTTCTCCTCACACGTAGAACATGGATGGTATTAATAATTTTATATAAAAGTCGTTTTTAAGTAAATGAGTGTTTTTATTTTTTTTGTATTATTTATTTACACTAGATGTGTGTTATTCACTACTGCCTAGCAAGACAAGCAAAACATCTCGATCGATCTATAAACCTGCAAAATAAGTTTATCTTTGAAAATTTAATTTCTCAAAAGAACTTTTATTTATTACTTTTTTTTTCAAAAATCGTAATAGCGCTTTTTTTTTCATTGTTTATACCGCAAACTTTCCAATTTTTTTGATACGTTTATGTCCTTGTCAATATACGTTTTGAATTTCAATTTCGTTAATAAAAGCTACTCCCATTTTCCAAAATCTAAACAAAAACATACAATTTTTTTATCATAAAATTAAAAAAAAAAAAAAACAACGGTTCTAGGAGAGAACGCTTCTGGAGCAACTGAAAGAGGACATGTTTAGAAAAAAATAGGAACATTTTATTAAGTAATCCGGCCGTTTTGAGAAAATTCAAATTTGTACCAAACATGTTTTATAGAGACTACTGGTATTTCTGGCTACTACAGGCATAGGGACGGCATCACCGTGCACTATTTTTTTTTTCTTGGTTAAAAGTGTAATGTTATGTTTGATAAAATCGTTTTCGACATATTTTACGAATGCAATATTTACCATATAGTTTCCATATAATGCAAACAATAACATTAAAAACAAAAACTATTTATGAGTGAGTAAGAAACTGACTGAATTTTACGGTACAGAAAATTTACCAAATTCTGACCTGGTCTTTAAGGAAAGTTATATGTACATACAGCTGACAATAAAAATCATGTTTTACTACATCCAGAGTACAAACACTTTCGAATTGTCCTTGCAATTGATCGTATGCAAGATGAATAGAAAATTGAATTCGTTTAAAGTTAAAGGGCTTATGGATTAGAATCGTCAGCATCCTCGGAATCAGAATTTTCATCATCACATTTATCATCAGATTGCTAATAGAGAGATTCTTTATTGTATGATATAAATTTGTTTGTTGACAATACTTCTTAACATTTCATATTAGTGTTAAAACAGTTATAATAAAATTAAAATATATAAATATTCAATAACAAATGGGTATAATAAAGTCTTCCAAATAATTAATAGCGTTACAACAATTTTAATATAATTTAAAACACCAACGGTTATCAATTTTGAAATTTTAACACAAAAAGAGAGCAATTTTAAGATGATTGTAAACGTTTTTCAATTTTGTATTTAAATCAAAATTCACTTTAATTGGAATTTTGAACTACAGTATCTGGTTAAACTAAAGGTTTTAGGCGTGTAATTTGTTGCGAAAAGTTAAGACGATCTTAGTGCTCCGTTTAATAAAAATAATTAAATTAGGTGGCGCAACAGTCCATGAAGAACCAGGGCCTAGTGACTTACAACTCTCAACCATTCCTGTGTGCGAGAAATGTTGTCAGGGATGCTCCGTTTAGTATTTCATAAATTTGACTTCAAAAAATTCAAATTTCATCAAAATACAAAATAAAAGACTTGAAATCTTCATTTTTCAATCTTTTGTAAAGATTACAGATTTGAAGTAAGTCAGCTCTATGAGGCATCTTCTTATTCTTGGACGAAGAAGAATAAATGTGCTAAGTGTTAATTTTCTCCTCATCTATTTTTGCCTTGACATCTGCAAACATACCAAACATGAACTGAACTGCGAATGGGCTTTTCATTCATTTCGTGAATTGAGATGAGTTTGTTTGCAGAAGCCTTGATATGATAAACTTCTAAAGACTTCTACCACTTCTTTTTATAATCATAGTTGGCTTTTAAACTGTGTACAAAACAGATTATTCTTAGAGCTCTTTGGCGTCATTGATTTTTAGTTTAGCCAGCTTTGAAGAATTGAGGATACGAGGCTTCAATTCTTGCAAAACTTAAACATTCACTTGAATGACCAATTTTCTTTGGGCTGCCTACTCTTTTCACGCTTTTTAAAAATATTCACCTTACTCTTGCTGGTGTTAATAACTAACCCCTTTTCTCGCAAAAGGTACACAGCCTGTTTATTTCAAACTGCAAAGTAATATTAAATCACCAGAGTATAGCAGGACTTTCGATTGTAGATGAATATCGGCAAAATGCATTACTCCTTCGAGTACATCACAAATATTATTAATAAATAAAGCAAACAGTTATGGACTTAGAATGCAGCTTATGGGGAACACCTAACAATGTTTCAAGCCATTCTGAGAAATCCGAAATTAATCAAACAATAGATTTAAAGTAAATCATTAACAATTTAAGAAGAATTTAGTACCCGTGGCATGATGCTGACAGGTCTTGGGTTCGATCCCGGCCTGTGCCACCTGAATTAAGAAATTCTCCAAAAGTATTTCTTGTCATGAAAAAGTGCTTTCTCAAATTAGCCGTTCGGATTCTGCATATAAACTGTAAGTCCCCTCCATCCCTGCAATTACTCGCACACAGGAATGGTTGCCCTGGTTCTCTACGTTGCGCCACCTAATTTAAAAAAATAAGAATTTTCGTGGGATTCCTAGTGTTGAGAGCTTGCACACAAAACCTTGTCTATTTATCTTGTTGTCTATACTGCTTATATGTATTTATTCGATTGACTTTCTCCGACTTGAAACATTCTTTGATACATTTTGGAAGCCTATCGTAGAGTATTTGTCGTTAGTATCTTCCTTAATCTGTTTAGCAAAAAAATGTCGCCTTAATTCTCATGTAAGTTTGCATATCCGCTTTTGTGAATTGCAAAGATAATTGCAAACAAAACCATTCTATTTTCTAACGTCAGACTAATTTCTGTAATTCTGTAATTTCTTTATTAAAATTCAACTAACCAATTTTTTACTTTGTTCAGTTTTAATGAATAAATCTTAATGAAATGACTCAATAAAACTAGAAGTTATCATAGTTGAAGACTACAACAAGCTATAGGTTATCTGTAGCTATTACATATATTGTCTGGTATAGTTTGTTGAGATTATCTTCGTGAAAATGTTTTCAGGAAATTATGCATGCATGCATATTAGGGTGCTTATTTTGTAGACGAGTATTTGTTTTTTATCACAATGTTTTATTTCAGTTAAGGTCAAGAAAATAAAACAGCTCACACCATCATATTTCAATTATATTATTGGACATTTACAGTCGATTTGCATTTTTGTAGGAAATTAAATTTGCTATAAAATATTGTTCCACATTTTTTGAGAATTATATGAAAAAATTGTTTTAGTGGTCCCTACTATCCCGTTGGCGAGAGTAAAGCCTGAATTGTAAATAACACATTTGTTGAGCGTTCAGTTCTGAGAAAAAAATGTCACTGTGCGAGAAGTTACTAGAAAATGAAGCAGAGCTTTAGAAATTAATTCTAAATAGAATACTAAATATTAACTTTAAGGCCTCATATGTAAAGGGAATTATTGACCTGCAAAAACAAATAATCGCCAAAAAAAAGCACCCTAATGTGTTTACATACTTCTAAAAGGAACATTAAAGATAAGAAGTTAAATTTGCAGAGTCAGTTGTCGAATAACATTCATTATGAAAACACTTTATAGCTTAATGTATTGGTGGATACTCCGATTATTTTATTCAAATATGTAATAAAGCCCCTAAGAAAGTAAATGAATTTAGTTCGGTAGTAAATGTTAGTTAAGAAATATTAATTTATACGAATTAAATCTACCCCCTACATGTAAATAATTTACTTAATAAATCTGAAGAAAATCCTAGCAGACAAATAAAGACACCACGGGATCGGGCAGGATGCTAAGATAAAAGGGTATGATATTGCTCGGTATTTAACTTGTTATCCTTATTCAACATCAAAAATTCATTAAAACAAACGACTCGTCGCTCAGTACGATATTTTCGCGGTTCGAAGATTTATTAGTAATTTAATTTTGTTTTTAAACGTACTTGGGTTTATTTAAAAAAATAAAAAATGTTCGTTTAAGTAAGTTAATTTATTAATTTTCAAATATAAAATATATTTTGTATATTGTATTTTCGTTTCAGAGCACTAAGTAAATTACTCGAATTCTAAAAAAAAAATAAGACCAAGTTTAGAACATGACGGCATTCACAGACGTGTCGCTTATGGATTCTTACATAATTATGTATAACTAACAATACAATATTCCAGTAAAAAATATTAAATAATTGGACATATTTTTTTAACACTAACTAAGTAACCAGAACTTAAATTACTACCCAAATTCACTAGGGCGGTTTGCAGAATATCCACTTCGGATTTTCTTAAAACCAATTTCGATTTGGTCTATATTTGGAAAGTTGTTTTTAAAAGTATGTTATAAAATCCCAGGAGTACTATATCTTTTATGTTATCAAAAATATTTAAAAAAAAAAAAAAGGCTAAGGCTAGTTTGAAGATATGGAGGAATAAAGCTTAATTTATGTACTCATAAAAATTAAATCATAGTCTAGAATTTTAAAAGCTATACTTTACATTTAAAACTTACATGAATATGCTCCTTTGGAACCTTTAGATTTCCATCATCTCTGAAAAATGCTAGGCAAGAACTGTTGTGATCATTAAAATAGCTTCTGTTCATTCGGCATGTAATATTCACACTACCCCCGATCGGGAGCTCTACATCATGTGGTATAACTTCTAAAGAAATACAAAAAATAAAAAATATATATATTGAATCTAATTCGTTTTAAAGTCCATTGAAATGTGTTAATAAAATCAAGGACTAAATATGAATATATATAAACCCAACGACTAAGTATATGCTCAAATATATATTATTTAAGTCACACTTAAGCTTTTAAAAATACTTCCACCTTCTTTTTAAATAAAATTACTTACCTCCAACATAATCATTTGCAGAGACAGGTGAGGTTATCAAACACATCGTTGTTACGAAGAACCAAAGGACCCTTCAAAAAACAAAACAAACATTTTTATTTATTTATTACGCTTAAATGCAAGCTTTCAAAAATAAAACAAAACTAATATGGACTTAAATCTATGTTTTTTGTTTAGTTTAATTTTATTGTAAGTTTAAGTCCGAAGACCTCTACTGTTGCGTTGCAAAAATGAAATAATTTAATGTATTTATCATATTTACTTTCGTTTATTAAGTTTATATTGTATTTACATATTTATCTTATTTTGTTTTTATTATTTTTTTTTTTCATTTACATACTATTTATTTAAATTTATAAAAGTGTTAAAGCCAAATTGTTTAGGTATATAACAAACAGAGTATTGAGGTAGAGCTGGCAAAAATGTTTTGTCCGGTCAATAAGGACCTATAACACCAACGTCTCGATCAAAACATAACTTTGATGTAGTTAAAGACTTTGTTTACCTACTCTCCGCTATGAACACAGAAAACAACACCAGCGCTGAGATCGAACGAAGAAATACTCTTTCTAACCGCTATTTTTTTTTTTGCTAATATAGAAACCAAGTAGTAAAGCCCTATCTCGAGCAACCAAAACATCGCTCATGATCCCGTACTGCTATACAGTGCAGAAGCATGGACTCTGACAAAAGCGGAACTAAAGTACGAGTAAAAAGTTTCCCTACAGCTAAAAAAACAGTATTTCAGACAGAACTTGACTCCTTTAATTCTAATTTAATGCGATGAATTAAACATTTTCCGAATTTTTTTCACTTAACGGAATAGTAAAATAACCAGCATACCTCTCCTTAAACAATTCAACCACAATACGCACGCTTCTATGAATGCCCATCAGTTTATAATGTAGCCAAACTTCAGCTATACTATGAATTACAGAGATTCGTTTTTTTGGCAATACTACGAGAATGTGGAATGCTTTGCCACGCTCTATCTTTCCCTGTGAGTGCAATATCGAGCCTTTCCCGACATTTTATCGTAAGCGACATTTTCAATAAAAAAGAAAACTTAATTATTAAAATTTGCCAATAGCACATAGAGCCTTAAAGGCTATTGTCTTGCCTTAAATTAAGCATAATTAATAATTTCCAATGCTGACTATGGGTACAAGTTCTATCAAGGACCGGCAGTAAGCTTTTGATTTGTCGTTTACGATAAATTGTCGGGAAGGGCTCGATATTTAAGAGTTCAATACCAATATACAACGACACCTCCTTTCCAACTTCTCCCTCTTTTCTAAATGCTCATTCTGTGTCTTTTTCATATTAAAGGTATAGAAAAGAAAAGAAAATTATATAGAGTTCTGTATCTGTACATCCAACGACCTTTATTTTTCTATATGGTATTATGTTTCTTAGTTTGATACGGTCTTTTGGCGGATAGCATTGACATCGATATGTTTAGGGATGAATAACGCAGTCTATTATATCTCTTAAACATCTTGATAAAGTTCTTGACTGAAATACATGCAACTTTTTAACTTGAATTCAGCAAGTTATTTTTAAGTTATAAGATTAATGGGCCATTTTGTCGCGGATTTCTGTTGCAGGGATCTATAGGACAGGATGCTTTGCTTCCTTATAGCATTTGAAAGAATTATTATTGGGTGAAAATGGTAAGTTACCTGCGAATAGTGTAAACTCGACAACATGAAGGTCGATCCATGTTTAAAGCGCTTTTCCAATGGGTCCTAAATAAAGTTAACTAACTAAAATAACTGTAAAACTGTAATCGCCACTATTGCTGCTGATCAATCTGATATGTATGTCGTTTTTATCACATTTTTTTTACTAAATTCGAAAGATACAACCGATTTCTATAACTACCCTTTTGATACTGTGAAGCGGTCGAAGACACGACGCGCGTTCCGTACCAGTGTTGAAGATGTCTGTTTTGTTTTGTCAACTGATATTTGAGCAGAGAATATATTACAAGTAACGTTAGCACCTAAAGAGCCAGGCTATAATTTTAATAATTTTTTTTTTAAAGATAATTTTTGAAAATGTTTGTCCCAGTTTTTACGTCTAAGGTGGCTAAAACAAAAAACTTTTTAACTATATTCGAAAACTAAAATCGGAAAAAAATGGATGCTAAACCCTGCAGTACAAAGTATAAAGGTTCTTATCATTCTTATTTGAAATATTGACATATTATTCAGACGATTTAAAACAATCTTTATATTAAATACAAAATACTTCAAAAAAGTCTTACTTACTTTAAACTTTCTTTTATATCCAACATTATTTTATTTTTTAAAACAGAATTTGTTGTTAATTTTGCAGTATTTTCAGTCACTGAAGAAAAGTTTTCATTAAGCTGTAAAAAAAGAGAGCAAAAAGAAGGTATATTTTTATATAAGTAAATAATCTAAAAGGACTCCAGGAGCAGTATCTGTTTTGCTTTAATAACTGAAACAGTTATTTTATTTATTTTAGGGAGATATTTACATTTTTACCATGTGCTTCCAGACAACTTTTATTGTTCCACAATTGTTTAATGGAGACATTACTTGATACCATTTGGACGGAAGTTGTTTCCTTTTTAGACGCTGTCTTTTTCAAAAAAGTTTCTGCTGCATTTGATGAAAAATGTATTCTGTTGCCATTCGGATACTTTTGTTTCATAATGTTAAAATTATTATTTTGTGGTTTATTTATTTCAAAGAGGCCGTCAGGAAATATAAGTTTTATATTTTTCATATTTAAGTACATCTTTATGGATGCACATATTGTGAATATTGAGAGAAAAATCGACAATGCAATGATGATAACACATTTAGTATTTTCTAAAAGAAAACTTTGAATAAATATTTATATTACAAAAAAAGTTAATAATACTTACTAGTGTCAGGCAAAGTTTCAATAAAGTCTTCACTCAATGGACCCTTACTGCCATCACAAAACATACGAATCCATATTTTGTAAATAGAAGAAGGCTTCAAATCTTCAATTAAGAAACTGTTCTTTATTATTGGTATAAGCTTAGTTTCGCTTTTGGAAACGCATTCATTTTTATCTTTGCTGCTAACCATACAGTATGTCAAGTTGTATTGGTAGTCTTTGAAAACAACACTGTACCAACATTCTGTAATCCATTTGAAATAAATTGAAGACTCCAAAATTGTTGGATTGTCAAGAATTATATTTTTTGTTTTTGGTTCATTATCTGTAACGCATGTTGCCCATAACATTCCAGTGCTATAATTTTTATAGTTTTTCGACAGGGCAATATTTAGCTTTTTGTTTGGCTTTGCAAATATTGTAAAATTTAATGTGTTTTTATTTAATGTTTTATAATAAACACTTCCCTAAAATAGACAATTTTTGATTAAAAATTATATTTTATTAATTTTGTAGTTATAGAAATATACCATACAATCCGTTTCCAATTCAGTTTTGGCTTCACAAGTGAATAGAGTAAAATTATTCAAGCTTTCAAAATCTTCAGACTCTTTCCACACAATTTTGTATGAATTATTTCGTTGATTATACATTTTAATAATTTCTTGTTTTGACAATTTTTCAGGTAAATGAACTTCATAGACACTAGAATTTAAAGAACTTCCATTTATATTTTGACTGTTTAATTTAAAAGTGCAAATTGATGTATTTTCATAGGTAAAAAGAGCTGAGAATTCATCCATGTGTACAGGCAAATGCTTTCTGTTGAAACATAAATTATTTATTTATTAGAAGCTATTTATGTTTCTCAAACAATTTTAAATTTAAATTATTAATGTTTTTTTTTTTATTATAAAATGGTATTAAAAAAAAAGGTCATTTGACAATAGAATACTTACATCAATTTTCCATCGCAACGCACTACAGTAAAATTATACTTAAAGTCTGGTCCATTACGTTCATATTCTGCCAAGGTTTCCCAATATAAACGAATATTTTTGTTCGTAGAATCAAAAAAGAAACTGCCAAAACCTACATTGGGTGGCCGATCTGGTCGTCTGCTTTGTGTAAAGAAAGTTCCTTGAAAAGGTTCACTCCACATTGTATCTGTACTTATATTTGCAACTCTCGCCTTGACACTAAAATTATATCTACGATAGGGGTATTGTAAATTATATATCTTAGCCTCATAGTGTCCTCGGTTTGTCTGTATTTCACTATTTTTGTTTACTTTGTACCAGTCAAAATTTTCAGGATGTAACTTTATTTCGTATTGTAGACCATTTGTTTGGGAAAATTGGCTAAATTTGAGTACATTCCAATACAAAGTAACGCTGTTTGATGTCAAATTTCCGATTGTAACAAGAGGCTTTGCTGGTATAACTAGAAAATAGATTTTAAGATTTGATTAACAACTTGAAATGATTTACTTACTAGACTCATGATGATATATCCTTAAAGCCTGTGTAAAACTGCCACGTAAATTGTTGGCAGTTACAGTAAATTCATAATAGGGACTAACTTGTCTATACAAATTCCCAGTTATATTACAAACTCGCTCAAATAATCCATTGTCAAGTTTTTGAGTTGTACATATATCCTGTAATTAATGTTTTGGTTTGAATTGCTGGTATAAAACATATATATTATATTATTGTTATTTTAATTAAATACAAAAAAATTTAAAACAATACATTTCTATAGTCACAACTATTGAGACTATCAGCTAAAGAAATACAAATTTGAAAGACAATTTTTTTTAAATTATAATACTTAAAGTAATTTTATATTTTCTACGGGTGGACTTTGTATTATATCCAATACAGTTTTGCTCGTACCGTTATTATTTTGCAATAAAATGTTATTCAGTATACAAAAAGTACCAGTTTTTATGTACTTGGAAGTTGATTCTGTAAAAGCAGCTTTTTATTTGAGGATTTTTTCGGAATCTCGTTGAGGTCACTGATCACTGAGCTTTTGGCAGTACACATAAAAGCTATGAAGATTCTTTTGCAACTTGTGTAATTGATGTAATACATTACAAAGCTGCACAGCGATAAGAATCCTTTTGTTGCACTAGAAAAAGAATGAAAGATTCTATCAACATCTTGATATTTTGTGTATTTCTGAAAGCTCTGAGGACTTCTAAAAGTTTTGACAAGCACCTCAAGTTGATTACGTCATCAAAGTCTGCAGCAATCATCAGAACACACGACTTTCAAAAAAGACTTCTTTTATATGAGGTAGGGGGCTGGTGGTTTGCAAGATGGCAAGTTTGGATGCAATGTAAACCATGTGAAAGAACAAATTTTCAGTATCGTATAGGAAAATAAGGACATAATGAGGCATTCACTCATAGAAGAAGCTCAAGAATCATTCAGTTGAATAATCTACAGTCAGCTCAACCATAATCTTGGTTCCAGTAACTCTTTCAACCATTTACTGATTTTTGAAAAGATATCCCTAATTTTTAAAGCAAGATGTGAAGCTCTCAACTGGTAGTCCTTACAATGGTAGTTTTGAACAATTCTGTACGCTGTGCAACTTAAAATCAAAAAAAGATTATCTACACTTCATTGGTATATGCCCAATATTCAAAATCACAAAAACACTACTTTTTCGGAAAAAATACTCTTACCTTACAAGAGACGTTAAACATCCTTAACGAGCATGATTGGAAAACATTAAGTTAATTTTTGAGAGATATTTACAAGAATAGATTGTTATTAATAACAGAATTCTATTAAATTCAAAAAATAAAAAAAAATATTCTTATTGTTTTGTAAACCTTGCTGAGGGCATAGCCATAGCATTTAAATTCAAAATATTGTAAACAATTCTTTTAATTTAATGTAAGTAAATTGATTACTTGAAGTACCCGTGGCATGATGGTTAGTGCGTTGGACTGTCGTGCAAGGGGTCTTGGGCTCAATCCCTGCCTGTGCCACCTTAATTTAAAAAAAAAAAATTTTCGCGGGTACTCTTGTCATGAAAAAGTGCTTTCTCAAACTAGCCGTTCGGATTCGGCCTAAAATTGTAGGTCCCTTCTATTCCTGACAACAGTTTTCGCACACAGGAATGGTAGAGAGTTGTAAGTCACTAGGCCCTGGTTCACAACGGACTGTTGCGCCACCCCATTTGATTTTGAATTGATTACTTATTTACTTACTATTGAAAGACCGTATTATTTTTATGAGAATCATTGATTTTACAATTTAAGTCCTGGTAGCTCAATTATATTGTATGGTGTTCAATGCTTCTTAAAACGAAATTTCTTGTTAAAAGCTACACTAAGAATAATTAAATATCTTACATTTCAAATATGGACATTTTTAAAAATATGAATATGAAAAGATCACTTCCATAAACTGTATAACGGCGATACAAGGGAGTTAACAATTCAACTTATGTGACGCTGAGCAATTCCGCTTACCCAAACATAACGTAACTAAGTCGAATCTGTAGTCCAACTGAAATCTTCGCTATCGAATAATTTTATTCAACAGGCGGTGACTTGGTAAGGAGTATGCACCAACTTATTTGTGAAATATGATCGGATGAGTGAATACAATCTCAGCAAAGTTTTCTCGATCATCAAGAAAGGATACCTTCTTCACTGCGCCAACTTCAGAGGCATCAATCTCCGGAAATTCGCCAATACATCTTTTCTTCTATATTATGTGTTAAAGAACCTGATAGTTCCATATCAGTGTGGTTTTAGACCAACTATGTATACCATATTTAAAAAAGAAAACAGAAACTAAGAATCGATACCCACCATCTTATCGATTTCATAGAAAAACTGTACGGAGCAAGGTCTAGTTTTAGAATCTGTCAAATTTGTCCGTTTGTTTGATCAAAACGTGATGTCAGTGGCGCATTTTTGAACTTTGTAAAGGAAGAGGGAAGGAAGGAGAAGATGAGTTTAGTTGTCAATGAGGACAAGACCAAGTATATCATCAAAAGAGCACATTGAACTACGACGTTTGGGACAAAAAGTCACCATAGATAACTTTGACAAAATAATTATAAAAAAATAATAAGTTTAGCTTAAAAGGTAAGAAACTGTTTTAAGGATAGCGGAATGAATACAATCGCTAGCTAGAGCAATAACTCTCACTTCATTGTTTAACCCAAGAATTTGCAACAAAAAAGCAAACAATTTGCATGAGGGAGTTCTGGAAACTACACTTGAGTGACGTCAAAGTTCTCTTATAGGAACATCAATTGACAACGAAGGTAAGTAGAGAAACAGAAATGGGTCAGAAAATTAATACAGGAACACGAAAATATTCAGCCTTGGAACTTTTCATTTATCCTCTCTGATAAACAATGCACAACAATAAGTAGATATTTTCCATTGAACTGAATGAGACATCAAAGCCGTATAATAAATGCTACGTTCGGAATGTTTTTCCATGTTTGGAAGAATATTTATCTTAGCTTAAACACAAAGGTGCGACTGATCCAATTACATGTTGAATCTGTACTGTTATACTGTATCTGAAGAGAACGAACACAAAAAACTTGACTCATAATTAATTGTAATTTACCGTTTCTATTGCATCTGACCATATTGGATAACCGAATGTTAAATGGTAATCGGTTTCAATTTTGCTCTCAGGAATGGTAAATTTACATATCATATATTCATAGTCATAACCACGGCATTGAAAATCAGTAATTTTTGTACCTAAAAAGAAATTAGTGAACATTAATTAAATAAAAAAAAACCTGAAATAATTTAATACTTACCAACAACAACATTAGTACTAGACACTTTTTTGTCAAAGCATTTGCAAATGTAGTTATCTGATTGCTCCTGTGTAGTGTTTCGAAGAATCATAATGATAGAAGATTCATTTACAACCTGAAATATAAAAAACCCATCAATAAAACATTTTGAATTAATATTTATATTCATTATATATAATACTTAAAAAAACTTAAAGAATAAAATGCAAATATTTATTTTATTTTGGTCTTTTGTATTTCAATTGTAAAAAGGCGATTTCTAGTGTCACGCTTGTTTTTAGTTTAGTTTCTTAAAGTAGATTTTAAACAAAATACTGCATCTTTTGTAATTAGAAATATGTAAGGTTTGCTTTTGAGGAAGACAATTTTCTTCAAGGAAAAATATATGTATAACAACTACGTTTTCTAATCAGACCAATTTATCAAATTGAAAGTTTAAACATTTCCTGAAGTTTCATCGACTCTGAATATAAGAAATATGTCTGTGTTTGTATATGAAAACGTTACTATATACATCAGATCTTAAGTTTAAGTAAGTAATCATTAGTTTTAAAACACATTTTAGTGAAACATAACAAATTAAATGCATAACAAAAATCGTACAACCTACTCTTAAAACAGATGTTTTATTTATTTTTAAGAGCATGTGCTTGATCTTTAAGTATACCCAATTTTTTCTTTGTCTCTATATTCCTACAAAAATGAGTCCTATACATATCATTTTTAATACTATTTTTTTCCATGTCTGCTAGGTCCAATTATAGATAAACAAAAAACAAGTGTTTTAGAAGCAGGCGCGAATAGCAAAATATAAAGTTAAAAAGTAAAATAACTAAAATGAGTTAACTAAAAAGAAAAACAACAGAAATAACTATTTTTGAAATCAAAGAAAATTTAAACATAAATTAAAAAATTATAAGAATTTAAATATAATTGTTAGAATCTTCAACATTGAAGCGATTCAATAGTTTATTGCATTGTTTGCACTCCGTTGAAACTTGTTTGAACAGCTATACGACCGTATCTCTTTAATTGATTGAAACCCTAAACCTAACGTTTTCTTACAATTCTTACAATTTAATGCGATATTTTTGTCAAATAATTCTTAAGAAACTGGAAGTAAGTAGATGAAATGAAATTGAGCTTTTAAGGTTCATTATAGTATGTCACAGCATTAGGTTTTATTTCTTTTTGTCACTATACACCCTGATTATGTATTTCCGATTTTAAAAATTTTTCTTTTGTAAACTTCAATTGAAGATTGACCCGATTTTTCGCACTCTTCAGTATTTATCAGTGTACCAATTAATAGACTGCCAATGGTACACTATTGTAATAGTTAAAGTGTTTCAAAATATCTTAGACCTTGGCTAGAGACTATTACCAAACGTACACCAAAATACATCTTTAACTATTTTTAAAAGTTCACTTAATGGAAATTAAGTCAACAATATTAAAAAAGCAAAAGTTGTTATGTATTGTATATGTTAAGACAAAGAATGCTTAGACTTTATTATAACTGGGTATCTATTTCGCGGTTTCATAAGTATAGGGCTGGAATTCGACATATGTCAAACTAAGTTGTTCAACCAATTTTTTTTTGCCAATTGATTATGGTGTACATAATCATCCAACTATGCATGCAGCAATTGGCAAAATTGTGAAGAAATTTGAAGAGACTGAATTAGTTACAGATATTGAAAGACCTGTGTATCATCGTTTCGATCGTTGCACTGAAAATATCGGCCCATTTGCATTTGCATCTACACATTCATCCATATAAAGACCATTCACAACGTCGTAGATTGTACGGCCAATGTGTGCTTGAATAACAAGCGGTGGACGTCGATTTTTCGAACAAAATATTCTTCAGCGACGAAGCACATTTCTCACTAGGTGGGTATGTTAATAAACAAAACTGTCGTATTTGGGGTTCTGAGAATCCTCAAATATTTGAAGGAAGCCATTACATCCACAAAAATGTTTCGAGCGCTTCTTCGAAAATGACGATGGAACGACTGTCACTGTCAATTCGCAGCGATATGGTCATATGATAACCGACTTTTTTCCCTGCTTTTGAAGAATACGACTTGAAGAAAATGTGGTTTCAACAAGATGGTGCCACATACCACACAACTCGAGCGAATATGGCTTTATTGCAAAAAACATTTCCTGGCCGCGTAACTTTTTGACGTGGCGTTATCAACTGGCCACCAAGATCATGCGATTTGACACCGCTGGACTTTCTTTGGGGGGCTACGCGAAAGACGGTGTTTATGCAGATAAACCTTTAACTCTTGAGCACTTAAAAACCAAAAATCGTCAAGTTATGGCTGAGATACGAAAATAACGATTGGTTCAATAGAATAAAAATTAAGACGATAAAAGCATTATAAAAGCAATCTCTTTCCTATATTGCAAAAAACTCTTTAACCATTAATATCTGTAAAAAAGACTTTATTTACTGTTTCAATTCCATAAGGTCTAAGTTTGAAATAAGTATTTCCGATCAATATGCATTTCCCCCTTCTCTCACCTGTCTTTATATGTATGCGCCCGAACTAAAGCAAATAAAGAGTTATTTTTTTGGGTACTTTGGAACCCCTATTGAGGGCTAAATCAGTGTAGATTCCAATTATAAAACTTCGTGTATTAATCGTGTAAAGTTATCGATTATATATTTTTTTTTATTCGCCAACTACTATATTTAACATATATTTATGATAATTTGCAACGCAGTTCAACTAAACCGACTTTCTTAACACATACCTTATACGGCACATTATTCTTGACTAGTGGTCATCCTTGTTGTTAATAATTCTTAATTCAATTCCCAAATTTCGGAGTAAAAACAATTTTCATTTAAAAATAACGAAGACTTCTGCGCGCGTATTAATCTTATCAAACTACGATAGAAAAATTTGTGCCATACAAGCAAAATAACAAGAAACTCAAAGTAAACACTTAAAGATGGAACAGAGAAACCAACAACAAAAATATCAAACACAAGGGTTTAAGTTAAAAAATAGAAAAACATAAATAGCAATACTCACATGCATCTCTTCTTTTGGAACCGGTATGTGGCTGTGCTCTCGGTAGAATGACAGACAGGAGCTGTTATTCTCATTAAAGTAACTTATATTCATTCGGCATGTTATATTGGCATCGGCTCCGATTTGGATCTGAACTTCAGCTGGTTTCACTTCTGAAAATGGAATATTTTTCAAATGAAGTTCACCAGAGTAACAAATGGCAGTTTAATGGAATTGATGTTAGCTAGTTAGATAGGTGGATGACCAAAAGGGGGTTTTAGTAATGGATGCATGAAATGCGATTTATTTTTATAAAGAAATGCGAGTCATTCTGAAGAAATGAAAAATAAAAATATGCAGAAAATTTACCGCCAATTATGCTGTGTGTCGATACTTCCGTGAATCCCATGTTTATTATTAAAATTAGTCCTAACCTGAAAAAAACAAACATTTTATAAAAATGACATGAAATGTACAATGAGACAGAGTTCGTATGTATGTTTTGAAAAATGTATTAATTTGTTCATCAAATAACATAAACATTTTTTTGATAGGACACTTGGGCTATTTTTAATTTAATGAATTTTGCTAGATAGGTAAGTTGTAATACAGGTTGCAGTTCATATGCAGAAAAATTGCCTTAACTATTTATTAAAAATTTCGAAGGTTTTAAAAGCCTAGAAAAGTAAACTATTTTTAATAAGCTTGAAACAGAAGTTATTTTTTTTTAAATACTTTTGTGCCTTTCATAAAATATAAAAAATATAAATAATTGAAAACTCCTAACTAGTCTTTGACAACCTGGATATTTTGTTCATTAATAGAGAGAATCCCTGATAAGTTTTCTTTTCTCTATCCCTTGTATGCATTATTTACTCGTAATACAAAAATATTGTAAAATAAATAAATTCGTGTAACTCTCATAAAATCCAGTGTCTGTGTCGTGAGTTGGGCAGGAAAACCGTGTTTATATTTTATCCAATGGTGTTACAATATCTACGAAAATTGTGAAGTAGATATGCAATTTGCTAACATTTTTGTCTTAACTATTTTTTCATACACTCAATCGTTTCAGAAGTAGAGGGCAGAAAGTGCTGTTTTTCGGAGAATAATGATGAAACCAAGTTCAACCTTTTTGTTAATGTTTTGAAGTAAGCCCAATGACAATGACAGCTGTACCATCCAATTCATTAAATGATTATTTCCAATTCAATCAAGAGAACTGGTGCTATCTTGGCTGCAGTACAACTGTTGGATATCCTTTGAAATACCTCAGCAACTGCCACATATTAATGCCATTAAGAATGTATGAAGTCATTTGGGCTGGATAAGATCCCAACATATTTCTTACAAAAAATTCCTAAAAAAATTGACGAAAATACCACCTTGCTAAAAAAATAAATGATTTAAAAAACAAATGGAATAAATTCGCCAACAAACTGAAAAAGTTATAAGCAAACAATTGAACATCCCATAAGAGCGTTTTATAAACTTAGCTGTTACCCGCTCAATAAAAGATTATAAATAATAGAACAATAACTGTTTTCAAGAAGAATAGATATTGAAACATTTGAGTTGCGTGATGAAAGGGTTTTATGTCAATATGGTTCAACTTATAATAATCTACTTTTGAACTCAGGTTAATTTAAACAAAACTGTAAAATAAATCTAATTCTCAGTATTTGGCCATATCAAGTCCCGAAAAATAGATACAACACTGTTTAACGCCGTGATGTTGTTTCTTTCTTTTATTCAGCTTTAAAACTTCACTGGGATTCGGTGTTTTTATTTTTACAAAAAAACTTTTTTCGGGGATTTTTCTTGAGTATTCTTTATTAAATTCCTATAGGAAATTATTGTAATGTCCGATTTGTAATGTCTGATTTGTCAAATTGAAAATGTTGACATTTCTCGACGTTTCAAGGTCCCTAGAGTGAAAAAAAGATTTTTAGAAAGATATCTGTGCGTGCGTGTGTACATACGTTCGTACGTCTATACGTTCGCGACGTTTTTTGTTGTCTATATACAAGAACCAGAAGAGATATCGACTTGAAATAAATTTTGTTATGCACATAATAACGCAGAAAGATGCAGAAAGGGCTCTCAAGAAAATCGCGTGGGTGGTTTTTTTACCATAGCAGTTTAAAAAATAGGTGAAAAATTTGGGTAACCCTAAATATCTTTCGAACCAAACACGCTGGAAACTTGAAATTAATTTTATATAATATATTGTAACGTGATACTAAACAAATAAATTTTTTGAAAAAAATCCAATTTGTAAATCAAAAAAAAAATAAAAAAAAATATTATTACCTTCAAAATTTTACGAATGCAAAATGATTTTATCTCCAAAACAATTTTGTGCAGCGAAATATAACGTTTTTAAAATCTGGTAAAATTTTGAGAAAAATCCAATTGACAGTTTTTTTTTATAAAAAATAAAAACCTAAAAAAACATTACTCTAAAATGTTAAAATTTTGACTAAAATATCTTTTCAAAAACTTGAGATTATGGCTTCAAACTAATTTTCATTAAAATTTTGAGAAAAATCAAATTGACAGTTTTTTTTACAAAAAATAAAACTTAACAAAAGTTGGTAAAAATTGATTTTCGGCTCCAATATCAAAAATTTGAGATTATTGCTTCCAACTAATTTTAACTTATAATAAAATAAATATTGTCTTCAACATTCGAACAAATTTTGAGAAAAATTGAATTGAAAATTTCCTTACAAAAAATAAAAACCTAAACAAAAAAAATTAATAAAAGTTGGTAAAAATTGATTTTCGGCTCAAATATCTTTTTAAAACTTTGATATATTGGCTTAAAACTACTTTTATCTGTTAAAAAATATTGTTGTCAACATTTAGTAAAATTTTAAGAAAAAATCAAAATGAGTTTTTTTACAAAAAATTAAAACCTAAAAAAAAACAATACTAAAAAATTTACTTTTGACTCAAATAGCTTTTCAAAAATTAAAAATATTGTCTTCAAACTTTTGTTATTTCACAGAAAATATTTTTTTCGATATTCGGTATTTTTTTTTATAAAAATCGAACAGGCCGTTTTTTCATAAAAAAAATAAAATTACAAAAAATAGTACGAAAGATAGATATCTCTCAAATTAATGTCATTCATCTAATATGTAAAAATTTAAGAAATGCAACTTAAATTGGTAAAAATTTGTTTTCGATTAAAAATCTAAAACTAGATTTGCAAACTAAACTATTGCTTTATATGAAAAATGTAATATTAAATGTTTTAGGGATAATTCAACTAACAACTTTTTTAACCCAACACGAAAACCTGCAAACTTTTAAGCAAGACAAAACGACAGACAGGATGGGAAGTTATCAGTGTGGGTCGCATCCCAGCCTCTTTTTTTAGTTCGAATTGTAACGAATAATCGAAACCGGTCCAAATGTTCTTGATTTATAAGTTAACGTTACACTTTTTGTTTATATAAGGCGACCGATAAAAATCTACGTACTTTTTCAGTTTGAAAACTAATGTAAACAAAATTGATAAATGATTGTTGTAAGTTATCAAACCATCTTAAAACGTTTTTAAATTTTCTTTAATACGTTTTTTCCGGTGTTCATCGTCTTAATTGATTTTATAAAATTTGTATTCAATACAGATTTTGAATTCTTTGCTACTAGAAAACATTTTTTGCAATTCTTTTTGATTCGGGATAACTAGGTATATCATGACTAATCATATGTTAGTTATGACTTTAAAGTCGATTTTGTATACATATTCTTTATGTGCAGATTTATGTCAGCGAATACACCAGGCCAGCTCAAATTTGTTTGTGATCCCAGAAAAACTTATGCACACTTAATCTGTGGTTCAAAAGTATTAGACCATTTTCAACAAAAATATCAGATATTTTCTGAAAAAAATTGTTTAAATTTAAAGACCTCGGCAAGAACATTTGTTCCTATTATTTCTTCTTTTAATAAATCTTGCTTCTCGTATTTATTGAAAAGATTTGTTGACTTCTAGTTCCTTTTATTTGCACAATTTGTATGGCTTTAAGGGCAAACTAATTCACCAATTATCAAGCAGTTAATGGAGATGTGAGCAATGACAGCTTCGGAATGAAAGTATTTAAGCAATTTACATTAATTTATCTGAAGATTTTTTTTTATTTTGAAAAATGGATACTTCGGTCACTTCCATTAAAATCAAAATATAAAAATTTCACAAAATGTTGCCAAAATTGATTTTTTTTTGAAGATTTCATACCCAATGTTCTTGCATGTTTTGATTAAACTGGTCAACAAGTCCTGAGCGTCCTTAGACTCTTAATACTATTTTACAATTTTTGATGTTAAGGCAAGGATGTACAATTAGTACAAGTATTAATTGGTTTTTAAGAAAACTTAAATCGAAATAACGGTTCTTGGAGTATCCTTTTGAAGCAATACAAAAATATTTGTTTTTATAGTTGAAGAATCCAAATGAAGAATAAAAATGTTAGTCTTAAAAAAGGAAATAAACGTCCCATCCGAATCGGCTAAAAACCTTAATTTCCAAATTTGATGTCAATCGACTGAATGGGTAGGGCTATAGGGGCGAGGACAGAAAGACAGACGGACGGAATCGGGGATCCAACTTTTTTCGACTTCTTTACCATCGTAATGTCATGTTTGATTAAGATCTCGAGTTCGAAATTTGTTACGAATGCAATACTTGCCATATTGTTTCTATATGTCCGGTTGACATATCGTTATTTTGACTCGATGACGTGATGCAGTTTCTTAGAAACTTGGAGCAACCATTCACGTTGAAAAGCAGCATCCATAAAGAAAGCATCACTGAGCATGTTGTCTACACAACACAAGTATCAGCTTTCAACTAAATTATTGTATAAAATATTGAATCGTCTGGGGAGCCAAGCCAATAATATTGTCCAATATTTTGCACAATAATATTGAGCTTCTAGGGACCGCTTTAGCTTTTGGTCTATATTAACATCTTTGAGATTCGAACCAAGTAGCTTGCGGAGCCGATACACAACGCATCACGCCACCGCAGCTGGCTGTTTGAAGTCCATCCAATGCAAACTTAATATTTATCAATTGCAATGACAGACTAGCACTTTTAGTAGCTCGCACAAATTTTGTTGTTACAAATTCAGGTTGTTTCTGTATTTTTTTCTTTTAAACTCGATGTAAGGCAATATTTGTTAATTTGTATTTCTGAGTTTGAGTATATCAATATATTATGACCCATAAGTCATCACTAATGAGAAATTACGAAAAATAAGTTGCTTTTTACCCTAGCCTTAAAAATAGTGTATTATGTATTGTTTTTTTCTAAAATTGATCTAATAGAAGAAACATAAGGTATGATTTCAATTAAGAACACCAAATTCCTTTAAAAAAAATGTGTAAACCAGAATATACAAACAAAAAACTTAATTTTCGTGGTCACTGTACTTGTTAAGGACATTGCCTACCAAGCAGAAAATAGTGGTTAATATCAGGAAATTCAAAAAAAATGTTTTGTATGTCAACTTTTTGAAAAAATTGCCCTTCCCGACCAAATGCGGAATATAGAACTCCTAATATAAAACTAAAAATTAGAGCATAGATACCTTATTATAATTTTTTTTTTGAGGTATTAGTATTTTTGATAGTTTTTGAAAATTGTTAGGTCTACATACTCATATGTAGGTAATTTATTTGCATTACCTCGTACAACAAATTTGTATCCTTCAGGGTAAAAAACATAATTTAGGAAAAGAAGAGCGAAATTTTGGTAATTTTACTGAATTTCGGCTCAAAGTTTTAAACTTGTATTATGATTAAGGCAAACATCATTACAAGTAACCAAAAAAATTAAGTATTCCAATAGAAATACACATTTATAATACCATTGTTGAGCATTGTTCAAGGTACCTTCAGGTGCTGGTAAGGGTTACAAAAATAACTAAATAAGGCAATGCGTTCAATACTGTACTAGAGTACTATAATAGATATACACCTATTCAAAGTATTTTTGAAATACTCAAACGGATGCATTAAACAAGAAATTTTCATGAATACATTAATTTTTCTATTTAAAATCAAAAACAAATTGTTCCTTATTAGCTAAGTAGAGAATTATCAGCTAGATCCACTGAAAAACCTAATAATTTAAGAACAAATGATAAATTAAATGTGCAATTTAAAAAAAAAAAATGTTTAACTTAACTTATTATATTTTGTAAAAAGTCCAAATGGCTATATAGCCGGAAATTGAAAAATGTATATATCATCCAATTATAGTATCCAATGATTAAGTATTAAGATTCAATAATTTTCATATGTCAGTAATTCTCCTTACATTCAGACACTAATACAATATAGTGAGTCTGTCGCAAACGATCGAACTGCCGCTTAAAACCAACATGAACGCAGTGAGCACGAGAGGTAAGATGACGATTTGAATCGATTTGAAATCCACGAACTGACTGAGTCTGAAATTAGATTTGTTTTCAGGGTTATGTTATGCTTTACGATGCCTTCGAGAGCTTCTTATCACGCTATATCTATCGGAGAGCTCGAGATTGCTGGAATCCACCGATTTGCAGTGTCCATGGGGCGGAGGTAACCCTCAAGGATCTCATAATCAACGACGGTTGGACATTCGAGCTCACTGTAACAGAAACACGATGTCTGAATCTGAAGTACAACTACTTGGGAAAAGAATCATGCATCGATTATACTTGGCATTCGATTGTCAGGAGCCACAACAATAGTATTCAGAAAACAAAAACATGAAAGATCTGGACAGTGTTCTGCGACAATTTACAATCAATGGTGAGCCAAAAACAGGCAAACCATGGAAAAAAATGTTGATTATTGTCCAAGATAGAATAGATATTGAAACATTTGAGTTGCGTGATGAAAGGGTTTTATGTCAATATGGTTCAACTTATAATAATCTACTTTTGAACTCAGGTTAATTTAAACAAAACTGTAAAATAAATCTAATTCTCAGTATTTGGCCATATCAAGTCCCGAAAAATAGATACAACACTGTTTAACGCCGTGATGTTGTTTCTTTCTTTTATTCAGCTTTAAAACTTCACTGGGATTCGGTGTTTTTATTTTTACAAAAAAACTTTTTTCGGGGATTTTTCTTGAGTATTCTTTATTAAATTCCTATAGGAAATTATTGTAATGTCCGATTTGTAATGTCTGATTTGTCAAATTGAAAATGTTGACATTTCTCGACGTTTCAAGGTCCCTAGAGTGAAAAAAAGATTTTTAGAAAGATATCTGTGCGTGCGTGTGTACATACGTTCGTACGTCTATACGTTCGCGACGTTTTTTGTTGTCTATATACAAGAACCAGAAGAGATATCGACTTGAAATAAATTTTGTTATGCACATAATAACGCAGAAAGATGCAGAAAGGGCTCTCAAGAAAATCGCGTGGGTGGTTTTTTTACCATAGCAGTTTAAAAAATAGGTGAAAAATTTGGGTAACCCTAAATATCTTTCGAACCAAACACGCTGGAAACTTGAAATTAATTTTATATAATATATTGTAACGTGATACTAAACAAATAAATTTTTTGAAAAAAATCCAATTTGTAAATCAAAAAAAAAATAAAAAAAAATATTATTACCTTCAAAATTTTACGAATGCAAAATGATTTTATCTCCAAAACAATTTTGTGCAGCGAAATATAACGTTTTTAAAATCTGGTAAAATTTTGAGAAAAATCCAATTGACAGTTTTTTTTTATAAAAAATAAAAACCTAAAAAAACATTACTCTAAAATGTTAAAATTTTGACTCAAATATCTTTTCAAAAACTTGAGATTATGGCTTCAAACTAATTTTCATTAAAATTTTGAGAAAAATCAAATTGACAGTTTTTTTTACAAAAAATAAAACTTAACAAAAGTTGGTAAAAATTGATTTTCGGCTCCAATATCAAAAATTTGAGATTATTGCTTCCAACTAATTTTAACTTATAATAAAATAAATATTGTCTTCAACATTCGAACAAATTTTGAGAAAAATTGAATTGAAAATTTCCTTACAAAAAATAAAAAACTAAACAAAAAAAATTAATAAAAGTTGGTAAAAATTGATTTTCGGCTCAAATATCTTTTTAAAACTTTGATATATTGGCTTAAAACTACTTTTATCTGTTAAAAAATATTGTTGTCAACATTTAGTAAAATTTTAAGAAAAAATCAAAATGAGTTTTTTTACAAAAAATTAAAACCTAAAAAAAAACAATACTAAAAAATTTACTTTTGACTCAAATAGCTTTTCAAAAATTAAAAATATTGTCTTCAAACTTTTGTTATTTCACAGAAAATATTTTTTTCGATATTCAGTATTTTTTTTTATAAAAATCGAACAGGCCGTTTTTTCATAAAAAAAATAAAATTACAAAAAATAGTACGAAAGATAGATATCTCTCAAATTAATGTCATTCATCTAATATGTAAAAATTTAAGAAATGCAACTTAAATTGGTAAAAACTTGTTTTCGATTAAAAATCTAAAACTAGATTTGCAAACTAAACTATTGCTTTATATGAAAAATGTAATATTAAATGTTTTAGGGATAATTCAACTAACAACTTTTTTAACCCAACACGAAAACCTGCAAACTTTTAAGCAAGACAAAACGACAGACAGGATGGGAAGTTATCAGTGTGGGTCGCATCCCAGCCTCTTTTTTTAGTTCGAATTGTAACGAATAATCGAAACCGGTCCAAATGTTCTTGATTTATAAGTTAACGTTACACTTTTTGTTTATATAAGGCGACCGATAAAAATCTACGTACTTTTTCAGTTTGAAAACTAATGTAAACAAAATTGATAAATGATTGTTGTAAGTTATCAAACCATCTTAAAACGTTTTTAAATTTTCTTTAATACGTTTTTGCGGTGTTCATCGTCTTAATTGATTTTATAAAATTTGTATTCAATACAGATTTTGAATTCTTTGCTACTAGAAAACATTTTTTGCAATTCTTTTTGATTCGGGATAACTAGGTATATCATGACTAATCATATGTTAGTTATGACTTTAAAGTCGATTTTGTATACATATTCTTTATGTGCAGATTTATGTCAGCGAATACACCAGGCCAGCTCAAATTTGTTTGTGATCCCAGAAAAACTTATGCACACTTAATCTGTGGTTCAAAAGTATTAGACCATTTTCAACAAAAATATCAGATATTTTCTGAAAAAAATTGTTTAAATTTAAAGACCTCGGCAAGAACATTTGTTCCTATTATTTCTTCTTTTAATAAATCTTGCTTCTCGTATTTATTGAAAAGATTTGTTGACTTCTAGTTCCTTTTATTTGCACAATTTGTATGGCTTTAAGGGCAAACTAATTCACCAATTATCAAGCAGTTAATGGAGATGTGAGCAATGACAGCTTCGGAATGAAAGTATTTAAGCAATTTACATTAATTTATCTGAAGATTTTTTTTTATTTTGAAAAATGGATACTTCGGTCACTTCCATTAAAATCAAAATATAAAAATTTCACAAAATGTTGCCAAAATTGATTTTTTTTTGAAGATTTCATACCCAATGTTCTTGCATGTTTTGATTAAACTGGTCAACAAGTCCTGAGCGTCCTTAGACTCTTAATACTATTTTACAATTTTTGATGTTAAGGCAAGGATGTACAATTAGTACAAGTATTAATTGGTTTTTAAGAAAACTTAAATCGAAATAACGGTTCTTGGAGTATCCTTTTGAAGCAATACAAAAATATTTGTTTTTATAGTTGAAGAATCCAAATGAAGAATAAAAATGTTAGTCTTAAAAAAGGAAATAAACGTCCCATCCGAATCGGCTAAAAACCTTAATTTCCAAATTTGATGTCAATCGACTGAATGGGTAGGGCTATAGGGGCGAGGACAGAAAGACAGACGGACGGAATCGGGGATCCAACTTTTTTCGACTTCTTTACCATCGTAATGTCATGTTTGATTAAGATCTCGAGTTCGAAATTTGTTACGAATGCAATACTTGCCATATTGTTTCTATATGTCCGGTTGACATATCGTTATTTTGACTCGATGACGTGATGCAGTTTCTTAGAAACTTGGAGCAACCATTCACGTTGAAAAGCAGCATCCATAAAGAAAGCATCACTGAGCATGTTGTCTACACAACACAAGTATCAGCTTTCAACTAAATTATTGTATAAAATATTGAATCGTCTGGGGAGCCAAGCCAATAATATTGTCCAATATTTTGCACAATAATATTGAGCTTCTAGGGACCGCTTTAGCTTTTGGTCTATATTAACATCTTTGAGATTCGAACCAAGTAGCTTGCGGAGCCGATACACAACGCATCACGCCACCGCAGCTGGCTGTTTGAAGTCCATCCAATGCAAACTTAATATTTATCAATTGCAATGACAGACTAGCACTTTTAGTAGCTCGCACAAATTTTGTTGTTACAAATTCAGGTTGTTTCTGTATTTTTTTCTTTTAAACTCGATGTAAGGCAATATTTGTTAATTTGTATTTCTGAGTTTGAGTATATCAATATATTATGACCCATAAGTCATCACTAATGAGAAATTACGAAAAATAAGTTGCTTTTTACCCTAGCCTTAAAAATAGTGTATTATGTATTGTTTTTTTCTAAAATTGATCTAATAGAAGAAACATAAGGTATGATTTCAATTAAGAACACCAAATTCCTTTAAAAAAAATGTGTAAACCAGAATATACAAACAAAAAACTTAATTTTCGTGGTCACTGTACTTGTTAAGGACATTGCCTACCAAGCAGAAAATAGTGGTTAATATCAGGAAATTCAAAAAAAATGTTTTGTATGTCAACTTTTTGAAAAAATTGCCCTTCCCGACCAAATGCGGAATATAGAACTCCTAATATAAAACTAAAAATTAGAGCATAGATACCTTATTATAATTTTTTTTTTTGAGGTATTAGTATTTTTGATAGTTTTTGAAAATTGTTAGGTCTACATACTCATATGTAGGTAATTTATTTGCATTACCTCGTACAACAAATTTGTATCCTTCAGGGTAAAAAACATAATTTAGGAAAAGAAGAGCGAAATTTTGGTAATTTTACTGAATTTCGGCTCAAAGTTTTAAACTTGTATTATGATTAAGGCAAACATCATTACAAGTAACCAAAAAAATTAAGTATTCCAATAGAAATACACATTTATAATACCATTGTTGAGCATTGTTCAAGGTACCTTCAGGTGCTGGTAAGGGTTACAAAAATAACTAAATAAGGCAATGCGTTCAATACTGTACTAGAGTACTATAATAGATATACACCTATTCAAAGTATTTTTGAAATACTCAAACGGATGCATTAAACAAGAAATTTTCATGAATACATTAATTTTTCTATTTAAAATCAAAAACAAATTGTTCCTTATTAGCTAAGTAGAGAATTATCAGCTAGATCCACTGAAAAACCTAATAATTTAAGAACAAATGATAAATTAAATGTGCAATTTAAAAAAAAAAATGTTTAACTTAACTTATTATATTTTGTAAAAAGTCCAAATGGCTATATAGCCGGAAATTGAAAAATGTATATATCATCCAATTATAGTATCCAATGATTAAGTATTAAGATTCAATAATTTTCATATGTCAGTAATTCTCCTTACATTCAGACACTAATACAATATAGTGAGTCTGTCGCAAACGATCGAACTGCCGCTTAAAACCAACATGAACGCAGTGAGCACGAGAGGTAAGATGACGATTTGAATCGATTTGAAATCCACGAACTGACTGAGTCTGAAATTAGATTTGTTTTCAGGGTTATGTTATGCTTTACGATGCCTTCGAGAGCTTCTTATCACGCTATATCTATCGGAGAGCTCGAGATTGCTGGAATCCACCGATTTGCAGTGTCCATGGGGCGGAGGTAACCCTCAAGGATCTCATAATCAACGACGGTTGGACATTCGAGCTCACTGTAACAGAAACACGATGTCTGAATCTGAAGTACAACTACTTGGGAAAAGAATCATGCATCGATTATACTTGGCATTCGATTGTCAGGAGCCACAACAATAGTATTCAGAAAACAAAAACATGAAAGATCTGGACAGTGTTCTGCGACAATTTACAATCAATGGTGAGCCAAAAACAGGCAAACCATGGAAAAAAATGTTGATTATTGTCCAAGGTGTTTTCAGTATGTAGGGTTTGATTGTCCGATTGCCTGAGGTAATTGCATTAATGAATAAATACAAAGCTTATTTTTGTATTTGGATGCGGCGCATAGTGTGGGAGCGATGGGACCAAATGGTCGCGGTATTATCGACCATTCTAATGGGCTTTGGCAGTGCTGGCGGTTAAATTGATGAAATAAGTGATTCAGTAGGCCTAAAATATTTACGTTAACCACGAGATCTTAATCTGATTACTTATGAAGTTAAAAGGAATAAATAAATAATAATAAATAAAGGAATAAATTCATTTAATGATTCGTTAAATAAGAATGTCATTTATTTGAGGTATGAGAAGGTATAAGCATAAAGTTAGTTACTGAAGATCTATTATATTTGTATCACAAAAAATAAATAAGTAAAATTAAAAGATGTTTTATTTTCATTGAAAAAAGTTATTAAAGTATTATAGTATCCAAGTAATGATTAAATATTAAGATCCAATCATTTTCATATGTCAGTAATTCTCCTTACATTCAGACACTAATACAATATAGTGAGTCTGTCGCGAACGATCGAACTGCCGCTTAAAACCAACAGGAACGCAGTGAGCACGGTTTGGTCCAAACTTGCGCTTCACTACCAACAAGAACTCGCTAAATATTCAAATGACACGGCTTAAATTACCATGTTGGGTTTTTCTTAGTCTTACAAGCTAGTTCGTTCGTTCATTACTGTAGACAACAATTAGAGGTCTATCCCCGGTTCCATCCTTTTCCCAATATATTTGAATGAATCATGAGGATGTAGCTAACAGCCTAAATTGCCACTTTCCAAAACCGTCTTACAACCAATTATACAATATCATTACTCTCTGCTACTTGCCGCAAACTAAATATAACAATATTAATCGCTATGTTTTTAATCTACTAGGGCATAACTAATGCAATCTAATGTTTTGCCATGAATTTCAGCAAGATTATCTAGACTGAAGGCTAAACTTTCCCAGTTCAACAAAGACATACAGACCTTTATGCTCATACAACCTATATATTACTGAACGTCAATTTTGTGTCCATGTCACACGCCTTTGAAAATCCCTAAAAATTATTCACATTACTAAATGGTCTACCAAAGTAGGCCTACGTGCCAGTGTTAAGTACATAAATCCTCAATATTTTTTTTCTTAATACTGGTATATCCTCTTAAATTTAAATGAATTTAAAGGGTAATTTTTTAAAAGCTGTAGGAAAGTTTAAAAAAAAAATAAATTGGGTGGTGCACTATCCGTTGAGTACTAGGGCCTAGTGACTTACAACTCTCAACCATTCCTGTGTGCGAGTAATGTTGTCAGGAATGGAGGGGACCTACTCTTGGAGAAGTCAATTCCTCGCAAGAGGCAGTACCCGTGAAAAGACTTTAGAAACACTAACCATCATGCCACGGGTATGAATGAAATATTTATTTGAATCCATAGTACGGTCCATATAATATAATGTTTGAGGATTATTTTATGCAAAAGTTGACCTTGACTGCGCCTCAAATGGTTCATCCGCTTAGTCAAATTTTGGAATACTCTTTCCAACATTTCGGCCGGTATCTAACCAATAAATGCTTGAATGTTGTCTTCCAATGCGTCAATTGAAGCGGGCTTGTCTATATAGACATGAGCTTTAACATAGTCACACAATAAATAGTCTAAAGGCGGCCAATTGAACGGTTCCGAACGTGAAATAAAATATTCACCGAACACGCCTCTCAATAAGTCCATTGTTGCGCGTGCTGTGTGGCATAGGGCGCCGTCTTTTTAAAGTTATACAAGTGAAGGTCTTGCATTTTGGCCAAAAAAAGTTGGATTAAATCTACCGGTAGCGCTCACCATTAACAGTTTTGTTAAGTATGGCCCAATGAATCCACCAGCCCATAAACCGGACCAAACTGTGATTTTTTTTGGATACCTTGGTAGCTCTTTCAATGCTTCTGGCAGATATTTACTTCAAAATCGAAAATTCTGCTTATTTACGTACCTACATAACCTATTGAACCAAAAATGAGCTTCGTCGGTGAACACGTTTGTAAGACTATTCATGGTTAAATTATGAAACAAACTGAAGATGATTGACAGTGAAACAAAACACGAAACCTGTATCAGCTGTTTAAAGTAGTGTTGCCAAAAAGATAATAGCTAAAAAATCACCCTTTACAGATACAAGTTCAATTTTCTTTTTTACATTAAAAGCCGCATGTCGTATTTCGTAAGGGAATTTAAAATAAAAATACAAATACAAGTAACTTAACATAAACAAAATTATCTAAAACCCCACAAAATGTTTTTATTTTTAATGAAGGTAGGTATAGCTTTGGAGCCTAGAGAAAATAAATCTATTAATCCAGGTTTTCTTAAGTATGATAATATCTATAAGGGTTTTCCCAAAGTAAAAACTCAGCGTGGATTGAAAAACATATCAAATTTATTCAAACGCAATTACACCACTAGTACTTCAGGGTAAATTAAAGTAAATGTATTCTTAAAATATGATAGGAGGTAGGTAAATGATGATATGAAAAAAAATGTATATAAGCATCATATGTAGCGATTAAAGTTTAAATCCGGATTTGGAATCTATAAAATCTATTTTATTTAAATTAAGAATGTATTTTAAGCCGTATATTTTCACCAGAAATCCGCAATTCACAAGCAACAAATGTTTACGAAAATTACTCCGTCTGAATGCAATTTGATCTATTATTATAAGTATGGTTCCCTAGTAGTAAAAGCTCCATCAAACTTTTTAGATATTGGGAGTTTAAGATATGTATTCATCTTTTTTAATAATACAAAAAATCAGCTATGTAATGAATTTTAAGTTTTACATAATTTTAATTTTTGGAAATAGTAAATTAAAGGATGTACTAAAATGGCCGAACGAATATCGTATGAAAAATTAGTTTCTATATTTTAATTTGGGTATGCTTATAAGATTGATGTGAGTTGAGTAATCTATGGGCACAAATAAAAGAGGTTGGGGACTTGGTTTATCCTAAATTCAAGCACTACCCCTGGGTTAATGGGGTTTTCCAATCTTCGATCAGAAGGCATAGAAACAGGTTTGTAAAGTGGACAATTTTGTAAGATGAAATTGAAAATACTTTAGAATATATACCCTATTTTAAGTACATTAATTAAATTTATCAAAATAACAACAAAAACACATTTCCAAATTCGATAACAATAGCAAAATAATGTTATTACTTACCAAATCAATGAACAACAATTAACGAAACTTATTCGCTTTAAATTTAATTCGACGGTCTCCATCATCTTGGTTTCAAAAACAAGCAACAGCACATCGAGTTTTCCGAAAGTTTATAAACAACACATTCAATATGATAAAAAATGTATTAAACCGTATGCAGAAAAATTAAATAAATTATTCAAGGTAGGTACAGTTAAAATATAAACTGAAGGTCTTCACTGCGCAAAACGAAATCCATAAATTGGAAAAGAAAAATACTTCGAGTGATACAAATGCAGATTTAATTTATAGTCGAAAAGATATATGCACATAATGTACATAACAACGTATCTGCTATGTATTCCTCTTTTAAAATAATGAAATTCTAGGAATTATAATTCTGGGAACTTTGCGATAGCAACTCGTGACACAGGTTTTTTCCTTTGTTATTTCATATTACATTTATTTTTTTAGATTCTAATATTAAAGCATGTATCTTAATAAAATTAAACTCAAAAGAGTTTAATTAATATTATCTACTATATTAAAATTGTATACGAATTAAAATTAGTCCTCAAACGATGAAAACTAATTCCGGGAAAAACAACAAGACGCACACAACTTTACACTTACAATTTCGCCACTAAATGTCAAGTTTAATTCCAAAAAATATTTTACAATTGCATTCAAGGACACATTGTATTTTTAAGAAGGAAAATAATTATTGGTAACTTTTTTATTCTCAAAATTATGCATTTATTGCATTAAACATTTGCGTCAGCTTAAACCGAAATTAATAAATGCATACAAATATTGAAGACGAATCTACTAGCAATAATAAGATACTCAATTTCATTTACTAAACTAATTCAATATTTTGGATTTTGGGAACTAGATGGCAGATGCGAGACATCAGGTACAAGTTCAGTGCTACCAATATTTCTCTTTTCTAATTTGGATGTTCTCCCAGATGTCAGTTTAAACTTAAGTTCAGAAAAACTTAAGGCGTTTTTCACATTGCACTTATTTCACGCAACTTAATTTGATGTTTAATCATTGTATAATACAAAGACTTCTGACTATGAAACGATAACTAAATTAAGACAAATTTTTTTAAATGGGAACAATGTGACAACTGTCAAGGTAACACAGTTCACAGCAAAAATGCAGAGCTTCTGAGATGAAAAACCTAGACTCTTGAGCTGAGTTCATTATAATGCTGGGATAATTTTCGGTTATTGCAGAATCATTCCAAAATCATTGTAAGAATTGTTTGCCTGAATTTACTTCAAATGTTATCAAAGTAATCAGCTGGTTAAAAATCATTTTTGTATACGTTTAGTATTAGGTACATTCCATATTCGTTCATTCCAAATTTGTTGAACTTATTTTGGAAGATTTCCTAAAGTGTTGAAATACGTACTTTGATATTGAGCCCCCATCTTTTGACCCGGTACATTTAAGTTGTAATCCATCATTGCAACGTTGTAATTATTTCTGACAAAACCCTACAATACCCAACTGCTGGTAGTTGATTTTTGATCCTGGAAATTGCAATGGTTAATTTGGTTTGCTATCCATACTACACAAGGACTACAGTAGTCAAATTCACGTGTTGTCGTCTTTTCCTTAACATTACTATGCCTTCAACGGAAATATGTAGAAACTTTGGAACTTAATTTTTATATTTTGTTTATTTTCTCAAACTTTACAATTAAAGATGTCCTTAGGTTCTTTGGCGGAAAATGTTACTATTATTTGTGACAGATATATAAATTTATGGAAGGACTTGATCACTGATTTGTACACAAATTAGTTTACTTAAAGAGCAAGAACTATCAAAAACAGAATTTGCATCCCCAAATATTGTACAAAGGGTTTTACATATACGTCATACATATAAAATATACTTACAAATAAGAATATACATTTTAGCTGAAAAATATTAGAGTTTTTTTGTTGTTTGTGGCAATGTTCAAAAGATTACTTTCCAAAATTTTTAATCAGAGTGTATGTCGCATTAGTTCACATACATTTAATTTATATTATATGTTTTATTAATCTTATAGCCTTACATAAAGTCTTCTTAATGACTCAGCGTAAAACGGAATTCTAGCTGTGACTTTATTTAAAATAGCATCTGTAGGAAGACTCTGCGAATTCCACTATCATTTGTTCTTCGATATTTGCAGATCAAATAAGGAAAATCTCTTCTAGCTATTGCTAGCGTAAATCATTAAGGTCAAATGCTTCTTCTTCCTGAGCAACATACGCATAGAAACCTTAAATCATTGACATATTAGATATCATTGACGTTCAAGATCGGTACCATAGAGGAAATATATTATCTAGAGTCCCGACCGGTACCCGTCCTACCTGAAACACCCTCAAATTTTATTCGAGGTAAACTCTCTCAAATTCGAGGTAAACTCTCTCAAATTCGCTATCGGTGAATACATGTGAGTGGAGAAAAAAAAGCAAAATGGGGGATTGGGCTAAAAAGAAACTTATGGAATTTTTGTGACCTGTCAAAAATGACAAACAAATTTTGCAAAACAAAACAATGGGTTTCGAATTATAAGAGTAAGTTTTTGTTAATTGTTTTGATTTTTAATATAATTTGATATTTTTCAGACCAAAATTCTTTATAATGAAGGGGGTATATACAAGTTCACTTCATTGAATAAAAAGTAAGTCAAATTGCAGTGAAGAAGATGCAACAATCGAGTTATTTTATAGTCTGTCTTTTCATTTTAGATAGTGCCATAATGCAGAAAGCAATTTCCCTTATATTATAGTTCTCTTAACAAAATAATATCAATGTTTTTAACTACAGATATGCTTCTCAACAGCAATAGCTGCCGCAGGTGTTGACGGTGGAGGTGTCACCATCAAAACCATTAGAAACAACACGACCAAGTCAATGATGCAAGTGGAAGTTTTGCCATGTAATAGTTGACCGCTGACGCCCTTCTCCATCGATTGTGTAAGTACGTATCGAAACATTCATATCGTAGTCAACTAGCTTAATCTTCATCTTCTAGGTATAAAGAGTACTACCAATCTGCAGTTCTGCAAGAGACGCAAACAAAACAAGAATACAATCGCAGGAAGACTCCAAAAAATGTCCAACCCTGACTGTAAGTGAGTTCAAATTTTAAATCTACAACGAATCCATTTATTTTGCTCCTAAGGATCGCATTGGCTTAACGGTGCCAATCATTCGGAGGCAAATGAGCTGGCCCGACAAGAATCCCCAAGAAGCCAAACAGATTCAGATCAGTCTCTCGGCAGCTACTGACGATGTCGGCGAGTTGAATCCATCGATTTTCACACAGAAAATCAACATCAAAAAAAGTAAGTCAACTTCCATTTCAGATTTCCTTATATAATGAAAATTAATTTCTTTATAGTCACGACAATTCAGCAGCGTCATGGTCAACCTGCCGATCAACCATTCACAGTGAACAACCCCTATTCGTAGCAGAATGCGAACACAATGTCATCAAGCCGGAGTACCATCCAGGATCGATCAAGTATCGCATTCAATTGTTGTGCGTTGTGAAGAGCCACTGAAGCCTGGCACGTCCACTGAATTGATCCTCAAGCTTACTAACCCAACGATGTACCATATGACCACAACCATTATGAAACTGCCAACCAAGGAAGAAGAACGGCGAATGATTACTTCGAATAAAAGTTCAACGAAAGGAACCAAAGTAAAAAACAAAAAAAATCGAATTGGCAATTCTTATTCTATGTTGTTTCTCTTATTTTTTTATAGATTCACCACTTGGAGAAAGTCCAATAACGTAACAATCAAATTGAACTTCACACCTGAAGAAGGACTGAAACCAGGCGATGATGTTACCCTTAGTTTTTTGATGAAATATACTTTTGTGAATACATACACACGCCCGAAAAGAAAGAACGTCAAAAACACGCATTATCATCGAAAGTTTTTGTAAAAGTTGGTCAAATTGAAGCCTAGATTTATTTCTATGTACATATATCTAGAAAATAATCTTTTTTGCAAAAAACTTGTTTATTTATTTTGAGCTATAGTGTAATTTTGTATATATTGTATATTCTATTGTTTCTTTGCTGACTAGGATTATTTTTATTCAAAACTATTTATGATTTACTTTACTTAATAATAAAGGAATTTGTTTTGAATTCAAAGATGTTGGTGCTTTTTGCTTCAGGGGACCTACATAACTATAATTTTCGTTGGAAAAACGAATAAGCTGTATAAAGTATATTTTTCTTTATTGAGGCATTACAAATTTAATATTTGTAATACTTATTCTTCTTATGTTTTGGTTCATCACATCCGTGTGTATTCTTTCGCGATTCCATGTGGTTAACAGACTCATGAGTTTCATTTGACTCTACCTAAAGTATTGAATTGTAATACTTTTATGGTTTTAAATAGTTCGTGAGTTTATTTTTGATGCTGATTACGAATACGAACTTCGATTTTAGCTAAAAAAAAACTATTTTTCAACATTATTTTTATCTATTTTCAATTTACTACAGGAACTTGATGTTTTAACCTAAGACTAAAAAATCCTAATAAAAAGTACGAAACAAATTTGAACGAAATACTAAGGAAAAATATTGTAGGTTTGAAAAAACATACATAACTCATTTTTTTTTGAAAAAAGCTATTTCATGAACTTAGATTAAAAAGTCTACATGTTTATTGATTTAAATAATTCCTTATCACAGAAAAGAATGCAATATTATTGTTAAGGACTTTTAACTAATGTGAATTTTAATTGTATAATCTAAACAAATTGTTTTTATTCATATACTCATCCTCGCCAACAAAAATGGAACATTAACCATTTTGAACGGATCGATTCAAAATCGAACACTATGAACAAAAGAAAACATAAGAAATTAACAACTTGAAAATCCAAAAAGCCAGAAGTTAAGCTGCAACAAAGCATTAACAGCACCAACAGTAAATAAATGAACGCTCATAGAGTGTTAGAGAAATTAATAGCTTATCAAATAATATTGACTTTAATTTTCATATTAATAGAAATAACTTCAAATATATGTATGCTTAGTTTATTTTTTTTAATTTTACATTCTTAGTTTATAATATAATATTTTAAATAAAACTTGTCATATTCATTAGTCTATTTGAGTATACTCTTAACTCTAATTGATGTAATAAATAAATAAAATACAAAACATATGAAAATGGGAACGTAACACATAAACTACATTTACTTTTGATTGATATAGAACCCTCCAGTTGTGATGATTCTGATCGCATCAGCTGAAAGAAGAATTTCAATTTTAAAATAAATTACCTCAAGCAAAAACTTAACACTTTTCACTTACTCTCTGTTGTAAAACATTTAGCTTTTAGTGCCAGATCAAGAATGGATAGTCCAGGCTCTGAAAAAATCTCAACGATCGGATTTCGTTGTAATTCAGTTAACCTAGTCCTTCAACATTTCCCTTACAGAGCGCCTCTTTGACTTTTTCGTCTTGTTTTAGACATACCTCTGGAATGAGAAAAACTTAAATAGCTAAAAGAAGTGATTTATTTGTTTATTAAAAATCACCTCCATAGACTTGAAGCGTCACATCTTCTTTGTGCTTTTCTCTTCTCTGGTAATTTTTTGTGTTCTTCAATGAGAAGCTTCTCGACTTCAGAATCTGGCATTTTCAAATAGAACTGATAAAGAAAAAATGGCTACTTTTTTCTTCGTCCAGCCAAATACCATTGCCAGCAGATTTTCTGAACTTGTCTTCTCCTTCGTTGGTCACAATTGGAAGTGTCAATCCAAATACTGATTTCTTTTTTTCTACTCTGCTGATAGTTCGTGGCCAGTCATTAAATTACCCATTTGTTCACTGCCTCCCATTTGAAAGCGACAATTGTATTTCTGAAGCAACAAGTCATAACCCTGGAAAATTTGTTATGTGAATTCGGTAAAGCTCATTCCAGCTGCACTATTAAGTCGCGACTGGACTGACGATATTGAGAGCAGTAATCCCATTCGAAAGTGTCTTTCCATATTGCCAACAAAGTCCACTACATTCAGATTTTCGTACTATGATGCATTGTTGACGACTCTGAAAGAAATATTATCAAAACGATTGAGTTTTAAAGCGCATTAGGTTTCTATTATAGTTACCTAATTTGTCTCAATGACCGACAACCCTTTATTTCGTTTTGTTTTGCCACTAGGATTACTGATAAGACCCGTATTCCAACAAACGCAATTGGATTGTGTCTTTCTCGATGCCATGCAGAAGTCCAATTATTACCAGGAGATTGCCAACGTGTGACTATCGGCAGCTGGATCAAAGCCGGCGTAGATTGTTTTGTTGTTTACCTGTGAAAAGTTTTGCCATTTCTGGACTACCGTTTTAAGAAGAACAGAATATAATTCATTACGATTTCTTATAGTTTTTATAAACATACAAAACAATATACAACTTACCCAGCGGTGTCTGCAAAGAGATCCTGAAAGAATCCTCTATCAGCTAGAGCCAAGTTACGTAGGGAAATACTTCTTCGGATATGATGAAGTCACTTTTTAGATCGATGAAATAGTTGACTCTGGATCATTTTGTATGAAATTATTTATATAATATAGATAAAACAGTTAATCAGGAATACTATTAACAACTTTGTTTTTATTAATTTTCACTTTTGTTTTGATTTAATTAAAATTTAAATCGCAGAAATTGTATTTTGTTTTCTTTTTAATTTTCGCTGTCAAAATACTTACCTCGCTTTTGATCTGTCAAAACTGGGTACAACTCAAATTGCGCCACGTTCGCATTGCAGTTCTAGGGTGCGCCTATACTTTCGGCATGATTTATTCTGTTTTTAGCTAAACTTTTCATAAAAATGATAGAATTTGTTTACCAAAAGCAGTTAAATATTATTTTTAGCACTGTTTTCACTAAAAAGAAGTTGGAAAATTAATTGTTCTTAAAATATTGCATTAATTTTTCAATTTTTGAATTTAACGGATCTCTTTTTTGAACTGCTGAGTTCACCTCATAGTTTCGGTGGAATTTGTGCCCATATAGCTTAACCGCGGGGGAAAAAACTATGACGGTACATGACTGTTTACCTCCGCCGGTTTACCTCTGCCAGTTTACCACCGCCAGTTTACCTCTGCCAGTTTACCTCCGCCGGTTTACCTCTGCCAGTTTACCTCTGGACAGTTTACCACCGCCGGTTTACCTCTGGACGGTTTACCTCCAGAGCAGGTAAGGTAGTTTGAAATGTGGCTTATTTTGCTCACAGGATGCTTCTTAATAAATGCAAAGGCCGATATTTCTGCTTCTTAGTGTTTTATTTTATAGTGTTATTCGGCCGTGAGTTTATTTATTTTTAAAAACTGTTACTCATAAATGTTTTTATGGTCAATTTCTCGTTTTGTCTATTGAAGAAAGAGAAATTTGAGCTTTGTTTGATTAAAAAGATTGAATTCTGTTAAATATTCAAAAAAAAAAAAACACAAAAACTTACTTAAATATCAAATGAATATTTTGCTTTAGAAAAAAACATTATGGTGTTGTGGAAGTGTCAAAATTCATTTCATAAGTAATACAAATAAAGAACAACACAAAACTAAATGCCAAAAGTTTTCAATTCGATGCTAGTTTTGAAAATAATAAACTACCTTATCTGCTCTGGAGGTAAACCGTCCGGAGGTAAACTGGCGGTGGTAAACTGTCCAGAGGTAAACTGGCAGAGGTAAACCGGCGGAGGTAAACTGGCGGTGGTAAACTGTCCAGAGGTAAACTGGCAGAGGTAAACCGGCGGAGGTAAACTGGCAGAGGTAAACTGGCGGTGGTAAACTGGCAGAGGTAAACCGGCGGAGGTGAACTGTCCTGCTTCGACGAATACAATGAGAGTACCAAAAAATTCTTCATCCACAATTTTGAATTTTCTTTGAACACCTCTGAACAGCTGACTGCATCCGCCATTTTTCAAAGGTGAACGCCATTTTTTTAAATGTGGGGAGTATGCACATCTTCTTGCATAAGTATTCCTTTCCCACATTTTTTTTTATATGGAGTTAATACATATGCAAGTTTATGTGCAAATCGCAGCTTGTAGGCAAAAAGAGAGCAACTGTCGAAGTTGGTTCTCTCGTTTAGTTTTTTCTCTCTGACTATAGCAACTTCATCAACAAGTTTAGCTCAAGCACTCACTTTCACTTTGAAAATTAATTTAAAATAGAAATAAATGTTTTCTTACTATAAAATTGCGATAATTTTTATTAAAATGTACATATCTAACAAATAAAAAAAGGGAAATTAAGCTTAAATGTTTCAAATAAGCTATGACATCAATCATTCTGCAGAAGCTGCTGTCTGAAAATGTAGAGAGGCAAACCCTTGTGGTTTCTAAAAAGGTTTGCAATGTTTTGGATCCTTCATCTTCGCTTGGACACAGTTTAAATTTGAAGTAGACGTCTATAATAAGAACAAATATTTTATTAAAAAAGGGTTAGCATGGTAAAGAATTTGTTTTAAACTTTGTTTACTTAACTTAATGTATCGACCCTTTCGGTACAATTTATCATTATTATGTCCCAAATTAAGTTCAAATAGCCAAAAGTACACTTCTAGTTTAAGTGAATTAAGTCCCAATTCATAAATTTACCTTATTAACGGTTATTTTCTTACTAGAGGTAGAGCTCTTTAAGTAATGATAACGCCACTCAGTTATCTTGAATGTATACAAAAACTTTTAAGGTGAAAACATCATTCAAATAATTGTTTGATCAAATAAAATTTAATGTCAGGTTTAAAACGGCTCTATTAAGACCCCTACCTTACTGTAAAACAATCAAAAACATACGTGTGCTTCACCAATTAAAAGTGGCCCGATGTTTTTAGTACAAAAGAAAATCAATTTAGGTTTTTTATATAACATTCATGTATCCCATTATGCTAGCATGTTTAAAAATTTCAAATATTCTGTTATTGGCGTCATCTCCTCCAGCGGCAAAGGAAGTGCTATAAAACAATTCCCCGTGAACATCTCTCTCAAACTCTTGCGAAAGTAAACTCAGTTCTTCTTCAGTTCCACATAACCATGGTAAGAAATGCATACAAATCATAACGCCATAAAAAGCATACTTCGTAAAGTGGTTATTGAAGTCATCGAATCTGTATATTGAAAGCAAATAAATGTGAAAATTATGGTTAATACACTATTTAGAATAACAATCTTACGAATATGACTCAAGAAGGTTTTTAGTTGTTTCATCATTTGGTTTTAGAACTTCGGACATTGTATTGAACAATGTCTTATGGTAAAATTTTAATAGATCCATCCAAAACTCATGCCGTATTGAACGTTCCATATTCATGAACATAGCAAAACTTAAATCAATGCATGGAGTTCCAAAACGTAGTTCCTGGAGACATTGAACCGTTTAGTTTGATAAAAAATCGAAAATAAATAAATTTACCTGAAAATCAATTAGTTTGCAGTCTTTTGGATTGCTGTCATCTCCTTCATATTTAAACATAACATTATTCCGATTGAAATCGCCATGAAGAATGGCAGCATACTTTTTATCATTTTCGTTATGAATCGTTCGAATGAATTCTAATAATTTTGTAGGAGTCTTTCCATATTTTGTGTACAATCTGTTTATGTTATTTTCTAATTGAATATCATGAGAATTGTCCTTTGAAATGAGATTTTTTTTACAGCGATTAAAATAATCAAAGAATCGATCAAAGGCAACTTTATATATTGGATCATAGAAATTCTTGGTAGAGTCTGCAGTCTCTACAAATGGTAAAGGGACTATACTTTTAATCAATTCTTCCAAATGTTTATCTTTTTTTATCCTTAGTGCATATGTCATTGCATGGTATTCTGCTAGTGGTTTGACCATAGCAAGCATGTGTGGTTTATCTAAATATAGTCGAGGACCCATGGCGTAACCTTTCTCCTTTAAATGCTCTAACACTAAAACGCTTTCATTAGAAGTTGTTCCGTCACTATTAAGCCCTGCAAATACAAATAAGAATTATATTAAAAGATGTTAAAAAAAATGGCAGCACATTTAAAACCGTCAATTTTTCCATATTTCGCTGCATAAACCTTGGGAATCCAACATTCTGCTTTAGTGGATTGAGCAGCAGCTTCTGATAATACTTTTTCATAGTAAGGTATAACTTTGGAGTAAATCAATATCTCGTTTGCAAACTGAATATAACATCTACTTGATACTCTAAAATGTTCATCACCTTTCATAAACTTAGCTAAGAGCCTACGTGAAGTTTCTCTGAAAAATAAAGTTCGTTATTTAAATTCTGAGTTTAACAAATATTAAGCATCTTACTTTTTATTTCTCTCGTCAGAAACTTTCATATTTATTGTATACAAAGCAGACATAAACCCATCTAAGCCTGTGGAATGCTCAACTTCAAATTCCAAAAGTTTGTCTGGTCGTAGTTTCTCTTCAATTTCTTTGATGAGAACATTGTTAATGTATGATAAATGATCCTTTTCAGTTGACATTTGACAATTTGAGTCTAAAAACAATTTCAATGAGGGTTAGAGATAGATACAAATTATAAATTTTAAAATGAAGATTAAATGTGTTAAAACTGCACAAAATCAGGGCTTCTATTAATTTTAAGCCTCTAAAGTTTTAAAGTTTATAATTAACAATGAAACTGATTTCATAAGATTCTTAATTTACTGACTAAAATGACCCGAGGTAAAAATGCATAACTGTGAGTAGTTATATCTACAAATAAATTTCAAACAAAAAACATTTTAACTATGAACACTTATTTAAATATAACATTTTTGGAAACTACACACTGCCAACCACTAGACTGGGGCACACATTTTTTAATCGATTTTAGCTTTTTAAAGCTGGTTAAAGTGTTGTACCCTGAAACTTTTATTACATGTGAATAAGTTTATATTTCACCATTAAAAAAGTTCATAAATTAAAGGAAAAATTAGAAACGAGCTTTGAAATTTCCCACTATCAAATAATAAACTAAAGAAAAAGCGTATACAAAAATGCTCCACTTAGATGGGACCACTTTGATTATTTAAAAACTTTTGTATAGAATATCTAAAACTGTTGATAAAAGTATTTGAATTTAATTTGAAACACACATGGGGCTCTGAAAAGACTGTCAGCGTCAGAATTCTTCAGAAAGAGCAAAAATAAAAGATGCCTTAAAGGATTTAGGACTCTCAGGACGCAAGGAGACTTAACAGAAACAAGAAAGCAATCATATTCTAATCCACAAAAAATGAACAAATTTGAAAAGGGTTCAATTTAGAAACAAGAACATCATGAGAAAAGTGGCTAATTCTACGGCTTGTCTCAAATTACACTCTACCAGACTAAAATAAGAGCCAAAAGATGAGTATCAGCCAGAATTAGAACGGTTCAAAGGATAATACCAAAAGGTGATACTATCCAGAGAAGAAAACTAAAAAATAAACCTGTTTTAAGTCAAGTACATAAAGAGCATACGATACATTTTGCAAGAGAGCAAAATTTCTTAACAAAATTTAACCTTGACGGCCTGTTGGTAACAACTTGTATTCCCATGATTTGAGAAAGAGCTTGATCTTATTTTGGAAAGACATCATAGCCGTACATCAAGTGTAACGGTGTGGGGAGCTATAACTTACTATGGCTTAATAGACTTTTAGTTTTTGTCCACAATAATGAACTTGAAGAACTATTAATGTTTGCTGGAACGGTCTTCAAAAAACAAAAAGCATTTTTGGACCCTGCCTTGGATTTTTCAAAACGACAATGCCCCATTCACACTTCGAGGGTTGTTAGAAGTTGAATTCATTCAGAAGACGTGGAACTTTGCCATGCGCCCTATATTCACCGCACTTTATCATAATTCAAAATGTTTGGCCATGGCTTTTTTGTAAGGTGAATGAAGTAAGGTGTATTAAAGCTTTTCGTAATTCGAAGGTAAACATTTTCTGTGATTATTAAAAAATGTAATGCTTCAATTCCAGATCGCCTTATAGAGGTTATATCAGAAAATGATGGATAGTGATTACTGATATAAATATACAATAATTATAAAAAAAATGTTAGTGGCCGGTTATAGATGTCAGTAAAATTTGAAACAGAAGGAATCTGAAACGTTTTACTGATGAGCGTTTATAGCAATCAGTAAATTCACGTCAATAAATTAAATGTCAGGTCACTTTAAAGTTTCTATTTGAAGAGTGTTTTTACTGTTGCTTTCATCAGTAAAATTTTTAATGATGTGATCGGAACAGTGCAAAATTGGAACACCAATTGGCTTTTGTCAGCTGTTCAGTAAAATGAAATTCCATCATTAAAATGTATTTAAAAATAAAATAAAACCTTTTATGCATTGATTCTTTGTGAAAAAAATCTTGAAAGGATTCATCTTATAGCATTAATCAAACTAAAAATAAAAACTTTACAGATGGATTTTAATGATACATCCCTATAACCGGCCCCTTAAACCATAAAATGTAAGTATTTCATTATTGTTTGCGGTTTTTTCTGAAATCTAGCATATGGCCTGATATTAGTGCGGCACTTTTTTGTACCCTTTTTGAGTAGTTTTTTTTCGATCTTAGGGTTTTCCAACGCTAGTTTCCAAATTATCCTTTAATTTTATAAATTTGTAATGGTGAAATACGTTCCTATTTAAAGGTGGTAAAATCTTGCTGCTACAACACTTCCACCAGGTATAAAAAGAGAAAAAATGTGGCCTCATCCTATTGGTTGGCAGTGTATTGCATATTTACAAAGTATGGGAATGTTATGTGTTTCAAATGATGTTTATTATCATTTTTAAAGATAACAAAGCCCTCGAGCCAATTTTGTTAAAAGGCACTATCAACAATCTCTAACGACTATAATACTTACCTATACACTTAAGTATTAAAATTGAAAACTAGACACTTTGTATTAAAATCTTCGCATGGTTATGATGCATCACAGAGATTTAATTTTGTTTACCAATATTTGACAAATTTGTTTTAAAAGGGTTAAAAAAAGCATTTTTTACTATTGTACGTTGTCTATCTGCAGTCGACCCCTTTATTAATTAAAATGGCAAATTATATTACAAAACAACGGCAAAATTTACTTTAAAACACTATAGCGTTTTTAAAAAGCCAGAAGTCGGTCCAATAAGCCGAAATTTAAATTAAATTGTTTATACCAATTTTTTTTGAAAAATTCGAATGCAAACTCAAAATAAAAAAAAAAACAATAATTCAATTTTAGATACCTATACAAAAATTAACCACTCCCAAACCAACATTTGGAGACGACAATCACTCTTTCGTCTTTCAAAATTATTTATATGGTAATTAAGCACCCACATCGACTCGATAATAATATTCAATATTAACTAAAGAACGATTATGCATTTTTTTGTAGTCACTACCGAATTTCTCGAGTTGGGTTGGGATAAGGGCTTTCCCACTGATCGCTTGAACCGATATAGGTATAAATAAACTAAATATTTATCATTATGTTGGAATGGATTTTTTACAAAAGTTGTTGGATAAAAATTAGCAACTTAATTGCAGAATAATCACAAATTGTCATAAACACAAACACACATTCTGTTATGCAGTGCAACACTTTCTGTTTACATCTCTTACCTTAATAAACACATATCAATTATGAATTGGTTTAAATGTTAATTGACAAGGCACAAGTTAGTTTAATTTTTAAGCTAGTTCCACATATTCTTTTTCAATCTAACATCAGCTTCCACCTGTTTTTACTTTTATTTATTTACGTAATTTTATGTCTATGGGCGAGTAAACTGTGTCTTATAATGTACTTAAAAACACAAAAAATAAATTTGCAACCAGTGACTTACTGTGACTATGAGCGCCAAGACCAAGAGACCTGCAAGTAGAATGAAGTATAAATAAAATAAAATAAATTTTTAAATGCAAGTATATAAAGGCAAAGATACTCCAATATAGAGTGGAGTGTGTTTGGATAAGGGTACCTATATTCTCATCTAAAAGTAAGAGTATGTTTGAATAGAATTAAATGTTTTTGTTTGTTTTGCTACTTGATTTATGTTTGTATTTTTCCAGAACATAAGATAAACCCAAAGTGTTAGGTTTAGTGGCACGCAATGATTGGGTGAAAAATGTTGAGTGCAGAGGTTGCTAGCATTTACATTGAAGTGTTGGCTAGTTGATAGAGGGGATGGCTTGTAAGTAAAATTTTTGCCCGCGTGCAGTATTGTATAGGGTTATCCATTTTGCGGTTTCAAAAGTAGGTTTTTACAATTTTCATTCGATGTGCGACAGTTAAGTGATCCAGTCGTATTCTTCAGGCAATAAAAAGTCGTATAAATATCACGCTCCGGATTGACAGTGACAGTCGTTCCATCGTCGTTTTCAGAGAAGTAAGGTCCAATCACACCTCCGGACCAAAGAGCGCATCAAACAGTGACTTTTTGTGGATGAAATAGCCTTTATTCATTTACTTGAGGATTCTCAAAACCTGAATAAGACAATTTTGTTTATTAACATAACCATCGAGTTAGAAATGTGAATTCCAGCTGTATGCTTTTGAAACCGCGAAATGGATAACCCAATTGATATTTAAAGATCTGGACACTTACGAGTTTATTATATCTATGATTATTACTTGGGACTAGGTATAGTTGTTTGATTACAATGAAGCAAGAACTTTTTCGAAAGCTCAAGCTGCAAATTGAGTTTAATGGGGGAAATTCAGGGGCGAACTTCTGTGAACAAACGAAACAAAATAAACTACAGTTTATTCTTTGACGTTTCCTTTCTTAAATAGTTAAGTCTTAATTTGTTTTCTTCAAAAAAGATTATAAATAATTAAAAAAAGGATGGCAAGAGGACATAGTGCTATTTTGAACTACCTCAAAAAGAGTTACTTCAATTTCTTGAATGATCCTCCACCACTTTTGTTGGTCAAATTTTAATTCAACGCAGGTTTTTGTTTGGTGTGGTGTTTGTGGTCGAATTAAATAAAGTTTGCGATGATAATGTTTAACAATTATGCACAAATTACTCACTATTTTTTATTCGTGTTGAGCTTCACAGTTAGTGTTTCCCAATATTTGTTGTCTTTACCCGAGCTTTCGGATTGAGTTTAAAACCAAGGCAGTGAATATTTTTATAAAGTGTCAAAAAGGTGTCAGTTACAACATCTAGAATTTTTAAAAGAAAACAGTTCTAGAACGTTTTTCTTGGAGAATATTTTCTCAGCACATGCAGTGCTGTGCGGCAAAGTCAATATTTATCTTACAAATTCGTATAAGTTTGGATGCATACATTCATTTAAGTGTTTTTTAAGTTTCCAAATTTGAACCAAAATTGTTCTATATTTTTAATTTAAAAAATACTCTCCCCATCAGCATCATTAGCTTTATATTCTCCTTTAATTTTTCGGGATATGAAATTAAATTTTAAAATTCTTAAACCTGAGAAAGACCAATCAAAATCAAAGAACTACTTTGAAGAATGGCAAATTGAAAATTGAAATAGCGGCAAGAAAACAACTTGAAGTTCTAGTTCAAAGTCTTCAGCTGCAAATGAAAAAACTCGAAAACAAAGTTTCCTTGCTTCACAAGAAAGATTCAGAGTCCACGATTCAGTTAAGTCCAAAATATATTGAACCTGAATATCAAACTGATGAAGAAGAGCTCTTGTTTGAAACTGAGAAAAATAAAATAAGCATACCACAAAGAAACGTAAACGTAGTCCCGAGACTCGTTCAAGAAATCAGAAAAGCTCTAAAACCGAAAATAACAAAGAGTTGATTACAGGAACTAAAGTGGTAGCTGTTGCTAAATCAATATCTCACGCTAAAGGCAGCAAACAAATTACACTACCACCAATTATGATCTCAGGATTTGCAATTTTTGGAGATCTTAAGAAAATAATAGAAAAATGTACTAAAAAAGCTTGCAAATACACATCGTACAACAAAGACAACTGGAAAGTCACAGTCGAAGAAGCTGACGAGTATAGATCTGTCACTGAAGAACTGAGCAAACACCAAATACAATGGCACTCATATGAGAACAAAGCTACGAGGTCAATAAAAGGTGTAGCCAGAGGTCTTCATTCCTCGTGCTCTCCCGAGGAAGTAGTAGAAGATCTTGTACAAAAAGTCTTCCAAGCCCTTGATGCGGTCAATCTATTTAAGAATGAGACAATTAAAAACTCCTCTGGAGAATCGATGACTGCAAACAAAGTCTCGAGGAGATTTATGAAGTAAGATCAATCTTGGGCATAGCTGTTAAAATTGAACCACTCCGAAAATCTAAAGTTGTTTCGCAGTGCAAACGTTGCCAAACTTTTGGTCATACCCAAAAATATTGCAACCGAAAGTTTGCTTGTGTAAAGTGCGAAGGAAAACATGCAACTAAAAATTGTCCTATGAGCAAAGATCAGAAAGCAAAATGTGTGAACTGCAAGGGTAATCACCCGGCAAGCTATAGAGGCTGCCCAGTTGTCAAAAAATTCCAAGAGTTCAGAAGCAAAAATACATCTGCTAGAGACAAACCCAGAAACACAGTAAATACCGATTTAACTGCTAAAAACAATACTAACAAGGAACTGCCTAAAAAGGCTGTTCAATGTAAAAGCGATGAAAAGAAAGCCTATTTTCAGATTGTTAAAAATGTGCTGAAGAATGAAGAGACTTCCATAAAAGAAATGCTACAACTTATTCTTAAAAGAATTGATGAACAGGATTTGAATATCAAACTGCTAAGCGATAAAGTCGCTCTTAAAAACAATGATGGACAGAACACTTAAAATCGCTACATGGAATGCAAACGGTCTTATACAACATTTATCGGAATTAAAAATCTTTTTAGATCTAGAACATATCGATATTTGCCTGGTGTCCGAAACTCATTTCTCCAATTGGCAAAGTCTAGATAATGTAATAGAAAACTATCCATGTTACCACGCTCCACATCCAGCTGACAAGGCAAGAGGTGGATCGGCGATTCTTATAAAAGAAAGTTTAAAACATAATGAAGTAGCCAAGTTTACTAGTGAAAATATGCAAATAACAACTATTAATATTGGTATGAAAAAGAAAGAGTTTAAGATAGCCGACAGAAGATGAGACTTCAATGCAAAACACACCCATTGGGGTTCAAGACTTATATCAACAAAAGGCAAAAGACTTTTCCAAGCAGGCCGTAAATACAATTGCGAATTCTATTCCTCCAGGTCGCCAACTTACTGGCCTTCCGGTACTAACAAAATACCAGACATTATTGACTTTTTCGTAGCTAAAAAAACGAAATTACAATAGTGTCGAAGGTAATTATGACCTGTCATCAGATCATACTGATTCTATCACTAAGTGAATCGGAAGTACTAGAAAAAAGTAATCCAAAGCTTGTAAGTAAGAAAACAAACTGAAATGATTTTAGAGAAAGGCTTTTAAGTTTTATAAATTTAAGATCTCCCATGGATACAATGAAGTGGAACAATTTATTGCTGATGTGCAACAGGCCGCTGAAGAAAGTACTCCAATATTTTCTAATAGAAGACAAAGTGAAATAAAATATTCTTTAGAGATAAGAGAGTTGATAATAGAGAAAAGAAGAGCTCGAAGAAAATGGCAAAATACTAGATTTCCAGATGATAAAACAACGTTTAACCGTATAAGCAACAATCTTAAAAAACAAATTTACAAATTCAAAAAAGATTAACTCAGTACGTTCCTAAGGAATTTAACGACTGATGCTTTAACCGACTTTTCGCTATTGAAAGCAGCCAAGCGCCTGAAAAGGCCGCAGTTACAAAACTCGCCCTTGAAATCTCAAGATGGGAAATGGATCCGTAACCCGAAAGAAAAAGCTAACCTTTTCGTTGAACATCTTGCGAATGTTTTTAAGCCATACTCATCAAACGTGGCTGAAAATAACTTACAGTTTGTTGATAAGATAGATGAAAGTGAAATACCAAATGTAAGACTTAAAGAAATAGAAAGTATGTGTTTACATCAACTACCAAATAAAAACTCACCAGGTTACGATCTAATTACTGCTCAGGTTATGAAAGAAATGCCATTGAAAGCCTTCATAAAACTCCAATATATAATAAATGCATGCCTTAAGCACCAGTATGTCCCGCACCATTGGAAAATTGCTGAAGTAATTGTCATACCAAAGCAAGGTAAACCACCTACAGATGTGACGGCTTACAGACCAATATCGCTTATACCAGTTATGGCAAAAGGTTTTGAAAAACTGCTTCTGAAGGGACTAAGCAAAATCATAGAAGAAAGAAGGTTAATCCCAAACAATCAGTTTAACTTTAGAAATAAACATTCCACGATAGGACAAGTTCATAGAATATCGGATGTAATAGAAAAAGCATTAGAAGAAAAAGAAGTATGATTAGCTATTTTCTTAGATGTTGCTCAAGCTTTTGACAAGGTTTGGCATGAGGGACTTTAGTACAAACTGCAAAGGGATCTTTCCAGGCAGTACTTTGAAATATTAAAATCGTACATCTCAGACCGATTGTTTAGTGTAAGGTACGATCAAGAATACTAAGAATTGAAGAAAATAGAAGCCGGTGTACCACAAGGAAGTGTCCTAGGTCCTACCCTGTATTTACTATACACAAGGGATATTCTTGGTTATCACACTATTATGGCTAATTTTGCAGATGATAACGAAATTTTGATACCCGACAAATGTGTATCTAAGGCAGCAGTAAAACTACACAGTGAGAGCTTGGACCGAAAAATGGCGTATGAAGCTCAATGAAACAAAATCTTCACATATAAACTTTACAAATAACAAGATAAACAGTATTCCAATAATCATTAATAATCAAGCTGTACCTTACGCCAATACTGCCAAATACCTTGGAATGACTTTGGATGCAAAGCTTAAGTGGAAAGAGCACATCAAAAAGAAAAGAGAAGAACTTGAAATATAGAAAAATGTACTGGTTGCTTGGTAACAACTCTGATTTATCAATCCAAAACAAAATAATGCTGTATAATCAAATACTAAAGCCTGTTTGGACCTATGGAATCCAATTATGGGGCTGTACAATAATTCCATTGGTACATAAGAAATACCGATCTACATCGTGACTTACAAATAGAAATGGTTACAGAAGTTGTTAAAAAATACGCTGTATCGCACAACCAGAGACTGCAAAGTCATACTAATTCTGAAATGGAGTCCACCTTGAATATAAGAAACCATGTTCGGAGATTAAGAGGAACAAAGCCTCATGAGCATATGGTCTAAAAAAACATGGAAAAGTATTAAAAGTTTAAACTTCCCCTAAAGTGATTGTACAAAATTAAGAAAGAAAAATCGGAAGTGGATCTTTCAAGATTGGTCCTGATGAAGAGGTGATTTTAGTGGTTAAGAGTCCCACACTACTTGGTGTCGAATACTGCCAAGTGTCTTTTGAAGATTTCCTCCTGTCAAAAAACCAAATCGAAATAACTTAATTCATTTCCCAATTTTATAACTTCTGGTTCCAAGAAACGTTACATAGACTTTTTATTAATAATGTAAATCCTAGCTGTAATTTGATAATATTTCAAAATGTTAATTTAAATTTATAGAATTTCCTGTTTTTTAATTCTCCCATTTTTAATGTTGATTTCAGCGTCATGTCCGATATAAATAATCACACTATCACATAAGTAAGTATACACCAAGTAATAAAATATTAAACTTGTAAGACCAATAAACTAAAGATATTTTAGTAAAAAATAAGGCAAATATTTTTTAGAGAATTTTATTTTCTATTCAAAAAAACAAAAATAGAACTAATTTTCTTAAAATGATAAAGATATACATTATCAACTAAAACTAATTTCCATAACAAAAGTTAACATACACTTCTTCAAATTAACAAAAAAAATACAAAACAAAAATTGAGAACTAGTATTTTGTTGGATAGCCTTTCGCTTTAATGACTCCTCTAATACTTCTTGAATGACCTTTTTAAGCTCAGATTTGTTATTGATGTCATGTTTTCGAATTTGGCACTCAAGGTGATCCCACAATTGCCCGATCAAATTCAAATTCGGCGACTGCGGTGGAGGGTTAAGTTGCATGGGCACATTATAAAGAAGCCATTCCCATAATATGTGAAGTATGCTTGGGGTCATTATCTTGTTAGAAGATGTATGACCCCTCATAGCCCAGGTTCTGGGCACTCTGGAGGAATTTGTCCGGGTAACCATAAAGATCCATCGTATTCTCGATGAATACCAAATTGCCAACTCCAGAAGCTGCCATGTATCCCCAAACCATAACCGATCCATCACCATGTTTTACAATTGCAGTCATGTGCAAAGGATCTAACGCTGTATTGAATTTTCGCCACACTTTTCCACGCCCGTCTGACCCATGAATATTGAATTTACTCTCATCCGAGGATATAATAGTATATCTAAAAAATTGATTTCACTTAGGATATGACTTTTAGCTAATTCAATCCGCTTTTTGCAATTGACTTTGCTGATAAATGTTTTTTTTTTCTTATAGAACTAGAGCTTAATCAGCCCTCATGTAAATTACGGCGTATGGTTTGGGGATTGCGTGACTGACCTACCTGCTCCTCAATGTGAGCCTGCAATTTCGGTGCACTTATTTTCGGATTTTTTACTGTGCGAATTATAAGCCGTTTCTCATGCTCCATAAAAGTTCGTGGTCGCCCACTGCGAGCCATATTTTCAAGAGTACCATATTTTTTATACTTCTCTAATATTTCCCTTCGGTGTAGTGCTTAATTATTAACAGTCTTATTTAAAAACGCTGTATAGAGCCTACATAAAGTTATGTTATCTCTATAATGCCTCTAAACGCAAAAATGCTATTTATAAAACTTATACAAGGTTGCATAGTCCCATAATAAGCTAAACGCGTTTTGAGGTTGAATAGAGCCTACATAAGGAAATTATTGTTATTATTATTTCGTAAATGTCATTTTGATTTCTCTCCTCTCTTTTTGAAATTAAAATAAAAACAATAATGCCTCTCGAGTTTAGCTCGTGAGCCGAAGAAACGAAGAATCTAAAAAAAATATAGATTTTCGAAAGAGAATATCATACAAATAATTGGAATTATTTTGTTATATTTTAGTTGCTATGACAACTAGCAGATTTTATAGTACTTTTGGCACTTTTTTTGATATAAGCATTGTATAACTAAAATTTATAGCAGATTTTTTTATAAATAGGAATTTTTGCAACGTTACATAGAGCCTACATAAATCCTTATTCACTGTATAACTATTCATCTGTTTAGCGAATTCTATTAAATAAGACTGTAAGTGTTTTAAGTCCATCAAGAGCTCTTTCCCAAGTGGTGCCATTTCTAGTTTATAGAGACGATAATTCTCGTTTTAATGACTTAACTTAAGATTTTGTTTACTTACCTATTTAGTTAAACATAAAAGTGTATTCAAGAACACGCACTCAGCGAGAAAAAACTTAAAATCCGTGCTAAATCGCTGAACAAAAACTTTTTGTGTACTTACTTTTGTAACGTGATTTTGGTGCACTTGGTTGAAAGTAATCAGATAACAAAGAAAGAAAAAGAAATTGTGCCGTGATTTTACTACCAAGCAATAGCATGAATGACAAGGATGACTTGTCAGGTGCAATGGAACGTAAAACATAAATAAATTGGGTGGCGCAACAGTCCTTGAAGAACCAGGGCCTAGTGACTTACAACTCTCAACCATTCCTGTGTGCGAGTAATGTTGTCAGGAATGGAGGGGACCTACGGTTTATATGCCGATTCTGAACGGCTAATTTGAAAAAGCACTTTTTCATGACAAGAGTTACTCTCGGAGAATTTGTCAATTCCTCGCAAGAAGCAGTACCCGTGAAAAGACTTTAGATAGCATAGGCAGGGATCGAACCCAAGACCTTTGCTATGACAGTCCAACGCACTAACAACCATCATGCCACGGGTACTACAATGGAACGTAATTAATTTTAAATCAATCGTATTTTTTGGTTTGATATACCACTAGTTAGGGTGTATACTAACTTTTGTGACTGTGTACAGGTATATTTTTTAATTTTTTTTTTTTCAGTTTTATAGTCTATTTTATGTAGGTAAATACAAATTTAAAAAAAAATGTACAGAAGAAACTAGGTATAAAAAGTTTGTTAGAAAAACTTTATTTGAAAAATGGTTTTAAAAATAACAATTATCATACTATATTCAGAAGTTAAATATGGTTTGGCCAGTGGCCGTTTACCAGAGAAACTTGGTATATAATTTGTGAATCTTCACTTTAAATTTTCTGCTAACCCTATTAATGATGCCTAATATATACGAAACAAATGTTTGATAAACAGATTCTGTAATAAACGAAACGAATGAGATCAATCAATTTTCAAAGACGAAAGAAATTGTGCGGAAACGATATTTGGCATTTTTTTCGTTTTTGTTTATTTGTTCGATTCTGCATCAAATTCAATAAAATGTGATTGCGTACTTCTAGGATGTAGACAGCTATTAAATAATATCTCGAAATATGGGATGTAAGGCACTATTCACATGAGCAAGACCAACGAAAATTCGTCGATTTTGACATTTCTTTCACATGAGAGTTTTTAATTCGTCGCGAATGAAGTTTGAAAAGGAGCCACAGCCAAACACAATTCACCACCGAAACCAAAACATTCGTTGCGAGTGTGGATAATGTGGAACGCGAATAAAGTTTGACATTTCGTATCAACTACAATTTTGTTCGCGATGAATAAATATGTTTTAATAAATTTACTGACATATGATATTGAAAAGTAAAAGTATGCATCATAAATCAAATAGAAACTATATTGCTATCGTTTTGTTAAGAGTTTGTGGGGAAATATGTCTTCAAACGTATATAAACTCACATTTTGTAATTCATTCGTCGGGCGTTGGTCGCGCTCATGTGAATACTACTTAAAATTGTATCGATATGTAAAACTTAAGCAAATCGATAGAAATAAGTAAGACATTAAGTGATTTAAGGTATAAAATGAAGAAAAACTAAGAAAAAAAGCACGTAGGTTATCTTTTAAGCATTTCAACTTTAATTTCGGTGAAATTTGCTTATTTGTCTTGTAAGGTAAGTGTTTCTATAAATTTACAATAATTTTATTTTATTTTCTGTAAAGGACTTCAAGCGAGCTTCAGGCAGCCTTACTCACCGAAAAAGATACAAAACAACCAGTTTAAGTCTTAGTTCGTTTTTGTGATCCAATACCATTGCGACCTTTAATAAAATATTACATTTTATTTTGTTAATGTTATGATGAGATTTTTATTATTGTTTTCTGATAAATGTATGTACATTTGTACCTGTACCTTGTAAATAAAAACTATGTAAATGAATCCGAAAAATCTCTAAAATCTTACTTTTCGAAAGTTCAAAGACTACTCATTTTACTCTTCTGTATCACTTAAACATGTAAAATATTCACGTATCATATTTCATATATCTGTTTTTATAAAAACCTTTGTTTTTAATAAAATGGTACAAATTAATCATTAAGAAGAAAAACGTCAAAGAAAATGCTGTCGTTTATTTTGTACGCATGTGCGAACGAAAACTTTCGTTTTTTAAGTTACATGAAGCAAATCTTTCGCACACGCAAAAACGTTCGTTCGTGTGTGCGATACAGAATGCCACTCAAGATTAGTTCTATTTTTATTATACAATATAAATGAAAGCTTCTACAACACTAAAGTGTTCCTTAAGGTAACCCTGAGCAATGGTATTGTTGGGCAGTTGTTGTGTTGGACGTCCGTTGACCGTTATATAAAAAGTAAACATTTTTTTATGAAATGTTTTCCCAGGAGCATAAACGAACAAAGAAACAAAAACGATATACGATATAGAGTGGTCGCATTCACAAAGCTAGTGGCTACGGAGTCAAGGGATTCGGATTGGCTAAATCTAACTATAAAATGAGTTGAAATTTTCTCTCCGACGTAGTGTAAAAATTTCGGCTAAATAGTTAGTGCAGTGGTGGATTTTACGTTTCAAAATCATCTGCTGGCAAGGGCACGAGAATTCAGAACACAAATATAAATCAATCATATTTTGTCTTCTATTTGGTTTTATTGTATTTTTAAAAGAAAAAAAAAACTATTTAAAGTTCTGAAAATACAAATGTTTCTTATTTTATATATTTGTATCTTTCATTAATATGACAGTTCCAGCTTTGTGAATGCGCCCAATGCACAAACATCATTTTTGAAACGCGAACGATCGCATTTGTTTTGTTTATTACAGAATTTGGTCCCAGATTTCTGTCAAAATTTTTAATTTTTTTTGTAGAGCATTGAACATGATTAAATTTTTTTTGTCATTGTATTACTAACTTTGCGTACGTTTGACGAGTTTGGTAGAGATGTCAAATTTCCAGGAAAATATTTATAATATCGTATCTGAACTTGACAAAGAGAATCGCAGCAAATTTGAAACTTCTGTGTGCATTTTTATTACCAGCAAACCTATACGAATATTACAATGTATTCTTAAGTTTTGAAAAGCAAGAAGCCAAATCCTTAGCTTAAATTTTAAATACAGTTGTTTGAGTGAACAAATTTGTGTATGGCCCAAAACTAATAAAATAAGTTAAAAACTTTTAGCATATAATAAAAACAAATAAGCTGTATTAACAAGGTATCATCTTTTATATTGATCCATATTTGTTCAATTTAACAAAATTTACGAGATAATGATTGTCAAGTATTGCAAAAAATTAATAGTAGGGGCTTCTATTATTGCTGTCGCTGTTGCTATTATATTCTGTTTCTTGCTTTAGTAAATTTTTCTTTCTCTCCGATTTGTGTGCATTTTTGTGCACGGCGGAAGTAAACTGGCAGAGGTAAGCCGGCGGTTCAAACTGGCAGAGGTAAACCGGCGGAGGTAAACAGTCACGTACCGTTAAATTACGTTCATCCTATTTTCTTAATTTTTGAACAGTCATGATTAAATTTCTAACAAATTCGTGAAAATTGATCGCCGCTTTCAACGTGTGTGGTAAATTGATCCAAGCGTAAGATGTGTGCGTGTGAGATTACGTTCAAGGGTGCGAGCATACCAAAATGACAGCTAGGTTTCAAGTCTTCACATGGAATGTCTTTGTGATACTATTTAATCTCTTATTTTATTGATTGTATTGTTTACAAAACGTAACTAGCCACAACAAAACAATCATAAAAGAAAAAATATTTCAAAGAACACCTACTTAAAAATGACAAAAACATCAACTGTGGCCGAAACTAATTCTCTTATTATTTTTTGCACTGGAACTATAGAATCAGCAATTTTTCCACTGGGACCAGAGGGAAGTCAAGTACTTTGCCGGTTTGAAATAGTTGCTGGTAGAAATTGGGAGTTTATTTCTGGAGTAAACAAAGGTATCTCCCAAGGCAGTATGCCCAAACATATCAGCGATAAAATAGTTTTTAACCTACCATTCGAGTGCGTCTATAGAAGTTGCAATCCTTTCGGGTGTAAGATAGTTTAAAATAAGTTTTAGGTGTTTTATTATTTGGTTTTGTGACATTATTTCAGGGCCACAAATTCTAATCTGCATTTACGCGAAGAATGTATGGTCAGTTGAGACTACACTCGGATACTGTTGGGTTCATCTTCCAATAATCGGATCAGGTGCTGTGAATACATCGCAGCCAATCCGGATTCCCAAAGACACAACAATTATGGGAGAACTCTCTACCTGGATAACGTCGAAAAATGCAGAACTGAAAAACCCTAAAGTACTGCTTGAAAGTTACAAGAATAAAGGTGTTGTATTTTTATTTTTTGCTGGCTTAACTTCTTAAATTTAGCTTTTGGTTATTTAGATTTCCTTTCTATGGAAAAGAGTGGAGAATTAAAGTTGTCACTACAAACACTTTGCCGAGAGAAAAATTAATTTAATTTCGAACCAAACGAAAAACTACTAATGCCTTCTAGTCATAAATCTATATATTTATAATAAGAAATAAGAATATTTTATACAAACAAAACTCTTTCATTCAAAGGCGTCGGACGTACGTGTTTTTCTTGTATTCTGTTTTGTTTTTTGAACATTATCCAGATATGTTGAAGTTTCGCCAGGAAGAAACAATCTGTCATAATAATAGTGATGAGTCCTCTTAATTTATCAAACTTTATCTCAATCCATAATTTATGTTTCATTTTACTTAACAATCACCGTCTATGAGCGAGAAAAATCTCGGTAAAGCTCATATGAGCTCAGAGACTGATGATTCTGCCACTGCATATGTTCCTGTTGCTCTTGCCGAGCAAATAATAAATTAGCAATCATCTTTAACCAAAGGAATGATGGACAGGAAGATTTTCGCAAAAAAGTCGTCGACATCTTGATAGATAGGTATAAAGGACACAAAACGAGAACACGTTGAGGTCTTGAGGTGCTTAAATAGCAAGTTGTAGACAAATCTTTCCAGCAAAAACAAACATTTCTAGTGAGAGTACAATGAGCTCAAAGAATACGAACTACATATGTTTAGAACTCAAAAAGATTTTAATTCTGTGGTACCTTTGAATACATGACTTATTTACAATTTTTACGTAGAGATTAATTATTATTATTTTGTTTTTTGCTATGGAGACCTTCAAGTTTTATAATTTTTTAAATTGTTATCTGATAAACATATTTTTTTGTAAATTTATTTCAGGAAACTTTGTATTATTTTTTTATGTTTTTTTGTTATTTACTTTTATAAATAAATAATTCAATTTATTTATTAAAACTGTATTGGTTTTTATATTTTAGAAAACACTTCATCAGAAATCGTTAAGTTTTTGGGCTATAGGTACCAACTTTTTCTTTTGCAACAAAAATCGATTATCTGTAATTGGGCCCTTATTAAAGGATTTGTCAATATGTATACCCACTGCTCATAAAACGCATTTCCCTAACTTTTATACTATCACAGCACCCAAGTCATTTAATAACTTACCTACATCTATCAGAAAATCCCAACATATTTAATTTAATCTTATTTTTGAAGAAAGTAAAAGACTGGCTTTTCAAAATTGAATTAAATTGTATTGATAATTATTGTTGAAATAACTATGATGTATGAAACTGAGTATCACCTTTAAATTATATGTATTTTTATTAATTTATATGAATATGTTTTAATTCTTTTTCTATTTTAATTTGAAATAAAAATAACTTATTTGATCAATTGGGGTAAACAATTTAGTATTATTGCAGCACCCCACATGAGTTCACATTTAAATTCGTTATGTATCATTCAAACTAGCTTCAAAGCTTCAAAACTGTTTTGAAATTGTTTTTGATTTTAAAAACCATTTTCGGTTTCGTAGGTCAATTCTCCACATGTTGATACACAAAATTTTCTTACCCCACCAAAAAGAGGGCTGCTGAAAAGAAATACATACATTTCTGTGGTACATGGCGAACACAGATACTTTTCGTGAAATTGCGAATTTATTTGGCATTTCAAGTTTCACCGCTTGGAGTATTGTGACACATCTATCGGTCATGAATATGTGAAGTGGCCAAACAGAGAAGAAATTGCTTCTAACAGACGTTTAAATTAAACCTTTTTCTTAAAACATTCGTTAATATAAGGAGTTTGTTAAAGCGTCTTGGTATTTAGATGCACTTATCATTGTGAACAAATTTATTGCAATTTCCTTACATTAAATTTGTCGTATGACACTTAGAATTGCATTTTCTGAAGCCATAGCCTTTATATTGACAAAGATTACAAGAGTGTTTGATAAAGATGTCACATACCTCTAAAATACAAACACAAAGATTCAAGTTTTTAATCCTAAAAGCTGGAAAACTGTTTGCTCTGGCCAGGCTGATTTGTCTAATGATGACGAATAGAAAGAAAAAACACTGCACTAATTATTGGATTGTTGAAATTAAATTCGAAATAGCTTTGGGACCTTAAGTCTATACAAAATTTGTATATTGTCGTTGATGTGCCAAGTTAGAATACCGGGACGAAACGTAAGGTTGGGTTAGGTTAAAGTGGCTGTCCATGATTGAATCGGACACACTTAGGCCAGTTTAACGGCAATTCTGTCGAATTGCAGTGTAGTGCGTGTGCTTTGGAATAAGTTCTAAATACCTAAGAATTACGGAGTGGCCAATGTTGTTATTAATTCACTGTGACGAAGCTTTGAAGTGAATAGCAGAGCTGGCAGCTATTTGTTTTGCTAAGGTTTAGTCGTGATTGGAGAGGCCATGGGTGCACCGTCACCCTCTGGTGGGAGAGAAGTCGACGTCCCAGGCCTACCAACCGCGAGTTCACCTTCGATTGTTGTTGGAGGCTCGCTATCTGCGATAGCCTCATCATTTTTGTATACTCGAATTTTTATGGATTCGAAACCATAATTTTTAGAGTCATTGGTCAGGGCTAGAGGAGCCAATGATTCTTTATTGAGTACCACAATGGCACTCCTATAAACCCCCTTCACTTCCTCTGGCTTGGAGATGGCTTGTAAGCCTTGATCATTTCGAGAATGTCCTCGATACCAGGAGGTTCAATTGAAATCCAAATGCGGGCTCTACGTCTCCAAATGCGGGCTATACGTCTTCTAATAATGTCTTCCTTAGCGACAACCTATAGTTTCGCACCTAGCCAAACTTCACCTAACCGGCTGACAGCAAGCTCGTACCAGTCACAAGACCTCTGATCGCCACAAACCATGAGTTTGTCATGACCCTAATGTCAACCCCTATCGCTTATGGAGAGAAGTGGTCCTGGAAGCTCTCTGAAAATGCTTAAAAACCCACCCGACAGATTTACCTTGACCAGCTGCCAACGATCAGCGGTTATTGTGCCATCATCTCCGGTCAATGACCGCAACCAAGACTTTGCCATTTCTAACGTCAGTGAAACTGGTTTGTCTTTTTATGGGATTGAGGGGAGTTCTGCTGTCGTGCACACGAGGCCGTTTTGGTGTCGGTATGGAGAGCGGTTTGCTGAGGTACCCTTCCAGCCTCAAAGGATTCACCAGAAGCCTTCAATATTCTCGCAGCTTGCCGCCTTCGCATTTGTATATACATGTTTTTTAAGAGTTTATTTTTCCCATTTCTGGAAAGGTAGGGCGATTCTTCACAACCCTTTCAATACTGGAATTAGGTATCGCTACCTTCCTACTCTCGTGCTGCCAACAGCAAAAGAGAGTCCATGAATTGACACTACTCTCTTCTCTGTGTTGGCCGTAGGAGATACGGCAACGGGCTTTGGCGCCAACCTGCCGCCCGGTCTTGACGAGATACCGGTCTCGTCATTTTGTTCTTTTTTGTTATTCGTTCTTGTTCCCACGAGTTGCGAAAAAAGAGACGTCCACCAGTTCAAAGATTTGTATTGTACAGATAAGGCTAGTTAATCCGGAGGTCGCCAGGTATCCGAATACTCAGCTTCTACAACCCGACAAGTTGCACGTTCCAAGTAGAAGGGACGGAACGTTAATAAATATTAACAATAATGTTTAATTCTATAGAAAATCGGAAAACTAACAGCAAAATTGTTTCCCATCCCGCCAGACTCGGTTTGCTTGACCAGGCCTTAAGTACTTTACCAAATAATGATTGTCTCAAATCATTCTTGTTTTGGTTTCGGACTTCGGTGTTGAATGTTGTTTGGCTGTGGCTCCTTTTCAAACTTCATTCGCGACGAATTAAAAACTCTCATGTGAAAGGAATGTCAAAATCGACGACTTTTCGTTCATTCGTTGGTCGTGCTCATGTGAATAGTGCCTTACGGCGGTAAAATATTTCATTCACAGATCATTCGAGCATATCGGCCGGTAGATCTTCAGTATATTCTTTTGTTAGAAAACGAGTAGCATATCATTAGGTGCTGCCTACTTTTGTACCTTGATCTTTGCTTATCATTAGGCGTTTCTGTTAATGACATTATAGCACGAAGCTATGCTAAAAAACAATTAATAATAGGATATGAACTTTTCAAACCCGATAGCGATGGCTATGTGAAACCAACAGAAGATTTTTGTAATTTAGTAGAGTAATTCTGAACTTATTGTTAGTGTTTATACTGATTTACAACACATCGCAGGAGATATGAGGTAATCTTTGTCAACAGACACTATCATGGACTCAGAGTACTTCATACCCAGTAGAGTTTCTTAACTAACTTGAGCTTTTCGGTGTACCCTCACATAAGCTGCAATACGAATTGTATCAGACAACTTGGACGAAACATTTGTAATGCTAATATTTTAAGCGGCGTCGTTGAAAAGCGTGATCAGATTTACCATCCTAATGCAAAAGGTTCCAAGTTTCCATTTAAGTTACTTAAGCTATGACAAATAATACGGCTGAAAAGTAAACACTAAAAGTAGCAGAATCGAACCTAGAAAAGAAGTGTTTTATCACATTAACAATAGTCAGTGTTACTTTTGTTTCCTCTTTGTTTCTTTTATTTGTGGAAAGCTTTGAGATAGGGGTAAACTCCTAATCAAGAAATACAAACTTTAGCCATCCTTGCTACACGAAATAATTGCTTTACTGCGTAGCAAAATAAATAAGGCATGGAAAACGAATCTCAAAACTCTGTCTCCAATCAACTTCTCTTCTTATGTTGAACTCTTAAACCAATTTAAGTCTCTTTATAGTTTTTTATATGCTTGTTATGTAACTAATATGGACACCTCTTTAAAAGAGAATCCTACAAAATTTTGGAATTTTGTAAACTCAAAGAAAAAATCAGATGGCTTTCCAGTGAACTTCACTTACAATTACCTTTCGTTAGATAAAACTGTTGATATATCTGTAACGCTTTCGCAACAAATTTCCGGGAGTCTTTTGTTAATAGCGCTGAAGAAGTTGATGAAGTATGTTTTCATAGTCTTCAGTCCTTTTCGCAAACTAGCTGTAGTCACGTACCTGTGCTACAGAGTACGGTCCTTAATCTTTTATCCGCGTTGAATGATGACTGCTCAGCCGGTCCCGATGGTATTCCCCCGATAGTACTAAAAAGTTAATGCTTTAGTTGAACTCCTTACGTTCTTATTCAAACTTTCTCTAAAAACAGGCAAATTTCCAAGCATATGGAAGAAGTCATTTCTAACAACAATTTTCAAGAAAGGTAACAAGTTGGATATATGCAACTACAGGCCCATTTTAAGGGGGTTGTATATCAATTGAAGTTTCAGCTTGTTTGCAAATAAAATGACAGCTAGTTATGGGATATTTAAATGGAGTGTCTTTGGTCGCATTCACAAAGCTAGTGGCTACGTAGTCAGGGGATTCTGATTGGTTAAATCTAACTACAAAAGAAGTTGAAATTTCCCCTCGGACGTAGTGTAAAAATGTCGGCTACAAAGTTAGTGCACACTGGTTTTGACGTCTCACAATCAGCTGCTCGGTAAGGACACAAGAATTCAAATTGAAATGAATCTTTCGGAATTTAAATACAAATATAAATCAATCATATTTTATCTTTTATTTGGTTTTATTGAATTTAAAAAGAAAAAAAAACTATTTAAAGTTCTGAGAATACAACTGTTTCTTATTTTATATATTTGTATTTGTCATTAATATGACAGTTCCGGATTGACTAGTTTTGTAGTGCAATTTTGCACTCACAAAGCTAGTTAAATTTTGACTACGTAGCCACTACCTTTGTGAATGCGCCCTTTGGCTTCAACCATAAATCAATCCTAAATAGCACCAGCGCTTTTCTAATCAATGTGGCATGTATTGGTTCTTCTTATCTCTTTGGCGCTTTCAGCGCACTCTACGTTGGCTCAGTATATCGTCATTTCCTTCGGTAAATTAGTGAACGAAGCTTTTTCGATTTCGTTCATTCTTTCATTGTTCGTTGGCCAGCGAAGGAGTGAAGTTGGATTTAATTTTATAGTGCAGTGATTACCCGTTTTGAGAATTAGAAAAAAAATATGGAGGCCAAAACTGAGGCAATGAATGGGAATCCGTTACCACAGCGTAATAAAGGAGGAAATCAGAAAAATCTAAAGCAGCAACAGCAGCCCCATCAACAACAGCAGCAAGCTCAGCAGCAGCCAGCAAAGCAGGAACAAGAAAAGGTGCAAATAATTGATGTAGATGCTCCCCCAGTCGAAAAGAAACCACGTTTTGGTAATAACCAACAAGGAGGAAACTTTCAAGGGGGAAATTTTAATAACCAAGGTGTAAATCAAAATGTTGGTGGAGGAGGCGGTGGCAATAATGGTGGAGGTGGTGGCGGTAATCAAGGAAATGCATCAAGAGGCGGTGGAAACTTCGGTGGAGGCCGCAGAAGCCGTGATCGTCGCCGTAACTTCGGAGGAAGAAATGAGGTGAGTACAAAATTATAGTGTTGAGGCGCATACAAAATGGTGGCCATTCTTTTTCGCTTGAAAAAAAAAATGGATACTATTTTGCCATGTTCCATATATTACCACTAAACATCATTTTGCAATATATATGCTTATTTTCTAATGAGCAACAGTGGAAAAGGAAGTTTTATAATAACACCTCCAATTATGTAGCAAAATCAAAATTTGTTTATCACTAATATACATATATAGTATTTTTGTTCTTGTTTTGTTGAAAATATTCCAACATTATATTGCCATCGTTAAAGATTCACCAACGCCATTTTTATCATGAAAATTTGTCGGCCATGTTGATTAAACCCTGGAATGAAGTGTGAAGATATAAATAGTCATATTGATTAAAGGTTTATAAATCTATATGTTTTTGCAAAAAAAGAAAAAGTCAGATGGAAAATCGTGAGCTTCCTATAGATTTTCAATATTCAATTAGAGGGACGACTTTCCATTATCTAAGTACTCATATTTTTTACATTTAGGTATTGATCTTTATAGAACAGGACCGAATAATCTTAAGGTTCGCGGTCTCACAAATTGAACTTCCTTTTCCCTTAGTACTTATTAATTCTATAGTCGTAGGCGTATATAGGGTTTTCCAATCTGTTTTCCTTTACAAAGAACCTCGAATTTGTATACGGGTTTTGTTATTTGATAAACAGACCTATATGTATCTTGTGGTCTTCAAAAGAGATTTAGCAGCTAACTCAAATCATATAGTGTGTCAAGTAGGGTAGCATACCCCTCCTCCGAACATGCTTAGCTACTTGTGCGCAGCATACTATCCAATTTAATGATTTAATGGTATGGATCTCTTAACAAATTAACATAGGTACAAGAGCAATGTTTTATACAGGTTTATCCAAATAAACGTCAATAAACCTAAATATTTTGTTTTTCATAATATGTATTTCTTTTTTTTTAAACGTTGACAATATGTGTGAAACACTACATCATTTAATGACTATGACTACCACGCGACGTAATTTTCGTTCATAACAGGAATAAAATCGGTTATCATATGACCATTAGGCGCCAGTTATAGCTATCATTTGTTTTTACCATTGAAAAAAAAATATTGAAATTTATTTCACAGTTATCATTAAAAATGTCTGTCATTAAGAAAAATTTTCTGATTGAAATCCACCGAAAAAGTTTTACTGACAGAAATCTGTCATTGGAATTGTATGAAATTGGAACATAAACCAGTGGATGAGTGGAACTATACGTTTTACTTTTGAACATAAAAGTATCATAATTTTTGGCTCAACTTTCCATTACCGCAGCACGAATTTCGTCTCTCGTTTTTTTTTATTTGATAGATAGCGTAACGGATACAGTTATTGGCACCCCTAAGGAATTTTGAGATCCAAACGCGTGTATATCTCGTTTTTATGGAATTTAAAATACGTCAAATATACCAAATTGTAACTTAGAAAATTCTGTTTTCAAAAATATGTTTTTATTTTTATTTTGTTTTTATAAAGATAGTAAAAATGGTAAATTAAAAAAAGCTTACCAAAAATTACAATTATTGGCACCCGACCACAATCGTTGGCATCTTAATTATTTACAATTATTGGCACACTTGAAATCAAAGAAATTTTTATTTTTGTTAGCTTTTTTTATTTACTGTAGCTAAATACTCTTTAATAAAAATAAAAAATATGTTTTTAATTTAATTAAATTTAACAAATAATAGAAAAAATAAACAAAAAAGAAAATTTTGTAGAAAGTACACATAAGATAATACAAGTTCAAATAATTTTCATTTAGTATATGTATTTTTGAAATAAAACTTAAAATCTATTTATTTTAATTTACAGAAAGAACAGACAAAAGCTGGAAAAATATCATGTTTAAGCATTTTTAAACATTTAATATGGTACTCCCTAATACATTTTGTGCATCTTATTCCACAATTTTCGGAGCCAATCGTGTTTGTCATAAAATTTGTACAACAAAAACACATCTGTCCACTACAAATTTTATTTTCTCCGATTTCTTCTGGATTCAAAAACAAGTTCCTTACATGACTTCTAACCTTTGGTATGGTTTGAGAAATAACATTTTCCTGGCTGACTTCGTTGTAGATTTCAAGCAATATCTGTTTTTCGGGAGAGTTTTTGAGTAAGATCTGTCTTTTGGGAGATTTTTCATTCGATATCTTTGTTTTTGGAGAGGTTATTGTTTGTAAAAAAGCTTTTGGAGGAAGCATTTTTGCAATTTTATTTTTTTTCGGATTCCTTTGAATTTTTTTAGTTTTAACTTTATTAATCTTTTCAAGTTCCTTAGCTTTTTTCAGTTCAAGTCTTTGAACTTTTTTTTCTTCTTTTTGTTTTTCAAGTTGTTGCTTTTCTTCTTTTTTCTTTTTTTCTTCTTCGATCCATGTAACATTAGTGATAACGAAGCTTTTATTTTGTTTTTGGGGTTTCATACCTTTACGTAGTGGTGTTTCAGGCCAGTCTAATAAATCGCTCACATTTAGGACAGGGACATTATCGTTTGATATTATTTGTGTATCTGTATCGTTCGTATTTAAATTTTCGATTTCGTCTCCAACAAACAAAAAATCGTTGATCGCATTTATGTCTATTTCATCGATTATGTCCGAGTCAAAGGGATCAGTTTGTGTAGCACTGTTAACAAATGTTTTTCTCTCTCCAACTCGCTTAAATTCATTGGTCTTGAAAAAATTGTAGAGCTCATGCATCTGTGCTAATTCATCGGTGTTTTCGCTATCCAAACTAAAACTTTCGAGCTGATCTATTTTCTGTCGTCCAATTATATTGCAAAAACTTTCAAATGCATCGTTTTGGTTCAAGGCGTATTGAAGGTTTTTGGAATAGCTGTATTTGGATCTGCCTAAACATTTAGAGAAATGAATGGCGTTCTTGTCCCAAGGATACAGTCCGCAAGCCTTAAAACCATTAACAATGGTAGCTGGAGAAACACTTTTGTCAACAACTTCTTTTAAAAGAGGAGCAAACTTCTCCTTCGTGAGATTTTCTCCGGGATTCTTCCGCCTCCAATCTGCTACTCCATTGTTCCAGGCGTTTTTCAGGGGTTTGAAAGCTGCAACATCTGCAGGTTGCAAAATGCGTGTAGAGTTGGGATAAAGAGCTATCAGGATAATGCCAAGTTTGACACATAGCTGGCTTACTTGGAGTGTAAGATGTGTGCTATGTCCATCAACAAAGAGTATTATTGGTAGTTTTATTTTTTCTTGAGTCAAAAAGGGGTAAAACACCTTTGAAATATATTCGTAGAATGTTTGTTTTGTCATCCAGCCATTTTCACTTATTCCGCAGCCCCAGGTATCAGGAATGGTTTTACGTATATCGTCCTTTAATCTCTTATAAGGATATATGATCATTGGAGGGCACATTGATCCCATTGCGTTGAATGAAAACATTACAGTTAAATTCAATTTGGCTTGGCCTCTATCAACTTCATAAATGTTTCTTGATCCTTTTGCAGCTAGAACGGATTTAGATTTAGGACACAGTAAAAAATTTGTTTCGTCCCCATTAAATACTCGGCTAGGATCTTTAAGGATTGAGAAAAAGTGGTTTTTGATCAAATAGTCCTGTATGGAGTCAAAGCAGCCAAAAATATCTGTTACCGCCACATTTGCGCTTTTTTTTTTTTATAATAAGCGCACACTCAAGGGGATATATTACCCTTATTATGTAGACACAGTGTGAGTACTAGGAAAGGGAGAGAGGGGTTGAAAGGAGATGTCGGTGTACATTGGTTTTGAATTCCTGAATATTGCAATAGCTGGGAAAGACAGAGTGTGGTAAGGCATTCCACATTCGCATAGTACGGCTAAAGAACGAATCTCTATACTTGACAGTACGACCGAAGATGGGCTCGAGGGTATATTGATGAGCATTCCTAGAAGCGCGAGTATTACGGTTGAACTGTTTAAGGGGAGGAATGCAGCTGGCTATTTCTCTAGAGCATAAACCATTAAAATAACGGTAAAACAGGGTGAGACAAGAAACATTTCGACGATGTTCAAGTGACGTAAATGATGTTATGATGGTAATATCACCAATCAATCTAAATGCTCTACGTTCAATACTATCCAAGAGGCTTAAGTAAGTTGCAGGAGCACCAGCCCAGATATGGGAGTTATACTCAAGCTTTGGACGTATATAAGACTTGTAAATAACAGCCAGATCAGAGGGGGAGAAAAACTTCTTGCATCGCCTTAGAAAACCCAAACATCTTGCGGCATTTTTGGCGACATCGCGTATGTGATCGTTCCACAAAAGGTGGTTGGTGATACACATACCAAGAATATCCAGATGTTCAGTTTCCTCGATGCAAGTGCCATTTATGGATAATGGCAGCGGGGGTATATTTCGCTTTAACGATACAAGACAGCATTGCGTTTTCGAAGCATTAAATTCCACGCGGTTTCTTATTCCCCATTGTACAATGCTGTTTAGGTCGGAATTTAATGAGCTTATCATATTTTGTCGTTGCAGTTCCACATCCGAAGAAGAGGGGTGTGAATCTGAAAACGAATATGAAAAGCTAAGAGTACTATCGTCAGCGAAACAATGTATTGGATTAGATGTTGCAGACAGGAGATCATTAATAAAAATGAGAAAGAGTGTTGGAGATAGAACAGAGCCCTGGGGCACACCAGCATTTATTTTGTGGTTTTCAGACTTGAATCCATCCAATACAACTTGTATTGAACGATTCGAAAGGTAATTACTAATCCAATGAAGGAGGGATTCATGCAAACCGAAAGCACGCATTTTCGATAAGAGAGCCTGATGCCAAACCCTATCAAATGCTTTTGAAATATCAAGTGCAATAATCTTACTTTCTCCAAAGCTATGTAAAGATTTGTTCCACTGTTCGGTGAGATGAACCATGAGATCACCAGTGGACCTATTGCTACGAAAGCCATACTGTCGGTCATTAAGAAGCTTCCGTTCTTCAAGATATTTCTTGAGCTGATAATTAATCAGCGTTTCCATGACCTTGGAAAGAAGGGACGTAAGTGCAATCGGTCGATAATTAGACGGTGAGGAAGATTCGCCTTTTTTGGGAATAGGCTGGACAAATGCGGTTTTCCATCCGCTCGGAACGAGACCTGAGGAGTAGGACAGATGAAAAAGCTTACGCAGTGGTTTTGCCAGCGATGAAGAACACCTCTTCAGAACAATAGCGGGGATACCATCCGGACCAGCAGATTTGTGTATGTTAAGATCTTTTAGGACCCTCGCTACGGTACGAGTGCGAAAAAAGATTTGCCCCATAGAATCATTAACTCGCTCAAGTACAGGCGGAGTCATAACACTCACTGGCAGAGTTGAATTAGCGGCGAACTGCCTAGCAAACGCTTGCTGACGAAACTGGATCAACTGCTCTGAAAGTCAAAGTGGTATGACGCTTCAAAAAGGATCTAAACCATCCTTTTCCTGGTATTGCCTCACTACCAAATGGATGCTCTCTATTACTTTGCCTTAAAAATTCTTGGACAGCATAAATAACATCTTCTTTTCTTTTTGGGAACCCTTTCTCTTGTGAAACTTTAAGCCATTCAACAATAGTCGCTTCTTCTTCGTCAGTTAAGACCGTTGCGGGCCCAGGACGTGTTTTTATAAATTTTGAACTCAATCGGAATTGTAGAGTAGATCGTGGTATCTTGTATTTCTTAGAAGCTGCTTTTTTAGTCATTTGTCCATTTTTTATGGCCAATAGAGCAGCTTGAACATCCTTTTCCTTGTAATTTTTATTTGTTCTTGGCATTTTTCAAACCTTAAAAAGTAACGTTTGTATGATATAGTTATTGGCAGTCTTAAAAGTATATTTATTGACAGTGCCAATAGTTGTAGTTCCATAGAACCAATTATTGGCACCCGGGTGCTGATAATTGGACCCCCAACTTATTTGGAACCAACTATTGGCACCTTTTTTATTATAAGTTTAGCAATAATTTATACAAAAAGTGATTAAAAATGTAAAATTTATTTAGGTCTGATATGAAAAAACCCTACTTTAAAATAAAATAGACATATATTAATAGATAAATAAGTCTTCCAAATTGTTTGTCTTAACAGGAACACAAAAAATTTTGCAATAATTTTACTTTTTTAACACGTTTTCACAACTTCACTGACACACACTGAATGAAGAGTTAATTCGTTAAAACAAAAACGCACAATTGTGGGGAATAATTTTCAGTCTACGAAAAAAAATACGTTGGCTTGCTAGGATGATAATTTTTATAAAAAATCGTTGATGAATGAACGGGTGCCAATAGCTGGTTCAATATAAGGGGGTGCCAATAATTGTATCCGTTACGCTATGTGCAAATAAATAATAACTATAGCAATTTTAGAGCGAGGAAACATTTACATATTTCTATTTTTAATTAATTTTCAAAGTTCACCTTTTTACATACAAAACACACAATTTAATTCAATTATATTTATTGAGACTTTTTTTACTTTAGACTAAGAAGAAGTAAAAGTAAAAATTTAGCTGAATTAGACTTGGTTTTGCTTAACTTAAAATACTGTATGATGAAAAAGGGGAACTAAAACACGTTTCTTTTTGTACTGGTGCTAAAAAGCGAGTTACTTAAGGTATGAGTGTGGCTCAGGCACTTATTCATTTTGTACATTGAACTTAAAACTAGATAAAAACTTAAAACTAGGAAACAAAAGGGAGTATATCAGTCAAACCGATCAGAGAGAAATTGCTTCCACAACGGAACGATTCAACTGACACCACAAATCTTTATTCTTAGATTTTGATAAGATTTTAATAATTATATAGAGTCTTAGTTTTTAATATTACATTTGTATATACATACATACATATGTACATATCATGTAATATGTGATTTTTTAATTACATTTTGGTATGATCTTAACTAATCAAATCAAATGGGGTGGCGCAACAGTCCGTTGTGAACCACGGCCTAGTGACTTACAACTCTCAACCATTCCTGTGTGCGAGTACTGTTGTCAGGAATGGAAGGGACCTACAATTTAAGGCCGAATCCGAACGGCTAATTTGAGAAAGCACTTTTTCATGACAAGAATTACTCTTGAAGAAATTGTCAATTCCTCGCAAGAGGCAGTACCCGCGAAAATTAATTTTTTAAATTAAGGTGTTACAGGCAGGGATTGAACCCAAACCCCTTGCATGACAGTCCAACGCACTAACCATCATGCCACGGGTACTACTGATTTTAACTAATAGTTTTGCTAAATATAATTATAAATTATATTTGCGTTTTTGTTTCTGTTTCTGTGCCGCCCGGAGTCAAAAAGGACCCATAAATCCCCAGAGTCATGAACTCTTGGGATTTCCAGGCCCAATTCGACCCCAGGCGGCAGTTTTACATTTAGTTTTGTTACCCTCTGTATATATTAAGGCCATCCCGTAGAAGGAAGAGAGGAACTCGTTGTTTGGAACTACAAGACTTTGAACAGTCAATGCATTGGCTAAGCTAATTGGTGAAGCGTAGTACCTATCATCAACAGCAAAGTTGATATTCGTAGTATAAATATTTTTAGTAAGAGGGTTTTCGTGAAAACTGTAGGTATGAATTCTTTTGATGGCTTGATTTGATACATAACACACAAAAATGGTTGATTTTGACATTTCTTCCCTGTTTTTTGTTCAGTGTTGCCATACTTCTTTTTTTGGATTTCTTCGATTTTAGTGCTCAAATGCAAAAAGTACTTTGCATATACCCAAACTCGCACCCACCTCAAATCCTATAGTGAGCCCAAGCAGGGGGGTTAAAAAAATCAGAAGGAAGGTCGTGCTGCGGTAATTGAAAGTCGCCATTAATTTTTATTTCTAATCAAATTGAAATACCGTAAAATATTGGTTAAACAATTTTTTGTTCCGAATTGCCGGTGACAGTCTTTATATTCTGAGAACAATGAGGAATCGACCTATTCATTTACAGCAGCGAGTTCTCAGTGGTACGAAACTATGAAGCAGAAGCCTTTAAATATCTGTAAACAATCCATTCTCTTAGTAGTACCCGCGGAATGATGGTTAGTGTGAAGAACTGTCATGCCAGAGGTCTTCGGTTCGATCCCTGCTTGTGCCATCTAAAGGTTTTTTTCATGTGTACTGCCTCTTGCGAGGAATTGAAAAATCCTCCAAGAATAATTGCTTTCATGAAAAGTATTTTCTCAAATTAGCCGTTCGGATTTGGCTTGAAACTGTAGACCTCTCAATCCGTGACACAGTACTCGCACACAGGAATGGTTGAGAATTGTAAGTCACTTGGCCCTAGTTCTTAACGAACTGTTGCGCCACATAATTTAATTCTTTCTACTTAAAAATACACTGAATTTATTTTTAAAACTTCGGGGGATCCCATATTATGTGTAGACAGTGCGTAGTATTCGGGGAACCCCATAATATTGACAATGGGCGGGTTCGGCTGCGTATCTTTGGCGATCCGAAGATAATTTTGAAGTTTAACCGTCTCTTTTGTTAATGCGCCGTATGTACAAGTTTTATTTGTAAATATGTACAAATATTTATGAATTAAAGCAAAAAAAAGATAAAATGGAAGAAAATATGTTTTATTTTAAGAGAAATAGTAAGACAATACGTTAGGAATATAATTTGAATCATAAAATGTTACATTCCAAAACATGAAACAACCTAAAAAAACATAAAAACCCTCGGTTTGAATTAGTTCACGTTTTCCAATGTTCACTGTACATATATATAATTAAATTGCTAAACAACCAATATCTATCTACCAAGCTGTACAGTGAAGGTAAAAAGGAACTTTTATTCAAAAAAAAAAAAAAAAAAATAAAACGACTATTTTCCACATTGCATTTTCGATTCACATATTTGCTTGTTGCTGCTTATTTAAGTACGTATGAATGTATGATGTTAATTTTATTAATTTCATTTTTCTAGCAAAACAATGATAAGAATAACAGGTCCCGTGATGATAATAGAGGAGGCATGGGAAATAGCGGTGGTGGTGGAGGTGGCATGGACAATATGCAAAACAACCGTAACAACATGAATGATAGGCGAAGTATTGGCGGTGGTGGTCGCGGATTCGGAGGCGGCGGTGGTGGAGGCGGTGGTCGAAATGAAGACTTTTTCATTGGCCAACGTTTAAGAAGCATCACTGGCCCCACACATGAGTTGCCACCAATTGAGTGTGAAGAGTCCAAATTTTCTGGGCGTAATCGGCTCTACATTGGTAACCTAACAAGCGATATAACTGAAGAAGAATTGCGTGAATTGTTTAAGCCATATGGTGAGATTGGAGAAGTTTTCTCAAATCCTGAAAAGAATTTTGCTTTCTTGAAATTGGATTACCATCCAAATGCCGAAAAAGCAAAGCGTGGATTAGATGGAACAGTACGCAAAGGCCGTACACTTCGTGTGCGCTTTGCACCAAATGCTACCATATTGCGTATTAAGAATTTGAGCCCATTTGTATCCAATGAGTTGCTTTACAGATGCTTTGAAATTTTTGGGCCGATTGAAAAGGCAAATATTGTCGTTGATGATCGCGGAAAACACACGGGTGAAGGTATCATAGAATTCGCTAAAAAGTCTTCTGCAAATGCAGCACTTCGTCTATGCAGTGACAAATGTTTCTTCTTAACTGCATCTCTTCGGCCATGCGTTGTAGAACCTTTTGAAATAAATGAAGACCCTGACGGTCTGCCTGACAAGTCTTTGAATAAGAAAACACAAGAGTTCAATCATGAGCGTGGCGTTGGTCCTCGATTTGCTGAAATAGATTCGTTCGAGCACGAATATGGTACAAGGTGGAAGCAGCTGTATGAATTATTCAAAACTAAACAAGATGCTCTTAAAAGAGAACTTAAAATGGAAGAGGATAAATTAGAAGCTCAAATGGAGTATGCACGCTACGAGCACGAAACTGAAATGCTTCGTCAAGGTGATTATTAAGAGTCGTTTATAAATGTGGTGTCATTTAAAACATTTTTATTTTATTTATAGAACTACGAAAACGTGAACAGGATAATGATCGCAAAAAGATGGAATGGGAAGCTCGCGAAAAGCAAGCCGAAGAATTCAAACTGCGGGAAGAAGAAAACGCTCGTCGTCAACAAAGTGACATGCAATCTCGAATGTTGCGTCAAGAAGAAGAAATGCGTCGACGACAACAAGAAAATACATTATTCATGCAAGCACAACAGTTAAACTCACTGTTGGATCAACAAGAAGGTAAACAAGGTGGTGGTCCACCCAATATTGTTGGTAATGCTGGTGGTAATGTCAACGGCCCTAACTTTGATAATTTCGACAATGGCAATCAGAACAACAGCCCCTTTGATTTTAGAGGTAAAGTTTTGTACTCTTAATTTTAATTTCGTTTTATTTATTAATATTTTGTTATTGCAGATGCATTATCTGCGTTTGCTGGTGGCAACAACCAAGGCAATGCAGGTGGTGGTGGTGGTGGTCCTGGTGCAGGTGCTGGTTTAGGACCAAACAACCAACAGGTACGTTCATTTTTCGACATGTTCAGACAAGGGCCCTTTTAATTCAAGAAAATACATTTTAAAATAGTAGTATGACTAAATTATAGAAAATATAAGTACGTAAAAAATTTTAAATAAAATCTCTTCAAGAAAAAGCAATCAAATGCTTCGGCTGAACTCTTCTGTCTTAGTTTGATTTTTGTTTGTTAGATAATATTCGTTTGTTGTTGTTTTAAATTTAAGTAACCGTAATTTCCTTCTTGATGTAATCGTGTCCATTTAGAGATTAGGATTTATTTTTGGAAATATAGGATGAGATTTTCTAAACAAAAAAATAAAACATTTGGTTTCTGAAAATATTACATAAGTTAGGCTAGTTAGGCTCCACCGCTTAAAAAATATGTACTTTCTAATATTTTGTAGAACTTTTTAATGGGTCAGTTTTGTTTTTCTATGAAAGCAGACATTCTTTTTGAAATTTTTCAAAGATTTAATTTACACAACAGTTAACTTATTTTTTATACTGGGATTACATCCGTGATTTGGGTTTTTATAAAACACGACCTTAAAAAAGGCAATCCATATTTTTCTAGTTTATTTTGCTGCTTTATAACCAATTACAGTAATATGGTTACAAATGCATAGCATATTAACTTTTCAAAACAAATATCTTAACGTTAAATAATTACTTATATCGGGTTTTCTAAAGAATTATTTCTGAACCCTTTCTAATAACCTTAATAATAGTTAAAAACCTGTTTTGCTTTTTGCATTTTAAACGCACTAATTTAGGGTTTGAATGTGCGTGTTTTTTTGATTTCATGTAATATACAGCTAGGTTCTACATTTCATTTTCACCCGAAATTAAATTGAAATCAAATCAAAATATAAATTGTAGCTTTAAAAATCACTAACTCTGTATTCTACATTTCGATAAAGGAAATAAACATTAACTTCTTTGCACCTGATTCGTGAGAAGTTGCTGTTTTGTCCGTTTCCTAAACTGCGAACAAGTTTTCGGCGTTTCAAATGACTTCTCCATAACACTTCGAGTAAAAAAGTGTTCTAAAACATTCAAAAACTAAGCTTCCACTTCAGAATTGTTTTCAAACCATATTTCCGAAACTGGATATCGCAAAGACCCAACAATCTGCAGCTACCTGTTATGTACATTAACGCAATGCAAATAAAAACAACGAATATTTTAAATTTATTTCATTCAAAAACACAGATTATATAAATTTTGACAATAATATATGACAGCTGCTTTAATTTTACTGGAAATGATTTCGAAAAGTATTCGGCGTTTATTAAATCGATCAAATGATAGAACCCCGAAAACAATTTCAATCTTTTTTCAGTTTAGATTTCAATTTCATTTCATTCGCTTTTGGGAACCTAGCTGATAGAATCCAAAAAAAGGAAATTTACTACTAATTTTAATTTGAGGATACAATATTATTTGCTGTTACTTTAAATTCGAAGGTGTTCGATTATTTAGAAAATGTCACTTGGTTCATGAAGCTATTATGTTAAATAGTTTTGTTTTGAAGCATTAAACAAATTAATATGAAAATTCAGCTTTTAAGTTAAGGTCATATATATGGAACTCTTAGTATTTTTAATGTTCATGAAAATAATTTTGCAGTATGTTTTAAAATTTAAATTTAACCAATGTAAATCGCAGAAAAAAGCATACTCGATCTAAAGCTAAACCGATGGAAGAATTGAAACTTGTACTAAATATTCCAGAAATGCATTCAAATTTTCTTAAGTTTTGCCATTGACAGATATTGTTGTATAACATAAATTAAACATACAGATTATGTTCTCAACTTTACCCTGGTAAAACATACGCATGTACAAGAACGCTTAAATTATGTTTGTGTATGTATTTGAACGTACTTCCATTTTAACTGCCGTGTGACAAAGTGCGGAAAATATGATTATGACTTCATAATTCGATTGTTATAAATTTGTTTGAAAAGGAATTTAATTACCTAGTCCAGCCATAAGTTGTGTTACCCGCACCAAACACCATTAGACAGAGCTATGCAATATTTTGTATTCATTTATTTTTCCATAATATAAGTTTAATGAAGAAAGTAGTTTCACCTAAAATAAAAAACCTCAGATTCAAAGCCAGCCGTTAAACATTGGTTCATATCGACCTATAGTGGGCTATAAGAAGTCTTTCAGGCTCATTCCCCAATTTTCAATTTTGACCACGAAAAACAATTTTGAGGATTAAAATATGGACTTCCCTAGAGCCAATGTAAGGCCTCTCTAAATCCTATGATATTGACCCTAAGCACCTTGGTTTGTTTTTGTCTCATCAGGACTCTATAGAAAAATTTATCTATATTCATTGAAATGGTATTTTGTTAATTCGACCAATGGCGGGATAGGACACTTTGTAGTGAGACTTTCAAACATCTATTATTATGCTAATTCTTGTGTGGAAGTAAAATTTCTTTGAATCTTTCCACAATACCTTTTTTAAGTCGAGGTTATTAACAAATGATCTGTAGATCATTGAAATAGATCTGGTGAATATATACAATTCTCTGAACATAAAATTTCTCTTCCGGATTAATGGTATTCGTCCCAGAAATGCTTTCAAACTTAACAAATGACGACCACTGGCGGAGAATCCGATTCCCGGAATTAATTGTTCGTTATTATTTTTCAAACAAGAAAATTTCGGTAGAACTCATTTCTTATCTTTGTAAGGCAATATTTACGATTCTATTTTCTTAAGCAGTAGTACCCGTGGCATGATGGTATGTGCGTTGGACTGTCATGCGAGAGGTTTTTGGTTCGATTCTTAACTATGCCACCTAAAGTTTTTTTTTCACGGGTACTGCCTCTTGTGAGGAATTAATAAATTCTCCAAGAGTAATTCTTGTCATGAAAAGTGCTTTCTCAAATTTGTCGTTCGGATTTGGCTTAAAACTGTAGGTCCCTTCCATCCCTGACAACAGTACTCGCACAACTCTCGAATGGTTGAGAGTTGTCAGTCACTAGGACCTAGTTCTCAAACAGACTGTTGTGCCACCCAATATTTTTTTTATTTTCTTAAGCGCCGCACTTCATGTAATAGAAGTTTAGTTCAAACCAAATCCACATTTATTCATAGCTTACTAATGAAAATATTTAGAAAAATTAGATAACCATTTTATATCAAATGGATGTTTTGGGCAACAAGCTCTTAAAGTTTTGTAAAAGAATTTATGGCACAACTAGGTATTTTTGTTTTTTGTTTATTATAAAAATATCAAAGAGTAAACATATATTGACCGTTAACTTTTCTTAACTGTTCTGACTTTTTAATGTATTGTTTATGAAGTTTTAGAAAGTTTAAGTAAATAAAAGTAAAAAAGCTCAAATAAAAATACTAGACAAATCCTTATTTCTTGCCGATATATTATATCTTAAAGTTCTTAAAAAACTCAACTTGCAATTTATATGTATTTTAAATATTATGTGCATAGTATTTTTTTCTTAAGAACGCAGCTCCATAACATTTTTGAATTGTTGATAAAAATTCAATGGGAATTTCTTATCTTAAATCTTATAAATTATTCTCTCTTCCTACTTTATATAAGAGCTATATAGCCTCGTTGCCACATTCTCGATGCTTTATTTGTATTGATTTGAAAGTGTTCCAAAAGATTTTAGTTGTTGAGTATTGCTTGACTTGCAGTATTTTAGAAGAGCTGCATCAAGAAACTCATAATGATTAAGTACTGGTTTTAATGTCTTGATCGCACTTAGAACGAGTAATTAAAATTTTTAGAACGGGATACTGAACTTTACTTTTCTATAACAACGAATTTAAAATATGCGTACACCAGAACAGGGGTTTAGAGGATCCTATGGCATAATGACACTGCGCTGATCAAGCACCCCTGTTTTGGTCGGAACGTTAAAATAAAAGTGTACATATATCTTACCTTATGTACATTCTTTTTAAAAATCTAAATTTTACTGTTTATATTCTTTTAACGTTTAAAAAAAAAAGAGAAATTCATAGGAAATTACGGTCTTATTAAAATAAAGTATTTAATGTTGCAGGTCTTTTCCAGTAATATTTAAAAAAATATATCAAAAAATAATATTTTTTGGGAATTTTTATTAAAATCTTATCATCTATTATTGTATTTCGAAATTATATTATTTAGAAAATGTATTCCATAATTCAGTTATACACTCAGTTAAACCTATTTTCATATTTCTGAGTAAAAATCGAATGTTTTATCAATTTAGGCTCGTTTTTTCTGTGAGGAATTCTTTATGCAATAGAAACATTTCTATTTTAAAATAAATCCTTATTATGGTTGAAAAAATAAAACATAAAATCAGTTTTATTACAACATTAAAATTAATTCTTAATAAGCAATTTGTCAAAAATCTATTATGTTCAAACCTTCTAATGGGAACCTTCTTAGACTAAGTTCTCTGCTTTTCTGAAAGTTAGAAATTAAAAACTTATGACGTTTGGTATAAATATGATAACATTTGAATGTGTATTCAAAAATCGTAAATAAGAGATTGGACATAATGAATTATGCATACCCATAAGTACTACAAATGTATTTTTTTAAATATAGATTTTTGTATGTTTGTTTCAGTTGTCATGTTTATACCAAACTGAAAAAATATCAGTTGTCATTATTTTATATAGGTTTATGAAACAATAAATAGAGTTAAATGTTAGAAGCAAATTATTGTAGTCTTAAAAAAAGAGCTTCTTGCTATTTAGGATGTAAAAATTATGGTAGTACCCTTAGTGAGTAGGACCTTCATGTCTGATGCCTTGGGTTCAATGCCATCTATAGTTGTTTGTTTACGGGTAATGACTTGTGACGAATCCTCCAAGAATTATTCTTGTCACGAAAAGTGCTTTCTCAAATAAGTCGTTCCTGACAACATTATTCGCACACATGAATGCGCCACCTGATTTTTTTTTTTTGTTAATTATGATACATTGGTCAATAAATGGATTTAGAACCTGAACTCTATTATATTTATTGATATCATGGGCACTATTTTTTTAAAGGCCAGTAGCAGGTTGAAAGGCCTTAAAAGGTTTTTTGTATTTTGCTCATAAAAACAAAACTGAATGGTTCAGGTATGTAAAATACAAAATGCATATTTGAAAGCGACGACTTTGCTGGTTTAAACTTTGGCAGTGTTCCTTTTCGCAAAATATGTGTCAAAAAGCTTAGAGAATTTTTGTGGTCTTCTGCTTTTATTTGTTTGGCCAAAAGTTTTTTTTTTTTTTTTTTCTTAAAAATACCATTGTCGAAAATGCTTTAAAGTAGATCTGACTTTAAAGTATTCAATAATTATATTTTGTTTCTGAGCTAATCTATTAAAAAAAACTGAATGTTGGTTAGAAATGCCAAGTTTCACAAAAAAGGATGTTTGTCTACTTAACAATTATAATTCTCTTTCTGCAGGATTTCTTTTGAATATAGAATGCAAAAATAGATTTAAAAAAAACATTTTGGCTGTTCAACCAAAAAAACATAATTTTTTGAAGTTTTCACCAGAGAAATATAAATAAATGTTGATTTTAAAATTAAATGCTTTTGCATTGAATAGTCGGCTCTGGATGGTTAAACTGACCGCAATGACTACTTTTTGGTAGAATCTGTCGTCGGAAAGAACAATCACCACTATCGAGGTAACCGATCAAAAAGGCGTTTTTGAACCACTACTTATTCTACAGTACATATAAGAGAAAGATAAATCCTACATTTCAACAGAAAACAATACAAATTCGAAGTATCGCAGTTATCCAATTTTGTACTTTGCATTTGAAGCGAAACAATAATTACATATATGTATGTGCCATATTGAAATTTGTCAAACAGTTTATAATGTGGTCATATTGGTTATGGTTATTGAAGAAAATTGTTTATTATTAAGATCTATACCTACTACAGTACTTCTTAAAATATACAGTTGTATAGTATAATGATTTGATTATCAAGTTATCCACTTTTGTATGTTGATATCTACATTGAGATAGAAGTATAAAGCCATTTAAAATGGGTTTATACTTCTAGGGGCTATGGGGTGAAACATTCGGCGAATTGTCATGCATGTGGATCCTTGCCCCCATTGCTCGTACAAAAACTAGACTTGCTGGTAAATATGAATATGCTCACAAGAAACTTGATATTTAAGATCAACATGAGAACTTGTATGATAGTTAAACGGCAGAACATAAGCTCTTTGTTCTATGTGATACTTAGTTTATTATAGAAGTTAAAATAATAAAAAAAAAATGATTACGGTGAAGCTAATCTGTCAAAATCATGGCCAACGTTAACTTATGCTTTGTATTAATATATACATACATACATAATATGTCCATATAAATAATTTGTTTGATAGCGAGATGTTTTTTCGGTAAGCAAAAATATACTGCATTTTTATCTTTTATTCTTAAAATCATATCGTTTTAACACCTTAAATGGAAAAAAATTTACGAATCTTCTCTGCAAATAAAATGGTTATTTTGGAGGGTTTTGAAATCACACATTTTCTATAAAGACTTTCGATCTATGATAATAATGTTTACTGAGTTGTCTATTGATTTAATGGAATACAATTTTCTTTATAATGTTTGTCCTAACATTTTATGTTTGGAATTCTCTTACACAAATACAACTTTTAAATATTTTTTCTATTACGATATTTTTTGGGGGTATTGTGCTATGATTAAAATTTATATAGAATACATTTCTATTTTTGTTACATTATTCACCCGTTATTAGGAACAATTCAATCCATTCGAATTCGGTAATAATCAACAGAATCAGAACCAAGGAGGTGGTCCAGCTAATCAGCGAGGAAATGTTGGAGGCGGAAATAATAATAATAATAATAATAAGCCATGGGAACGCAGAAGACGTTTTTAAGAAATAAGCTTCTTAACCTTTTTATATAATCATATTATCATCTTTAAAACAAGCAGTTTAAACAAACAAAAACAAAAAGATGAGTTTTTCATCTTTTTATTGCAAACTACTATTATCTTAAAGTGAAAAAGATAATTGCAAATTAGACATTTTGCGCAAGAATGATACAAAAATCATTCAAATATATAGTATTCATTCAATTTAAACACATCTTATACTAACTTGACTTAAATTAATTCATTTCTCATATGTAAAATTAAGTATTTTAAGCCGGTAAATAAAGGAAACTTAAGCTATGTAAATCTCACCTAATAAAAATTGTATTGTAATCACATACTTAGCGGGGCATTCAATATATGTTTAATGTGTATTTACAAATAATTCAGTCTTTTCTTTAAAAAAAAAAAATATTTATTCATAAGATTTTTTTTTTCATTTTTATCTAATATGGTGGTAAAAAAGATATCGAGCCCTTTGTGCCAAATTATAGTAAACGCTATAAAATCGTTTATACAAAGTACGTACTGTGTAAACAGTATGTTTGCTATATTAATTTTCTTTTACATTAAAAACACAACTTACGATGAAATGGTGCAAATGGTTCGACATAATCAATGCCTTAAGTATTTTCTCGATTTTTTTGTTGTTTTCAATTTTCATTTTACTTTGAATATCAAGTAACTGTTTTTTGTTTTAATAATAATGCAGCACAATTCCTAGTTATTGTGGGTTTGAACTTAGTGAGTGATTGCGGCTAATTAGGGAACATGTAACGCAGAATAAAAAAGTTTTCAATTGAGGAAGCAACCATTTAAATATCTAGTTTTATGTAATTGCGAGTTATATTTATTAATTGACCTTAGAAAAAAAATTAAATTGATAATAATAAATGTTCTTTTCATGACAGTCTATATGATTTTCTATTCAAAGTTTTTTGTTTGGGTTGTTTGATATTGAAAATTTAATTAAGAAAATTCAAAATTTATAGTTGATGGTGAGGGTAATAAGTTACTGGAGAAGTCGAAAACGGAATTTGTCATGTATAGTTTTTTGAAGCCAGAATATAAAAAAAAACGCTTTTGATTATTTATGCCAAATGAGAACTATATCTTAAAAAAACATAACAAACTTTAAATGGAAATGAAATAGAAAAATATATCAAACCAACTAGAAACCTGTAACATTTTAAGACGATACGTTATGATAGGCAAAATTATGACTAATAATTGGATTGATCCCAATATGTTATTTTGGATTTAATGTTTGTTATGAAGAGTTCTGTTGGTATATTAATGGAAAGTTTTGGTTGTCCTTAAAGTTGAAGTGTTTTCAGTTAAAAAGTGCTAACCATCATTGCAATTTTAACACCAAAGATTTTTATTGTGGGCTAAAAATGAGGGATATTTTTGACTTATTAAACGAGTTTCAAGTTTTTATAATTCAAGGGGAACTTTGGAACAATTTTATTGTTTTGATTTTAGATTAATTTTTTTGTGAGTTCAATAATTCAATATGATTGAACTAGTCTTTCGATTCGAATGTCATGTTTTATACCTATTACCATGTGCCAGGTCACAAAAACAATCTGACATACACAATCTCTATAATATGTACATACATAACCGGGAACTGTCTAAAAGGAAAGAACGCCACGCGGCTTAGCGTATTCTCGGAAGACTTGCAGAAGCTGTATGGATGAAGATGAGGAGGAAAAGTTCTTTAACTCCTCTGTACATGCTTTGCTCTAGCTCAAAAACGAACGGAGAACTCTTGTATAACGATATTCATACCAACATAATCAGTCTTTTACGTTACGTAACGGACTCACTGGTTTCTTTGAGCTTAAAAGAAAGACTCAAGATTCAATTATTTGGGCCGTTAAACTGCCAAGTGTGTCCTACTCCATCACGGATAGCAAACTTTAACCTGTCCTAACCATACCTCTCTATACTGGTAGTTATTGTGGCCGTAATAATGTGATCACATACTGCACAGTTCAATGAATTATTAAAAATTACGAACAACTATATTATTTAATTTTTCTCTGAATTAAGCTAATCTTCTTTTTAATAAACTCTTGAATGATGAGCAGTAAGAATGAATTTCAATATTTAAATGAATTGGATTCTGCTATGTGAAGTGAATCATTTTTTTTTAAATCGTAATTATTTTTCTTTACTATCTATTTTGAAAGTATCAGGGACTTCATAAAGAAGTGACTAAGTCTAGGTAGTAGAAATTTTAGAACAGGGGACAGACACCGATATTTTTAAAAGCTCCTATAGTAATTCGTATTCTTTAACTACTCAGGATGTATATGATTGCTTCTTTGTGTGATTTCCTATTTATTTTAACATACATATTATGTTCATATATGTTTTTAAATAAATATGTATGTCAACGTTTTTGCTATTTATAAGAAATTAAAGGTTATAAATGAAAAACAAAATGAAAGAAAGGAACGTCAACACTTAACATAACATAAAATATTTAATTTTGTGACTCGAATAACATAAATGTTGAACTGGATTTTTAGCGGTAAGTATACAATAAATAGGTATTCAAATGTTATCCAATTCGAAAGATACATACATGTATCGAAAACCATTTCAAGAAGACTAATGAAGAAAAGGTGTAGTCGTTATTTGTATTTAAATAAAATAACTTGCGTATTTTAATTATATTTCTTATTGATTTCATCCCATACACTGCCACTCCAGTTTTTGTATAAACATGAACATATATGTAAATATATAGATAGATGTCTACATCTATGCATATCATACTGTATCCCTGCTTTTCGTTGATACTTTTCAACTTCCTCAGGTTCAAAATGTATTTTAAGTTTTATGGGCTTTGCTTCAATTAAATTTTTCAACTTTACAATTAGCCGAAAAAGTAGTTTGAAAAAACTATGAAAACTTAGACAGTACGTTTTGATGACTTGAAATAAGTTATGGATCCCCAAAATAAAACACATTGTAACCAGAGACACAAAATATTTTGTATGTACATACATTTGTTTTAAATTACAATTAGCGTATGTATTAAGCAAACATTAATTGGAAAAAAGTATTTTGACATAATGCACAAACATACATATATTATTTATTCTAATTTTATTTGGCCAGTTAATGTTGTAAGATCTCAGAAATGTCTACTGTCGAGTTCACGTTTCGCTTCACTAATTACTTTTGAAGACATGGATCACACTAGTTTGACATTTTCAACATACATACATCATAATTTTCGAGGATTTCTCCGATTTGTGTATCCGAACAGTTACGATATTACAAAATTCGTACATTTGGGACAGACCTGACACTATTCCTCTCCGATGAGTTACCTCAATAGGGATGTATCTATATATTTCATTCCCCAGTTTTGTCAATCTGACTGAGAAAATTCTAAGACATTTTGGAAATATAAACTGATCAATAATTCGTTTCGTCAAATTTTGGTTTAATCTATTAATTTTAAAAATATTCTCTATTTAATATTACCTATTAAATTTAATTTGGAAAAACGACGGGAATAAATCAAGATTTAAAGTAAAGTATTTGGGGATATACTTGAACAGACTATAAAGTGTCTCGAGAAACCGTAAATAAGCAACACAAAATCCACACAAAATTTTCCACGTTCAAAGCGCCCACCCAAAACAAGTTAGATATGAGGATCGTTCAATAATAAAAACGACAATCAAAAACGAGTACTCCGTGGTAGTGACACGGTAATGTCTCTGAGATGCACATAGTCAAATCGATAAATAATAACCAAAATTTGCAAATTAAAATAAAACACTCCCTTTAATCACGTACCGAAACTTTGTTAACACTCTTCTATTAGCTTCACTTGTACGTATGATTTTAAAAGACTCCTATGGACTCAATTTTATGTATTTAAAATGTATGAACATATTCAAAGCCGATGAGAATACAATAACTTAATACTGTTATTAACAATTAATCGAGAACCAAACAGTGAATAATAAATATATCAAGTTAAGAATACATGACAATTTCATTCTTAAGTTATGCCTGAATTTTTATTTTTTTCTGACAACAATTTTTGTTCACATTATTTTGTCGGTACACATTTAAGAAAAAAAAAAAAAGTATGTATTAGTTTAAAAACTAAAATTAAAATAATTTGAACAATTTTCTTACTTTTGAGTAAGAAAAGTCATACTTTACCTTCATGTAGTGAAAACTATTTAATGAGCACACAAAGAAAATACAGTAGACTTACAGTAACTACAATTAAGCTAATGAAAGTAATATAAAATCTTTAAGAAAAACCTCGTCAATATTCTTGTTTGGTTAAAAATGTTAAGTTTTTGGTAAGATTTTTAATCTGGAATTATAGTCTTAAGCTTTCTTTAATAGATTCACCGAAATACTACATTTAATACCAACGCAAAGTAATTTTAGCAATGGATAATCGCGACAATTGTGTGAAATTTAAAAACATTCAAAAATTATGTTCAAAATGACTTGTTTAGAAGAAGAGAAACTAACATGAATGGCTAAACCTTGAAGTTTAATGGCATCAAAAGTTCTGTAGCGAGATTTTGGTTCACAATTCACTTCCAGAACGTTTCTTCGCATCTTGTAGGGGAATGGCACTAAATCACTATCTCCAAAGAAGAAAACACGACAAGCCAAGACCCGGAGCAGATTCATTTTGCATAAACAAAAAAACATCTACCATGTGCCTTTTAGGCGTAAAGTGTTGAAAAATATTGCTCGTCGCCCAGTGTGAGAAGCACACTTGTTAAAACGTAGACGTGACAACAAAGGTCTTAAAGGTTGATTTCTTTGATGGTCAATTGTTCAATTTTTGTATTACAGGGAATAGTGGGTAAAAGCCGCATGTAACATAGGACACAATGCTTTCTATGTAAATATGTCCCTTAGAGTTCAGTAGGAAGGAAAAGTAAAGTATTGTTACTGCAAAAGATTGGCCAAGGAATATTATAGAATTGGCTTTGCTTATAATTTCACATAAATCTTGCATTAAGCATAAGGGACATGATACTTCAAACAAAGAAATCTTTACAACTGAAATGTGCATCTCAACTTCAGAAAACGTATCAGTATCTAGTACCTATGCAGGTTTTCAAACTAAAATTTAATAATAAATAGGCTAAGTTCTTGCTTATCTTTTTTATTTATCATGGTAAAGACTAGCTCTCTTCCATCGTGTATTGTATGTTTTTTCATTGTTGAGTACTCTTTCGCTGTTAATTTACTTACAAAAATATTTGCAACGAATTACTTCAATTGTTTCACAAAAAACCCTAACCGTACCGATTGTCGAATTGATCAAGTGCATGTTGATCCTGACGAGGTGTTGTGAACAGTTTGAACTTAAATGAATTTACAATTGCTATAAGTAAAAATGTAGATTTGCATAACATAATTTCTATTTTATTTTATACATTTTTTGTTTTGGAGTCATTCTTCAATTGAATTTGGTGTTGGTTCATTTGTAATCACTATAGTTGAAATTTTTTTTTCAAAATTGGTTATCAAATAACTTAATAAAGCAATAATATTTGTTTTTAATTGCAAATGATTGTTGTGTTAGATTTCATTTTTAGAGTCTTAGTTGTGTTAAATTTTTACACAGTGCGCGAACACTGAAGAAAGGACTTACATAAACATATTTTGAAACTATTGCTTTTATGTGTTAAACAGTAGCGTTTTTATAAACGTTCGCGTGAATATTTTTTTTCAAAAGCGAATACATTGGATTCTCAGCAATAATGATTTAATCAATATGAAAAGTTTTTGATCGTAAGATTTTTTGTATTCTTGCGGAGAATAAATATTTCCAGAGTTTTTTTTGAGTATATCGAAGAATTGGGGACATACATTAAAATTAAATACGTTGTTGGCCCAAAATTACTTTTTGTTTGAAGAGTTTGACACTCTTACGTACATACATCAACCAACGGTTAAGATGATAGAAAACTCGTGCATTTCATGTAAATTGGAGAAATATTCTCAAATCGGAGAAAATTTATTCCATCAATGAAGGTGTTAGAAATAAGACATATTTGTTGACTATCAAACTAAATATAAAACGTGATAAAATCTGTCTGCACAAAACACAAGAAAATATATACATATTTTCATTTTTGATATAAATTTTACATGTGGATGTGAAAAGAAATGATCTTACTCCAACCAAAGCCAATTCAAGATTGGTATAAAATCAATTAAGACAAGCAATATTTATTTGTTTTGACAGTTGGCTCCGAAAAGCCTTTACTTACAATTTATACAATACATTATTTTCAACAAGTTTTCTTAACATTCTCAAAACACGTAATGCCCACTTCCAAAATATAATTGACCTCCATTCAAAGATTTAATAAAGAAGTTTGTTTCCTGAAAAGTGGATTAAGAATGATTTTTTTATAAAAAATGTTTTTAGGATGCTTAGTTTTCTTTAAGAAAAACTGAGAGAACAAACAAGAAGAAGAATCAATACTTATAGTTAAAGTTATGCTTTATTACCAAATGCTGCAATTACAAGAGTCACGTTAATTAAACACTGTTTCGGAAGATTGTTTTTTTTTTCAATGAGGGACAAGCCCTGATACTTACTATTGTAATTGAATTGAAATTTATTTTGAATTTCATTTTAGTCCGGCCTTTGACTGTCGCGAGTCAAAACTATTTGGAACATTCTAAATAATCAAACATTTTAAAAATAGCGGTGTTTAATTTTAAACATTGATATTTACCAACCAAAAATTGGTAGTTGACACTTACAATAGAATTTGTTTTCATTTTAAACTCTTCATTCATATATGAAACTTTCAAAGTATGGACATTATTTACTTCGGAAGTCCTTTTTTTTATCGAATTTCACTGAAATGTAAAATTGACACACTAGATGTTTCAAAGCAATAACATACTTTTTTAAGTTAAGAATGTAATAGTTGTAGGGCTCAAATGAGGTTTAACGGACTTGAAAGTTAACTAAATTAAATAAAACGATGCAATCAGGGGTTCAAAAACCTATAATTACACACATATTTCCGTGTAACTACCTGCATATTTCTTCAGAGGAAACTAAAGCGGAGAGTAACAAAAGTATTTGTATACCCTTTACACTACTCTCCAAACTACGATAATTGCTTTTGAGATACGAGAACGCCAGTCTTGTACGCTTGAGGTAAGAATTAACTTATTTTTAATGTTATAAGGGTAATTTCTTTGATATTTTTCTTTTACAAAAAAAAAAATAAACATTGTGTGCTTGCATAGCCAACTTGGCAAATGCTTTATAATTTTTCTATGTATTTTTTTTAAACAATTGTCTTGTACGACACTTTTCCTTCCACCCAGATATGCTCTACACTAGGAAACTATATTGAAAAAACATAATATAATCTTTGGTAATGTATGAACGCTTTATTCCACTTACAGTGCGTTCTCGATTTTCGCAACTTATTTAGGTTCTTCAAGATAAAAAGCAAGAATCAGTAAAAATGCAGCAATATTTTAGGAACACAATTTTTTTTCTTTAAACAAATTGGAATTTTTCATTAAAATCTCTATTTTTAAACGACAAAAACTGCGTTAGCACAATCGTCTTTCTGCTTTGTTGTATTAGGGAACAAAATTTGGAAATTGACACGAGAGAATCTTTTTTAATAATAAGATGTCGAAGGAAAAATTTATGAACTTTCTTAATTTTATTATTATCTGAATTCAATTACCATGATAATTCTTCTTTCGATTAGAAGTTAAATTCAAAGAAGCAGCTTCTTTTTTTTTTAAATATAACTCACATTTTCCCCACTTTATTTTATTTTATTTGTACGTCCTGTGCTTCTGCAGTCAATGGATGCACAATCTGCGCGACGCTGATGTCAATTATGATGTTTATGAACTTAGCTCCTGCAATTCATCTTCGTTGGTTCGATGGCAAATCTGACTTTATGAACATGTCTAACGCAGGTCTAAGTTAGACCGACGTTTATAAAAATACCCATTATATGCGTACGAGTCCATTGAACATTGATAAAATTTTATTGTCATCATTCAAAATTCAGTATAATAACTGTCGAGACAAAATTAACATAAACGCCAAAAACCAGGCCGGATATTATATAAAAAAACAAAAGTTGCATTAATCGGGAGCCTACTGTAATGTTATTTTAAGTTAATTTTATAAAACATCCCTAAATTTGTTTTTACATCCCTCTCAAATTTGGAGATATAACCTTTTTAATCGGATTTCATCGACGACACTTGTATGCATTTGTCTAAATAAAGAATGCATACTTCAAGAATTATGTATTAAATATCTACTCTAATCTTATACCCACTTAGGTGTAAATTGAAACTAAACCTGTGTCAATATTAGATTATATAAAATATGGACGCGTTTAGCTAAAGGACAAATTAAACCGCATCTATCAAAATTTTGTTTCGCATAAATAAATATTCCGTAAAAAATAATTTTTGGGGGGGACAACAATTATATACATACATAATATATGTATGTATACATGTTATGTAGATTCATTATATCTTCAACCATGTTGATTGTATAAATTATCTTTAAATTTACATTCAACTAAGTTTTGGACAAATTTTAAAACCAAGTATATTATGTACAGTACATATATACAAATATTTTATTCTGATTTTTTTTTTTAAACTATCTCATTTATCTTAAAAACATAGAAGAATGTTACTGTTTCTGTTTACATTATGTTGATACAGACTATTTGAAGCTTATGAGTACTAATTGCTACAAGCTATTTAAAAGAATACGAATACGAGTTTAATAAATTTGTCTTAAGCATATCTGGGAATTTCTCATTTGAAAATAATATTTTCACACAAGCGGTCTATACTGCCATGCAAAAAAATTCAATAAACAAATCGAAAAAGCTATAAAACTATTCAAAAAGAAAAGAAGTTTAAAATCTGCAGTCTTTCAGTCTTATTCTGCTATTCCACGTCGACTTTTGAGCCATGCCTTGAAATTAAATGAGTGCAAAGGAAAAAACATCTTATCTTTCTTTCAAATTTAATTTCCAAGAAATGCGTGACTCAAAAGTCGTCGTTAAAGATACAAGACTGAAACATACATAAATTAAAAGGATTTCAAACTTCTCTTTGGTTCCATTTATATATAAGTATTAACAATCTATATCGATTTCAGTTCAAAAATATTCAATCGTGCTGGTGATTTGTTGCTGTACTACATTGGAAATTCATGAAAGAGTGAGTATTATAAAAGAAAATATATGTTTATTGATGTCAAAAATAATGAGTATTTCATTTTTAATTGTAGAAATAAAGACGTGTCTCGGTATTGCGAAAGGCGATAATATTAAAAGCAGATACTCTAGGAGCTTCGTCATACACAGGTTGGATAGAATATCTACTAATGCTGCAAATAATTGTTCAGATGAGGTAAGATATTTTAAACGACACACTTATTTTTAAATGTATCAAAGTAGGGACTGGAGAAGAATAATTAATAGTATAAGTCCACAAAATAATACAAATTATTTTCTTGCCTTTTTGTATATCGCAAGGTACAAACAGTTATTTATACGATAACCAGTAATTCTCATTTTACTGCTGCTTACTTCGAGTTCAAATATATAAATTACTCATCTATGATTTTGAACATTGTGCCAAGTTCACGTCACCCTTTATTCGGTACTAAACTTAATGGTGCAAACTCATGCTAAAGGCCCAATTATAAACGGACATCACATTTACATATAAATATATTTTTTAAAGGAGAGAGACATTCAATGGTAGAAGCGCAAAAAAAATACTTAAAATGCAAGTTTCTATTACGTTTTGATATTTCGTTGCTCTGTAGCTCGTATAATACTTTTTTATCAATTAATGATAATGTTTAGTTTTAAAAATAACTCACTTTACTACATGCATATGAATTTATGTTAAATAGTTAAAAAATTAAAACACAGCACAATGATGATAACAACGGATCTAATTTCTGAAATTCCTTACCAAAAATCATGTGGATTTTAATTAAATGAGTGCTTTTAATTATTAAAATTTCATTTCCAAACCCATAAAAGTAAATTATTTAAAAATGTGACAATTTTTTTCTTTTACAGCACCCTATGCTTTCAATGTTAAAAGTGCACGTCAGCGTACTTGAAATGTAAGTTTTTATTCCATTTTATAATTTTTTTTTTTAAATATAACTTATCGTGACTGTAGCTTGTAACACTTTTTTAATGGAATAACTGAAAGACGTTATTTATTTACTAACTTGTTTTCTAAGAAACAATTAAGTTAAAAAAGTGGCTGGTTGTACAGGCCTTTGAATCTGTTACATAATTATATAACCCTAGCGACACGATAAGTTGGAACAAAAAATTAGCTTAATGATGACACAAATTACCGTTTGATTTGTAGTGATAAAAATATTATGGCTGCACTTTTTATGTGTACTGACCCAAAATTATTAATTAAAATGAAAATTAATGAAGGAAATGTAGTGTTAACGAGGTTTTTTGTTTCAATTTCAGATGGTCAAAAACTTTATATGCCGCTTATACAGTTTAAAATATACGAGTGGTAGATCAAATTGAATTCATAGGTGTACTTGAATGATTATCTAATACAGAAGTTTTACTGCAGGTAATTACAATTGTTATACTATTTTAAACTTAAAAGATTGCGCAATGATGATAACAACGGATCTAATTTCTGAAATTCCTTACCAAAAATCTTGTGGATTTAAATTAAATGAGTGCTTTTATTCAAATTTCGAATTTTATTTCTAAAACCTGTAAAAGTAAATTATTTAAAAATTTTATATATTTTTTTACAGCACCTGCACATACATATGTCTACTTTCAATGTTAAAAGAGAATGTCAGCGTACTTGAAATGTAAGTTTCTATTATATTTTATTATTTTCTTAAAATATTTGTGTGTCCCACTTTATCGTGACTGTAGCTGGCTGTACAGATCTTTGAATCTATGTTACAGAAATATATCACTCCACGCACGATATATTGGAACAACATTTTTTTTAATGATGACACAAATTACCGTTTGATGCTTTAATGATAAAAATATAATGGCTGCATTTATTTGCACTGACCCACAACTTTGATTTAAATGAATAAAGCAAAAGTACTGTGCTAACGAGGTTTTCTATTTCAATTTTAGGTGATCAAAAACTTTGTACCTGCTTTGAACACAATTTAATTATTATGGTGGTTAAATGCTGATTTAACTAAGAACCATTTGATAGTTTGTATGGTAAGCATCGACTCTCTTTTTATATACATAGTTGATAGATTTGATCAATGATGACACAAATTACCGTTTGATGTTTAGTGATAAAAATATTATGGCTGCACTATTTATGTGTACTGACCCCAAATTATCAATACAAAAAATAATGATAGAATTGTACTGTGTTAACGAGGTTTTCTGTTTCGATTTCAGATGGTCAAAAACTATATCTGCTGCTTATACAGTATAATAGTACGAGATTCATCGTTGAAGTTGCATTGCAGGTAATTATGATTGTAATACTATTTTAAGCGTAAAACGTTGCACAATGATGATAACAACGGATCTAATTTCTGAAATTCCTTACCAAAAATCATGTGGATTTAAATTAAATGAGTGCTTTTATTCAAATTTCAAATTTTATTTCTAAGCCTAAAAAAGTACATAGCTTAAAAACATTATAAACTTTTTTTTACAGCATCTGAACATTCAATGTTAAAAGAGAATGTCAGCGTACATAAAATGTAAGTTCTTTATTCCATTTTATTATTTTCTTAAATATTTGTATGTGTCACTTATCGTGACTGTAGCTGATTGTACAGAGCTTTGAATCTGTGTAACCCCAGCGACGCACGATAGGTTCGAACACAAAATTTGCCTAATGATGACACAAATTACCGTTTGATTCTTATTGATAAAAATATAATGGCTGCATTTACTTGCACTGACCCGCAACTTTAATTAAAATGCATAAAGAAAAAGTACCTTGCTAACTAGATTTTTTATTTCAATTTTAGGTGATCAAGTGTAGTTACTAATGCTGATTAAACTAAGAATAATTTGATGGTTTGTATGGTAAGCACCAACAATTATTTTTTCTTTTATAAAACAAATAGTAGTTTTGAGAATTGATTTGAAGATGAAAATAAACTGAAATATAAATAAATTACATACTTAAAAAAAATCGTCGTATCTAATTTTAAAGCGATTTTAAGCTATGTCCATGCATGGGACTTTTGATAAAGCAACAATTTGGTTACTTAAGTATATTTTATTTTTCAAATCAAATCAATAAATAACTATTTTCTTCTGTTATGATGAAAACATTATATATTGTCTTCTTTTCCCGTCATAAATGATATTGATGACATAATTTAAAGCTGAGAACAATCTCTTACAACAACTTAATTTGAATGGTTTATTGGTAGATTAAATTTTGTACGTGTATGTATCATCGGCTAAGAGTGAAACCCTGCTTACTCCACTTTAATTTTTGATTTTATCATAAATAAAATTAAAAACTTACTTAAAAGGTACAGAAATATTTGTTATTAAATAAATTACGAATTTACATAAAGTGTAGTTATAATTTTGCAGCCATTCAAACATTCAGTTTTATCTGTTGGCTATACATATGTAGCTGTTTTTACTTTAACAAATGATATGTACCTATAATTTTAAAAATCTTACTGTAACTTTTTGAAGCAAGCAAAAGCCGGTGAAATATAAACCACACTATTTATAAATAACGAATGAAACTGCTTGCACAATAAACCATTTTAAATTTTGATGTTCGTGATGAAAAGTATTGTTAAAAAAAAAGTTTTAACTTAAAACACTATTTGTTATTTAATATTATTTTTTTCTTCAACAATTTTAAGGTACTTTTCTGGAAAAGGAAGAACATCAGTCAAGATAATGAGATTTCGATGTTGCTGCTTCCAAGGTAATTACATTGAAATAAAATTTATTTGTGTATTGTTAGCTCAAAAACTGATTCATTAATATCACGTTACTGAATGTTTCAATTCTTAAATTATTAAATGAAGATAATCAATATTTTATGTCTTCTTTCTCCGGCATAATATTGCTTTGATGATACAAAATTTCTGATAATACATAACTAACAAAAAATGTATACACATACATATGTATGAGTATTTTATTAATGAAATATTCTTTTTATGTGTTTTGCAGGTCCCAAAAAGTGCATTTGCTAAATTGTATGCATGGTCGTTTTATAAAGGTTAGTTAAAATATTTTTTTTCAAAAAGTATTTTATGTTATATTCTTTACAAAAAACTGTTTTAAATTAAATATACACTCCAAGTCATAAAAATCGAAGCACACATTTTTAAAACTGATATAACCACCGTTATGAGCAATATCTCCTAAATAGGAGTGCAGTGCAAGAGACTAGATCTTATATAATCATATACAAAACTTGCGAGTTTTAAAATATCAATTCAAACGAAATAAGAAGCGAATAGAAATAAAATCGAAAATATGTAATAATAAAAATAACTATATCAGTAACTCGTAGTAAGTTATCCAAATAAATCAGTCTACAACAAAAAAAAAAAAACAAAAAGAAATATTATTTCTTATATAAATTAAACTTGCAAAGTTTGCAGAGTGGTGGTAGCTCAGATCTGGTTTTGAATAACCTTATGAACTCTTCTTCGTGTTAACCTTAGTTCTGAACATTTAAAAGTCGTGACAGCTTTATATGAATCAATTTGATAGTCCATAATTTCTATCAATTATTTAATAAGTGGGCATCAACTGATAATTTTAGACCGATGGTGAACATTTATCAAAATTTCGTTGTATATGAGTTATTTATTTATTTTGTTTGAGGTTTCTCGTGTGAACTACTTGTTGTTCTTTTGGCAACTAAAGTAAAAAAATATTGGTTTAAAAAATGTAATTCTTTTATAAAAAATTACTTTCTTTTTATGATATTCCATTATTTAAGATCAGAATAGTAAGCAACAGAAAACAGTTAGAAAGAATGGTTGAGTTGATGGAACAAATTCCTTGTGTTGCAAGGGAAATTCTTAAGTAACCCGAAGTAATTCGCTTAGAACGATTGATACCGCTGGTTGTGCCATGCCAATGTCAAAGTCATATCTTTGGAATGGAATGTTGACTTTTGATTTGTTTAAGTTTATTATCAATATAGTTTAATACCTCCAGAAATGTCATTGTTATTAGTCAAAATAAAAAAGAAGCAAACTAATTACATGTTTTCGTCAAAATCAATTGGGTCTGAAGAATCTTGTAAGGCTCGGCTAATTTTGATTTGCTGATTTACATTTGCTCTATCGTAACTCACTTCAACTTTTTGTTCCTTTTAGAATCTCAAACAATTTATCGTTTACTTTTCAACCAAGAATTTGTGGTTGATAAAAAAATGAATGTGTTTCTATTTTGTTGATGACTGGTAAAACGAATATCAATAATAATAATTATAAAATCTAATAAAATAAAATTCACAGTCGATCACAAATGCCTATAGTTGATAATCATAAATAAAAATACTCCATTTACCAAGATCGGAATCTCTCGTACGTTTCACTCTCCAAAACCCGTTTGTTTACATTGTTGTATTTGTAATTTTGAAAATTAGTCCATGAATAGATGTGAAAACAAACAAAAAAAAAACGATGCCGTGGGCTAGCGGCAAAATTCAAGTTAACTTATTAATCATAATCTTAAAAAAATCAAAAATTAGCATTAATTGCGCCAATTATTGGGTGTTCGGTTTTCCCCATATTGGAATAAAAAAGTTACTTAAATCTATTTATTGCACTCATATTGCCTATTTCTATTCTTTAAGGATGCTTTACACAAAGCAACTTATTTTTAAAACATGGTTCCATCAAATTTGTATTCCAAAATCTAACTACAAACAAAATTCTAACTCTAACATAGTCCCTCAAAAAGAAATTTTCAGGAATATTTCTGCAACAAACAAAACTAAAATTTGGTCTTACAATTACCAAACTACTTAAATGATGAAAATACTAATCTAATTGAGGAATCTAAACTAGCTAAAGTTGGCAATGGAACTTTACAAGTATGATTCTCGTAGCATTGTCTGTACAAAAAAATACGGAGGCACCCGCCTATTGTTTCCACCTGAACTTCTAACTTTGCCAAAAAAATGATTTAAGCTGCTCTAAGCATACTACAGCTAAAAAAAATGTTCTGTTTTGTTGTTTTACAAAGTATTGAGTTACGCTTTTGTCCATTTCCAATTATACTTAACCAGTTGAAGCTCATATTGCGTTCGCAAATAATTTAAATAAACAAAAAACAGCACTAATAAATCATTAAATATTTATTTGGATTGAAATTAAAAAGCTATACAAATCTTCCAATTTAAGACCATGTCAACACTTCAGATTCTTTTGGCTCGGATTGTTTCGTTTTTGAACGAAGGCCTGAGGACTAAAATGAAGCATTTGATGGGCCGGAACACTAAATGTGAGAATGTGTTGGTTTTTGTAACATTTCACGTGTGCAGTTAGCTTGTAGGCAAACCGAAATGTCAGTCTGAGATTCCGATCTTGGTAATGGTGTTTTTGATCATAATGCTAAACATTCAATTTGTTGATATATATCAAGTATCTAGTTGAAAGTTGATAGCTATAATTGGACTTTAAGTGTAAAGTGTACTGAATTTGATGCAAGTCTGTGAACTTGTCGAGTTTTTTTGATGCGTTAAAGAAATGTCAATATTTCCTTTATTTTATTTTGCCCCAAATGATAATTTGATTTCGTGTTTCGAAATTTCATTTTATTTGAATTTGCAAGTTTTGTATTTGGTTGTATTGCATATAATTGTGGAAATACCAGTTTTATTAGCCAAACATGTCTGCTTATGTTTTTATGACTTGAATGTATTGTTGTTATTAAATTATCCAGTTTTCTAAGTTTGACTTCATGATGATATTAATTGGTCCGTGTTTATGAATTTATGTTGATTAAACTTTCCAATTAATTTACTGATTTTGGTTAGAATTTAAACTTCAATTATACTTCATTGTCTAGATTTTTATAATTTGCTTTTTCTTTAGATGACATGACGATGATTAAGTTTTCTTTCTGGCTGGAATCTTTATTGGATGTTAAAGGTTTGTGTAAATTTGTATTAAACATTAAAATATTCAGTTCTGTAAATTTGATTTAATGATGAAATTAATTGGTCCGTGTTTATGAATTTATGTTGATTATATAATCCAATTACCGAACTGATGGTGCTTAAATTTAAATTTCAATTATATTCTTGATAGTCTAAATTATTATAATTAGTTTTTTTTTTATATTTTTAGATGACGATGATGAAGTTTTCTTTTTGGCTGGACCCATTTTTGGATGTTAAAGGTTTGTTTATTCTTCTTTTATTAATTATAATATTAAGTTATGTAAGTTTGACACTATGATGAAATTAATTGGTCCGTGTTTATGAATTTATGTTGATTACATAATCCAATTACCGAACTGATGGTGTCTAGATTTGTATAATTTTTTTTGTTTGTCTTTAAATCTTTATGATGAAGTGTTCTTTTTGGTTGAAATCATTATTGGATGTAGTTTGTCTTTATAACTTTTATTAACTTAGATATTTTGTTAGATTTTTTCATGAAGAAATTAATTGATCCATGTCTATGAATGTATGTTGATTGGTGTATTTAAATTACTGATAAAGTTTAAAACAAGCAAAAGGTAGAAACAAAATACTTTTGTTTGTATTTAATGTTTGAACTTACAAAGGGCTACCAAAAATAAAAAGAAAAAAATGAAATTAAAAAGATCCACATAATCAGGGGTTGAACATTTTTTGTTTGACGTTCTTAACTAAATATTTCTTCAGTAATCGTACAAATTAAGTTTTAGTGTTAGGAGTTCATATTCGTTTTCTTGTTGTTTTTGTTCGATCAGTACCGACAAATTAAGTTGTCGATGGGTGTCTGTCTTGCGACTCTACTCCTACCCCTAACGGAGCAAAGGGGTTGCCTTAAGCCACACAGAACCACCTCATAAATGTTGTTTATATTTTGAGCACACTAACCAAGTATTCGAGCCATATATCAGAATGAAATAGAAATAGAATGCCTCTTATTAATGTGTGAAATAATTTGGAACAATGTTCTGTTATTTTTTTTTTTTAAATTACCTTATCGTGGAATGTTCACGACTTACTTTTGAGAAAATGCTTGAAATATTGTTATTGTGATTTGTATTTAATTTGTTCCAAAGTTTAGTTTTCTAGGTCTCGAATTAAGCAGGGTTAGTACGCAAGTCAACAAGCAAAGCTAAAAATACACTTAATTTTATTATTTATTTTGTAATTATTTTTTTTTTTGTATTTTAAAGCTACACGTTGTATTACAATACATTAATAGTAAACTATTTAATTTTTTTTTTGCAGAATTCATATTTATTATATACAAAAGTGGAAAAAACATTTCGCTAGTACAAAGGTAAGCTTAAGTTAAACCTGTTTTTCTATATACACACATTCTTGTGTTATTATTTTGATGAAATTAATTGGTCCGTGTTTATGAATTTATATTGATTTTATTACTTCCAATTACTGAAATGGTTGTTTACTTATATATACATAACATAATTGGTTTTAGATTTTTTAACATTTTTATATTTATTTTCAGGTTTCTTGCAAAGCAGAAGACCTCAAAATTGAAATGCGAACAATAAAATTATAAAATAAAATAAAATGTTTTTATGTAGACGAAACTAAAAAACATGTATTTCAAATAAAAATGTATTCTAATCGTAAATTGTGTTCTTTATTACCTTAACTCTTATTTTGAACCGGAAAAGTCCATATAATTAATTTATGAAACTTTTTGGTTGAAATTGATTCAGAGTTTGCTCAGTATAATATATACATAGGTACATACATATAAAGTCTCATTAGGTTAATCAAAGATCATTTCTATGAAACTAAACTTTGTCATATGAAAGTTTAAGTACTACAAAAAACTAAAATGCGGGTCTTCTAAAAACTTGTCTGTCTTGAACAAATTTATAATAAATCTAGCAATATGTTACAGATATGAGATTGCTTGTCTTGATTCTTACAAAGCTCAAACAGTTGTCTTAGAATAGTTTTTGTTCATATTAACCTTAAAAAATAATTCAATCGGCATTACAGTAAACACAATCATTTTCAAAGTCTAATGATTCAGTTTTGTAGCTCTTTTTATTCTTTACAAAGTGTTAGAAGTTGTATCTAGATAGATCCAATTCAAAATATGTTAAAACGAATTTAATTGGCAAAATATTTTAACCAATATACGCTACCTAGAAAAAATAGTTAGGAAAAGTTGTATATTCAGCTAGGTTCTACTTTTCACTTTTACTCGAAATAAAATTGAAATCGAATCCAAATAACCTTTTTTCTTAATTTAAAACGAATTAAATTTCGATATTTGCAATTTGCAAGTAATTTGAATTCGACTAGATTAACAGCCTTATTACGGTTGTCAAAGATCAATTTTGTCAATTAATTGATACATTGGTATTATGAACGCGAGTTGATCATTTTTTGATCCTTTGTAAACAAAGAGCAAAAATCTATTGTGAATAGTGCCTATTTACTTTTGACGTTTCAATTTCATTTACAATTTTTCAACGGAATGCTTTTGTTTCGTGTGACGAATTTTATTTTGGTTGATTTGGATAAAAATGTAAGTAGTTTGCAATAAATTAATGGTGCTATTCAATTTCAGTGTTTTCTTTACGTAGGAGTAAAATTGTAAGTAACAAAAATCAGCTCGCCGATTGGTAGAACGGGTGGAAGAGAATCCAGGGGTGTAATCGCGTAAGGCGATAGTTGATTGTCACTGTTTTGATAGTCAATTTTGATTATCAACCTTTCTTTGTTCTGGGGGGTTATTAGGAAAAACGAAACTCGTTCAAAATAAGGCTTATTCGTTAAATTGCGATTAGGAAAAACGATTGTAGTAACACTAAATCGTCAAATTGCTATTAAGAAAAACGAGAACCGTAAAAATGACAATACTCGTATTTTTATTTACGAGTGCCTTCAGCTTTCGTTTTGGGGGCAGTTGTCAAATGTCATACATTTTTTTTTTGTTGGTTGGTTTTTGTTTTGCTAAGTGAGCAACAAAATGTGAGTAAATAATAAATAAAATTGTGAAAAACATAAAAATGAGTTATTTCTAACCTTCTAGGCCTACAACTAATGCTAAGCAGTTGAATTTGCTGGTAGCTTTTATGGAAACCAATCCAAACATAGCAAAAAAATACTTGCTGACGAGCCAAAGCCAAATCCAAAATTCTTTGGAAGGCTTCGACTGATAAGCTAAATGCATGCGGTCCTCTAGAGAAACCAATGGATGGTTGGAAAAGTGTAGGTTTCTTCAAAACAAAACTTTGTGTTTATAATTAATTCTTCGTTAGGTACAATCTTAAGCGCAAAATGTGTGGAAATTTGCTGCATCGAAGTGGTACAGAGGGTGGCCCGAATAAGCAAAAAAATATTCAGAAAATGAAAAAATAGTAATTGCGATTCTAGACCTAAATGAGGCCGTGACATGTAATTTATCAGGGAAAAATTCGGTGATCTGACTGATGCCAATATTCAAGTGTCGATCGGCAGCAGCACCATTGTTAATGTGACTACGAAAGAAGCTGATGAGCAGAAAGTTCTTCTCGCTATGTGAGGAAGTCCTGGGGTGGAATCGGCTAAGGTGATTGTTGATAAATGACAATCAAAATGATAGAATTTGATCTACATAAGGTGATAGTCAAATTGATACCTAAAAAGCTATCACAAAAAAATGTGATAGTCGTTTTCAAACAAATTTGTTTATTCCGAATAGAGCTACCAGACGCTTACACAAACGACTGGAAAATTTTCTTAGTTCACTTTGTTTCTTTTAAAAAACACATTCCTGTGACCGACAAAGCTTACGACATTCGAAAAAAGTAAGAAAAGTAACAATTTTATTCAAAATCAGCCAATTTGAAACATTTATTTAGATATTTTATAAGAATCAATTTAAAATTTCACCAAGGCAACAACGAATTTTGACAATTTGAATCTGAAATTGTTCAATCGAATTGAATTGAGTTGAATCATCTTACGCAGACGGAATGAAAATGATAGTCAATTTGACTATCAAAAAATTGATAGTCAACAATCACCTTAGCCGATTCCACCCCTGTCCGGTTCCTCTTTGGTAACCACCCTCGGTGTTGCAGCTAATTTCAATACATTTGTTATGTATGTAGAATTGAAACTTGGAAGGTGAGGATCGATCTCTTCTAATACATTTTTGAATGCGTTCTTGTTTAAACGATAAAGAAGCTTGAACCTGGCAAATATTTTAGGAGTTTTTTTTTAATACTAGATGGAAAGGATTTCACTTTACTCACGTTGAACTTGGAAGGCTCATTGGGTTCGATGAACCTCTTAAAACTCTTCTTTTTATACGCATTTCTTCTACGTTACTGTGGGATTCATCTTCGCTTTCAAGAAAATAATCGCAGTGAAAAAACATTTTATAGAATTTATGCAAATTAAATTTATTTTTGAAACTTCCTCAACTACATTATTTATATTTTGACATTTGTTAATAGGAGTGAAGTTAGTTGCTGCTTTAAAAAATTATCATTTTTCGTTTTTGCCTGGCAACTTTTTTTGCTTTCTATTTTCGTATCTTATAATCGCTCTTCACCATTACTTTCGCTTCTTCGAGTTTCGTTTTTTCTGCCGCTAGTTTCGTAATTCATAATAAGGCCCCTGTGTAAAGTGATCGCTAAAACTTTACTATTTGCTGGCAGCACTTACCCAAGTTTGGGAAACTGTGTACAAATTGCAACAGGGATAAATGTCATTTCGATCAGCTATTCACCCCTATCACAGAGTCCCTCGTAGCGAGTCCCCGAAAATTGTGTTACGCTACGAATACGAATACATTTACATCATAGGTTAGGTTAGGTTGGAGTGGCTGTCCAGATGTCATTGACACACGTAGACCTCAAGGGTCCATTGTGATACCACTAATGAGGTTACTCATGGGAGAGTAACCATTTTGTACTTTTAATAAAGTTAGAGAGACGTTTTGTGTCAATCGTTGCCAGTTCACTGGTGTTATCGAAGAAGGGATTACCGAGAAAGTAATTCCTTCTAATGGAGAGTGCTGGACATGTTCACAGAAGGTGTTGGACTGCTTCCTCTTCCTCCTCGTCCATGCAGCTTCTACAGAAGTCATTTGTGTAGACCCCTAGCCTCAGAGCATGTCTTCCTATGAGGCAGTGTCCCGGTATTACTCCAATTGTAGAGCTTATACTTTGTCTGCTCAGTGATATCAAGCTTTTTGACCGTTTTAAGTCAATACTTGGCCATATTTGCTTGGTTGCTAGGCAGGTGGTACTTTGTGACCATTTAGCATTTGTTGTTTCTAGAGCATATTGCTTGAGAAGATATTTGCATGTAGCAAGTGGTGTTCCTATGTTATGTTTTTGTCTAACATAAGGCAGAAGTGTTCCGTTTTTGGCGAGCTCATCGGCTTTGCAATTTCTCGGAATGTCTCTGTGGCCCGGCACCCAAATGAGGTGAATGTTAAACTGTTCCGTCATCTCATTCAGAGATGATTGACAATCATGGACTGTTCGAGAGTTTGTGGAGACAGACGCGAGAGATTTAAGAGCGGATTGGCTGTCTGAGAAGATTCGTATATCCTTACAAGATATAACGTTTTCTTTGAGGATAGTGCTTCTTTAATCGCCATTACTTCTGCCTGGAATACACTACATTGATTGGGAAGTCTATAGGATAGACTGAGATTCAGTTGATACCACTTCCAACTCCGTGATCGGTCTTTGAACCGTCAGTATAGAAGTGTACCGCATCGTCTTCCAGTGGTCCCTCTTCTTCCCAGGAGGATCTTGAAGGAATGGACACATGGAATCTTTTACCAAATACCATTTTTGGAGTGGTATATTCTAAGCGATCTGGGATAGATCTGAATTTGTCTAGAATAGTAGTATGTCCAGTATTGTTACTGGTCCATTGAGAGGTGGCTCTAAGTCTTACACATGAGTTGGCAGCCACCTTTTTAGAGAAGATGTATTTACATCATAAGCCCCGAACGAATTCAAGAAAGCATTGGCACACAGAAATACTAATTTCGGAGTTTAAAAATCAGCTGATATGCGTCAAAATAAGAAAATTAAATAAAAGTTCGTTTTTCATCTTTCGATTTGTTCTTGTTTTTATTTGTTTTTGTCTTTAAAAATTGATAGTATTGTCGTTGCAATAAATGAAGAAAATACACGTAGACTGGATGAATCATATGATTGACGCGAAGTGGTTGGAAGACGCCGTGGAACATTTCTCACATCAACTACGTCTGATGACATCGAAAGGCTCGGAGGAATTTTCGAATCCAAAAGATTGTGGATCTTTTATTCCGCTGGTCAAAGTTCATTCATTCTTATGACACCTTCTTCGAGGCTGCTAAAAAAATGCATTCTATTTGCACCGCCACTTGTAGCTTTGCATTCTTTTTTGTTCTCAACCATTTTCCTCTTGATTTATGCCTTTCAATCTAACCACACTTAAGAATTAAATTATAAAAAAGTTTGGACTAATTTATTCAATTTCCTTTTTTGCAGCTAGAGGTGTCCTTAGAAGGTGGGTCTTTAACTATTTAACTCTATTTTTACTGCCTCCCAAAACGAATTCACTTCCTCCTTAGGGATTTTTGAAAATCCTTGGGCAATTTCAAGTTTTTCTTGAAGACTTTTTATAAAGCCTTTCGAATTGAATTTTATTTGTGATAACTTTATTTGCCCTTCAAAAAAAAAAAAAAAAACATTGGTAAACACTTTCACATTAAAACAATAGTAAAACTTACATGATTCTTTTCATATATTTTATTTTTATTTAATTTATCTTCGCAAGCTTAATTTTTTGTTCGTTTTAAAAACTCCAAACAAAATAATTGTTCGTAGAGAAAACTGCCAAACTTCCTATTCATTCAGGGCTAGTGATACCAATTTTCAAGAACTCCGAATTTCGTAGCAAATTTTTTTAGTACGACGACGCGGACGGGATCAATGATACAATTATTCGGGGTTCGTACTACGAATCTATTACGAAGGGGCCTGTGATAAGGCTAATTGTGTTTATTGTGTTGAATTTCGAATTTGCAAAGTATTGTTTCTGCGAAAATGTTAGTATACTTTAAATAAACTTAATCACCCCTATTGTTAGTTTCACCAGGAAAATATTTCACCCGAAAAATTATTGTTCCCCCGGAATTTTTAAAGCTATTGTGAGTTCCACCCGAATGAATTTTCACTTCGAATTAGAGGTGACATTTCGAAAAAAAGAAGCGTTCATTGAAAAGGCAAATACAAGCTGAACGAAATATCTGAACAAATCCCAGAAAAAATTACAATAGGACGGTGTTCTAGTTTTGCAAATAAATTATTATTTTCAACCCCTTTTGGAATGAAAATGACAATTTGTTGAGTTAAAAACTTTATTAAATATTTTTTGTATGTTAGAAGTAATTTTTCAAGAAAAAAAAAACAAACGACGGTATCCATAACCAAAACAAAAAAAACCGGAGCAATTCAGAACTACATCACTTCGAACACGGCTAAACAGATTTTTGACAGATGAGTGAAGTGTGAATTAAAATTTTTAAAAAAGTAAACAATATCCGTGCATTCCGTGATTCCGTCTTTAATTCATAAAAATAAATATACTTGAAAATAAGTAAATAAAACAAATAAAAATTGTTTTTTGTGATTCTGCCGTAGCCTTTATTTGCTCTCATCAAAAGGTATGAACTTGAACAGTATGATATTTTATTACACAAATTGTTTAGAATTGTTTTTATATTTTACTTTAGCAACATGTTTAGCATAGCCCTGAGGGAAATGATTAATGATGAGGAAGAAAAACAAAAACAAAAATCAATCAGAAGACAACTCAGAGATTCTTCAAACCCTTTGGAGTTGCGTGAGCCATTGTAAGTAATAAGTTTCATGTAAAGAATTTGTGAATATAAATGTAGATTACGAATCAAACTTTTTTTTCAGATTTCATCAACACTATCGAGTAAATAAAGAAGCCTTCAAATATTTGTTGGATGTTCTTTCCAGTTCCTTGCCCGCAGTAAAACAAAAATTTGGTGTGCCCCCAATTATAAAACTTGCAGCCACCTTACGTTTCCTTGCGGAGGGCGGGTACCAAAAGGGAGTTGGGAAGGACCATGAAGTTGGGTTGGCACAACCATCTGTAAGCCTTATTATGGCTGAAGTGTTGAACGTGTTGGAGGAGAGACTTTGTCCAGAATGGATAAAGTGGCCAACACAAAACGAATGTAGAAGAATCAGCCAAGATTTCTTCATGAAATTCAATATGCCAAGCATAATAGGATGTGTAGATGGAACACATGTCAACATTATATCGCCATCACACAACAAACACCTTTTTTGTTGTTTTACTCCTTGAAAATAAAAAAGTTGGAGTTATTTTCGATTATTTTGTTGTTATTTAAAAAAATTACTTACATTTTTCGCCAAAGTTGTCCTTTTCCGCCGCCAAATTTTGAGTGAAAGAAAGAGTTGTCAAAGACTTAAAGTTCCACCCGAAAAAAAAGTTCACAATAGGGGGAAATTTTTCGAAGTGGAAAATTTTCCGTCCGAAACTCACAATAAGGGAAATGTGAAATGTCATTTTTTTCGGACGGAATGCAGAAAAAGTGAAACTCGCAATAGGGGTGAATACTAGTTATAAAATAATAAAAAAATTTGTTTTATTTTTCGAAAAAAAAAAATACATTCTTTTGTTGAAGCTAAGGGCTCAATTTTAATGAAAAGTGGACATAGAACTGACTGCACAGTCTTTAATAAACACCCCCAAGAAGATTTAAAGTTGCAGCCAGTTGAAGGATAGGAGCAACCGCAAAACATACACAAACGTATAATTTATATACATACATAATGTTGTAAATAATTAATTTATAAATATTCATAGAAAGTTACATAGTAACAATGGGTTAGGATGTTCCAAGTTGCTTTATTCCTTAAGTTGATTCTCAGCAATTAATCTTTTTTTGTAGTTATTTCTCGTTCTGGTGTTCTAATAGTACATTTCTATTGAAGTATACATTACAGTTCATTCATTTTTATTTTAACTTTCATATATTTTTTATTTTTTTCACTAAATTTTAAATTTATAGTAGAGCTGAAGTTCACACAAATTATCTTTCTCACAAAAAATTAATCAAAATATATGAAAGTGACACCTAAATAGCTGTCACCAACAAACCATAGTAAAAAAATAATCACCTTACGTGGAGCAAAATCATCAATTTTGGTAATCAACAATCACCTTACGCAATTCCACCCCAGACTTCGCTAAGTGTGTTTATTCAATTTCATTTTCACCGAAAAATAGTTAAATAGGAGACATGCTTTTGGCATTCGCGATCGAACAAAGCATCTAGAATGATTTTTCGGCGCATCTAATATCTGCCATAACTTTCAACACACATTCTAAAAACTACGCTTAAACACTAGAGTCTTTTCTTAATAGTATTTGAAAACAGCTTGTGAAAAAGGCCCGCAATTTTGCAGTAAGTTGTCATGTCAAGAAGTTAGGAGTGGTAGAAAACTCAAAGGCTAGGTGTACATTCATATACGCATTACTGCGTAATGATGCCCCAAACGTTTAAAGTCAAACATTCACCACGCAAATTTTGGCACCACTTTTCACTTCAACTGATGCGCGAGATAACTAAACAAAAAAGCATCAAGTCGAGTGGGAGTTAATTCCATAAAGAAGCTGCATTTGCGAAAACTCGTTCTTAATTGAGGCTTGGAAATTGGGGAATTATTGTTAAAGTCGGCAAAAGTTCTGATCAGACGAATTTTTTCATTTTTGGTAATCGATTTGGAGATAAATATTGCGCTATGACAACGCATCGACATTTTACAATTTGTCAACGATAACATGATTATGAGGTTCGCAGAGGATCGTTTTCAATTAGACCTTTTAAATTTAACTCACGTTGTACAGGGACCGGCAAAAAAACCTCCCGTATTTTTAGACGTTTATATTTAAAGCTATTTATAGATAGAATGGTAGAGATAGACAGAGGTCTACGTGCCGTTTTTCGTAATCATAATGGCGTGACACGGTGAGCATCGCGCACTTGTCGTAGAGGAATATATCCGTATTTTTTCGATGAAAATGGGCAAAAAGTTACAGTTAATGCCGATCGCTACTGTCACATGATTGAGACCTTCCTCCAAACAAACATAAATCATTTTACTAGGAACCATTCAGTCTGTTTCCAACAAGGTGGATCCACATAACACTTCACGGCGCTCACTTTTAAAATATGGGAGATCTTTTTGCCGGACTCTGTATTTACTTATTAACGAATTCGCGGCGAAGCGAAAATATGTAGTTCTTCCTATATTCCAGTGATTTGACACTTTTAGTCTGACTTTTTCTTCCTATATTCCAGTGATTTGACAGCTTTCCACAAAATTCGTTTTGTTTTAATTGAATTTGTGAAATTTGCGGTGATTTATTTAAAATAATATATTTTATTGTATATATGTAACTCACATTTTTATATAAATGCAATCAAGAAAGAATCTACAAAATCGAACAGTGAAAAATAATAAATCCTGTGAATCCGCCAAAAAAAAGTTGTCGGATTTCAACTCGCCACTAAACATTATGACATTTCATATTAGCCTTCAAATTCGTTAATTGGTCAATAATTGAAAAGTAGCAAACTCGTTAGAAGAACGATTCGCCGCGAGTCCCATAATCAGGTTCAAGAGTACCATTCCAAAGCAGTTCAAAGCAGAAATAAATCATATTTTTTAGTGCGTGAAAGATAATCATACGTCTTAGAGACGTATGGCACTTATTAAGTGCGTTTCAAGATGACAATTGATTTTTCATCATTATTTTGTAATTTAATTCATTTTATTTGGGTTATTTTAAGTAAAATGAATCAATAATTAAGTACAAAAGAAGTAAAATTTGAGCAAATTTATAAAAAATCTGAACCACCTTTGAAAACAGAACGAACAATTCTTTATTTTTTAAAGAAACCTTTGAGTTGACTTTGAGTCTTAATATTTTGTAAATTAGTTCATTGAGGGGTAAGCTAACTATAAAAAATAGTTGTAGTAATTTTTGAGAAAACAATTTTTTCCCCATATACTTTTGTTCAGTGCACAAAAGTTTCATAAAAGATAATCATACGTCTCCCAGACGTATAACATAGTCATTACTGGCCCTAATGCATCTTCAGCGTGAATTTTAAGATGCACCATGCAAGCTCTGACCTACAATGGACAGGTTCAGGCAAGATAAGGGACTTCGATTGTTTATCATAAGTTATATTTTGTATGGTAAAGAAATATAACGTATGCCTTTTCTAATTTGACAAGGTACTCTTTTACAGAACACATCAAATATAATTGTACAGAAAATAAATACATATGTATGTATGTAAATAAATTACGGAATGATAAAATTTAGATTTCAGTTGAATGTATAAACATACAGTTTTCAGTTTGACTAAATTTTCAGTGAACTTTCCAATAAACTTGTCTTGTTTGGACAGGTTCAGACAATACATCTGCAGTCAACTGCGTTCATAGACCATTAATTTAGACCAAGGCAACTAGTTAGTTTTACCAACCTCTAACTTGACCGTGAGAAAACTACCAAAAACTTAATTGTATACAAAACTCCTCTCAGGCAATTTCGACTTGAATTTTGTATTTTAAGGAAATATTACGTATTCCTTTTCTAATTTGCTAAAGATTCCTATTACATAAATCATCAAATAGAAATATGCAGAAAATAAATAAATCACAGAGTAATAAAGTTCATCTCTGAATTGAATTAAAAACTATGATTAGCTGTCATTCTGACACAGGTGGAATTGACTTTATAGTTAAGGAGATTTTTTTTTGCCTAACTTTCCAATAAAGTTGCCTTGATTGGAAGGCAATTTCGGAGCTGGTCAATCAGATACCAGAAGCTTGCCTTACCTTTCAATCCCTTATGTCATCTGAACCTGCCCAATGGTAGGTCAATGTAAGTTGGTTGTAATTTGTTATTTGACTTTGTTTACTAGTTTATTTAATCAAATTGTTAATTTAAATAATTTTTTTTATTTAAATATTGTGTAATATTTTGTAAATGTTTTCAGTATCATATTTGATGTTTACACATACATTGATTTTCGAAGGAGTGCTGTGACATATGACATAATGTCAGCAGGCACAAGATCAATACCGGACTCAAGTCTGCACAAACGGACATATGGTCGATGGGCTGTATGACTTGCTCGCAACGTTTATGGACTTCTACTATCTGACTTTGAGCTTGACGGTGTATAACCGAATGGGCTTTTGTTTACACAAAATGTATTCTAATTGAATAAATATTTTCAAAATCGAAAATAAAACCTTTGATACCCACTAGTAACCGACCGACGACGACGAACGCTTTCAATTTATGTTTTTTCTTGTATGACTGTTTGCAATTGCAAGTTGTAAACAAAGTTTGACTACCCTCTCGCTCTAAAGCTAGGATAGGTGTACTGCTCCTACTAAAAGGAGATCATTTGTCTTATGTGTGTGTAGTGTGTAATGTTTTCCTTTTTCCACGTAAATGTCACTCGACAGCGTTATAATTGAGTGACATTCAGCACTCCATTATAGGATGTATCGGGGGTGGAAAATCGCAACTTTGTTGCCGCATCATATGGCAACATATTCATGTTGCATTACAGGGTTTGAATAATATAATAATGAATAATAAAACCTGGAGCTTTTCACCCACAAGTGCATTATGGATAATGGTTGTAGGCCTAGGAAGAAAGCAACCAGGCAGGGTGGGTAGAGAGCATCTCGCGCATCACTACCAGCTAGATGCAAAGACTGACATATTTTTTTGCTAACGAGGAGGTCATCGAATCCACTCTTGAGCTAGCGAGGGATATTTTATGTGCCAGCAAGGACCTCATCGCAAGAAAACTTTTTACAGGTGTGGTTGGTGGATGGAGAGTTAGACGTCTGGTTGAGTTACCTTAAACTAGGCATGTGTTTAAACCTGTAAAACCATTTTAAGACCATAATTTCTAAACGGTTTTTCATGATCGAACAGGTTTATCTAATCTAAATTTTTTGGTGGTCCCAATTTCAACGCCCGATAAACTTGAAACCGTTGTCTCTCGACCTATCACTTATTATGTCCGTTTGTAGATACTCGTTATTATAACCCTACGTTTACATTGATATGAAAATAAATAGTTTAATACAGAAACTTTAAATGTATGTAAACATTTTCTTTTAACTGAAATTTGTTGGATCCATGTTAACTTAATACATACACTTCGCTTCAACTGAATAGACACACAAATTGTAAAGGGTATGTTGTTCATTTTTTCCTAACATTGAGCTATAATGTATAATTTGATAATGCTTACCATTTGCTTTTGATGTTGAGAAAATAAATCATAAAGAATAATTCAAAAAGTACCGCTAATTTTTGTTTTACTCTCTTGCAAAGAGTTGCATATAGAAAAACGCAGTTTTTTTTTGCGTCAACTGAATAGACACAACTGTTGAAATTGTAAATAAAATCTTATGCAATGAAATGAAACAAGTTTTTCTTTTAATATTTTTTTATTGCTTATTTCTAGTAGTGGGTACTGCCACCATTATTCTTAATAACTTCGTAAATACGGTCTGGCATGGAATCATATAGGCTCTTTAAATAGTCCAGCGAAATTTCACTCCACGCTAATTTAATAGCTGCAGTAAGGGATTCTCTGTCCTCAAACTGACGGCCAGACTGATACACTTTTCGTACCAACCACCCCCATACATTTTCAATAAGGTTCAGGTCGGGTGAGTATGGCGGCCATTGAAGCAATTCAATATTTTGGTCCTGTATCCAACTTTTGACAATGCGCGCCGTGTGGATGGGGGCGTTGTCCTGTTGAAAATTCCAGTCAGTGGGTCCAAAAATATCCGAAAATTTTGGAAAATTTCTTTCCAAAATTCCTTTGTATGTAACTGCAGTCATTTTGGACGTTTGGAATTCAAGGTCAACAGTCCCATAGTAGGTAACTGCTCCCCATACCATAACTCCACCTTCCCGACTATGATGCCGCTCTAAAAATCTTTTTTCTTTCCTCACATCATGAAAGTAATAATTGAAACCATCGGGGCCATCAAAGTTGAACTTTTTTTCATCACAAAAAACTACTTTGCGCCACTCAATTTTCCAACTCATATGGAGTCTCGAAAATTCTAAACGAATACCTTTTCGTTGATCGTTTAGTGGTGGTTTTTTTTTAAGTTTTAACCGTTTTAAATGATCCGCACTATTTATTACTCTGCGGACTGTTGAAACACTTGCTGTAACACCAGCTTTTTGTTTTATTTTTGCCGCAGAGTCACACGAATTGGAAGCACATCTCAAAATCGCTCTTCGATCAACTGCTGTTGTTGCCGTTTTCTTGCCTCCTTTCATGTTTTTCCCGTACGAACTTTTATTTCTTAGGTAAGAATAAACAACCTTAAAACTCCTATCAATTTTGGCAGCTATAGCACGCCCGGTCAGTCCTTGTTCTTTGAAGAAATCAATTTTACCTCTTTCGATACCACTCAAAGCTTTTGATCTACCCATTTTTTTTTTTAATTTTAATTAAACGAATAAATTTCACTAAGAACACTTCAACTTTTGATTAAGTATACTAATCACCTCAAAACTCTCAAAAACAATGAAGATAATGACCTTGAATGATCTTGTGTCTATTCAGTTGACGCAAAAAAAACTGCATTTTTCCATATGGAACTCTTTGCAAGAGAGCAAGAAAATGAATAGCGGTACTTTTTGAACTATTTTTTCTGATTCGTTTTCTCAACATCAAAAGCAAACGGTTAGCATCATCAAACGATACATTAAAGCTCAATATTAGGAAAAAATGAACAACTTACCCTATACAATTTGTGTGTCTATTCAGTTGAAGCGAAGTGAAAAATAATAATCATGACTGTTTGGAAACTGTCCATGTTGCAAACAACATAATAATATAATTTTCGTAAAGTACATTTAAAAGTCACACTTGAAATTGATTCTTAAACATTTTTAAACCTAATTATAATATCTTAACACCCCAGGTCTAATAAAATGAAGTTCTAGGTAAAACTGAGATCTAAATCAGAGTTCTAAAGCATGGGAACTTGATTAACTTGAGAGAAATGAGTTAGACCTTGATCGAGTTCTAATTTTTCAATAAACCGAGCTTCAGGGATCTGAACTGTGTCAAAAAATTGGCTGTTTATACAATCAAATGGGGTGGCGCAACAGTCCGTTGTGAACTAGGGCCTAGTGACTTACAACTCTCAACCATTCCTGTGTGCGAGTACTGTTGTCAAGAATGGAAGGGACCTACAATTTTAGGCCGATTCCGAACGGCTAGTTTAAGAAAGCACTTTTTCATGACAAGAATTACTCTTGAAGGATTTGTCAATTCCTCGCAAGAGGCAATACCCGCGAAAATTAATTTTTTTTTAAATTAAGGTGGTACAGGGAGGGATTGAACCCAAAACCCCTTGCATTACAGTCCAACGCAGTACGCACTAACCATCATGCCACGGGTACTACGGATGTTTATACTGTTTCTTAAAAGAAATTAAATAAGTACCAAAAATATTGTCTTTTTCTTACCATTAAACTGGCAGGTCTGCTCTTAGTGATATAATTCAACACAAAAAAAGTCAATTAGTTACAATTCTACATAAATGTTTTTTAATCAGTGTTTTAAATTAAAAAGACAGAATCTACGCATTTTGATTTGTACATCTTTCTTACACTTGTTCGCCACCACTACAATACATATAAATTACACCGGGCAAGTTCTGCCAACATAAAACTTAACTTAAAATTATAATTAAAAAAAAAATATTCACACTATAAAAAAGCTTGTCTTTTTTTCAACTTTTTTGTATGTGTTTCCACTTCAATGAATTTTTCCGGACCGCAGCCATTCGGTACATCCTTTACACATGCTCTTACAAAAACTTGGTAAATTTTTTCAGGAATTAGATCGACCAAGATATAAGAATGCATTGTACCAGGAACTTCTGTACCTAAATAACATTCTAAAGGTTCACAATTCGTCTTTTCGGTGGAATTCGGTGCACAAACAACGGGGGGCTTTAAAATGGGGAAATTGTCTGGGCCTGTATCCTGTTCGCGTATAGATTTCTGTTCCACTTTCGCAAAATGTTTTTTCAACAAAATTTCAGTTTCGGTATCATTAATATCCAATCTTCTTACGCTTTTCTCTGTGGTTTTTTCTTCAGGTGTTTGGGTCAAGTTTTGAGAATCACGCTTTCGACGAGTCTTTTCTTCCTCTTCATTCTCCTTTGCAATTTTATCGAGACGATCACTTAAAATAATATTGTTATTTATGGCCTAGGTGCAATCATTTAAACTTTAACTTACGATGAAACATAAATGAAATTCATAACAGCAGATTCGTAAACAGCCTTTTCTCTATTATAAAAGTCTTCATCTGAAGGCGTAGGGCCACGAAGTTTTTGCTTGATATTGCATTCACAATCCTTGTTACCGTCTGTATCTGGGCTATATCCAAAAATTTGCGAATATCCTATAAAAAATGTAATTTAAATTTAATCATTTAAGATTAAAATTAAAAAAAAAAAATAAAAAAATAAAACAAAAATTATAATTTAGTATGTTTTTAATAAAAACTTAAGTTTGTTTGTATTTTACAGCCATAATTGTTAATGGATATTCTTAATATTCACTCAAAAGTACACAAATATGTGTTTAAAAAGCGAAGTACAGCCAAAATTGTTATAAAATGCTTATAGGCTAAATATTTTAGTTAACTAACGTTTTGTCAATAAAACTGGTTACATTATTTAGCAAGACGATCAGATTAAACTTTTTCGAAGGTTTTTCATGACCTCAATTTAAATCTGTCTCGAAATCAATATCTGATCTTTGGGTCCTTGAAATATCAACCTTAACATACATAAGTGATCGATTGGATATTTCAAAATAAAAGGTTTAGTTTCGAGTAGCCTGCTACCTGGACGGCAGCCATTAGTCGATTTCAAGGCTATGTACATAATAGAGGTATATTTTTAAATGATGTTTGTGATGATTTTTCAAATGTTAAATCCCTATTTACAATATTTAGTGTAAATATTTTTAGCATCTTTTTTACTTAAAAGAAAAAAGGCTTTTAAAACAAGAGAATAAAAGTAGATTTAAAAGTTTTATTTTATACCATGATATTAAAATAATTCAAGACAACGAAATTCTTGAAAAAGTATTGCTAAAATTGAACTTCAGAATAAAATTTTGTTAACAATTTAAATTTGAAAACAATGAACGATTCAAAATGTTATCGTTCAATAAGACATGGGCTGCTTTGATATTTGCTGATAAGAGGTAGGTAAATAATGTTGATATCAAACGATATAGGCATATTTTTAACTTCACAGTACAGCTGTAAAGGAAGGTTGGATGGTGTTGATTTTATGTCATTTGATTCAGCTTCAAAAAGAATTTCAAATCATATGTCACACAAGTTTGGTTTGATCCAAGCTATCCACTTAAGTCTACTATAATTTCAATTTCTGTACAAAAATTCAATAATGAATACTTTAAATTAGTGAAGAGGATAAAATTATACGATCATATCAATCTGAAGATTCTATAGAATTAATATATTTTAGTCTTAAAAATAATGACTTTCCGGTCTATTGAACTACTTATTTCTTTAAAAGGTTGAACAAACGTTCTTAAAGAATTAAAATCCAAATATTTTAAAGTCTGTGCAATTGAGAAGAATGACTAACACTGTATTTTAAAGCTTACAAAATTGCCGTACATTAAATATCGAAATCATTTTATTCCTTTTTGTATCTCGCAAGCTACATATTTTAAGGGAAACAAAAAATGTTCTTTTTACTACTGTTAACTTCAAGTTCAAATTTCTCATCTTTCGTATGAATTGTTTCAGAAATGTTACAATAACATAATAAAAGGTCAAGCCTTTTATTTGATAACTTAATCGTATACAGTGTGACAAAATTATTATATAATTAAATAGAATTAAAAAAGTTTTAAAATAGTATGCAAACATTTATCTTATTATTTTCAGAATTTCCTAATGCGTTTCGAAAATTCAAAGTGATAAATAGATTTTTTTTGGAAAATAAAAATACTTCCAATATTTAAACTCCAGCATTATCCAAATTTTAGCACAAAATTATTATTATTATTACTATTTAACTTAACAATTTTAAATGTTTAACATGCACATTTATTTATAATTAATACATTTTGAATTCAAAAGTTTAGTTTTAGTTTTTTTTTTCAAAAACTGATATACCAAACAATTTAGTTTATGGCTTTCAGAAAACGTAATTTTTGTATTGTTAGTGCAGCAGTTGTTTTAATTTTTTAAACCAATTTTTTTAAAACTGCTACTATTTCTCAAACGGGTCGAGTTAAACAAATTTTCTCAAAGTAAATATGCTTGTGTTTGGCCCTTCCGCAAAAAAAACCATTATTAACTGTTCTGTAATTTTCCGAAATAAAATAAAATATCTACATACACTACTGCACATTTAAGTAAAGGCAACAAATAATATCGGGTATATCTTTAAGAGCTTGAATATTTTAAGTAATATTATAAGACAAGACATATTCTTGCACCAATTTATAGTAACGGATTATATATTATGCGGTTTCGACATCTTTCAAACTTTTTTCATTTACGAAAATGGACGCACAACGCATACAAATCGTTAAAACCTACTACAAAAGTGGTGATTCTGCCATAACCACATATCGCGCTTTAAGAGGAGAATATGATTTACATAGTCGTCCAACTACAACACGACTTGGAAAATATGTGGTTTCAAGAAAACGGTGCCACATGCCACACAACTTGGCTTTATTGCATGAGCCATTTCTTGGCCGCGTACTTTCACGTCGTGGCGATTTTAACTGCCAACCATGTCATGTGATTTGACACCACTGGACTTTTTTTTGTGGGGATATGCGAAAGACCGTATTTATAAACGGATAAACGTTTGACTCTTGAACACTTAACATTCGTCAAGTTAAGGCTGAGATGCCGCCCAATATGTGTCAAAAAGTGGTCGCAAATTAACTCAAAAGAATAGATGCTTGCAACAGTTCGCGGGGTGGTCATTTAAATGATATAAGGTTAACGTAAAAACTGTAAAATAAAAAAAAATATCATGAAAAAAAAACATTTTTAGGTTTACTTTTGAAACCGCAAAATGGATGACCTGTATATTACAAGACAGAAATATAAAAAAATAAATACATTGGGTGGTGCAACAGTACGTTGAGAACTAAGGCCTAGTGACTTATAACTCTCCGCCATTCCGGTGTGCGAGTAATGTTGTTAGCAATTGAGGGAACCAACAGTTTAAGCCGATGAAAAGAATTACTCTTGGAGGATTTGTCAATTTCCGAAAGAGGCAGTACTTGTAAAAAAAACTTTAGATGACAACGGTAGGGATTAAACCCAAGACCTCTGGCCATGACAATCCTTCACACCATATTGTTGCAATGAATTTGTTGACCCTGCAATTTGGCGATTTTAAGGGAATTATTTTTTAATATGACTTTCGGCATGTCCGACATAAAGCACTCACCTAACATAGTGAATTCTTAAAGAAATTCTTCAGCTATGTTAACAACCATGAACATGACTGTGTAATAAAACGTTTAAGTTACCTTTACTTAAATTAACCTAGGTATAACCATGTTAGTACGTATAGTTGATTTTATAATTTTATAAAACGCCCCGATGTAATAGTTTTAGTAATTAAAACCACACATACAACAATTATAACTTTATGACAAACAGGGTACTTACTAACGTGATGATTTGTCAACTCGTGACGGATTAGATATTTTTGGATGATACCATTGCTATTTTTTGGTGGCCACCAATGGATTATCTGAAAAAAAAATATAAAAACGTAAACGTTATTTGTGCTAAAGCTAATCTTTTAAATGATAGTTGATAGCCCATTATTAACTTCCCAAAGGAAACTGTTGTAATCGGTCCGATATACATACATGCATACACTTCTCGTCAACTGAATACGCCCAAACATTTTTGAATATATTTTTTCCAAACATCTGTTGATGGTAAAAATTGCCATAACATATAAATAACAGAATTTCAAAGTTTTATCCAAAAACAACCGTGAGTTTTTCCTTCAACCACTTCCAAAGTGTAACTTATGCAAAGTAGAAGTCTTTTTTGAGTCAACTGAATAGGTACAAACATTAAAATTGGTATTGGAATGGAATGAAACAAGTTTTAGTTTAAGTTTAGTAGTGGGTACTTCTACCTTTATTTTTATTAATTCGTAAATTCGATCCGGGGTGGAATCGTATAGCTTTTTAATGTAATTTAACGAAATTTCGCCCCACGCTAATTTGATTGCAGAAATTAAGGTTTCTTTGTCTTCGAACTGACGACCATCCTCATAAACTTTGCGTACTAACCATCCCCAGATATTTTCTATGATGTTTAGATCAGGTGAGTACGGCGGCCATTGAAGCAACTGCACTTGTTGTTCCTCTATCCATGTTTTTATTATGGGCGCTGAGTGAATAGGCGCATTATCATGTTGGTAGGTCCAGTTTATGGGTCCAAAGATGTTAGAAAATTTAGGAAAATTTCTTTCCAAAATTACTTTTTACCCAGCTGCTGTCATTTTTGACGTTACAACCTCGAGCTCAACTGTTCCATAATAACTGACAGCTCCCCGTATCATGACACCTCCTTCATGACTATGATGGTGCTTTAAAAATCTTTTTTCTTTTCTTAAGTCGTGAAAATAGAAGTTGAACCCATCAGGGCTATCGAAATTAAACTTTTTTCAGATGAAAAAACCACGATACCATTCTTTTTTTCCAACTGATGTGAAGTCTTGAAAAATCAAATCGCAACATTTTCCGTCTCTCGTCAGGTGGTGGTTTTTTCTTAAGTTTCATTCGTTAAAGACGGCTTGAGTTGTTGATTACTCTTAAAACTGTTGAGCAACTTGCGTTTACGCCGACTTTTTGTTTTATTTTTGCCACAGAATCAGAAGAATTTTATGCACATCTTAAAATTCTTCGTCTCTCAGCTGCTGTTTTCTTACCTCGCCCTTCATGTTTTTGCCGTATGCATCTTTATTTTTCAAGTAAGAATAAACTACATTAAAACTTCGGCCAACTTTATCAGCTATTACACGTCCAGTTAGGCCTTGGTTTCTAAGTAAATCGATTTTAGCTTTTTCAACACTGTTAAGACACGTAGATCTACCCGTTTTTCTTAAAATTTGAAATCAAGAATTAAATTTTACCGAAAACACTAAAATCGTTAATTTAAACTGTCAAAACAACGAAGAAAATGGTATTGTACCTATTCAGTTGACTAAAATCACTCCAACTTTGCATATAAAACGCTTTGGAAGTGGTTGAAGAAAAATTCACGGTTGTTTTTGGATAATTCTTTCGGAATTATCTACTTAACATCTTAAGGGAATAGTTAGCATCAACAGATGGCATTTTAACCATCACTGTTTGGAAAAAATATTGTTTAAAAAAATTGTTTTCAAAATCCGACAGTCAGTTTTTTCATACAATTTAAAATCTAAAAAAATAGTAACTAAAATTAATAATAATTGATGTTCGGTTCTCGATATCTCGTGAATAAATGAAGGTATTGAGCTGAAAACGATTTCAGTCTGTGATAAATTTTCTTAGAAAAATCTAATCTGTATTTGTTTATAAAATAAATAAAAACTTTAAAAAAACGCTATTTAAATTGGTGAAAATCAGGTTTCGACTAAAAATCTCGTTCACAAAAAAAGATTTTAAATTAAACTATTTTTAGTTGATTTTTTAGAATAATTTAACCGATAGCTTAAAAAAAAACACGAAGACTAATCGACAGACGGGATCGGAAGTTATCAGTGTACTCGTAGGTCGCATCCCAACCTCCTTTTTTGTTTTAAATTAAAAATATAGGATACAATTTCGATACACTATTTATCCACGTCATTGAACGATTGTTATGTTATCTAAAGGTTCAGCGATTGTTTTATCTACAATCCTTATATTTAAAATTAGTCTGCAATGGCTTATTTCCTGACAAAGTTCCAGCCTTTTAAACTCGGTCTATTAAACATTTAGAGCTCGATTTAGTGCTAACTAATTTCTTCATTAAGTTCTCAAGCGTTAGAACTCTCAGTTTGAGAAATAATTTAGATTTCATAAAACCTTAAAGTCTAGTATAATGTAACTCAGTTGATTTTTGAAAAATATTAGGCTTGATAATGAATTTACCTCTTCACTTTCCAAACAATAATGGTATCTAATATATTTTAAGAAAAGTTGTTTTGGAAAATAAGGAACAATACATATAAGCATATGCATATTAGTTCGAACGTAATACGTATGTACATATGTATATAGTGTGTTAATTAATCTGTATAGCACGCAACTCTCAAAAATCTAAAAACATCGAATATGTTAAACAAGACATGTAAAACAAAATAATACGCATAATTGATATAAGTAAAGCATTTAAACGAAATTGGTATAGCGGTAAGCTAAAATAAAAATGTCTTTAAATGGTCTATTTGAAATAAAAAGTGATCAACATTAGACAGGTTCAGCCGATATAAAGGCCTTGAGGGAACGGCCTTTTAATTTAAGACCCAAGAAATGGTTGCGTTCTAAATAAGCAATTTTAGAACTAATTTTCAAAGGTAAACATTAGGTTATTTGATTGAACTTGAGTTTTCTGTCAGAACTTTGTCAAGAAATTGTGCATTACGTTTAAGTTTGTCCTTTAATTGAGTTAATTATTTGTATTCTATAATTTTAACAAATAAAATACTTTTTTCCAGAAATACTTACAACTGCGGTGTCAGCAATCTGAAGTGAATAAATTTTCTGCACAGCACCTGGTTTCGCTGTTTTTGTTGTAAAATATTGAATTGCAGAATACCAATCCTGTTTTTGATAGTTATTTTCTAAGGAACTAAATGTTTTCACAAAGTAAGCATATTGTGTATTTGGCTTCAAATTTGAAAACACATGTCGAATGTTTGGATTTAATTGCATATCCATTATCCAGCTGAAATAATAATAAAAAAATGAATCAATTAAAAAAAAAAACAAAAACAATTCCTAACTTGTCACGACCACATCCATGTCTTCCATCAAACATTGTAACGTTTCTTAAAGGAGCTTCTTTGTAGTAAAATAAATAACCCAAAATAGAGTATCTATCAGAAGAAGCTAGAGGAGTCAGTTTTACTCTAGCAGCAGTTGCATTATAAGCTTCAATTATAGGATAAATTTGTTTAACTTCACTTCCACCTAAAACAAAATTGTTTAATAGTCTAAATACCAAAGTCAATTATTTTATCTAAATTACAAATTGTCCTTTCGCCATTCGAATTGTGTGATGCATCTCTTATTTCAATCTTATCCATATTCTTTATTGATGGAGCTAATTCGAGTATTTTTTCGTAGCAAAGTCGTGGATTTAAGTGAAAAAATATGCGGCCATTAAAAATGGCAACTTTATGATTAGCTGGCCAAATTTCTTCCATATGAAAATTATCCACAACAAACAATGCGACTCTGCAATATATTTTAATTAATGAATTTAACTAATAATAATCTGAGAAAGTTAAATAAAACATACTCTTGGTCTATCAAATTTTCACCCCTTATCGTGTCAAGCTTTCTAAAGAAACCCAAACTCATAAGTTGAGGTGAATTCGTAACTTTTAAGTAGTCTCTTATTTCCGTTATTCCTCCAAGGGCGCTTTCAAGTTCTTGAATGATGTTATCGGCTTTTAAATAACACAAAAAAGAAACATTTTGATTAACATTAAGAAGAAAATAGAAAAATTTGTATTATTATATCTTACATTGATCTCCTTTTAGTTCGATATGTAATGAACCTAAAAGAACAACGCAGTCTCTTACGTTTTCCAGGTCCTTTTTGGAGCGTATTGTAAAATTACCCTTACATTTCAAATTACATCTTAAATTATCATTGTCCTTTTGATAACTTGGTGGACAGTTTTCAATGCAAAAACCAGCATGTGGAATAAAACGCATATCCTTACATTGATTTTCAGTAAGGCATTTGTCGCCTAACTACAAGCAATAATTTTAAATTTGGTAAGAAAAGTATTCTCTTTTAAACAAGATAAACAAATTGTTAATTTTTAAAAATCTTAAAGCATTACTTTTTTGGTCATTTGGACATTAAAGTCTTAAGCTAATTTTACACGATTGCAAAATCTTCCAATACTTACACATTTATCGCAAAACATTTTAATTAATTTTCAATCAAACCTGTAAACGACAAATTTTATCTGTCAAAAATCACAGAAAAAAATAGGTAGTCAATCGTCGGAAAATTATACATATGCATATCGGAAGATAACAAATTGTCGGCAATTGTAAATCGATTTCCTACCAAAAACTTGTCTAAAAATCTGATAAAATCAACCAACCGTATAAACTGACAATTTTCTCTTCATAGAAAATTGGCAATTATCACCTAATCAGATGCCAATGGAAGACTTTTGGCATTTCGGCCATATTGGAAGATCTTTCAATCGTGTATGCCTAGCTTTAGATTGCATTTTTAAAGCTTAGAATAATGATAAATTTCAAAGCTTAGGATGTTATTCAACATTTTACTTTAATACTAAATAATAAGTGTTAACTAATCAAAACTACAATAATTGGACTAAAGTGTTATTAATTAACTGTGCCAACTTCAAATTCATCGTACAATGCTCATTGTGCTACATTAATGTTAACTTTGCAAACCACCCTTCAGGAAATCGGTCATATTTTTTTTTTATAGAATGAGTTTAGCAATTCGCCATGAGGTACACTTATCGTACGAATAACGAATACAGCTATTACACATAACTCCTACGAAATTTATAGGATAAGTCCAACCCCATATTTTTAAAGAACAAATAAACATATTTTTTTAATTACACGTAGTGTTCCCTTTAAAATGTATTTTGTATATCCGACTGATTTGAATAAGCGTTCGAAAATGTTGTGAATACAATATACGAAGAATTAAAGACTTCCTCAAGTTCTTCATTCCCTCACTAGTACAAATTGCATGTACTCTACTTTCTCGGTAGCGCTAGAAAAACAGTCTAGGTTAGGTAATGACTTTATTTAACTTTAAGTAAACATTTGGATTAAAGCAGGTAGGTATATACTGTATATATTACTACTAACAGACAGAAAAAATCATTTAGACTTAGCTATGTGCGTATTACGTTCCATCAATTGCTGATACTGATTCGCATATGACCTTAACGAAATAAATTACTTTGGTCAACAAGGATATCTAGCTGGCAATCAAATTATACTTTTTCTAAGGTTTTACTTTTTTTTCGAAGTAGTGTACAAATTTCTACTACAAAGTTAGTTCACACAAGGACATACAAATTCAAAATAAAAAAATAATCTTTTGGTTTTTAAATTAAATGGTTTCATTAAATTTAATAACAAAAAAAAAAACTATTTAAAAGTCTAAAAACACAAATATTGTCATAGTTTTATGAATGCGCCTAATCTATTGCTTCAATATTCCGTTAAAATGGCTGCGTTTAAACTCGTGTTGGATGGGTGTCATGAGTAAGTGAATTTTTAGATACGTTATTGAAAAAGTTGTACCCGTGGCATGATGATAAGTGTGTTGGAGCTGCCGGCGATCTGAGAACCGCGGTTTCATGCAGTTCGATGACGATTCCTTGGCGAATGCAATAACCGCCGAGCAAATGGGATCAAGTCCCTTGTTAGTGACGAAGGTTGACCTTCAGCTCATCTTCAACTCAATAAAAAACAAAAAGTCAGAAGGTGTAGATGGTATATCCAACGTTGTACTAAGACATTTACCGATGGAGACAATTGACATTTACACCACACTCTTCAATAATGCACTGAATAGTGCATTGGAAGACCGGTGTGGTTCATCCTCTCACGAAAAAAGGGAAATGACAGCTCCAACCCGTCAAACCTTCGGTCGATAAGTCTTCTTCCAAACATCTGCAATGTTTTCAAAAAGATCATCAATAGGGCTCTGACGTCTGACTAAGTGGGCTGCGGACAACAAAAAAATTCTGGGTGAACAGTTCGGGTTCAAAGCGAGTCATGACACAATTCATGCTGCGTCTAAACATGTTTTTGATATCTAATGAAATAAATCAAAACAACAATGCACAGGTGCTGTTCTGGTTGAATTGGAAAAGGCCTTTGATACTGTATGGTTAGAGGGTCCTTACCTAAATCTGAACATGCTTGGAATAAGCAAGCTATTGTTGTATACACTATATGATATGCTTAACAGTATAAAGTTTGTTGTCAAAATCGTCAAAGTAACGTCTACCACAACATTCTCAATTAAAAATGATCTTCAACAGGGAGCGGTGAATTCTCTTACAAAGGCAATTGAGTACGCCGACGATCTACATAATTGGGTACAGAATGGCCCGAAAGGTTGAGGTTATTAGAATTCTCTTGCAGCGTGATTTCGACAAGATTCAGCGATATTGTGAAGACTGTTATACACTCCGTTGGCTGTTGGCCACGAGGGATACGTGCAAGAATTGGCGCAAGATGGTCATCGTTGATCTTCACAGGCATCGATAAACGAGCAAAAGTGTAGTGAAGTATTTATATTTCGACAGACATATAAATGCTGCTCTGACCAGGGCCAAAACAAAACAAAATATGAATTAAAAAATTACTGTTGTTGTTCTAGTAGTAAGTAGTTTATAGGAAGTTTAAGTTAGTTTTAAGTTTTATTTTAAGGACCTAATTTTAAGTAGTAGAGTTTAAAAGAGATATTAAAATTATTTTTGTTTATAGTTTATAATAAACAAAAATAAATACAAAGAATTACAGTAAAATAGATCGTAGGACCAAAAGGCATTAGTATTAAGTGTTATATTTTAACTTTTAATGTCCGTATGGGAATAGTAAGTTAGTTGTAAGTTATTGTTAATTAGGCTAGTTTTATGAATTTTTGTCTAGCTTTAAGATAGTTTTAAGAATAAATTAATAAAAATGAATTAAAAAAAAGTGTATTGTACTGTCATGCCAGATGTTTTGGGTTCGATCCCTGCCTGTGTCATCTAAAGTTTTTTCACGGGTACTGCCTCTTGCGAGGATTTGACAAAGTCCCCAAGAGTAATTCTTGTCATGAAAAGTGCTTTTTCAAATTGGCCGTTCCGATTAAACTGTAGTTCCCCTCCATCCCTGCAACAGTACTCGCACACAGGAATGGTTGAGAGTTGTAAGTCACTAGACCCTACTTCTCAAAGGACTGTTGCGCCACCCAATTTATTTATTTATTTATTAAAAAAGTTAAATACCTAAATTAAGATAGGTCGGACACAAAGAAAACAACTTCCAGCTGTTCACAAAAAGCAGACAAACATTAAGATTATGAGATCCAAAATTATTTTAAAAGAGAACTTTCAATTTACGAGTATAATAGCAATTCAATTAACTTCTAAAAAACAAATTTCCAGGCTCCTTCAAATTCAACTATTTACATGTTGATTCAGCTGTTCTGTCAGATACCCACATATACCATACATTATTGGATACCTTTGGATTCCTTTTTTTCCATCCCAGTTGTTCTTGTACAAATAAAACACTAACAAAAAGGTATCCGGATAACCTATCTGTCTGTGATTGAACGCAGCCATTGACTGGCGAGTTGGATAGGGTATCCAGGATATTTGGATTTAAGAAACCTTATTGTCTTAACTGTCACGAAATTTGAGTTGAAAATCTGACATTTGAAGTAACGATGAAATTAAGTTTGCAACCAGTAATTACAGGCTTATTTAACATAAATTATCTAGCTTTAAACCATGCAATTTGAAAAAGGATTTAATAACCTCATACACATAAATAAAACAATTAAACAATTATTTTACAATTAATATTAAATAAATTAATATAAAATAAAAAAAAAATGAATACATCCCATACAGTTACTGGTTAATTAAAAGAAAATAATTAATGTATCATACATAACTCTTCGAGTATAAATTTGTTTTAACTACATTTTTGGTCGGGGGTTTCCCAAGTCGACAGCAATGACAAATGTAGCAACAAATGAATTGTCACGACTTTGCGTGATCGATGTATGTTAATTATACTATTCTGGAAAATGTCTAAATCTTAAACGACACACAAAAATAGGTAAATTGAGTTTTTCTCAAGTCAATTTTGTAAAATGTCTGAATTCGATAAACAAAAATAGATTGAAATCTAAAAAAAGCGATTGACTCCATACACATATAATTTAAAAGTTGGTGGTATTAAATGGAATTAACCATTTTGTGTTACGACTTCTTTTAATTTGCAAAATGATCTTATTTCTTCTAAAGTGACAAGGCGTACTATTTATAAGCTACCAAAGTATTATTTACATGCATTCATAGACATATTAAAATAAAAATTCAAAAATGTGTACCTTGTAGTAAGGAATATTGCAAGTTGGAATGCATTTTCCATTGAAATTTTTGAAATCCTTGCATATGCGGCAATTTTCTGCATGACATCCTGATAAACAAAACGGTGAACAGCATTCACCCTCATTGCTGCATCCTGTATCTTTACAGGTTTCAGGGCAACCTTTTGTTGTTTCGAAAGGTTTTTTAAGTTGGTAGGTGTTTTTGTTCCAGCAATTAAATCTAAAATATTTAAATTCCGAAAAATTGTCTTTTTCCAATTCTTCATGTATTTTAACACATTTAGGACACTCGTTGTCATTTTGGTTGTTCTATAATGACAAAAAAACACAAATTATTTTGTGGTACTATTTAAAATCGGCTACAATTAGTGGTTTAAAAAAATATATTGTTTGTCAACTTTGTTTAATAAAATATATAATACTATCATCGCGAGATTATATGGGGGCGGCACCTAGTGGCTATAAGGACATAAGCTCGTCTAGTTTTTTTCTACTTCAACTTTTGTGAATAGAACTTTCAACGACATATTTTGGCTATGGCGAACGTAAAAATAACTACTCCACAAAAATATTTTATTCGGATTTTGTATACAACGTCAATATATTCGCTGTCTAGCTACAAAGCTTATATATTTTCATATGTCCATCCATATAAAAAACTGAAAAATGTGACTTGAAATTTTTAAAATAAAATGAATTGCTTTGACGTCTGGAGCGAGAGTCATTCCTGAATACCGAAATTTATAAAACAAACATTTTACCCTAAAATGATTGATTTAACTTACATATTTGTATATAAAACCTATAGTAATATGATCAGGAAATTATACCGGGCAGCACCTAGTGGCTATATGGTGACATTATTTTTTTCAGTTATTTTACTTCACCTTTTGTAACAAAAAGAACTTAACCCTCTATAACTCAATACCTTCAAAATGCAAATTTTTGGTGGAATCAGATAGGTTTATAAATAAGAAAATATATATATTTTTTAAAATTTTTAAATTTTTTATTTTTTATGAATAATTTAAAAAAGAGGGAGTGTAGCTTGTAGGCAACAATGAAATACAATGGGAAATAAAACTGCTAAAGTATAATATTAGGAAAGATGAAAATTCCTAAAACAATTTTTGTTTTTGGTATAGCATAAAGCTACGCCGCACTTCTCGCACACGTTATGAGTGAATCCAGAACATTTTGGGAACTTGCATCGTATTTTTTTTTCGGCCCATTGAGGCCAGTGACCGACTTGATCTTGGCGAACTGCTTGTGGTGGTACGTGTTGGGCAGGTCCTTTATGTTTTTTTGCTTGGATATCACTTTCTATAGATCGGCGTGTTGTCAAACCGGTTTTTGAGCCCATCTTGCATAGAGTTTCAGCAACTTCCAGGCGAAAATCTGCGGATGCCATGACAGCCTTGTGAGGAAGATTTTTATCTTTGCTCACCCTTTTGTAGAGCAGCCATGAGTTGGCCATCGTAAGGTCCAAGTAGTGGTAAAACAGTCGCATCTGCCATCGTTTGCTCCTTAGTCGTATCTTGTAAATACCCATAATACTGTCGATAAGGTCAACGCCACCCATGTGTTTGTTATACTCGCTCACGACATTGGGTCGCGGGATGTTGACATATCTCGAGTTCTTTTTATCATATCTGCGTACCTCAGATATGGGATTTTGCCCAGTAAAAGTGGAAGCCAATGTAACAAGCTTATTATCCTTCCATACAACCGTTGAAACATCGATTCCGTTGATGTTAGCTACGTATTCCTCTGAGTATCCTCGGTCTTTCTTCATAATTACTTTTTCGTTTGACAACTTGCAATCTGGAATTCTATTCCTTCTTACAGTACCTAGACCATGAATACCATTTTTGGCTAGATATTCCAAAAGATGCAAAGAAGTGAAGTAGTTATCAAAGTAGATCCTGTAATTTTGGTGTCGAGGAATCATGCGCGATAATCTTACTACGACATTGGAAGATGCTCCCAAATCTGGCTCTTCAGCTCTCACAATGTTTTCCTTTCCAGTTTCAACCTCTGTCTTATAACCGAAACCCGAAACACCACTCAAAACATACAATTTGTAGCCCCATTTATGAGGTTTATTCGGGTTATACCTTTTTAGAATATTCCTTGCTTTTGTAGAGCACATTTGTTCATCCACACAAAGCCTTGATTCTAGCGGAACTTTTGCATATGCTTCATTCAAAGCCTCAACAACTGGACGAATTTTAAAAATTCTATCGGCATCAGGATTACTCCTGGGAAGACATTTAGTGTTGTCGTTGAAATGGAGATGCTGTCTGATCTTTTCGAATTTATTTGATGGCATTGTTTGTTGGATGAGAGGTGTACCAAGGACGGAACTCCAATGGTTTGTTACTCTAGGCAACTGAATCAGTGACATTATATAAACCAGACCAATAAATTGCCTGATTTCGGTCTCAGATACACGAAAAGTGTTGTTTGGATCTTTCTGTACCAGATAAAGGTTTGTTTCTTCGGAAATTTTCTTTACAAGTTCCGGGGGAAATAAGTACAGAAAGAACTGTATAGGAGTATCAAGATTCGATATATCAGAACCCAATGATTCTTTGCCAGTAAAAGCCAGCTGCTGTGCATTTAGCTCTAGATTCTTCTTTTTCCAGAGCAATGTAAGTTTTTCAGGCTTTCTTCGTTTTGCGGGAGGTCCTGATGGAACTTGAATGCCTGAACTCGATGGGATCGGTTCTTCCTCGGGTTTCGAATTACTGATGTCTTTATCCAAGTCGTCTATTAACTTCTCAATATCAAACTCGTCTTCAGAAGACTCCTCAAGAAAGTCTCCAAAATCTGGCTCGAAATCAGGATCCGCTAAACTATCTTCGTCAAAGTCGAGACCATCTTCACTATCGGAATCTTGGAGAGAAAAGGCAACATGGTCATGGCGTCGGTAAGCCATCCTAAAACAAAATAATATCCAATGTAAATTCACATGGTTCCTTTAAAATAGTTCCCCTTTCTTCATAATGTAGCCTACAAGCTACAAACACTAAACATCCCCAAATACTAACATATCTACAAAATTTCCAGACTAAAATAGCAAAAGAGTAAAGTACGAACACCTACCTTATAGATTCTCAAGAAAATAAGCACAAACAAACGTAAAATCTATTTTTTATTAATTTTAGTTTTTTACCACACGCGCGTAACTTGAAATTGTTCACTGCACTAACAGTATCCCGTTAGTTTGAACAAAAAGTGACAGATAGGCTACTTTGATTGTTTTGGATTGAAAGAACGGAGTGTAGACGATATTCTACAATGCGTTAAAAGCTAAAATAATAAAAAGTTTGAAAATTATGAAGGGTTAAACGGAATGTTGCTTGTAGTCTACTATGTGCTATAGAGGGTTAAAAAATAACATCTCCATAATAATAATATAGAATTTATGTACTACGCTTAGATACATATATATGTATGTACATATAAATATTAATTAGAACCAACTAATCTGGTTAAGAAATCTTGAGTATGTTAACTTGCTTTCTTGTTACATTGCGAATCAGGGCCATGGTGTGAAATTTGCAGTACGAATAAACTTAGGGTAAATGTGTTATATGAGACGCAAATAAAGCTTCTCATATAACATACAATCTACCTCAAGGATTTCCCAAGGCCATAGAAGTGATAAACAATTCAACTTGTTGTGATAGTTTTGTTGTCATACAATATCCTAATAACGTCAACTGAAAATTACAAGAAAAAACAGCGTTCCCCTGGAAGATAATTTGTTTGTATTTTTTGTAGAAATTCCCTTCAATTCAAAACTTATCCTTTTGAGTTAATGGATATGACCCCCATTATCTTTTAAATTATATATTTTTTTTTACGAAAACTAAATTTTTATTTTACTTCCTAAAACTTTGGTGCCAAAACTACCACTTTTAACTGACCAAGAACAAAATATGAATCGGAAATTCAGACCGATTCCAAAAATTGCATCTAAAGTAAAAGTAGGTTCCGTGATTCCATCCGTCTGTCCTGTCTTTCTGTCCACGCTCAGACAGCCTAAACCATTGGGTCGATTGAGTTCAAACTTGAAAGTTAAGGTTTGGAGTAGATTCGCGTTAGGCTTTTCTTTATTTTTTTTTAAGATCAAAACTAACAGTGGCCCCATACATTTGTTTATAACAAAAATTCGAATTTTCTCAAACACACACCGATAATTTTTTTTTTAATTTTATTTTTTAACTTGGCTTTTTTTTAATAAGAAAAACATATTTTTGTATTTTTTCGGAAAGGTACCACTCATAGAACCGTTTTTTGTTTTTTAATTTTCTCAGCAACTTTTGTACCGATTTCAATAATTATTTTTTGAACGAACTCTTATATTGCCTTAACAATATTTGATTACCAAAAGTGCAATTTATTTTTTTGGATTTTTAAAAAAATATTAATTTTTTTTATTCAAAATTCTATGTCTCAAAAAGGTTCAACATTTTTTACGAAATTCAAATGTCGAGCGTATATTTACAATCAGTAAATATCTGGGTACCAAAAATAGTTTTAGAAAAAAATCAAAAAATTTTATATATAAAAAGTTAATTTAAAAAAAAAACGCTCTAACGTTTAAATTTTTGAAGAGAATTTTTTTTTCCAGTTAAATTTTGAATCTTAAATTAGTATTTAAATACAAGTAAAACAGTATTAATTGTAACTTTAACGGAAAAAAATGAGTTGAACGTAATAACTCCATGTTTAGATTGTAATAAGTACCTTCTACCTAGTCTACCTACCAATAACATTCCTTCATTATCATCATAAACATGTCTTTATCTATCTATTCGCATAAAGCTGAGCACGCCAAAGAACTATTCTTTATTCGTTTTAGACAAATACCTAGCTACACAACCAATAAGCGATCGCTTTACAATTTAAACATTCATGTTTTGCCTCTTCCTTATCTTCAGATAATTTATTTAGTTAAGTATGCTTATATGTAAGTATTTTTCATTTCTGGGATGAATTGTCCTAGGATGAGTTGTGTCTTGGGATGGAACTAGCTTACCGACCAAAAATGGTGTGTATTCGATAAGTTCATTCAAATACACAAACCATTCCCCTTAGCATAACATTTTTCGAGTATTTCACATTTGTATTATAGTAAAAAGTTATTTTTTTTCAACAAACTATAAATTATATATAAATTCTCTTTGTTTTGACACCTTATTTTTTAAAATTAGTTCCGTATGAGAGCCGAAAAAGGGAGACATGTTACGAAATAATATATATGATGATTCGTCCAGACTAAATTTTTATTCAATCACTACACAACTGCATAACAAAATTATTTTTAAGAAAAAACGGAAAATTTGTATATATAAAAAAAATGAATTTAATTACAACTTTTTCAAACAGTCTCTTTGCATAAAGGATCAAGTTCGTGGGATCCAGTCGTGCATTTTATTTTTAATGCACATACATAAATAGTGAACATTGTTATCAATCTGCTTACTTTTAGATTGGACTGAAGCTTAAAGACAAATTCTAAAAAAATTCTATTTTGCTTGAACCTTTTGAAAATATTTTTATATTTTCAGTCAACAAAACTTAAAAATGTCAACAAAACAAATAAAATGTTTGGTTCTTTAATTAAAAAAATTGGATGCATTTAAGTAAATAATTTCTCTAAAAATGTGGTAAAGACAATTTAGGTTAAACAACTAAGTTGGAAAGAAAGTTAAGCGTGGCACTTCAGTTCTCGAGCGATTCCAAGCTTTTAATTAAACTAATAGATACGAAACGTTTATTATGTTTTCAATTAGCGATTAGTTTATCGAAAGTGCCACTTTTGCTATTTTTGGAACATTTGGAGTTCGTGTGTAAATTCTAGAGCATCCAAAGCCAATAAAACAATAGATTTCTTCAAATATTAAAGATCTTAAAAGTTTGTGTGTTTAATAGAAAATGAATTTTAAAAGTAAAAACAATATGAGAAAATATAACACTATTTATGTGCATCAAAAAAATAAGATGGGATTGAATACGAGCTCCAGTAATTTAAATTTAAAGCATTACTAAAATTTTCAAATTCGTAGTTGTGTGACCCAAAGATTTCAGTTGTTTTGGTGAATATCGTTAAATTACTTACTAATCTTTAGAGGAAATCTTTACTCATACAACTAAAGTGGATAAGCCCCCCTTGGATTGGTTATTGGTTGAAAATTGAAAATTGATGAATTGAGCGATTGAAATAGGACTGGATTTTCGATTCACATTATATTCTCCGTCGTCAATTAAAAGTAGTATATACAAAAAAATATAAGGGCAGTCGAGTTCATTAACGCAGTCCGATAAATTTTGATTCAATTAAATTCCTACGAACATTAAAAAAAATTGTTCTCCCAAGGGGAGAATGACCTCTACGACTTAAATGAAATTTGGCCATAGTTTACTTGGTTTTATTTCACGTCATCATATCCAACTATGGTGCAAACAGCCCTCTTAATTAATTAATGCTTATATTAAAATTAAAATTATTATATATATTGTATAGGTATATATTATATTATTATTTAATGCTATCGTTAGAATGTACATTCATTTGATAATTATGTATTATAAGCGTATGCATAAATTCTTACCTGTATAAAGAAATGCTGTGTCAAATGGTTTTCCAAAAGGTAAATCCAATTTACTGTTTTCGTGTAACATAAAACTGGATTAGATTCAATCTTGATATGACCATTTCGAACTTTCAGTAGAGATTTCAAGCCTATATCACGTATCTCCCTATTTTCATACACCACAAGAGAATATCGATCGAATAGTAAGTCATGTCCACGAATTATTGTAAGACTAGGAAAAATATCCTCCAGGCTTTCTAGTCCCTCTATTCGATAGACCAATAGATAGTTTGAGATTTCTTCAATACTTGTCGCAATGTTAGAAGTGTTGGTGATTCGGAAATTCGTAAGTTGCACATAGCCTCCAATTCTTACACAGCCTTGAATTTTTTTCAAATCATCTTCATTATGAATCTCAATAGATCCACAAGTGTAAGGATCTAAATTAAACATAATGTACATTAAATACAAAAATTTCCATTTTATCAAGAAAAAACTGTTACTTTACCTGATTTAGTAAGTATTATTTGAATTGAAATCGTGATTAGACAGCCTATTAAAATCTTTTGATTCATATTGAAAGTGTTAGTCCTGTTTTACAAAAAAAAATACTCAAGAATTAGATTTATATTATGGATACAAATTTTGAAACAATATCTCAATGACTAAAAGAGACCATCATTTCGGTATTTTTGGTCAAAAGAATACAGATTGTGAAAATTAACAAAATAAGAAACCAGGTATGTCATCTTACCAAATTTAATCTTATCTTAATGAATGTCAATTTACATTTTAAATGTGAACTTAATTTGAAAAAACTAGTTCTTCTAACTACTATCACTTGTTTAAATTGCCTAATTTTAATAACTAAATTAGCACTGTTTTGATTGCTTTGACTTCAGGATTTAATATTTTGTTGAAAGTACCTAACCAATCTTGAGTAAATTTCCTTACTAAAAATCTAAGAAAAAAATATTTTAAATATTAAGAGGCTGTTATTAAAAAATCCCTTCAATTAGGCAAAACAAAGCTTAAACCATAAAGTTCTTACAATCGTCCTTGGGTTTACTAAGCTTTTGAAGTGAATTAATGAAAAATAAATAAATTTCACAGGTCGACAAATTGTTTTACTGGCCATAAAATGGCACTTTTCCAATGGTTTTTGGTGGCCTTAATTGAAATTCGACATTAAATAGAATGCATCGCGTCAGGTTTTAGCAATTTTAGCTTTTCGTTCGAAAAGGGCTTTTGATTCTTTCTCAATTTATGAAGTAGATATTTTTTTAATGAAATCCGTGATGGTTTTCCAAATCTATAATCCCTTTCTTCAATATTAAATTTAAATATTTGTATTATTTCAAGAAATAATATTGAAATTATCATCAACAGTTGTAAGATTTCACCTTTCTTACAAAAATCTGAAGGAAACGCTAAACCGTTTATTCTAAGACGGTTTACAACAGAAAAAGTAAGAAAGTTAGTTTTGCTCTTGTAGCGAATCTGGTTTCTGAAAAATTCTATTACATCAAGTTTTTAAAGTATATAAAACAGTGTTAAAAACATATATTTTTTAAACTTGAGAAAATAATTAAAATTAAAGTTTGGATTTGAAATCAATACTAAAAATTAACTCGAAAACATATGTATGTATTTTTAAGTTCAAGATTTGCTCAAAACCTTATAAAAATTCAAGAGAATTTCTAGAACTTAAATGCGATACTAATGTGATTTAAATTGTACCTAGATAAGAAAGATTGGTACTTTGCAAAATCATCGTACTCTTTATTGTTAAGACATATTTTGAGTTTTAACTTAGCGTTAAAAACACCGTTTTTGGTTGTTTTTTTTTTTTTAAGTGCATATTTTAAAAACCTTTATAGACAAATTGACGAGATTTGAATTTCGGACATTTAATCCAGTGAATAAGAATTGTTTTGTTTGTGGAAGAGAAAAAAACGTAGTTTTGGCGACTAGTGATTTCAAACACGTACAGTAAGATCAGTTTTTTTATGCTTGTTTTTGAATATTCTGTTTGATGAAGTTTATGATACCTAAGTTGTAGAGTAGAGCTTATTAAGTAGCCCTCTTTAAAGAACCCTTACTGTTTTTGGCAATATTGGGTTGAGATCTAATTTTCTGTTTGCAAAATGGTGTACTTTTATAAATTTGTTATTTCTGCAACCCAATCTCATTCAATTAAAAACATTTTTATGGTAAATGTTTAAAAAATCATGTATAAGATAATGGAGTAGGCATACATTACATTTTAATAATATATTAAAAAAGTATTTCATGCGTGATTTGAAATTTTTAGGGTGTGTTTTGATTTCTTATAAGTAAAATATGAATAGAAAATATTTTTCTAAAGTCACATGCAAAACTATCACACATAAATGTGTGTGTTAAAACTTATTCAGTTTTATAAACTTAAAAGACAATTATTATTTTATATAAATTTAAATAGAACAATTGTGGTAACAGTTTATTATTTAAGATTTTATGCGAATAGCAAAACCCATTAATAATATTAAAAATACAGTTTTTTTTTATTATAAACTGGATACAGAAGACGGATAAGTAGGTATATAAAAATGATGAGATTAACGGTACATTTCCAATATTGAATACCTTTATTGAAAATTATATGTGCACTTTGTTCATGATCAAAACAATGTTCGGTTGATATTTTATTAAATTTTAGATTGCAGAATTTAAAAAAAAAACGAATTTAAGCAGCACTTATAAAACTTATAAAATAAAGTGACAAACTTTTAACTTGTTTTTTACTTAGGTTAATACGATTTAACGACTCATTGGGCCTATTTTAAGTCTTTTGTTGTGAAAAATAATTGTATGATTTAAATTTATCTATTAGTTTAAATAATATAAAATTCAAGCAAATAATTAATTATTGATGATTTATTAGAGCTTTTTTATCAACGACGCTCCGCTATTTGAAATAAAGAAATCAATTTTATTCTTCGCACTTGTAACAGTTCTTTTTCCCTCGTTAATTTTTCAATATAAATCTAATTAAATTAACCTTTTGAACTCACTTCACTGATCTTGCATCCGATTTCGATGATTAATTATTAAAATCAATCAATCTGCCTCACATACTTTCACGACCAGGGCAGACAAAATATTTTCCGTTAGCTAAACCTTAAAGCTGACTAAAGGAGGGTTTGATGATAGGTAGTTAAATGTAAAACAGAATAAAACATCAACGATATGGAAAATGCTTATGATTTTTTTATTACAGTGAAATACAGAACCGATCGCTTCCTACTCTTGTATTCGACTGACCAGAAATTTAAACTTGGTTGAAGCGATTTGGATCGACCAACTCCATATATTTATGTGTAAAATTGTACATATACTCAAATTTTATATACAGGTGATGTATATAAACAATTATATAAATAATTTGACAATCTTCTACAGTGGAATGAGACTTATTAAAATGAACTTGAAGACCATAAAAATAATATCGAACAACAACATTGCATGATTTTTCATTAGATGCATTGATTTGATCCATCATCCTTTACAATGGTGACTCATATGCGATTTGTGTGAAACTCATTTAAATCATTGTATTATATTTTTGCTGACCACAGGATAATTATTGTTACATGTACTAAAAGAGGTCCATGTGATGTTTTCTATCATGTTTGGTAGGCCGTAAACATCGAAGATGGTTCGAGTACAATGTTCCAGCATTGACGTGTTAAGCCCTATTATGAGTTTCGCTCGGAAAATCGTTCACCCGTAATATTTTTGTTCACTCAAATTTTAAAAATCTATCAGGAGTTCCGCCTGAGTAAGGGGCCAGTTATAGCTAACATTGAAATCAACCCGGACATTTTTCTGATTAGGCATTTTACTGTGTTTTCCATTGTTAAGAAATATAAATTTAAATACTGATCGAGCGGGAATCACAAAAAGAATTGTTTTTGAGTAAAAATTGTTCCGCAAGCATGTCTGATACCTTTTTGGAATCAGTTTTAGACGCCTTAACCTCCAGCTAGGTACATGATACATAAAAACACTTTAAGGGACACGACGCACGTCTCACAAGCTAGTACTTCGAAATTAAAAATTTGTCAAAACTGTTTTTTATTCAACTCTTTCTGTAAAATTAAACAAATGTAAATGAATTGAATCACTTTTTTAATACCTAGAAACAAAAACTTAAAAACTTCTGATGCCCGCTTAGTTTGGCATATAATCATCTAAAATTTGACAAACACGTGACTTCTACACTACGCTCCGCATCACTAGTTAAAGTTTAAGAACGAGCGTAAAAAGAATTTGTTTTTAATAGAATCAGTTTTGAAAAATAATGCTCTTGGAATACAGATTATGAAAATCAAGGAGTGATATTTGTAAATAATATTTGTGTGCTGAGGATTTTGATTACTTATTAACAATTTGATTTCGCATTTCGCAACTGATCGATGCTATATAGTCAAAATCGGCAACATCAAAAATGAGCGTTACGAAATAAATAAGAATAATTTTTACAGTTGTTATAATATTATTTTATTTTTACAGTTGTTATAATATTATTTTATTTTTAATTTTATTATTATCATCAATACGTTTTTATTATTTTATTTCTTTTTTAACGTAAAATTTACTCTTTTGAAATTACAATGAACGTTCTTTAAAATCGATCCATTCACAAACAAACTATTGAAAAATGTTAACAATAGATATAAAGTCCGGAAAAGTTAGGATTTTATGAAAATTTCAACAGAGCTCGAAAAATGCTCTCAGTGGTTCTGGACAAAAATCTAGAATAAAATATGAAGATGGCATGTGAGGAACTTGAAATTTGTTTTGTTTGTATTAATATACATATTTATTACTCCAGCACAAATTCTATAATAAATTCAGCGGACAGTCTACCTGCAACCTGCAAACCAATTAAAAAAAAAGTAAATGTAAAGCCCCATGGATCGTAAGCCTATTCTCCTTTGAAAACAAATATTCCTAATGACATCTCGGAGTCAATGTAATCTATCGTGATCAATTACTTTTTTAAGGGAATGCTAAACTCATCACAAACTTTATATTGAAAAAAGAACGTTCGTGGTTTTCTTATAAACACACAATTCAACATTAAAAGATATGGTAAAGTACACAAGTACAGTTAGGTAGGGGTCTCAATAGAATCTGTTTTAAATATTAAGGAGAGAAAACATATTTAAGTCATAGAACAAAATATTTTCTTTTTTTGTATTTCGTTTTTGATATCCCAACTGTTTTAAATCAGCTAGTTTCGTATTCGTAAGACACTATTTAAAAGTATATGAGCTTGAACGCAGCCAAACATTTTATTTTTCGGTTCAGCGGCAAACAAATTAAATTTTCAGATTTCCGCGTTGAAGCCGGCCATTGCGTTGACATTAATGACAGTTTATAAGCAGGACGACAACGAATTGTGTGTCGTACCGAAGTCGCTGTCATCGACTCTGTAAAAAAATCTAAAATAGTAAGTAGCAATTTTTAAAATTAAATTATAATTGTTACATGATGTGCTCTTGCCAAATTCCTATACTAAACAATTAAAATGTCGTCCGCAATTAAGGGAACATTTATTTAAATAAGTATATGTAGATAATAAAATGAACGTCAGCCGCGATATAATAAAATGAATCCCAAAATAGAAGTGGAACGTATTTTCATTTTCTTGACAACGCAATTGCGATTGCAATAAATATAACATATTTTAAAAATGAAGATATAGTGGCACGATTTTTTGCAGAAGTAATTTATTTTTGATTATTAATAACTTATTGATAGAATGATAGCTCATCTTTTATCCACGAAATTAATAAATACTATTAGCTTTACTAGTGATGATGTTTTGTGCGCACAAATTAAACAATTGTTGATAACTTATTTAGTTTATTGATCTTAGATTTAATTAATTGTCGAAAGACTGGTTTGCAAAATGAATGTGAATAATTAAGCAATAGACAACAGTCAACTTTCAATTTACTCTTTCAAATATGTATTAGCTAAGTTTCGTCATGGATTACCAGCATCTTTAAACAGTAGGTAAGGGATGCGAGTACCTATGTAAAGCTTTCTTTCAAATAGATTTGTGTTACAATATCTCGGTTGTTAGGAGAAGAATTTTATAGATTTCTGATGTTATTTGGACTTGGGTAATCATTCAGGGATCGTATGGTTGGAGATAAGCAAAAAGAAACTGAGTCCGGATTCTAGCTTATTTTGTTATCAATTTATCTTATGAGGTGTCTACGTTAAGAGGGAGAGTTTTTGATAAGGGTTGTATAATATTGTTTTTGATGCCTGCGAAATCAAATACGAAGGAATAATAAAGAAATAATTTAAATATTTGTATTGAACATTGAAACAGTGTTTCAAATGTTTGTTTTGTTGTCAATGTAGCCGGGTATTAGAAGCCCTGTACTAGAGTAAATATTTATATTTAAGCAAAAGTTTATCTTTATTTGTGTTCGAAAATTATTCTATTTTGTATTTCTTTTTGGTGAATAAAACTGGTTTTTCAAGTTTTTTGTGCTTAATTTATATTAGTTGGTGATCACACTTCACCTTCTTTAGGTTTCAGAAAACTTGATAAATAAAATATTTTATTTCAAAACAATAGAAGTCAGTCAATGCATCACCAATCCACTTGCACTTGAATCTGTTTGGTTATATAAATTTAAAATTGATCTTCAATTGCACAGACTAAAATTGGCTCGTATTAGTTCGCAGAATAAAATTGGGTGGTTTCTTTATGCTCAGGATAAGAAATGGCAAAAATATTAGCAATATGATTTGGAAAATGAATTTAACGAAATGAATGATCATAGTTTACAACACAGTAAGCCAATTAAATGTCTTGAATGTCTTATCAATAAATCTAAAAATTGAAAATAGATAAATCTATGTAACTATTAAATAACAATATACAGTGTCGAGCAAAACTCATGGTATCCGTGTGTGTAAGACAAAATTTTTAATGTATGTTTTGATTTATTCAAGTTTAAGTTAAAACAAATATATCAGCCCATAAAAACAATGGTGCAAAAGTCTTGGCACCCTAGAAAGAATTTAGTTCCGTTTTGAATGTTTAACTAGCATGTGGGGCGTGTTGCAAGCGATCCATAACTTATTATCTGTAGCCATATGTTGAGGATAGAATGTTGAGATTTAAATGTGTCTACGATCCCAAGTTTCACTGCATTTTGTTCTAAGCATTCTTTAAAAATGTTTAAATAGCCCTTCTTATTTATAATCCCTTCAATGATTTTCAAATTCCCGATACCACTGGTGGAGTAGGTGCACCACCATACCATTACACCACCGCCACCGTGTTTTACAGTTTTAATTGAAGGATTCGCCTGTTTTCTCCACACTCTAATACGCCCATATGAGCCAAAATGTTGACTCGTCGAAGAATATTACGTTGTTCAAAAATCTATTTGATTTATTTGTATACATACATATTTGCAAATTCCAGTCTTTTATTTTTATTTATTTCACTTACAAACGGCTTTTTACGAAGTGTGCACGACTTAAACCCAGATCCCAGGAGCGATCTTGCAAGTTCCCATGTAGGAACTGTTTTATTTAAAGTAATCTCTATATCGGCAGCAATCTTTGGAGCACTGGAACCGATAAAGTGCAGAAGTACCTAGACTTTTGCACAACTTTGTTCATAGATTCCATCGTTCTATTATTTTTTGCTTAAAAATGGAATGTTTCTATTAGTAAAACAAACAATAAGGTTTTCTCATAAGTAGTAAAAAATATCTTGATGCATGAAAATTAATTCCTTACGTTTTCTTTTCTTTCAAAGCTTTTAATAAGAGCACTTTGAGTACCATGACCTATGCTCGACACTGTGTATGTGTTATGCCGCCCATTTTGTCAAAATATTATATTTTCATTTTTAATTTGACTTTTGTATTACGATTGTGACACAGTTCATAACGGCCTAAATTCAACCAGAAACATTATCGAGTCAATTCGTTTATATAGTTTTTATTCTAAACATAAATTACGTATAGTTTTTTTTAAGGGATAATATCAGTTATAATGATGTGTACTATGCTTAAAAAATTCACCTTATTTCACACTGCCTTATCTGATGTCATGTTAAGTTAAACATATTACTTGCACGTAGATGATAACAAAAATCAAAAAACAAATATTTACCTACTTAAGCTGTTGTTATTTGAAGATTTCACATGACTAAACTAAATGATTGTGAGAATTTTACAGCAACAAATCTTCTAAAATTTTATTAAACATATTAATGTCGTCAAGACGCTGCTCAGCAACAAATACACCCCTATTCAACTGATTACGCACCAACATTTTTGAAAATACTTTTTACATTTTTTCCAAATAAATGTTAAGAAAAAAATCAAAATAAATATCCAAATAAAACTGCAAGTCTTGTTTTCGCCCACTTGTAAAGTATTTCAAACGTAAGGAAGGAGTTTTTATTTTAAATTAAATGAATTGGTACAACGGCAATTTAATCCTGTATTATGAGAGCTTTTGAATAAAAACGCAAGTCTCAACATTTTTAAGAGGTATTTGAGTTCGAGCCATCTTAAAGAAATTAAACTTAAGAAATAGCCCCTTCTTGACGAACAAAACAACGGAAAGTTATGCTATTAGAGTTTTTAAAAATTAAATTATCTGAAAAAGAATGCTATCACGATAAAACTATTTAATTTCGGTGGCCCTGATTGGTCGACCTTTTATTTTCACGATATGAGAAAATCAAAAGGTTTTCAAAGCTTCATCACAACTGTGAATTAGTTGTTGCTATAATGACAGCTGTCAGTTATTATGTAACAGTATAAGTTGAGGTCGTAACATACAAAAATGACTGCAGCTGGGTATAATAGAATCTTGGAAAGACATTTTCCTAAACTTGGCCTACCAATATGATAACGCCTATTTATTCGGTGCGTATAATATCAGCTTAAACAGAAAAGCATAATTTGCAGTTTTTTCAATAATTCCGTACTCATCTGATCTAAACATTTTTTAATATACTTAGGAAGTATTCTTGCGGAAGCAGGTCTTCCCTCTGTTGAGCAACGTTTCCAATAAATCATCTCGAACTTAGTTGTAAAATTGGTCTTCTCCACAAATTCAGTTATTCATAAAGACATTCATCAAGCCATGAATCTTAAGTGCAAAAAACGTATTCCATCTGCTTTAAAAACAATCCTCGACAAAACTTGAGAAATGGATATACCAACAAAAACTCCAAAAAACTCAACTTTATCATATCCTTTATGGAATATAAAAGCCGATTCATTTGTATTGAGCCTTGCTCACTACAATAAAACAAATACAAGCAATGCGGTATACCAATCACTATTCTCAAGTATCTGATCAGAACTTATAACTAAAATAATATAATAAATAAAAGATAATACATCGTTTGCAGTCACATTTGAAGATGGCCCAATCCTCAATATTGGCATCTTCCCGGAATATGATTCAATTTTCACCGCAAAAGACTTTGCTATTCTGCAAGCAGCTAAATCAATAAGAAATTCCAACGATAAGTTGGTAATATGCTCTGATAGCATATAAGTCCTGAAAGCAGTTAAAAATCCAAACAACTATTTAGATCTTATTTCCGCGATAAGGAACAAGATAATAATTAAGCCGAATAAAATAAAACTGATGTGGAAACCAGGATATTCTAATATACGTGGAAACGTAGAAGCTGACAAAGTAGCAACCTCTACCTACAAATCACCAGTGTATAAATTCAATATACATATTTACCAAAAAAGACCTGAAAACCCAAATACTAAACACCTTGAGAAGAAAACAAGAAATCGAATGGAGCCTATACCACAACCATTATAAAATAAAGTTAACGAACGTAAAACCTACCCTCAGTACCCTACAAACGTATCAAAACAAAAAATCTAACTACATCCGCTTTAGACTTGGTCACACCTCAGCAACTCACAAACACCTTCTAAACAAAAACAATGCACCTATATGCTCCACCTGCAATACAACCATGAGTTTAACTCACCTCCTCGAAAACTGTCAATCATCCGTTTAAAGACAAAGAACCCTTAATTTCTGCAAATTAGTTAGCGTTTAGCGAAATTTTGTCGATCTACATCAAAATGCAAACCGCTACAAATTTACGAAATGATTACGAGTAAAGTTGAAAGTACTAACTACCAAACTTGACAGAAACTTGTTTCATCCCAATCAAATAACAATTTTAATGTTTGTACCTATTCAGTTGACTCAAAAAATATTCAATTTTTTCTAGTAGAAAGTTTTTCAACTGGACGAAAGAAAAACTAGTGGTTGACTTTGGATAGTTATTTTCAAATTCTTTCTGAACATCTTAAAGGAGTAGTTAGCACCAACAAAAAGCACAATACCCATCAATATTTGGAAGAAATGTAAAAAGTATTTTTAATAGTTTGTGTGCATATTCGGTTGAAGCGGAGTGTATATAACCACATCTAATTAGTAATACAGATTTTATATACTTTGGAAAACGTTAGAATGGTAATCTTTTTTGATTTTTAAAAACTTATATTTTTTTATAACATTTTTTTTCACATAAAGAACATTATAATATGGTTGTCATTCTGGTAGGAACAAAATTCAAATTTGTATCTCATCCTGATATTTGTTATAATATTTAATTATTTTATTTGGTTGATGAACCTCTAAGATTTAGAACTTCTCGGCATCTTACCGAAATACTTTGATTGCAAAGTTTCGTATGATTATAGCCTATATTATTATAGCTTCAATATTCGATAAAAAACATCAAAGTTGATGTTTTTTTAGTGCAAAAGTTTTTGTATGTATGATGCTCATTTAATTACGGTAATAGAATTATGCCAACTTTTGTTCTTGATTCGAGTGGTGTATTAGGGATCGTGGCAATAAGAGCGCTGCGGGTGGCTTATTTAACTTTCACAGAGTAAAGATAGGAGAAATTTGTGTTTCTAGATAGTTATCCGCAGCTAAATGCTTACGTACAGTAATGGACAAAATTCAAAAAAACAGGCTTCCTACTAATTATTTTTAATAAAAAGGTATTTGTGAAAAGTTGGCAAATAAAAACTACACACATAATTTTTTAATAATTTATTGCTTAAATGCATTAATTAATATAATAATGAGATATAATGATACATAAATAGAAGAATTGTGATTATTATGTTGTTTCATCCTTGAAAAAATAATAGAAACAAAATTTAGACTGGTAAACTTTTTGTAGGAAGATAGTTTCTTAACGGTTAAAGTATTTGAATTTTTTTTTTATTATTTTTTAGTGGCACCAATTTGGCACATGTCTCCACAGATATGGCGTACCATTACCTTTTATGGCCATTCCATAATATTGATTTCGTTTTGTTGTAAATATTTTTTAGCCAATTTGGAACAGTGCTTCTGTCATTATCCTGCAAGAACTCCCATTTAATTGGCGTCTCTACTTCAGTAAATGGAAGCATGACTAAATTTAAGATATGACATAGTCCACAGCGCACATCTTTTTATTGATCCAAAATATTGGGCCTATACCACAGCCTCAAAAGCACCCCAAATCATAATATTTCCAACACCGTGTTTCACTGTCTTCTTTGTGTATTTTATGTTAAATTTTCTGTTCTTTGGCCCTCTTACTTACATTTTTCCATCGGAATCAAACAAATTGATCTTCGTTATATCCGAACATCATAATCATTGGCCTCAAACAATCTTACCATTTGAGAGCATTATTAGCTACTATTAAGATAAAGGAAGATTAATGACAAAAGACTTAATTTCCAAAAAAAATATTGTGTAATGTATTATTTTTCCCAACACTGTATATGATTTGTACATTATACAAATCCAATTTTGTGAATATTCAGAGCATAAGACTACAACTAATTAATTACAAGTTTTAAATAGATGTATTTACTTTAATAAGCATAAAATTAGTATGTTGCCATTAGGAGTATTACATTCATATTATATGTATGTATTTTCAAAGTCAATCACATTAAAAACAATCGCATAGAAGTTTAATCTTTTAAAGATAAATTATTTATACCCCATTTTTTTAAATTCTACTTCATTGTGATAAGATAAGGTTTATGGAGTGTGATATTAAAGAAGATCGTTTTATATTCTTAAAAGTATTTTAACAAATAAGTCACTACCGGTTGAACTCTTAAACTAGATAGTAAGATTACAAAATCTAAATAGCTTTCCAATATATGTATATCTGATAAAATTAATGTATAATAGTCTTCTCTTTTTCAACCGGATTAATTTAAAGACACAATCATTTTTTCCAACGGAAGATGCTCTAAAATAGTATAATTTAAATACAAATATTTTTTTTCTTTCAGATATAACTTTAACTTACGTCCAAGATATTAATTTAAATTATTAAAGGTTCTAAATTGACATTTAGCACATGTGATATTGGATACCTTCAACATTTTTATTTTAATTGAAACATTTAAAAAAAGCAAAAATATGTCGCAGAATCAGTCGTATTTCTGGCAGACTACTAGACACAATGTCTATTTGAAGCGTTCTGCTAAGTATCATTTGATGATGGCTCTCATGGTTGTTCTTGCATTTTCAACTGTATGCCTTGCAGAATTAGACCGAAATTTCGATGATGACAGCAGAGTAAAACAAACTGAAGAAGAAACTGTAATATTGAAGTTTTAAAGAATACAACTTTTTTTTAACCTTACCTTTTTTTGTGTTTTTTTAGAAAATGCCAATCCATCCTGAAAATGCTCTAAAACCAATAATAAATGAACAAAATGTAGGTGATTCCCCAATTGAACACAAAATTGAAACTCCAAGTACCAAGGGCACTACGAGCGCATCTAACCTTGGTTTCATTCATGCTTTTATCGCATCCATTTCAGTCATTTTAGTTAGTGAATTAGGCGATAAGACTTTCTTTATTGCTGCCATTATGGCCATGCGGCATGCAAGGCTTACTGTTTTTGTGGGAGCCATCGCAGCGTTGGGTCTCATGACTGTTCTTTCAGCAGTTTTTGGCATGGCAGCAACAATTATTCCTAGGGTTTATACATACTACATTTCAACAGCATTATTTGCAATATTCGGTTTAAAAATGCTGAAGGAAGGCTATTATATGAAAGCTACAGACGCACAAGAGGAGTTAGAAGAAGTGCAATCAGATTTAAGAAAACGAGAAGATGAGGTAAGTTGTAATTTAAATTTTGTGTATCTTATAATTCACCAGCGCTTATTTTAAACCAATATACTAAGCATTCCGAAATTATTATTTTATTTTATTCTATGACTATCACTGACATTGACATCTTTCTCTCATAAATTTAAAGTCTATTGAATATTATTCCCAGACAAGACGTTCACTTCATTGTTAATTTGTCTTGACCCTAACAACTTGTTACTAAAATACATTTTGTGATAAGTAATATAAATGTTTACCTGTAGACTTTAGCAAAGAATTTTATATGAAAAATTTTAAGGAAAGTCTTAGTTACTCATTTTTCATTTGAAGTATTTTTATTACTTGAATTTTGAAAAAGTAAATAGAACCGAACCAAAGACAATGTTTATTGTGCATTGTAAGTGCGTTTTAATTAATCTTAGACGATGTTGGGGTAAGTATTTTTCAAGCTCTTAAGTCACTCTCAGTTTACTTTCAATTGACTCAATTATTGTAAACTAAGAGTTGCTTGAATATGATAGGTATGACCTCTATATGCAGGATTGGTGTATATGCAAGCGTCAACCTAATATATACGTATTTCTAAAGCTCGGAACTATACTAAAGTATATATAACTAACTAAACGTTCAAGTTTTCCAAGTGTTTAGTTTCGTTCCGCTAGGAATTGCAACTTGAGGGTGGTTGACATTGTCACTGTTTCAATGGACTAAAGTAACTTGAATTTAAAACAAGATGCATTCTTTACGGTCCATACTTAACTCCTGGAATGTATTAAAACTTTCCTTAAACCCAAATTTTCCATTGTGTATAAATACTTTCATTGATTTTTTAACATACTAACATCTAAAAACAAAATAAGAATTTTAAGCAAATTTTTAGTTATTTTTTATTGTTTAAAATGTGTATTTGTTTTTATTTATTTTATTTTTTTTTCACAACAATAAATTGGCTCTCGCTTTCATCCAAAAATAATGATTTCTTTCTTCATAAAACAAAACTGAATCAAATCGATAAAATAAAATTCATAATTGCATCATAGCTCAAACAAAAAATGCATGGGGGTTACGAAGAAACTGATGGTAAAAAAAGCAAGCGCAAAAATAGTAACAACGCTACTACCTCCGATACAATTGGTACCCGACTTGCCTCCAATGCAGAAATGCACCACCGTCAACGAAAACAAGCTGCGTCCTCTTCAACTGCCAACAATAACAACAATGAAACCGAAAGTGATGAAGGTGATGAAAAGTCGATTCAGCGCCGTGCAATTCTTCCAATTTCGACGAATGCAATAATGAATAATCTCAACGATGAAAATACAGCACCGAAAATTTTACAAAATAACGGTAGCCCATCTTTTTCTACATCGACAGTTGAATCAACTGTTAAAATCAATACAAACTGTGATAAATTGCCATCGGGTAATGGTAAAGTATTAACTGGCGACGGGAATGGGGAACCCGCTGCTATCATAACCAGTGAAAATCCTGGTGTGCATTCAACTACCTCACACTCCTCAGTGGACCTCAATACCACAAATAGTATAAGTAATAATAGCCTAAGTAATACTACTGCTGGTCAGTCTAATGGCAAACTTAGTAATTGCGAAATTAAGACAAACGGAATGGAATTGAAACAACTTGGCAGCAAAAAACGGGTTAGCATTGGATGTTTTATGTTACCTATGAAACTATCCCTAGCAATTAAATCTTAATCTAAATTTGTGTGTCAAAATATTAATACAAAAATAAAGCACGTTAATTATTTGTCCATAATTCGAATATACAAATTAAATATATATTTGTATTGTTATGTATTTGTTTGTCTCCTAATTCGTTCTTTTTCATATTTCATTATTAATCAGTTAAGTTTTGTAATGTTATTTTTGTTTTGTGCTTTTGAATCCAAAAATACATATGTTTGACATTGTTTCACTTGCGTAAAAAACACGCTAAACTTTATCTAAGTTAAATTTTCGACATAAAGAAAACGTTAAAATTTAATTTATAGGGATAAAATGACCATCGATATTTCAGCTCAATTGACACAATGGCTTTAATATTTGTACTTAAACATATACAACAAGTATGTGGCTTACAGTGTTTTGTCATTAAGCAATTTGCTAAGAAACTACTAATGTAAAGTATATGTTTTGTCTTAATTTGTAAAAAAACGATTTTCATCGTTAATATTTAACTCTGAAACTACAATATCTACACTATTGACAAGGGCGTTGTTTCTGTTAATTTTTCTGTGAGATACATACATATGTAATTTAAAAAAAATGTGTAAATAAGTGTACATAAATTGTTTTGTTTTGAATAATTAAGAATAATTTCCCGGTTGAAACATTAGTTTCTTATTTTTTTTCGAAATCGGTTGAATAGAATAAGAAAATGTTATCGACAACTTAAGTTAATCAATTATATTCAAGTTAAAAAAGATTCAAAACATGATAACTTGTAATTTAAAATTTTTCAAATATGAGGCTAGCAGCCCTGGTAGGTATTTTTAAGGTACTTTGAACATTACAAAACATACTTTTTGTTCGTTGTATGTACGTTCGAAATCTGACTGTAGAAAATTGTACTAAAAATAAAAGCTGTGATTTTGTATTATATACATATGAACATTAGCATATTCCAAAATTTCGTGTAAAATACATATTTGAAAAAAAAAACACTTTTTATCAGATCAAAAGCATATCTACTTACCACACCGACAAGATGGAAGAAGCAGGCCAGATTCATTATAATTCAGTCTTGTTATACTTTTTATTTCGTGTGTTGTTGTATTATGTATATGTATATAAAATCTATAGTACACTTTCTTGAAAAAAAAAACGACCACGGCTATATATGGACAGCTATCTATAAACATATTGGCGTAGAATTAAAAATTTGGGCGAAAATCACCAGCGCAATCGGCCCGGCGCCACCAGAGCACACCCATTTAACAAAATTAATTGAAGGTCGCGTCAATACTTGTTTAAAAGTATATATCGTCTGCTTAAAGGTAAAAGTCACTAAGTGCAATTATTCGAGAAAAAGTCATTGTGTGTTGATGTAATCATTTCCCATAAGTATGAGAAGTCACTAAGTGAATATAACTGATATAAATGCAAATCAGAGAATGAGAAAATTCATTGTTTAACTATTGAGCGTATCCCCGTTTTCTTGTTCTTCTGAAAAATTTTGATTACGATAAGCAGACGATATTAAAAGTTAAATTACAAATCGAAATTAACATTATTTATAACTTATGCACATATATTTTCTAATTATGCACTCAAAATTATTTTTTTGACTATTTTTTGGTGTTCCTAAGTTTTTATCTATGTTTTGTAATTTTTATAAATTGCAATAGTTAGTTAGTTGAGTGGCGTGATGGTAAGTGCTTAGGACTGTCATGCCAGAGGTCTTGGGTTTAATCCCTGCCTGTGCCAGTTTTTCAAGGGTATTGTCTTTTGCGAGGAATTGACAAATTCTCCAAACATATTAGCTGTTCAGAGTCAGCTTAAAACCGTAAGCCCCCTTCATCTATGAGGACATTACTCGTACACAGCAATTATTTGGCGTTTTTCTTTTTTAGTTCAGAGCAGAGCTCGAACAGTCAAAAAAATAATTAGTGTTTCTTTTTGAGCTCTGATCGTTCAGAGCTTCGAATTCTTGTTCGTTTTTAGAGCACGCTTTGTGGGCTCAGAATAAAATAACAGAGTAAACGGAGTAAAATGCTGAACACAAACAATTTGATATTTGAAAGCCATTAAATTAAAAAAATTATCGTCAAAACAATAAAAACGGCAGAAGAGGCTAGTCAATTTAGTGTAGAAGGAAAGATAATTTAGAAAAAATTAATTGTATATAGCATTTTTATGAATCCAATTTATATCAGGAGTCAAATGTACCAACTCTATGACTGTTTTATTAATTAATTTGATTTAAAAAAAATTTGAACGCCTTCAAACAGACGACATTTAAAATCATAACAGTTTAGTGCTCAAGTTGTTTCATAATTAAATCAGAGAGCTCTGAACATACTCTGCTCAGAACTCTTCTCTGCTCGCTCAGAGCTCAGCTCAGAACTTAGGCCCATAGTATTCAATGGACTGTTGCGCCACCTTATTTATTTATGGTAAGATGAGTTAATCAGAATTTCAAACGAGAATTTTGAAATTGGCCTCATATGTAAGAAGACGCTTGACTTCAATAATTTTTTATATTTTTATATTTCTTTTGTTCAACGTAATTCAATACATTTTTCATGGTTTTCCACGAACTTTGGAAATTTTTTACCATTCCGAGTGAGGGACCTCTAAAACATGATTTTGACTTCTTCTGGCTTAGGTGCTCCTTATGTCCTTACAATACTTCTTAGTATGCTGTTATTTAAAACTTAATTAGTATATATAAACTGTAAATAGATATGCATGTATACGTAGGTAAATTTCTTAAAAATAAACTTCCAATTTGAAACAGTGTCAGCGTGTTAACGAAAACTTTCTCTGATAATTAAACATAATATTTCAATATTGCATACAATGTTGTATAAGTGAATGTATAATTTAGCTACCATCGTGTTAAGTTTTAAAGATTAAGATAAATTATTTACTTCTTTTACAATTCCTCAAAAATTTAAAGATCAATAAAAATGGCTTTGAGTCAGTTTACTTCGTCAATTAAATTTAAAAATAACTTATAAATTCTATTTGAAAAGTTGAATTTAAGTTTAGTTAAATATTTAAGTCAATTGAAATTCAATTCAATGTTTTTTTCTTAAGCACTGATTCACACAACTTTTGTTTAGTTTTAAGTTCATTGGCATAAGTCAGTGTTTGAACACCTGTAACAAAATTTTGTAATTGGTTTAAAACCATCCACCATTGAATTTCTTGAGGAAACTGTTTTTTTTTTTGTAGAGTTTAAATATTTGGATTTTAACGTGTTCAAATAAATATTCATGCAATATCCTTGTAGTGCTCTTCATACTCATGTTTACGGTAGCCCTAATCCTCCAGTGTGTCGTATTATGTTCATTCTGGCAAAACAACTTATTTTGTATGTTGTTCATGAACTTTATCGCTGAACGAAAAGCGTCCAGGATTGAACCTGGGAGGCCATTCCGTCAAACGATTAGAAAACTAAGAAAACTTAGCAAATAAAAATAAAAATGTTTCGGTGTAATTGAGTTTTGTTACAAAGCGAAAATAAAAACTCAGAATAAAAAATAAAGTGAATACGGTTATGGAAACAAAAAAGAGATAAATCAAACCCTCTATCTCTGGCATTTATATGTGTTTAAGCATTTTTGTTTTTTTTTTCTTTCTTGCTTGTAAAATCTAAACCATTATAGTTTTGTTCAAAGTTTTTCAAAAGAGTCCTTTATAATTTCAATAGACATAAATAAATTATAGTTACATCGTCAGATGCAAACAATAAAAACAGAAACAATAACAATACACCACAATAGTAAGTTTGGCAAAAGGCAATTTGTTGCAAATTTTCACAACTTCCCAAGTTTAAACAAATTTTAAGCTATCAAACAAGCGTTATCTTTCGTTGAGTTCATTTTGACATTTCAGTTATCTTATACTGGAAACGGTACACGGGACGATATTGGCAAAGTTACGTGAAGCAAATTATTGACGATATCGTTGATGATAATTGTTTTGAAGATAATCGTTTTGAAAATTACGGAATGACTCACCTGGTTTAGCAACATTTAACATACTATAGAAAAAGGGTTCAATACTAAACACAAATGTACATTTAAGATATTCAATGCAGTTTTGACTCGAAAATGTATTTTTATTTTAAAACTAAGTTTCCAAAAGGAAAAAGTAATACTTTAAAATCCTATAAATGTGTTGAGTATCTTAAAATTGTTGTCAATACTAATGAAGTGATCGTTTTGTTTGTCTTAAGCCTTTCCATACCAATATACAAAATTCGGAACGAAAGCTTTTCCATTTTAAGTTGCGTTGCATCGCGTTTTTATGATTGACTCATGAAGCACTATTAAACTCAATTTGATTTGCAAAAGCTTAGCTTGTGTTTGGCAGAGCCTTCCAACCTATTTTTTGTATATTTTTCCTTTTTATAAATTTGTATATTTTATAACTTTGTTAAATTATTTTTTCTTGACCAAAATTTATATTTATTTAAATCATATTTAAAAAAAATTTTGTTCTTTATTAAAAAATAGCTGGATCGCGAGGTGTCATCAACTTTAGTTCAAGACCCAGAAAGTGGAGTCATTCGAAAAAATGCAAAAAGATCAGGCACATATATGGCATCAAGGATATTTATGCAAGCCTTTACAATGACATTTTTGGCAGAATGGGGTGACCGTTCGCAATTGACAACTATCATTTTATCAGCTCGAGAAGTAAAATTATATCTGCTAAACTTATAAAAAACTAGACATCATACAAATTTTATTCTTGTTCTAGGATGTTTACGGTGTGATTGTCGGTGGAGTTCTTGGACACTCAATGTGTACAGGTTTGGCAGTTATTGGAGGACGAATGATTGCACAAAAGATCTCTGTTAAAACTGTAACAATAGTTGGTGGTATCGTATTTCTTCTGTTTGCCATTACATCATTATTTATGAGTCCTCAAGAAGATTAAATTTCAAATAGAAACATTTTGTAAACAAAAAAAAACATTTGGCTTTGCAAAAACAGAAAAGTTTAAAACACCCTAAAACAAATTTTGTAACACCTAAGAAACTTGTATTAATTTAGATTAAAAAGTGCCTTCATACAAGCTCTTTATAGTATTTTTCTTGCATTCAAGTGGTTGATTTCTTCCATGAAATCATTCAACTCAAATTATTTACTTTCAAAAATACAAAGTTTAAATATTCTATGATTTAACATAAACAAGAAAAGGCTTATTTAATACTTATTTTTTTGTCTGGGCGGAAAATTTTGTATGTGAACTTTTGCCCTAGTGACAACTGAATTAGCTTGAAAGCTTTTTTTGTTGTGATTAACGCCATTTTAAAGTTACAATTTTACTTCATGATTTACGGATGTATAACACAACGTTAAAATGTTATTGACTGTTTGTAAATCCTTGTATCTTGTATATCCAAATTATTTTCAGCAGACGAAATGAGAACATAACTAAGGATCTGTGAAACAGAACAGATTTTCTTTAAACTTTTTTGCAAAGTCAGAGATAAAATTAATAATTGCGTTCAATATCAAAAGTATTTAATTTTATTGTCATTTTATTTAAATAGCTTTAAAATTCTTTTTATTATTATATTTTGCCAATATACTTAATTGTGTAATTTTCTTGTATAGTATTTTATGTTACATGTATGCATTAATAAATATCAGACCGATACCTAAGAACTTACATTTGGCATCAAAGGAAACTAATTGATATTAAAGCTATTTACGTGCAGTCTAAGTAAATATTATAATAAAACGAACGTTTTCCAGAACCTACTAGAAGTATCAAGGGAAACTAATTCGAATGCATTTCATCTAGACGTTATTGATTCACTGATTTGAAATTTCCCTAAGTGCAAATATTTACATGCTAGACGCGTCGTCCATAATTCCTTATTTGTTTACATTAATTTGTTTATTGATTCAAGGAATGGTGAGCGTTCATTCAAGGAACGATAAAAACAAGCAAACAAATCGACATCAATTTTTGGCTCTCGTCGAGTTTATGAAAAAAAATAAGGGCATAGCAACGGAGCACTCGTCGGTCCTGAATATCGGGCTAAAACAAGTGAATTAATTTGTTAATATGGATTCTAGGAATGGTGAGGTAAGGCCAGACCATGACGTCACCAGCGTGAACTCGTACTTTCGAATTTATCCGTCGTGATTTATGTTTTTTGTAAAGAGGTGAGGTCCGGTTACGTTACCCCCCATATCCAACGAGCTACTTCGAGCAACGCAAGCATACGCAGTTGCCGTAGCAGATATTCCTTCCCAATCCCTAACCTATTTCCTATCCTAGATTTATCTCCCTCACCCGAACCTACCCATTGCTTCCCCATTGCCACATTACAAAAGTAATCTTTTTTGTACCGAAAGCATATTTGCCAACTCCAGCTTTTCCTTTTCTATTTTTTCAGATTCAGACAAATTTATAACTCTTGAATGTCGCGCAGTAATTCTATAGTATGAGCTTTTCTACCGAGCTCTCAAGCTAGCTGTAAATGCAGTATTTTATATTTTAAAGACGTCTATGATCTTTTATCAAGATCATGGGTTTGGTGCCTGATTATGAGCGAGTTTGCCATTTTTCAATTAAGTATCGCTTTCGCCTTCTTCGTTTTGAATTCGACCAATGAACGAATTCGAAGGCGAATTTTAAATGTTTGTTGGCGAGTTGAATCCGATAGCTTTTTTTGGCGGATTCACAGGCGAAAGAGTGTTTATTATTATTCAGTGTTCGATTTCGTTCATTCTTTCTTTCTTTTAATTAAAAAATGTGAGTCAGCTTAATTTTAATTTTCTTATAATTTATCCACAATAAAATATAAAATTTTAAAATTCATTCAAGGAACGATATAAACAAGCAAACAAAACGACATCATTTTTGACTCTCGTGGAGTTTATGAAAAAAAAAATAAGGGCATACGGGAGCCTCGTCGGCCCTGAATATCGGGCTAAGACAAGGTAGGACAATATTTCAAAAGTTTTAAGTAGCCTAGGGCCCCCTTGAGATAATGTTGAAAGCTGGAAGAAAGTATGCATACATTTGTTCATTTAACCCTATCATGCTATAATTTTTAAGGTTTGGAAGGATTTCAAATACAACATAAAACTTCGTCACAACACCAAAAGCATCCGTGGAACAGGTGGTTTGCCAAATACTCAATACGCGATTTCTCCCCTTGAAGAAGACATAATAAAGCTTCTTGATTTGAAGGCATGTGAGACTGGGATTAATTTGTCTTCCTATGGGTGCCAGGAGGAAAATCGTCCTGAACAAATGGACACGAGTGCATATCACTCCAATGAGGATTCAAGTCCTAATCGAAACACTTCTAGTCAAAATGTCAAAGGTGATGAACAACCAGAATACTCAGAACCTCAGCAATCACGGAATTGTGAAACATTCGTGCCTTCGACACCAATTTCAAAACCTTTGGTGCAACTACAACTGCACCACAATGAATACTTGCAAAATCAAACAAAAGAATTTTCGGAAGCACAGCAATCGCAGTGTTTTGAAACATTCGTGGAATCGACACCAATTTAATAATATACACCATTATTGGTTCCATTTTTTAATTTTAATATTATATATGTATTAAATAAATCAACGCAAATTTCAATCAAAACAAAAAAAATTTCTGGAAAGAAACCAAAAGTGTCAAATCACTGGAATATAAGAAGAAGAAGGAAATACGCGCGAGTCGAATTTGAAAGATCGAATTTAAAACGATCCGCCGCGAACCTCATAATCAGGCTCTGATTATGAGGATCGTTTTCAAATCGACCTTTCAAATTCGACTCGAATCGTATTTCCTTATTAAAGAATTCGCAGCGAAGGGAAAATAGTTCTTCCTATATTCCAGTAATTTGACACTTTTGGTTTGACTTTTTCTTCCTATATTCCAGAGATTTGACAGCTTTCCAAACAAAATTTGTTTTATATTTTACTGTGGATTGTGAATAAATTATAAGAAAATTAAAATAACACAAACTCACATTTTTATATAACTCACAATTTTATAATAATCAAGAAAGAATACACGAAATCGAATAGTGAGTAATAATGAAAACTCTTTCGCCTGTGAATCCGATAAAAAAAGTTATCGGATTTCAAATCGCAAACATTTTTGAAGATAAGTGCAACCGATCGGTAATTAGACGGTGAGGAAGATTCGCCTTTCTTGGGAATAGGCTGGATAAATGCAGTTTTCCATCCGCTCGGAACGAGGCCTAAGGAGTAGGCTCTCGCTACAGTACGAGTGCGAAAAAAGATTTGCCCCATAGAATCATTAACTCGCTCAAGTACAGGCGGAGTCATAACACTCACTGGCAGCGTTGAATTGACGGCGAACTGCCTAGCATAGAGATTTGCTTTCTCTGAAGAGCTAACAAATGGAGTGTCATTCAAAACGAGCGTAGGAACCGAGGAAGAGGAAGAATTCCTTATATTTTTTACAAATGACCAAACAATTTTACTGCCTTTGGGAATCAAACTTGTGATCATAGCAGCGTGAGCGTCACTATCGAGGAAGCATAGTGACCAGTTAAAGATCCTAAAATAATTATTGAGACCGTCCCAGTTGGCTTTCGCGAATTGCCAAACGGTTCTCTTAGGAGCTCTTTCTTTGACTGGAGAGTTTTTACACGAGAAATTTGCTGATATGACACAATGGTCAAATGTGACTAGAGGAGATAGAACTTTAATAGTGTACTTCACAGGGTCAGAAGTAAGAAACAAGTCAAGAGTGTTTTCTGCTGGACCTACCACGTCCGATATCGGAGTGGGCTCGTTGACCAGCTGAGTTAGGTGGTTTAATTCAGCGAAGATCTCAGCACACACTCCTTCTGGTGTTGATTGGTCCGAATGTTGAAGCCATGAAGAATTGTTTACATTGAAATCGCACGTAACAACAATTTCAGTGCGAGGATAGGACGAAACAATTCTCTGGATGGGATTAGACAAAGCATCAAATTCACGAGAAGTTGACACTTTGTCTAGATTGGGGCTTCGATAAAGGAAGCAATAGCTTATACACGGAAAATTTAAACCACATAAAATTTAAAAAAAAAAGAATTTGTGCAGAGACCATATTGTGGCAAAAACTGATAAGCAACATCAAGCCTAATGTATGTATATGGCGAGACCATAGTGCGAAAAGAATAATGGCACCAAGTTATACCCTTGAATTGTTTATTAACTCACAGAATTATATATCAATCAACTATGAATTGAAATGAAAAAAATATGTATAAGCTTAGATTCCGCCATCCGGACGACATTAACAGAGTTAAAAAGAGGAATTGTTAAGAGAGCCTAGTTTGGTAGTTTAAGCTTTAGAATGGTCGCATTCACAAAGCTAGTGACTACGTAGTCAAAATTCAACTAGATTTGTGAGTGCAAAATTGCACTATAAAGCTAGTTAATCCGGAACTGCCATATAAGACAAATACAAATACATACATATATAAAATAAGAAACATTTGTGTTTTCAGAACTTTAAAATGTTTTTTTTTTTTCTTTCTAAATCCAAAAAAAAAAACTAAATAGAAGATAAAATATGACTGATTTATATTTGTATTTAAATACCAAACGATTCAATTCATTTTGAATTCTTGTGTTCTTAACGAGCAGCTGATTGTGAAACGTCAAAACCAGTGTGCGCTAACTTTGTTACCGACATTTTTAAACTACGTCGAAGGGGAAATTTCAACTACTTTTGTAGTTACATTTAGCCAATCAGAATCCTTTGACTACGTAGCCACTATAGCCTTGTGAATGCGACCAAGTTCAGTTAATAACACTGATCTGCAAAATTAAACTTTTTTTCTCCTTCAAATATTTTTTTAAAAATAATAAAAGATTTGACATTCCTGACTTTAAATCTGGTTTCAGAAAAATTTGTAGCACTTTACATTTGTTTAATGATTTTTAAAGAATATGAGTAGTTTGTAGAAAATAAGCCTTTTAGATTCGTTTGACCTTGTACAAATATAAAAATATTTTAAAAAATTTAATTTTAAAAAAATTTATAAAATCTATCGTATCACACAATTTTAAAATACTTATTGACCAAAACAGAAGAAATATCTTAATCCTGGTGTTTAGCAGGATTTGACATATCGTCTTATGTAGACGATATGTTAAATCTCAACGCTCGTCATACATAAGATGTAAAGATAATTTTCTAAAAGTCTTAAATAACGAAAACCCAGTAAAATTCACGAAAGATTTTAACTTCCCATAGGAAGTTATTGTAATGGGTCCGATTTGTCAAATTGAAAATTTTGACATTTCTCGACGTTTCAAGGTCCCTAGAGTCGAAATAAAAGATATTTAGAAAGATGTCTGTGCGTGCGTGTGTACGTACGTTTGTACGTCCGTACGTTCATGACGTTTTTTTACGTCCTCCATAGCCCAAGAACCAGAAGAGATATCGACTTCAAATAAATTTTGTTATACAGATAATAAGGAAGAAAGATGCAGCAAGGGCTCTCAAGAAAATTGCGTTGGTGGTTTTTCTTTACCAGAGCAGTTTGAAAAAAAGGTGAAAATGTTGGTTAACCCTAAATATCTTACGAACCAAAAACGCTAGAGACTTGAATTAAATGTTATATAATATATTGTAACGTGATATCAGAGAAGTATATTTTTTGAAAAAAATCCATTAAACTGTTTTTTTAATAAATCAAAAAAACTGAAAAAAAAAAATGTTTTCACCTCCAAAATTTTACGACTAAAATATGATTTCATCTCCAAAACAGTTTTGTGCAACGAATAATAATGTTTTTGACATCTTATAAAATTTTGAGAAAAATCGAATTGACAGTTTTTTTTTACAAAAAATAAAAACCTAAAAAAATGAATAAAAGTTGGTAAAAATTGTTTTCGACTCAAATATCTTTTTAAAACTTTGAGATATTGGCTTTAATTTACTTTAATCTTTCAAAAAATATTGTTGTCAACATTCAGTAACATTTTGAAAAAAATCGAATTGACAGTTTTTTTTACAAAAAATTGAAAACCGAAAAAAAAATAACGAAAGTTGGTAAAAAATGATTTTCTACTCAAATATCTTTTCAAAAATTTTATATAATAGCGTCTGACTGATTTTTACTTATAAGAAATATTGTTTTCAACATTAAAACAAATTTTGAGAAAAATCGAATTAACAGTTTTTTTTACAAAAAATAAAACCTAAAAAAAATGTATAGAGGTTGGTAAAAATTGATTTTTGACTCAAATAACTTTTCAAAAATTTGAAATATTGCCTTCAAACTTATTTTATTTCACAGAAATATTGTTTTCGATATTCAGTAATTTTTATATAAAAATACAACAGTCCGTTTTTTTCATAAAAAATACATAAATAGTACGCAAATTTGGTAAAAATTGATACGAGTACATATAGACAAACTTTCAAGCAAGACAAATTGACAGACGGGATGGGAAGTTATCAGTGTGGGTCGCATCCCAGCCTCTTTTTTTTCTTTGTTGTTATTCTTATATTAACAATACTTTCCAGTTCAGATCTTATTTTAACTATTTGAAACGAATCAGTTCTCAGCGTGCTAAGTTTGTTTAAAAGTTTTATAATTTTTTTATGCACTTAAATTATTAAGAAAAATGAGAAATTTTGGAATCTAAATTCGAAATCAGCATAACAAAATCCATTTATTCTTGGGACAAATAAATATATGTACATAAATACTTTAGATCACTTTATTTATGCTACAATATACCAAACCTAGCAATTTAAATTGAAGATATCTCAAAGAAAACAAGAGATATTGAGAATATTGAAACTGAATTTAAAAAAGAAAACAAGTTCAAGTTGAAAAAGATTACCTTACTTGGAAACATTGCTTCGAAAACGGGAATATTTAAAAAACCCGATGCGCTACAACAATTCTGACTTCGGATTCAGAATCAGCATACCAAAATCCTTTAGAAATGGTATAGTTTTATTGAATGTAGGATTTCGTCGCAAACCAGTTTAGTCGCCAATAATGATTAGTTACCTATTGTAGAATAATATTATTTAAGTGTGTTTAAATAATATAGGTTTTACTTTCTACATGCATGCGTTTTTGTATATCCACTTTTTAAGTCTTATACTTTAATATACCATGTAACTATTTTTATCTTTAGCACTAAGTATGATGCAAGTTAACGTATCCGCATTGCATTTAAAATCCCACCCAAAAGTAAGGATTCATCAAATTATATCTTTCAACACAAAGTATCCAAATATGCATCCAGCATACAGATATCCATGCGTAGAGTCATGGTCGTCATTTGGAAGTTATCAATTATGGACCCACGCAATTTTATTATCGATATGATTCAATAGTGTAATTATTTTAAGATGAATATTTGTAAGTTAGTTTTTAGCCGTAACCCATCAGGAACACATCAGTTCCAAAATAAAGCCGTTCTGAGATTAAATTAAGGAATTATTTTATTTAATACTTAATTATGTAAGCTTTAACTTAAGCATTCAATAAGAATGTGCAAGGCGAGGTTTGATTTAAAAAGTTCCACCACCGCGTTCCCTATTTTCTATTCAATTATACGTTGTTGACCAATCAGAACGCGATCCAAGCCAGTGGTCACAAATGGAAATTTTAGATTTATACAAAGAACGCGACGATTAAACGTCAAAACAGAAAGAAGGGAACAAAATAAGGAAAGGAGAAAAAGGGCTTTATATTCGCTGCTGCTGCTCACTGTTCACGAAAAAATAAAATTCTTCACACTTTTTTTTATTTCTTTATTATAAAAGCAAGAAAAAAAGTAGTTGCCCTGACTTTTAGAACTGGGTCAATAGAACGCCGAAAGATGATCATGTTCTGACGTATCAGAACGCTCAGAGCAGCGGCTCGTTCTGACCGTCCTGCCGGATTACGTTCTGTTTGACCAGGGGTTTATGTTTATTTTGGTAATCTTGGAAAATCGAATAAAGCACTAGCTGTTTTATGTTTCCTATTTGGACGAGTTTCTATTTTATGTACATCAAATCACTGAACAGATTAATTCCGTTCGGTCCATAAATTATCACACTGATGATTACCGTGGACATACGCAGAGGCGAGTCAATAACTGATTTCTGGAAAAGGCGATCTAGAAAAAAGAAGCAAGCATTAAAGTAGGAGACCTAGTCATAATCGGAGATGAACGCACACCACTCGATCTAAAGGTTTTAAAAGCACCTATTGGAGTAAACGCAATAGCTGAAACCGTTAATTCAAATTGTGAGAAGTACTTCATCAGCAATAAAGTAAATGAATGGATAGAAAAAATACGAAATAATTACGAGAAAGAAGTAAAAGGATTTTTATTTTATACAGGTGTAAATTTAAATGGAATAAATTAGAACAACCAAGTTCCTTAAAAAATCTTTATACAGCGAGTGAACGATAATTCTTTAACATTCTACTCGAAATGTAACTTAAATCAAACTAAATAAAAGGCAGAATACTAGATCCTTATTTTTCTGTTATGGGATCACGGTATATTCCGGTAAAAAGAATGGCTTGTGTCTTGTGATCATATATCAGGAATAAAAATGGATGATTGCACTCGAATTTTGTTGGCTCAAGTGGACGAGCAGATCGAAAACTAAATAGTACTGTGGCAGCTGCAGCCGTACTTCCTTCTTCATCAACCTTTATTTTGGCAACATGCTTTGCGTCTCCTAGTGAAAGTTGTTTGTCCATTGAGAATCCACTGAGATCAGCTTTAGATGTAAAGAGTTGGTTTATGCCCATTTTATTGAGGATCTAAACAAAATAAAAATAAATGGTCATCAATTATGGTATAAAAGAAATTGTATTACAAATATTTTACCGGTAATAACTCCAAATTCTGTTCGAATTCGAATTTTGGCAAAGAGATTTCAATTTCACGAGCCATACCCTCTTTTAAGGCCAAGTTCAAGGTTTCTGGCGTAAGCCTCTCCAAAACATCGTCCAAACTATTTGGTGTGAAAGGGGGAAGGATTATTACCATTGAGACACCTCCTTTTTTGTCACTTAGGTATGGCATTTCAAGAACATGTGCTCGAAGGCGTTCATCTACGGACAAAGCATATGTTCCATTTTTGTGCATCATATCAACGAAGGTTTGTTTATTGGATGAAGTATAAAATACTTCCTGTGTGGTGTCGTTCGCGTCGAACTTTGATTCCCATTGTCCCTTGAAGTATGCAGCATTTGCAAGAACCAAATTCGTTTCCGTGTCAATATCGCCAGCATTGAGAATTTCAGGAATTTCGTTTTTAGTCACTTCTGATACCCAATTATTTATTTGCAATCTGCATTGTTCTGGATCTGAGCGGAAATCCATTGTTTCAAGTTCAAAAAGAACATCACGCATGCATTCGTTAAGTGTGGCTTCTTTAGAGAAGAAAATCTTGTCTGCAGATGCAAACTCGATATTACTTATATTAGAGCGAAGGGCACGCAGTGTTTTTTCTATACGATAAGCTTGCCTGACATGGTCTTTATTCTTTGCCCATTGGAGATTGAGAGCTTCGATGAGTTCAGCCTCAGTTTCATTTCGTGCTCCAAAATATGCAAGCAAAAGTGAATGGTACGTACTGTAGGGTGAGAAAAATAAGTTCTCGTTTGGTGTTGCTTTGTTTATAGCATCAAGCATTGACACAGTGAATTGTTGTTGTCCTCTGTAGAGATTTGATCGAATAGAGTTTGGATAATTAATTTCGTCGGCATCAGATAGACAACCAGCCAATGTGAAGTATTCAAAATGCAAGGTTAAAGCTAAAAAAGCTACAATGATTCGTTGAAGCATCTGAGTCATTGTTCCTGCCTGAAAAAAAAAATGAATATGTAACGGAATTTTAAAAGTAGATGTTATAAGATGTTTATGTAATTTTTATTTGAGCACTACTTATACATATGTATGTATATGAACCGAACATACATATGTAGTGTATTTTTCATTATAGTAATGCAATAGTTGGTTGAAATTTGGTCCTTAAGCTAAGTGTAGACGATTGATAGATCTTACAATACTGCCAGATCTGTTAGCGAAAACCAAGTTCAGTTGGTTGAACTCTACCGCACTCGGTAACACGCGCAAGAAGACAAATACAGACGACATAAGGGATTTGAAAGTAAGGCAAGCTTATAGTATCTCATTGGCCAGCTGTCAAAAAGAATAACTTACTTCCTGCCTTGGTAAAAATTTACCTTTAATGCCGTAAAATAGTCGGATTTGAAGAGAGATTTAATAATATTATTTTATTTTGTAACGGAGGTTTAAAAAAATTACAAAAAACGGCAAAACTTGCTTTAAAATATTGTATATTTTCTAAGATCCAGAAACTTATGAGTAAATATGGAAAAAGAGATGAGTTTGAAGCAATTAGATTATTACTTTTTGAATACAACCGCAATTGTAACCGTTCAAAACTGGATAGCTTAACTATCGCACAACTCATAAAAATTGATAAAAGCTACTACTAAAATGGCGATTCTGCCACAGCCTCATATCGTGCTTTAAGAGAAGATTTTCGTTTACATAATCGTCCAACCACGCAAGCAATTGGCAAAGTTGTGAAGAAATTTAAAAAGACTGGATTGGTTACAGGTATTGTAATGCATCTGCATTATCGTTTAGCTCGTACCACTGAAAATATCGCTGCTATAAGTGAAAATGTTGCCGAAGACCCGAATGTGTCGATTTCTCGTCATTCTCAGAAATTAGGACTGTCTTAGGGCACGTTATGGCATATTTGGCATTTAGAATTTAGATCTATGCCTGCATCCATATAAACTGCAGCTCACACAACGACTGAAGCCATATAAAATTAAAGACTACGACTTGGAGAATACGTGGTTTCAACAAGACGGGGCCACATACCACACAACTCGAGCAAATATGGCTTTATTGCAAGAGACATTTCCTGGTTGCGTAATTTCTCCTCGTGGCAATATCAACTGGCCACCAATCACCGATCATGCGATTTTAACACTTAAACCAACATTCGTCAAGTTGTGAGATACCGCCCAATCAGTGCTTGCAACAATTTGCATGATGATCATTTAAATGACATAATATTTCACAAATACTGTCAACATTTAAACTTTATAATAAAAAGAATTATCATTAAAAAACATCTTATATATGTGTTTTATTTACGTTTACCTTTGAAACCGCAAATGGATAAGCCTTTACATATACCTATGTAGGTTTTTTTGAAAAAAGAACTGAATTGCTAACAATATTTCTTTTTTGTGTGACACAATGTACCCGTGACATGATGGTTAGTGCGTTAGGCTGTCATGTGAGAGGTCTTGTGTTCGTTCCCTGCCTGTGCCACCTAAAGTTTTATCCACGGGTACTGGCTCTTGCGAGAAATTGAAAAATTCTCCAAGAGTAATTCTTGCCATGAAAAAGTGTTTTCTCAAATTAACCGTTCGGATTCGGCATATAAACTGTAGGTCCCCTCCATCCCTGCAATTACTCGCACACAGGAATTGTTGCGCCACCTTTATGTTTATTATATAACCCATTTTTAAACGACAACCTGGAATCTTAAAATAAACACGAAAGAACATATGTATATATTTTTATTTTTAAGCTGTTTCTGTCTCTATAAAACGTCAAAAATAAATAAACTAATTGAGAACAATAGTTTGCTGGATGTTGGAATGGTGACACTCAACAGAAAACGCGAGCGCTACTTAACTCAAATTGACGACGATTTCTATGGAAGCTATTGATTCGATCAAAAATCTGCTAAGTTTATAATTGACATTCTAAATATTGAAGATCGAACTTCAATTAGAGGTTTGTGAAAATGTATATGTGCGCTTCCAAGCTTAATTTTAAATGATTTTAGCTTCTTACTTTGCTAAACTTAAAACCAGGGAATGACTACTTTATCATTTAACAATTTACTTATTCCATATGACATCCGTACAATTATTCGTATAAAGCTGTAGATGGAATGGTCCAGTCAACATTTGAGAATTCCAATGAATAGGTCCTTTTAGGCGCCATTTACTTCGTTTGTCACTTTCTAAGTAAATGTTTTTTAGTAAAAGTCAATTAGCAAATTACTAGTTAGCAAAGATTTTGGACTCCCTTAGTAAATTGCTAAATATTTAAGAAATCGCTCACTAATAAACTGTTAATAAAAAGTTGTTTATAATTTTGCGCCATTGGACTCCAGCTTTCTCCACCTCATTTTATGTTTTTCTCTCTACAAACCAACCGTTTTTGTATAGGTTCAAGTAAAGTGAAATTGTAATAAAATCGAAGTAGAATATATCTTAAACATGTTTCTAACTAAACTGATCTGCCAATTTTTTTTAATGAATAGCATTCGTGTCTAACCTTTATGTTAAATTTGGACTCCAGTTAACATAGACTCGCGTTTAAAGTAGAACTATGAATGTGTCCCAATTTATTTACGGTCGATATTTCCATTGAATTTCTAGATATGGCTAGATGGATATTGCTCTATTAACCTTGAAACGTCGCGATATGTCAAAATTTTGTATTCGAAAAATTGGATCGATTAAAAAAATTCCTACGGGAAGTTAATAAATGTGCATAATCTTGTATTGAAATGACTATAACCGCAAAATATAATTTCCTGGTCTGACGGTTTAATTACAAATTAGTTGTTGTTCAGCCGGCTGGCGGTGGTGATTCCCGCAATAATTAATGACGGTTGGGGAATTCCAAAAGTCAAGAGCTCAATCGTGTTCTGTGAATTAATACATGCCTACATACATATGAGTGTATATACATGGCTTAAGATTAAAAAAGTTATACAAATAAAATGCACGACTGGTCGCATAAACATTCTCATGTATCCAAAGAGCCTGTTTTAAAATGTTTCCTGTGTTTTAAAATTTATCTGCCAGACAAATTTGTTTCCAAATGTAAATTCTATTTGATTTACAAAAAAAAACCTTGATTTTTCAAAAAAAAAATTTTTTTTAATTTAATTTTTTACATATGCAATTTTTTAGTCTGCATTTATTTAGAACTTATTAATATACGTTTCAGATTCCAACTTTGTAAAAACTGAATGGCCCATTTTGGAGATTTCAAATTTCGAACAATACAAATTTTATTTTTTTTAAATCAAAAATAAAAACAATTACATTTTTTAACATGAGATATTATTGAGACGACGCTTGAGAAGGAAACGAATTATTGAAATGAGTTGATTAGTTGTTGAGATGACATAAATACAAACTAACGGTTTTATGGGGGGTATCCTTCTGGTGCAAAATAAAAGTAAATTAAGAACAAATTTTTTAGAGAAAATTAAAAAAAAATTATCGGTTTGTTTTTGCGAAAATTTTAATTTTCGATTTTTTACCTATAGGCCGCAAGTAGAAAATTATTGAGAGTTAAATTTTATAAGGCTATCTTTAAGTTACCGATATCTTTTGTCAACTTTAAACAGTTTTTAGTTTTATTTTGTTTTGGATTCTTGAAAATTTTTGTCTAGCAGCAAGTAAGGAAACAATTACAACCTTCACTGTATTATTAGTTAAGAGTATATCATTTCGAAAGTGCTTATATTATCAGTTTTTAGATCTATTCATTGAACTCAAAAGAGCTTGCCATTCCGATTTCATTACTTACTTAAGGTAATGTACGGTCCTATGTGAACTATGCCCTTACCTAACAATCTTCTTCAACTAGCTTGGTCGCTAGCTATTTGTCTCCTTTCCACCTATGCGAACGCTGTGGGCGTAGATTTGAAGACTTCCCTGGCTGGAGCTTTTTTTCTTAATCTTTCTGGCTAAGTCAACGTCACAGCATAGCGCGTACCGCTCGTCGTTCCATCTTCTCTTTCACTCACCTTCTATGCCTATGGGACCTATGGACAACCCAAGGGGTGTTCATTCGCTTTTTTTATAGTCCATGCTTCCTATATAGCAGTACGAGGATGATAAATTTCTTACACTTTGGCTGCAGATACCCGTGACGTGACGGTAAATGAGTAGGATTGTCATGCTAAAGGTCTTGGATTTAATCCCTGCCTATGCCACCTACAGTTTTTTTTCACAGCAAAATTTTAAACATTTCTTTCCGTTTTGCTAACAAGTGAATTGGTAATTGCCTTTAATTAAAAAACGAACATCTAAAAATGTCTAAAAAGTAACAGTTTGTGAGAATAAACGAAGGAAATTCGCTTGATTGAAATTCCCAACATGAAACATTCTACTATGAACATATTTTAAATTAAATTTTAAAATTTTGAAAAAAAAAGAATTCTTTTCATCAGTTCACCTATACATTTATCTACATACATATGTATGTTTATGTATAATTATATAAACAATTTATTATTACAAACACAATTTGGGTTTTCCTAAATCAAAGTATAATGCCAGTTTATATGACGTGTTGTATTGTTTATTTTCTAGTGCTCGTTGTCTGCTGTTTATGTTAATGGCATAAACCTTACATTCCGAATTAGGTGCTCAAGATAATATTACTCGTAAGTACATAAAATAATTAGTATTTAAACCAAGGACGTCAGCAGAAAATTTGTTCCAAGAAATAACGATGGACAAATTTATATGTGATTTTGCAAATGGAACCGTAGTGCAAAGAAAATAAAGTATACAACTGGGTCGCACGTACTTGTTCCTGAGTCCAAAGACTGTGTTTACAAATATATTTTTAAAATTTACTTAAAAAATACGATTGTCTCCAAAAATTTAAACTCTATTTTAATAATCAAAAAATAAACAATTACATTTTTGAACATCAAATATTATTAACCCTAGAAAGAAAACCATATTTCATAGACCATAAGTTATACACATGATTTATACGTCAATTCGACGTAGGTTATCTTTCTAGGGTTAAGACGGTATAAGAGCTTGTGCTTGAAATGGTGCATTAGTTCTTGAGAAAACTTAAAAACATAAACCGGTTATATGCGGACTCCCTCATGAAGCAATACACAATTATTTGCATTTATTGAAATAAGCCAAGTTAAGAAAAAAGGACACTGTTTGATAAATTGAAAGGACCAAAAGGTGGAGTTACCTTTTTTTATTATTTTTAATATCAAATTAAGGCTAAGGTAAAAAAATGTATCAAAAATTAAAAAAAAAAGCTTAAACAATAATTCATATGGCTTCTAGATAAATTAAGTTAGTTTCTCTTATTCAAAAGAATAAGTGACTAAGAAACATTAGATAGAATAAAAGTTATAACAATATTTTTGTGGGGTTAATCCCCACAATAATTTTAAATTAAAAATCAATATTAAGTATTAATTTCAAAAGAACATAATCAATTATAAATATAAGATAAATCAAAACAATGGATTAAGAATAAATTCTATTTCAGAATGATCAAAAGTAAAAAGCCAAGTTTTCTTTAGGCTAAAAACTTTGATTCGTTTCTCACACATCTGAATTACTAAAGTGGAATTTAAAAATTCTAGGAACATTCACGAGACGACATAAATTAGAGCTCAAACTAAGCTGTTCTACCCAACTAAGCTTTTTATCGAGTAAATCTCCCAAGTATTTAAAGTGATCAACACGTTCAATATCGAAGCGACCATCACAACAGCGAAAACTTGGACAACTCATAGGTGCACATACTTGAAAACCAGAACAGATTGGCGCATGATAATTCAGGGAGAAACTTTCGGGAAAAAATCCCTTTAAATTAAAGAGCATGAATATAGTTTTGCTACTTATAACTAATTTATGTGACCCAAACCAGTGTCGAAGAATATCGTAGCGGTGGTTCATGCTAACAAGAGTTTCAAAGTAATTTTTTTTTGAGTACGAGAGAGCAGTATCATCCGCAAAAGCAGATAATTTTCCCTTAAAAGGCTGTAAGAATAAGGAGTTACAAGTATTAGAAACAGGATAGGACCTAAAATAGAACCTTGAGGAATACCCGTTCTGAGATAAGATACTGAACTTAGAGTATCGTTTATCTAAGTCATTTGGCTACGATTTGTTAGGTACGAACAAAACCAATCATAAACAAAGCCTCTGAAACCAGCATAATAAAGTTTTTTCAGTAATAAGTCATGGTCAACCGTATCAAAGGCTTTTGAATGTCAATGAATAAAGCCGTCGTTACCTTGGAATCATTAATTGAGTTATATATTTCACCACATAATTTTAATAGGGCATCTTCTGTTGACTTACCTTCAAGAAAACCAAACTGACTATCACTGAAAAACTCAGTTCTAGAAAAAAGGACATGCTTCTGTTCTTCATTCCCTTTTCAAAAACCTTGGAAACTACGGAAAGGAGAGAAATAGCTGTATAGTTATTTAAATCCAAAGAATCTACTTTTTTATGTAATGGGATTATTGTAGCAGTTTTTAGGGAACAGGAAACACACCTTTTCTCCCACGATTACCAATATTAATTCAAATTCAATGGGTTTAATGTGTTGACTTTTATGTTTTATCTGAAAAACTGAAAGTAATAACATATGGATACGGGTAATGAAGCTGGTCAACAAAATTAAGTTTTTTTCCAAATACATAATATGCTGTTTTAGGCTAGGGTAAAATGCAACGTAGTTCTTAAAAATGACTAACGGATCTTCGTTTGACTCTGTATGCAGTTTTGAAAAGTTAGTTCCGAAAAAACAAAGAATATAAATAGATTTTATATTGCGTTGAATTTTCTGTTAAATTCTTTTAAATTCATGTATGACAGGTTAAGACTTACAACTAATGAGGAATTTTTGAAAAATAAATAAGAAACTGAACAAATTTAAACGGAATATTGCAGTACGGTATAATTGATTTGGAAAATCATAGCGTATTTTATTGGAAAAAACTACCTCATAAATTTCTATAGCCTTAATGTTTCTTTAAATCATAAAGGATTGAATCTCAAATACCTGAAGCAATTTGATTGGCAGCTATCTACATGACCTTGTTGTCCAATGTAAAAAGTAAAAAAGATCATTAGACAACTACTTTGTTATCATTGAATTAATGATTGCTCATTAGTTTCAAGTTATTTATTGCATGTAAAAGAGTCATGCAAGAATAACTACAAATACTTGTATGTATATACATAGATAGTAAAAGGTGGCTAAAGTAACCCGAGACTTTCGTGTATTCTCATACAGCTCGTACTGCAAATTATATTTCCACTGTTGGCGTTAGTTTGGCTGAAGAATGTTCTTGCTCAACTTGTCGTCGTGCCCAACAATTGCACCTCTCACACTTGTCATTAATTATCATTATCCATAAAAGCCAAATGACAATAGTTTCCTAAGTAATTTATGTTTTATTCAAAATCAACATCGGTCCTTAAAATTTAACCACCCTTTATCATTGTGTTCATTAGAAATAGAGTTGTATTGGTTATTACTTAATTGTCGATTAGTAGGTATTATTATAATATGTTAATATTTAAAAAACTCGAGATCATAAGAAAGAGCTCAAAAATATCACAATTTCAATAAAAAGCATGTATTACCTTTTGGCAGCTTTTTCCGACAGTAAATAAATTAGGTGGGGCAACAGTCCGTAGATAACTAGTTCCTAGTAACTTACAACTCTGAATCATTCCTGGTGTGAGAGAAATTGCAGGGATGGAGGGGACCTAAAGTTTTTATGTCCAATCTAAACTGCTAATTAGTGAAAGCACTTATCATCCTCTCTAGAGGCAGCACCCGTGAAAAAAAAACTTTAGGATTTAACCCAAGACCTCTAGCATGACAGTCCTACACATTAACCACCACAATTACTTTTTCCGACTGCTTTTATTAATATGAAGTCTTCTTATAAGACTTAGAAAAAAACATTAATTTAAAAAACGGGTTTTGAGATATTTTGAAACTTTTACAACAACCATTAATCATTTTCCTGGCCATGACTCACTGTTAAAAATAAAAATCGGTTGGTTCTGTTTAAATAAAACGAAGTCCATACAGAAACTAAATTCTTCTTAACTAGGTGCTTGAATATTTCATTAATTGATCATAGAAAATTCCAACAATAACAAAGCACTTTGAATTGGAAATATTGAATCCTACTGGAAAACACACGACTACTGTATTAATAATACCGAACAGTAAATATATCTACACAATTTTGTATTATCAACTCTTATCACTAGAATGTCAACTACCAAGAATGAATGGTACTTTCTTATCAATAGTTAATTGCGCTAATCAATAATGCAAAATTGTATTCATAATACAAAAATTAAGAAACAGAAATTTTATATATTAACTACAAACTTGAAATGTTTGAGTTTTTGCTTTTGAACGATAATGTGTATATAGGAAAAGGTATGTAAGACTTTTGTGATGTAAAGTTTCAAGTTTTGTCTGAATTAGGACTAAATGAAACCAATTGAAGGCATTATATTAATATATATGTGTGCATTATTTTTTAATTGTATATTAGTGAACATTGTGTATAGGATAATATAATTTATCATTCGGCTTATTTATCTACAATGGATATGGCAATGAACTAGTCAAGTTACATTTGCTTTTCGCATCACTTCGGCAGGGTTTGCTGTCTTCTTCATGGAAACTTTATTACACAAACATACATAAAAGCATGGTAAAAATAGCAATTATGTAGACAAGAAAAAATTTGATTAGGTTTTACATCGAAGTACAATACAAAAATAATTTAATTAACATCTTTAATAATTGCACTTCAAATTAAGTTGAGTCTAGTGGTTTATAAAACTTAAAAATTATCAGGTTTAGACAACATAAGCGACTTTATTAGCAGTCAACTAATAACGTACATTTTGACCAAAGCAACTAGTTAGTTTTTCAAGTGCCATACATTTCAAACTCAGAACTTTACTTCACTAAACTCTATCTTCAGTTTATCGTACAAGGACTATCAACATCTTTACTTTCTACAAACACTTCTTAGGCAAGCTACAAGCCCATCACGATTTGTATTTTGTATTGTAAGGCCAATATAACCCTGTAACAGGAAATATTAAATGTGCAAAAAACAATGAATCATAGAGTAATAAAGTTAACCTTTAGTTTAATACAAATTATGATCAACTGTCATTTTGACATTAGTAGACTCGACTTGATAGTTAGGGAGATTTTTCTTGACTAACATTCCATTTAACTTTCCAATAAAGTTGCCTTAATTATAAGGCCATTTTTTGGCAGGTGGAAACTCGCCTTACTTTCAAGTCCCTTATGTCGTCTGAGCCTGCCCAGTGTGAAGCGGATAATTTTTGTTTTTCTCGTTTACACACGAATTTAACTATTGGGCTAGATATACTCAAATAACATTTATTTATATAAACGGGTGTTTATTTTCGCGTATCGTTTCTTATCTTGCAATACATTTTCGCAGTTGGTCCTTTTGACAGCTGTTACCTGATTAATGCTTATGGTTTGCCATTTGATAATAAATGGACTTAAGCTAAGTATACACAATTGGAAGATCGTCCAACGTTGGACGAACTGTTAAAAGTCCGAATAGCATCCAACTCTTTGTCTTTAAATTAATAATTGTCTGTTCTGTTTAAACGGTTAAAAGAATCTAAAAACAATAAAATTGGTAGACTGATTGGACGAAAATTTTCGAGAAAGATGACGGAAAATGTACAAATTTATTTAAGAAACTTTTAGACTTCTTTTTTGTAATTTTCAAATTCATTTAAAAGCCTGTAAACTTTTTTGTTGTTTATCGCTCAAAAACTTTCTGCCGATTAAAAATTGTGTGTTTAAGATTGAGTTCAAATGAAGGCGAACAATTATTTGATAAAAAATTTTGCGGACGATTTACTGGTAATTTTATTCAGTCACTACTGACAGAGTAAATTGAGTGTTTACATGGTTGATAAAAAATTGGTTAAAATATTTTGCGAAAAATCCTGCCCATATTGAAATATCTTTCAATCGTGTATACTTCTAAGCTTTGCAACTTTAAAACATACGACGCACTGAAACAACCAATTTATTGGAGGAATTATTATCGACGCGGTTAAAGCCAATTAGCAATTGACTAGTTATCAAAACGAAATGAAAGATTTAAAATTTTGGACTCCCTTAGTAAATTTTAAATATTTAGCAAATTGCTAACTAGTAAAAGTGTTAGGCCCTGAACAATCGGTTGTTCAAAATTTTGCGCCAATATATTTTAGATTTGAATTTTTATAAAGTTGTTATATACTTGTTGAGTAATGAGAAACCCTAATAATGTATTAATATTTTTTTTATTATTGTGTTTTTATTCTTTTCGTTTGTATTTTGAGTATCAGGGGTAAGTCGAAGTGTGTTTGAACCTAATACCCAAAGTGGGTTCACAACTCACAATGATCTATAACCATACATCGAATTTTCAACCACGACAGAAATATTTAAAGTACGTGATTTAAATAGAAAGTGACAAATTAAAAATAATATTATGAATAATAATAATCAAACAAAAACCTTTGTATATAAAACCTATAGTGTTATCATTAAGCAATATTTTCTTACGTTCGCCGTAGCCGCATTGTGGCGTTGGAGGTCAAGCCAACAAATTCTGCACGAGTTAATGTCGCGTAGCCACTAGATGCCGCCTTCGTAGGAGTTCCATGTGATAGTAATATAAGTCTTTTACACAAAGAAATAAATGCAGATGATTCATGAAGTTGTTAATATAGAGTGCCATTTATATATGTATGTATATATGTATGAAAGGCCTTATTTTAGAGGTATATGACTTTTAAATGGAATAAAACAGTCGATTTTTAAATAGATAGTATGAAATTTATATTATTTGAAAGATATTCGGGAGATAATCGTAATCGGCTACCACATCTAGTAGAAGATAGACTGTTTCGGAACTTTCTGTTTGTTAAAATAGTGTTAAAAACTTAAAGTTGTTTTAAACCTTATATTTTTAGTTGAATGTATTTTTTTAGGGAAAAAACTAGTCCTACCTCCTTAATGGGACAATATATATACAATCTAAAAAATTGTTGTTTTTAAATACGCTTATTTTACTCTAGGGTACCGAAAATTAAATAGAACCTTATAGAATTGTTTGATTGCATGCTTGTCATAAATAAAATTACATTCATGAAATACACTTGATATACTTATAAATTCATATATTTGATTGTCAAAACACTAAACATTGTTGTACAAGTCGTTTTATGTTCATAAAAGTTAAGTATCTAAGGTCCTTCTATAACGAACGTATTCTATATATTATTGTAAATATTATGTTATAACTAATGCTTTATTATTGTTTTTAGTGCTGTATCGCTTTTTGTTTACTTTTATCAATTCAGTCACCTATTTGACATTTTATGTCTACAATTATCTGCTGCTAGAGTTGATTTCTGAGAATTTTCTCAATCAGTTTGACAGATCAGGAGAGTAAAATGGGACAATATATATACAATCTAAAAAATTGTTGTTTTTAAATACGCTTATTTTACTCTAGGGTACCGAAAATTAAATAGAACCTTATAGAATTGTTTGATTGCATGCTTGTCATAAATAAAATTACATTCATGAAATACACTTGATATACTTATAAATTCATATATTTGATTGTCAAAACACTAAACATTGTTGTACAAGTCGTTTTATGTTCATAAAAGTTAAGTATCTAAGGTCCTTCTATAACGAACGTATTCTATATATTATTGTAAATATTATGTTATAACTAATGCTTTATTATTGTTTTTAGTGCTGTATCGCTTTTTGTTTACTTTTATCAATTCAGTCACCTATTTGACATTTTATGTCTACAATTATCTGCTGCTAGAGTTGATTTCTGAGAATTTTCTCAATCAGTTTGACAGATCAGGAGAGTAAAATGTTAAGATGATTCATTTTTAGAGAAATAATGTTTATATTCCTGAGAATACCGAATTCTCTACGTTGTTAAACATATAATCTGAGATAAAAGTAACTTATTAACTTTTTGCAGATATTATTATTTTAAACTTTAAACTCTAGCTCACTTACACTGAAGGTTTACCTTCAATAAATCATCACATAAATATTATTGTCTATAAAAAAAACTCCGAACACATTTTGCAAATCCCTTTTGAGTTGTATTTTGTATAAAAATAAAATAATAATTTAACAAATAAAATTTTTTTTATACAAAAGAAATACAAGAAACAAGAAATAAATGAATCAGAGTTAATATACTCAGCTTTCACTTAAATTTCAAAGTATGACTAACTTTCCAACAAAAAATATGTCTTAATTATCAGATAATTTTTGACACTTGACCAATCAGAGGTTTACATATTTTTACATACACATATTTTTAAAGAACAATAATATGTCGTTAACTTACTAACACCTTTGCTATTTCAAAACCCAAACTGAAAATCAGTGTTTAAGTAATTTTTGTAAATTATCAAAATCAACATTGGAAACGCTTGCGTCTATATTCAGGTACTTAATTCTCTTATTTATGTATTTCTTCATTTACTTTCATTGATGAAAAAAGATTTAATAACCATGATAAGACTTTATATTGCATTCATAGCTGACAATGTAACAAAGCATACATGTATTGACACCAGATCAAATTTGTTGTTTATTTTAAACATTTTATTTATTTCACATTTTATTTATTTGAGATGCATAAACTAGATTGACTTAACATGAAAAAGGTATACAGTGCCGAGCATAAGTCATGGTACTCTTATTAAAAGCTTCGAAAAAAAGAAAATTTAAGGACTAAATTTTTAATGCATCAAGTTATTTATTATGAGGAAACTTAATTGTTTGTTTTACAAATAGAAACAAATTTAAAAAAAAAAAAACATTTTCAAGCAAGAACTAATAAAACCATGGAATCTACGAAAAAAGTGGTACAAAAGTCTAGGTACTTCTGCGCTTAACCAGTTCTAGTGCTTCAAAGATTACTGCCGATATAGAGATTAGTTTAAATAAAACAGTTTGCAGTTGCAAGATCGATCCAGGGATCTGGGTTTAAGTCGTACACACCTCGTAAAAAGCCATTTGTAAGTGAAATGAATAAAAAGAAAAGACTTGACTTTGCAATCGTATATACAAATTAATCAAATACATTTTTGAACAACGTAATATTCTCCGACAAGTAGAAATTCAACATCTTGCATCAGATGCGTGCATAAGGTGAACAAGGTGAATCCTAAAATCCTAAAATACCATTAAAACTTTGAAACTATATTATATACTATATTCTATCTCCCCCAATTTAGGCGGGAGGAGCAACTTAAAAAAAATTGTTACTTAAAAAAGCAACGGTAATGCTAACAAGAAAGTATTAAACTTTTCATTCCAACATTCTGTTCTATTACCCAGTTTTTAAATGAAGTCAAAACTATGCATAGTTTTTGAAAAATTTAATTTTAAATTTGAGTCAAAAAAAACGTTAACAAAAATTTTCAATTTCAATATTTCAAAACCATAGGTTTATAAATATTTTTTTTTTTAATAATTTGTTGCTCTTAGGGTATGTAATGTATGGTTTTATGTCTCTTCGTTTTTGAGAAAATTGAAAATAACCCCAACTACTATTTTAATTTAATTATTTTTTTTTGCTTGAGTGGTCTGATTTTGATAGTAATAAAAATAATAGCAGGTGCAAGTTTGGATGTATGCAATAGTGGGGTGCGTTCAAGTTTTGGTGCTGCCCCCTGCAACCAACCAACCACCATAGGATTTGGGGTGGGTTCAAGGTTGGGCGGGTGCAAAGGGGGGTGCATAGCTGGATATAAGAAAAATTAATTAATCCTAGGTGTATCTTAATCCTTCTAAAAAAAACAATAGAAGATAAACTTTTGAAAAATTACACTTTAAACCATTTTTTAAGTTTTTTTTGCTCAAATTTTGATTTAAAAAAAAAATTTGTAAAAACTCTGCATAGTTTTGACTTGGTTTAAAAACGAGCTAATATGTAAAAAAAATGTATAAAACCTAGTTTAAAAAACTATAATTATTTTTTTATTATTGTTTCCATATTTTTTTTTAAATTGCCGCTACTTCCTAAACGGTGGGAGATAGACCCCGTTCCCATGGTAAAAAATGCGCGTTTTTAACTTTTTTGTACAAATCCATCACTAAACTTTGTAGCCTGAGTTATCGTTCTCTCCCCCGTTTTTAAGATATTTGAAGGATATTTTTTGTTTTTCTTGTATTAGTTCGTTAAATAAACTTAAACTTGAATAAATCAAAACATAAGTTGAACATTTTGTCTTAATATCGTTTATACAACTCATTTATCAAGAATAAACACACGGGTACCATGACTTTTGCTCAACACTATATGTACATTTTCATCATACGCTTTATTATTTTTCTTATAAATACTCCAAAGCATATTGAAGATATCTTTTAGTCTTTGTGTAAAATTGCTCAAGACACAAAATCTTAAAGTCACCATAGTCTCAAAAAAAAACTTTAATGACATTTCTGCCAAACATTTCACCTACGTACAACTTATTGAGTAAGTATTTGTGTCTCGATTTTATTTAGCAAACAATTTAATGTTGTCAACGAATTTAAGTTGACAAAACCAACGAAGTTTATATAATACAAATTATATGCCATTGATTACGAAAGCAGTGCTATTTTAAAATAATTTCAAGGATTAAGAAAACTCTTTAAAGGTCAGGTTATAGAAAATTATTGGTAATTGTAAATAATCTTACCTAATAATACCAAGATTAAACAAGTATTAACAATAACTCATTGCCAATTTGAGACAATCAAGCGAATTTAAAATAGGTTTCGAATAGTAACAACAAAGTTATTGAAATTTATAACCTGTTTTCCAGAAATATCTTACTCACCTTTTATTTTAATTTTTATTTCTATCACGAGTTGTTATTATTGTCCGCCTCGGCTTATGATTTACCCTTGAAAGTGAATTTGGGCACAAAAATATGTTTTCTGAATTCCCGGTAGCGTAAGATGGGAGAAGAAAATTAAAAGAAATTATTTTACTTTTACCATAATAATTAATGAATGTAAACAAAAACAATAAAACAAGATTTTCTCAACCCGTATATTATGTATGTATGGATATACACAACAAACCGAGAGTTTCACAACGAAAATGAAGATACTTTTACTTTTCTTTTTTAATTTGTTTAAAATATTTTTTCTTCAACTTATTTTTATAGGTACCATAAAACTGGTTGCATGTGTGTGCTGGATATTGTTGATTGTATAAGTTTAAATTTGGTTATATTTTAATTATTATTTCTTAGTATAATAAAGTTTAAATAGCAAAATATTAATCTTTTAAAGTTTGTAGAATTGTTTAAGTTTACAAAATGTTACACTAATCAATACATTTATTTTGTTCTCTTTCAAGTTATTTACTTTTTTTTTAAATTACACTGGTAATAAGCAATCGAAAATAAACCGTAGTCGATCGATTCTCTGTAGAGACTAAAGTAAAGACTAAACTTTTGTGACTCCCAAGCTGTGATTAAATTCAGCCTGGCCTGTAGATTATGTAGCTCTCGGTCTCGTTGATTCGTCTTTTTGTTGTTCATTGAGGTGGGGTCCGTTCGTTCCCTCTTCCCACTGTTGATATTTATTGCATTATTTATAAATAATCATTATTATAACTTGTGCGAAAGTTACTCGCAATTCTTGTATGTAAATATTTATGTATATTTTTTTTTGTTTAATAAGAAAATGGGAAATAAATGTATATATAGGAGAGATTGGGGATAAAAGTTGCAAGTCTATACCATATGTATGTTAAGTTAGTGTGATATATTTTCTTGTACTTTTGTAATAATCTTAACTTTTCTCTTTACAACAGTCAGTTGGTGTCAATATAAATCGAAGCTTGACTTATGTACAACATTTAAAATGACATACAAATGTGTGTATAAACATAAAGGGTGGTACCATTTTAAGGGCCGATGTTGATTTTGATTAAAACAGAAAATATGGAAAGTATTGCAATTTCTTTTTTTTTGTGATAATATTGGTATGATTAAATTATAACACCCAGAGTTCCCGACTCTCATGATTTATCATGATTCTCATGATTTTCCACCCCTATTTCATGATCTCATGAATTTATTGAAAATCTCATAATTTTTCAAATCTTCCTTTAAAAAAGAATTAGAAAATCAATAATTTGTTGAAAACTTAATTTTTAAAATTTAGATTATATAAACCCCAGGAATCAACTTTCGTATGGGGATACGTATTACGGCATGAAAATAGCGCTTTTTTTTTTTTTTTTTTTTTTTTATAATTAGCAAACACTAAAAGGGTTTTTTATACCTTTAATATGCCAAAGACACAGTGTGAGCATTAGGAAAAGAGGGAAGGGTTGGATAGGAGGTGTCGGTGTACATTGGTTTTAAATTTCTGAACATTGCAATGACAGGGAAAGATAGAGCGTGGCAAGGCGTTCCACATTCGCGTAGTACGGCTAAAAAAAGAATCTCTGTACTTCATAGTACGTCCGAAGTTGGGCTCAAGGGTAAACTGATGGGCATTCCTAGAAGCGCGGGTATTACGGTTAAATTGTTTAAGGGGAGGAATGCAACTGGCTATTTCACTAGAGCACAGTCCGTTAAAATAACGGTAAAAAAGGGTGAGGCAAGAAACCTTGCGTCGATGTTCGAGTGATGTAAACGAGTTTATGATATTAATGTCACCAATCATTTTAAAAGCTCTTTTTTGAATACTGTCCAAGAGGCTTAAATAAGTTACTGGAGCACCAGCCCAGAGATGAGAGTTATATTCAAGTTTCGGACGTATATAGGTTTTGTAGATTGTAGCCAGATCAGACGGAGAAAAAAATTTCTTGCAACGTCTCAAAAAACCTAGACATCTTGCGGCATTTTTGGCAACATCGCGTATGTGATCGCTCCACAATAGATGGTTGCTGATGCACATTCCGAGGATGTCAAGATTTTCTGTTTCGTTGATGCAAGTGCCACTCATAGATAGTGGCAAAGACGGTTTATCTCGCTTTAACGATGCAAGACAGCATTGCGTTTTCGAAGCATTAAATTCCACACGATTTTTTATTCCCCATTGTACAATGCTGTGTAAGTCGGAATTTAATGAGCTAATCATATTTTGCCGTTGCAGTTCCACATCCGAAGAGGAGGGTTGTGAGTCTGGAAACGAATATGAAAAGCTAAGAGTGCTATCGTCAGCGAAACAATGTATTGGATTAGAAGTAGCAGACAGGAGATCATTTATAAAAATGAGGAAGAGGGTCGGAGACAGAACGGAGCCCTGGGGCACACCAGCGTTTATTTTATGAGTTTCAGACTTGAATCCGTCCAAAACAACTTGTATTGAACGGTTCGAGAGAAAATTTCTAATCCAACGAAGAAGAGATTCGTCGATACCGAAAGCACGCATTTTCGATAAGAGAGCAAGATGCCAAACTTTATCAAATGCCTTTGAAATATCAAGTGCAATAATCTTACTTTCTCCAAAACGATGTAAAGATCTGTTCCACTGTTCGGTGAGATGAACCATGAGATCACCAGTGGACCTATTGCTACGAAAGCCGTATTGCCGGTCATTAAGAAGCTTCCGTTCCTCAAGATATTTCTTAAGCTGATAATTAATCAGCGTTTCCATGACCTTAGAAAGAAGGGACGTTAGTGCTATCGGTCGGTAATTTGTGGGAGAAGAAGATTCGCCTTTTTTTGGAATTGGCTGAACAAATGCAGTTTTCCAACTACTCGGAACGAGCCCAGAAGAATAGGATAGATGGAAAAGCTTACGCAGTGGTTTTGCCAGCGTGGAAGAACACCTCTTCAGAATAATAGCGGGGATACCATCTGGGCCAGCGGATTTATGAGTGTTGAGATCTTTAAGAACTCTCGCCACAGTTCGAGTACGAAAAAAGATTGGTCCCATAGAATCATTTACGCGTTCAAGAACTGGGGGAGTCATGACACTATCTGGTAAGGTGGAATTTTCGGCGAACTGCCTTGCAAATAAGTTGGCTTTATCAATAGAGCTAACTAAAGGAGTGTCATTGACAACAAGCGTAGGAACCGAGGAAGAGGAAGAATTCCTCATGTTTTTTACAAATGACCAAAAATTCTTACTGCCTTTGGGACATTGCAGTATTTTTCGCCGTAATTTTGGTCATGTAAAAATTTGGTCCTTCGAATATAGGCGTTGCAGGTCTTCCTGGCTTGCTTAAACTTTTTCCGGTTTTCCTCAGTTGGGTTGGCTTTAAAACACCGGAAGCTCACCTCTTTCTCCTTGATAACCTCTTTGCAGCTCGAATGGAACCATGATTTAACCTTGGGTTTAATACTTTTAACCCTATTCGGGATAAATGTTTCCATTCCCAAATGAATCATACTAGAAATCATATCTGCACTGGAGTCTACGTCGCTACCGAGGAAGCATAGCGACCAGTTAAAGATCCTGAAAAAATTATTGAGACCGTCCCAGTTGGCTTTCTCGTACTGCCAAACGGTTCTCTTTGGAGCTCTTTCTTTAACTGGATTTGTTTGACACGAGAAATTAGCAGATATAACACTATGGTCCGATGTTCCTAGAGGCGTCAATACACTGATTGTGTACTTATCAGGATCAGAAGTGAGAAACAAGTCAAGGGTATTTTCTGCTCGGCCGTTAACGTCTGATATTCGAGTAGGCTCATTGACAAGCTGAGTAAGATGGTTAAACTCAGCAAAAATCTCAGCACACATTCCTTCGGGCGTTGTCTGGCCCGAATGGCGAAGCCACGAAGAATTGTGAACATTGAAATCGCCCGTAATAACGATTTCAGTGTGAGGATACAGGGAGACAATTCTTTGTATGGAGTCAGACAGAGCATCAAATTCCTGAGAAGTTGAAACTCTGTCCAGGTTTGGGCTCCGATAAAGAAAACAATAGTGAATGATGTGCTTATTCACTGAAAGTTTTAACCACATAAAATTAAAAAGGGAGTTGGTACAATGACCGTATTGTGGTAAAAGTTGATATGCAACATCATTCCTAATATATATGGCGAGACCATGGTGAGAGAAGAATAATGGCACTAAGCAATACCCATGAATAAAAAATTCAGCAGGATCGGAATCTTCACCTACTTGGGTTTCACTCAATGCCAAAACAGCTGGTCTGTTAGAATTAATATGGATGTATACAGACAGAAAATTCGATCTTAGCCCACGAATATTACTATAGTCTACTCTAAAATAACCAGTCATTGCAATATAAAAAAAATCTTAAAATCAAAACAAACGAACTTCTAAGTATATTACTGTATAAGATTATTTAAAGATCTTTACAATACAACCTCACTACTAGTGTTATGCCTTTAGTAGTGACGTTGAATTGGTCCGGACCCTGACAATCAAAACAGTAATCTACAATCCATTTGTTATTGAATGAACCAACACATACACATCATTGACCGAGCTTTCAAAAAGCTTAGCCCAATGCATGCACCTGCTGAGCCACTCAACTGTAGAGAAAAATTGAAAAATTTGAAAATTGTTCGATTGATACACAAATTGTGCAAGGCTTTCAATGCCGTTGTTTTTCCTTCTTAGTTAAAGGTACTCAGCAAATATATTCAAGATTCAACCTCAACAACAGTGTCTTCACAGATATGTAATCTTTGTCAATAACAAATGTTGTAAACAAAAATGTCAATTTTTCCTCTAACTTGTCTAAATTTGTTTTTGAGCCACGTTCTTCTAAAATCACAGTTGTTTTGATTTCAAAGTCACAAAACCATTAATCGACAAATATTTTAGTAAAGTTTATAACCAATAGTATTGTACATATGTAATGTATAGTATATATTATCATGTAATTTATTTATTTTTTTCTCTTAATATCACTAAATGTTATTTCAACACTTTATAAAATGAAATGAAACCTCATGTATTTTTTTATTTAAAATGTTTGTGGTTAATTATAAGCTAATATTGATTATCAAGGGCCTAATGAAGAATAAGCAATCTCATAATTTTTTTTAGGACCTCATGATAAAAAATTATGATAAATTTTTTTTTAATCGGCAACACTGATAACACAGCCTCATCACTGAAGATGATTTTCTTTCAAAAATTGATCATCCACTGTTGACATTTCTGGCATCAGCCTGACCATTGACGACTAGTGTTTGGGTCATTGCACATTGTAAGCTTGTAAATGTAAGTCTATATGTATAATGTTTATCAAGGTTGAGCATCAGCAACACCCTTTCTCTTAATAAGCCTGAATAACTTTATTGCAATGCTCAGTCGTGTATCTTTCCATGATTCAATTGAGTTGAAATTGTGAAAGTTAAAAAAAACTTAACGTATAGGTGTTGTTCACATTCAACACCGGCCTTTTAAATTCAACCACCCTTTACAATGATGGTTTAAATTAAGTAAAGTTAGGTTTTACGAGGTGATGCTTCGGCATTGGCCGAAAAACATCTCTTAAGATCTTTACAGAAACACTGTGCTCCCCATAAGGGCTCTCATGAAGTAAGACTTTTGATATCGTCATCGATAGCTATGCTTCAAGTATAAAAATTAACTATCGTCTAAATGATTTCAAGTAGACGATTGAACTTTTGCTTCACGTAAGTAAAATAATTGTCATTTTTAGATATCGCCTACACGACACAGGGGTGGAATCAACTAAGGTGATTGTTGATAAATGACAATCAAAATGATCGAATTTGATCAACGTAAGTTGATAGTCAAATCGATACTAAAAAGCTGTCACAAAAAAATTTGATAGTCAATTTCAAACAAATATGTTTATTCCCAATAGAGCTACCAGACGCTTACACAAACGACCTGAAAATTTTCTTAGTTCACTTTGTTTCTTTAAAAAAAACAGATTCCTGTGACCGACAAGGCTTACGACATTTGAAAAGTAAGAATTTTATTCAAAATCAGCCAATTTGATACTTTTATTTAAATATTTTATAAAAATCAATTTAAAATTTCACTAAGGCAACAACGAATTTTGACAATTTGAATCTGAAATTGTTCAATCGAATTGAATTGAGTTGAATCATCTTACACAGACGGAATGAAATAAATAATAAATAAATTGGGTGGCCCAACCCAACAGTCCGTTGTGAACCAGGGCCTAGTGACTTACAACTCGCAACCATTCCTGTGTGCGAGTACTGTTGTCAGGAATGGAAGGGACCGAATCCGAACGGCTAATTTGAGAAAGCACTTTTTCATGACAAGAATTACTCTTGAAGGAATTATCAATTCCTCGCAAGAGGCAGTACCCGCGAAAATTAATTTTTTTTAAATTAAGGTGGCACAGGCAGGGATTGAACCCAAGACCCCTTGCATGACAGTCCAACGCACTAACCATCATTGACGGAATGAAAATGATAGTCAATTTGACTATCAAAAAATTGATAATCAACTATCACCTTAGCCGATTCCACTGGTATATGTATGTATGTAAGTATCGTTCTTGTTGTGTTTCTTAAGTTTTATTTTTCAAAAAAAAGTAAATAAAGCAAAATGTTTTACTGAAATATTTTATTAAAAACTTGAGAGACAATAAAAAACAAACTGCCTTTTTTTGAGTATTACTTCGAATAAGAATTGACATTGCGAAAAAAACATATGCTTGTTTTGACAAAGTGCGTGAAATACAAAGTTCCATAAGTTCGGAATCCCCCTCATTGCGTAAAACGATTATCGCCAGACAATAAGGTTTCAACGATAGTTTTACTTTACGTGAGACGATAATCGCCAAAGTGATATCGTCAAAACGATAGCGTTTGCACGATACCTAAATAAGTATCGTCTGTCAATAATTTCAAAATTCAACTATGCAAATTGAAGTCAATTGTTTTGGCGTAATTAAGTTTTGTTACAAAGCAAAAATGAAAACTCAAAAAAAAAGTTTTAATACGGTAACGAAAACAACAAAGAGAACAATTTTTGTATTTACATATTACTTGTTGGAAAAATATTTTAAACAATTATGGTTTTAGTCAAGGTTTTCGAATTTCAAAAGAGGGAATGTATAATGATTCTGGAAACATTAAACTTACATACATACCAGGCACGAAGCGTGACTTTTTGGAAGCGGAAGCACTTAACGTTGAACTTAAAATTAGAAGTCATTTATTCAAGATCATGTTTTTTTTTATAACAGAAATGTAAAAGAAAATTGTATAAAATTCATTTATTTAAATAAAATAAAATATAAAATTCAGTAATATAAATAGTTTAAAAGGTTATTAATGTAAAATTAGGTTTATTTTAAAGAAAATTATAATTGATCACAAAATATTTCTTTGACTCGAGATCATTTCGCTTCAATTGCACATAAATAAAGGAATAGAATTCATTTATATAAATAAAATTAAATAGTTAATATAATGTAAAATAGTATAAGATAAATAATTAAAGTTTTTATTAAAAAAATTAAATGTTAATTTCATTTTATAAGAAAATTATCATTTATCACAAAATATTTCTTGGACTCGAGATCATTTCGCTTCAAGTGCACGTATAATAAAGGAAAATTTATTTGAATTCAATTATATAAATAAAATTAAAAAATAAAATTAATGTAATGTATTATAGAATAATATAAATAATTTAAAGGGTTATTAAGTCTTGTATATTAAATAAATCCTTCTTTCTTTTAAAGCAAAATGATCTATGATTTGGTCATAAAATGTTCCTTTGGCTTGAATTTCTTTTAACAATCCTTTTTCAATCGAAATGAGAGCTAAATTTGATAACCTTTCTTGGCCACATTTATTTCTTAAAAAATGTTTTATTCTTTTAAGACACGAAAATGATCTCTCTACAGATGCGGTTGTCACGGAAAAAGTCAACATTAGCTTACAAAGCTTAAAGTACTCAGTGAAACTTTCATCCAAATCAGTATTTATTAAAAACGTTAATGTTTCTTGAAGACTTTTTGACCTAAAATTCTAGTCATTAAAAATTACCCTTAGTTCAGTTTTTAAAACTGGAATTTCAAAATACCCTGGGTATGAACTCTGTTAATTATTCAGCAAGTTATCAGGAAAATGGGTTTTAAAATAGTCATACAATGTTGCATCCGAAAACCTTAAAAATTCAAAGTATGGCAGCGAACTAAATCGATTTTCGATTTCAGTAATGGTTTGGTGAACAATTGTGGTTAAAAGAGCTTTATATTGTTCTTTTGTAGAAAGGTTGACTTCAGAACGTCTGCTGTTGTTGAAATTTGAAAAATTTTCGTTTCAACAATTTTTTTCCAAAATGAATCGAAACTTCTTGATTTAATTAAATTAGAAATACTGGTTTTGAAAATATTTTCTTGATTGAGACAATATTGAACATCACTGGACTTGGATATTAAGCTTTCGAAAAAGGTGGAAAGGTGACATTTAAGTTTAAAGATTGTTTGCACAATGCGCCCATTATATTCCCAACGAGTTGGGGCAGCGCTAGGAATTTTTCTTTTGACAATTGCATTAAATGCTGCAACTCTTTTAGATGAATGGGAAAAAAAACTTACAAAACTATTTAAACTTTTAAAAAACCCAGAACATGGATTAATTTTAGACACTGACTGTGTTAAAACTAAATTGAGCTTATGAGCAAACAGTGAATGTAATGTGCGTTTGGGATGATTTATTTTATTTTAGCTTTTAAACCGTTTGTACTTCCTGACATAACAGCCGCACCATCGTAGCTTTGACATACCAATTTTATAAATACGTTTTCTTTTTTTTTAAAATGGTACAATAAAATCAAACAAATTCTGTGCTGATCTTCCAAGCGAAACATCGACAAAGCACAAAAAACCTTTCAACGACACGTCCGTACTTTCGTTTTTGACATCGGATTGTATGAAGCAAGGAAGTTAACTATTTCAATGAAATTTCCCTTATTTAATGAATTTTTGGATTCATCATCGCCTCTGAATTGACTATTGAAACTTTGGGTAGAGGGGGGTACCAATAGTTGACAGGCAACGATTTGGACTCGCTCTTGCACAAATCACATTATCCGAAATAGTTTCGGAAACAACTAACATTTTGGGAAAATAAAAAGTTCAAAATAAAGCAATGGTTTTTGCAATACTAGGAGGTTAAGTATGAAAAGAATATTGACAAAAATCATAAATTGCAAATAGTTATTCATTCAAAATGTACTTATACTTGTAGTTCTTGGGTGCATAGGTGGCACACATTTTTATTTACACAGAATACCGTAAGACGAACAAAAATTCTTGAGCAGGAAGGAAAACATGGGGTAAATGCAATGGTTGTAAGAATGTATAAGATCGTTCAATATATTTCAAATACTATTATACTAACTATTACTGAAATGTCAAAATGAGTTCAGCGAAAGGAAATGTTTGTTCGATAACCTGAAAATATTACTAAACTTGGTTTTTCTTGATGAGAAATTTTGAAAATTTGCAAAACAATTTCATGTTTCCAAACTTGCAAACTATTTTGTGATGTTAATTGTTACTGTTACTTTTTGTGTTTTTATTTGTTGTCGCCCACGATAAAACTATAATTTCAAAATGTTATTTTTTGTATGTCTAACTAAAATTTTGTACATACATACATATGTACATAGGTCAGTAACACAAAATCAGCTTTAAATGTGCATTCAATCTATGAATTAGCATCCTTCCTTGGCCAATGGGTATAAACCTAATTCTGTACAAGGAAAGGCAGACATTAGTAAGTTGTGGGTTGAATGGTCTGAAATTTTAAATTCAAATGGCCCACCATGAAAAACATTGCTGGTTGGAGAAATGCTGTCATCAATTAAGAAAGTAGTATCCGAATAAAGTGCCCTTATTTTTGTGTTCCATCCCCAAAACCATCGTCGTCGAAGGCAGCAGCAACATCGATAGCCCCATCTTCCTCGGATTTTAACAAAAATTATGAAGATAATCTAGGGTGCATATTAAGAGTCCGTAACATTCTCTGGAAATGAGCCTGTACAAAATAGACAAAGGTTTGTTTCTTAAAATTGTTAACATTATCTAAATTATACACATTGCTCTTCCTATGAAATGTAGAAACCGTTTATGGCAGCAAGTACCCCAAAACGCCGAAAGGAAAAGGATACAGTTGAATTAATTAATGATAAAATGGAAAATGATTCAATTTTACAAGACAACTTATTGAACATTTTGACAGACCGAAATCAGCAGGATGCAATGTTCCAAGTCAAAGTCATTGAACTCGTCGAATAACTCAACGAGATTTTAGAAATACAATTAACAAAAGGATATTCTCAAGTTGTATGTGTATTGTGATAAATGTTGTATGTGAATTCATTGTTTTATTAGTTTATGAAGTTATCTTTATACGTATGTTAATGAAGTTATTTTGTTTTTGTTTTCATTTTGCATAAATGTACCGAGTACAAATATATTTTTAATATTAGTAAATATTCGTCTCTTCTATTAATCGCTTCATTGGATTGTTTTCACTTGATATTTGCTCAATCCATAGCTAGGGAAGTTTTCGTCCTCTATTACAATGTTGTTGTTTTCAACATTATAATATATGCAAATGTTATCTAGAGCATAAACATTTGCAAACCAAGCAATTTTTGTGGGCTCGCAGCAACTCTTTCTTTCTACGAAAAATTGTGTCTTGAAAAAAGATAATTTGCAATATATAGGTATATTACTTACCTTTGAAAATACAGATACAACGTTTAATTACATTTCTAGCTTTTGCATGAATATTATTAAAATAAGTTTTCTTTACATCGGATGACCTTCTATGTGTTGAAAGCAAGCAATGTTCTACCAATATAACTTAAAAAAGTTGGTTATAACGAAATGTTGTTTTTTTACTAAAAAGCCAATGATTATCTTCTCGTATATTTAAAGTGTTTTCAAACAAAATTCTTTCATTTGAATATTTCCATGCACCTTATCTAGTTTTAAATGCCATTATTCTCATTTTATGATTTTTTATGGTTCTTTTAGTATTAGATAATGAAAACGATTGTCAAGACGATAGTGATAAAGTTTTGTAAAGAAAATTATTGACGATATCGTTAATAATAATCGTATTGAGGATTATCATTTTGGAAATTACGGAATGGCTCCACATAACATAAAGTACTTAAAATAAAAAAATAGAAAAATTGGGTGGCGCAACAGTCCGTTTGAGAACTAGGGCCTTGTGACTGACCACTCTCAACCATTCCTGTGTGCGAGTACTGTGTTTAGGGATGGAAGGGACCTACAGTTTTAAGACGAATCCGAACGACAAATTTGAGAAAGTACTTTTCATTACTCTTGGTGGCATAAGCAGGAATCGAACCCAAGACCTCTCGCATTACAGTCCATCGCACTTTTTTTTTTTAATTAATTTTTATTAATTGATTCTTAAACCTATCTTAAAGCTAAAAATTCATAAAACTAGCTTAATTATCCAAAACTTACAACTAACTTAATGGTCCCATACGGACACTCTAAGGTAAATTATAACACTTAATACTAATGCCTTTCGGCCCTAAGATCTATTTTACTTCAATTTATATTTTATTTATTTTTTTATTTATTAGAAAATTAAAAAAAAAAACAAATATCGATACCCTTTTTTATCGCACTAACCATCTGCCACGGGTAGTACTTAAAATTGTTCTATTTTAACTAAGAAATTTTCATATTTACATATTTGGTATTATATTTGTGTTGCGCTGCACAATATATGTATACACTTCAGAAGTAACCAAGACTGCAACATTGTACGTAGGATGTAGAAATCAATTTGATGGATTTAGTGAACAATGATGTAAGCTCAGCTCTTGTTTAAAAACTAAAATTGAATTTAAAATTTACTTAACAGCTGTAGCTATGTAACATATTACGATTTTTCTTAATTTTAATTTTTCTATTTCATGGTTGTACCTTTTTTGGTTCTTTCAACAAATCTTTGTTAATATCGCCTACATGATTTTCGTTTGAAAAGGAGAATCATCATATGAACATGCCTCATCGAACGTAGCCATTTTTTGAACATAGCGCTTCCTGTCTGTAAAATCCTACTTACATACATACTCGTACATGTTTTCATTTCAATCGTGAACATAGGTATACAAAAATCGAATTCTTACTTTTTCCATTTAATTTCACATTTTTCGGGTAAAACTCACAAAAGGACGAAAGTGAAATGACAAAAATTCCACGTGGAATGTTGTTCGGGTGAAACTCACAATAAGGCTGATTAGTTAATAAAAAGAAGAAAAAAATTACAAGGATATAAGCATCTATGAATTTTAAAATGCCTTTGTTTTTTGTAAAAAAAACTTTTTTGGTAGTTTTAGAAATAATAAATTTACAAAACGGATGGTCGATCAAAATCCATATTTACATCTCTCTAATACAGAGACTAACTTTTAAGATCTGAGGAAAATTAACTTACTTGTTATTTCTTCTCGAAATGTTTTAGAGCATTTTTAAAAAGGCTCACAATTTTCTCTTGGAATACCACTTCAGTTCCTGTTGATTATTCTCCGTAAGAACCTTTGAGCGAATTGACTTGAAAACGTTTATCGTTATAATTTGTTCTTTTAAAATTGCTGTCACCTTATTGGAATCCTCCAGATTTTATTTCTGTTTTGTTTTTTTCTGCAATGGTGAATCAATGAGCGGTCTTGATGGCATTGGCTACATAGAAAAGATTAATTTAATCGTAGTATGTAAGATTGCTTTAAAAAGTTATATCATTGATATATTCTACCGTTTGATTGATAGACTTGAATTTTTTGTAAGTGTTTCGAGGAGTCATCGAATATTTGCTTTTAAGTTATAAAATTGTAAATAATAAAAACAACAATAGAAGGATTAATAAAATAACATAGTAACAAAAAACACGCTAGAAAACCATAACATAATATGGTAGGTATTCCGTATTCATAAAAACAAATTCTTTCAACGTTGGCTCCATGTTGGGCGCCAATCGTTGAATTAACTTCCACATTTCATGCAACAATCATCAAACAAAGCTAAAAGCTTTGGAAACAAAAACAAACAGTACTATCAAATTATTTTTTACTTTTGATAAACATAAACATCCATTGGATGTAATATTACTCAATAAGCATTTTATCGTCATCTGGAATGTGATTTTGAGTATCGATGAGATACACTATGATGATCACTCTTAATTCAGCGGTCATCAACTCCAGTTATACTTAAAATAAATAGAATTGTATAATCTTTTCAGTTGAAATTTTGAAGTTTTTTTAAGTAAACCCGTAGAGTCAAACTTTTAATTCGTTGCACCGTTTCCTTCCCTTTTCCCTTTATTTTGAATTTAATTTTGTTATTTATTGTTTTATTATATTTTATTATATTTTAAACCACACATGTGCAACAAAGTAAAAGACCCAATAAAGAACGGTAATGAAAGATAAAAGAGAATTGCAAAGACACTCCATCTAAAATTCTCAATCTGAGTAAATCGAGTATTTTTGCACTCCATATGAGGAACGGAATCTTACGTATTTACGTTTCACCCTCCATCACCCATTTGCTTACATGTTGCATGTGTAATTTTGATATTATGTCCATGAATATATGTAAAATCAAAAAACAATTACTACACGGTGTGCTAGTTTTTTTAAAGCAACAAAACAACGGGATGAATGGTTTTGTTTTGACAGATGAATTTTTGCTTGTCAACGATTTCAGATTTTCAATGGAGAGTTTTCGGTTAAATATTTTTTTTGCTACTTCAAAAATAATAACTAAGTCTTAGGAATCGATAATGTAGTTCATCTGTCAAATCTTACAATAAAGTTTTACAACAAATCCGAAGGATCAGAGCGAGTTGACTAACCGGAAGTAAGATGCCCAGTTTTTCAGTGCGTAGTTAACTCCAAATTAAACCCAGAGCCCGAATCAACTCACGAACGAGTTTTTTAGTGGGGGTTTAATGTTAATCTCATGAATGGTCTTAAAATTTAGTATCACTGAAAATTTATATTCAGTTTTCAAAAAACTATCGAATTCGAAATTGACTTATTGGTTGACAGCCACCATTCGTTTTTTCAATTATTGTTGTTTTTAATTATTTAAAATGAAAAAAAAAATAAAACATATGTATTAAAATTTTTCTCCAAATAAAATAAAATGAGTTGTTTGCTATCTGATAAGTGTTTTTCTTAAAATTTCGTATAAATCCTAATCACTCAGTTCGGATCTGAATAAAAAAAACTATTCATTGTTCTACAAAAAGAAATAGAAAAAAGAGGCTGGGATGTAACCCACACTGATAACTTTAATTGTTTTACTTATAAGTTTGTATGTATGTTTTCGTGTTGGGTTAAAAAAGCTGTCAGTTGAATTATTCTTAAAAAAAATTCTAAATTACCAACAATATTTTTCAAAAAAAGAAAAAGTTTAGTTTGAAAATCTAGTTTTCTTAAATAGGTTTTTAGTCGAAAAAAATGTTACTAGTTTAAGTAGCATTTCTTAAATTTTTACAAATTTTATGAACGAAATTAATTTGATAGATATCAAGAACCGAACATCAATTTTTACCAAATTTGCGTACTCTTTATTTGTAAATTTTATTTTTTTTATGAAAAAACGGACTGTTGGACTTTTACAAAAAAACTACTGCATATTGCAAACAATACATCCTGTGATATAAAAAGAGTTTGAAGACAATATTTTTAATTTTTAAAAGTTTTTTGAGTAGTAAGTTATTTTTACCAAGTTTTAGTATTGTTTTTTTGTTAACTTTTTATTTACAAAAAAAACTGTCAATTAGATTTTCCTCAAAATTTTACTGAGTGTTGAAAACAATATTTTTTAATAGATAAAAGTAGTTTAAATCCAATATCTTAAAGTTTTGAAAAGATATTTGATTCGAAAATCAATTTTTACCAACTTTTATTTATTTTTTTGTAAGCAAACTGTAAATTAGATTTGCTTCAAAATTTTACTGAATGTTGAAAACAATATTTCTTATAAGATAAAAAGTTGGAAGCTTTAATCTTAAATTTTTGAAAAGATATTTGAGTAGAAATTTAATTTTTACGAACTTTGAGTAATGTTTTTTTAGGTTTTTAATTGGATTTTTCTCAAAATTTTATCAGATGTTAAAAACTTTATTTTTCACAAATTTTGCTTTCTTCAGTTTTTTTGATTTATAAAAAAAAAAACGTTAATTGGATTTTTTTCAAAAAATATATTTGTTTCGAATTTCGTTACAATATACGAGTATTATATAAAATTTGATTCAAGTCTGTAGCGTTATTGGTTCGTAAGCTATTTTGGGGTAACCAAAATGTTCACTTTTTTTTTAAACTGCTATGGTAAAAAAAACCGCCCACGCACTTTTCTTGAGAACCCTTTCTGCATCTTTCTGCTTTTTATCTGTATAACAAAATTTATTTGAAGTCGATATCTCTTCTGGTACTTGAGCTTGTACGCATATGTGCTATATATTTGTTCACATATAAATACCTATTTATTACAACTTTTTTTTTTATTTATAACTAATATTCTGAATGAATGAACATTTTAAGATATCCTACCGGATATCCGCTAGAATGCGGTCAACACACATTCCCCTATTCTTCGATTAGGCGTGACTTTAAATTTTCTTGGAGGTGGAGGCTACCAAAGGCAAGTTGGCGCTGACTGGTCAGCTCCAATGGTCAAAAGTACTGTTTGTGAGGTTATTTCTTGGCCTTAAAACAAATGAAGAGGAAATTGTGCCCACTTACAATCAAATTTAATCAATCGGCTTCAGATGCAACAAAAATATTTTGTTTTTTAGTAAAAATAAACTGTAATTTTATTACTTCTTTTTTATTTCTCCTTTTTCACCATGCTCATCACATCCAATTCGTCACTCCACTCGTACCTTCGACTGCTGCTTCCATACCACATGCATCTATGATGGTTTCGTCGACACTATTTAAAACTTTTCCAGCAAAAGGTCCTCCACCAGTTTGTTTGATGGATTTTTTGTTTGCAATCAATTTTTGTTTTGTTTTGTACTTTTTAATTGTCCAAATCTAGAAATAAATAAAAAAAACAATGAAAGGAGACAAGCCTTACAATTATAAATAAATACCTACCCTTTTCCACTCAGTTAATGTTTTTGATAGTGGACCATTACCATTTAACAATCGAGTTAGTTTCTTTCAAAGCATTCTTCGGGAATCCCGTGAATTCACGTTTCTTACATAGTATTACAACAACACAAACTTATCCGGATACCTTCAGATCGGTTTTTGAATACAACCACAGAAATTGTAACAAACGTCAGTGAATTTCTTTTAAAGTGATACCAAATTCTAACCAAAATTTGGTGATCACCTTACACAGACGCAAAAATCAGGGGTGGAATCATGTAAGGTGATTTGTGACTGTCACATTGGTGACAATCAAATGTGATCAAAAGAATTTATTCGTCTGTGTAATGTGATCACCAAAATATTTCTTAAATTTGGTATCACTTTAGAAGAAAAACTTTGACATTTGATTTTTTTTTTAAATTTGCCGGCAAATTGGTTTGTGTTTTGTTCGTCTAGACTAGACGTTGTGTGTTCTTAAAGTGGAATTACTTTCAAAAAAATGTAAGTAAACATTTATGTATATTGTTATTACTGTTTACTAGACTGTAATTGTTAAAAATATTAAATTTACATCAACAGGTTTCCCAACAAAGCTCAAATCCAATTTCTTACTAATTATATGGAACAATATCCCGATTTGGCCAAATCCTTTTCGGCAAACACAATAAATTCAAGAGATTCACAGAGAATCCAGTGGGAGAAGCTCACTCGAATGTTAAACGAGAATGGGCCTCCTACAAAATCAACTGCAGAGTGGAAAAGGGTAGGTATTTATATTTAATTGATTGGTGTCCTCTCATTGTTTATATTGCACAGATTTGGACCATTCGAAAATATAATGCAAAAAAAAAATTGATTGCAAATAAGAAATCAATAGCACAAACAGGAGGAGGACCTTTTACAGAAAAAGCTTTGGACAGTGTCGACGAGGTGATAATCCAAGCATGTGGTATTGAAGCAGCAGTGGAGGGAACATTTGGAGTATCCAGTTTCGGATGCAATGAACATGGTGAGTTTTCAGAAATTTTAATTTCGGTGTTAATTTACGATTTTTTTTATTTGCAGAGTTAGATAATGCTTTAAAGGAACTCCTTTCCGAGCCAGTGGATGTGGCATTGGAACCACAACCCACGCCGACTCCAGCGTCTAGTTCCAAACGCAACAAGCCACCAACAAAAGTCGAGGAGAATACGCTGCTAGCCGAAAAGCAATTGGAACTCCAGCAAAAATTTATTGATTTGCAAATAAAAAAGCTGGATGACATCGACAAAACTTTGCAAACGGTCAACAATTCAATAATTGAATTGAAAGATTGCGTAAAGTTGCTATGCCAGGAGAAGCAAAAGGAAAGAGAGTGCTCAAATGCACTGAAAAAAGAAGAACTCCAACTGAAAAGAATGGAGTTGGAGCTGGCCAAAGCAGTAAATGAGATCCGAGTCTTGGAGTTAAACAAGAAATGAGCCGGCTCAATTTCATTATTTTTATTTATTTATTTACTTTATTATTATTAATTACGTACCTGCATATGTGTTATAAATAAATATATATTTCATATAAGCATATGTATGTACATATATATTTATTATAATATTCAAATCCATGCTGTGAATTTGTGATGTTTTTGTTTTAATGAAGTTTTTTTTTTGTTTTAATGAAGTTTTTTTTTGTTGATTTTGTTTATATTCTTATAATAAAAAATATATGTATCTATGTATACATTTACATTTATTTTGTTTCTTTTCTTTAAAGTCTTGGACGCTTTGCCCACAGGTCATCCCTGATTCTGTTTCTGGTTCTTGCTCCTTCATTCCTTGCATTTTCAGCTTGCTGGTTATTTGAATGTTCAGATGGTGATGCTGTCAATACTGCTTCTGGCAGTGGAACTGTATGCTCGCAGCAAATGTTGTGAAGAGCAGCACAGACATTTACAATCTGTGCTGATTTTCTTGGGGAATATCTCAGCTTTCTTTCTTCTAAGATACTTCTCCATCGAGCTGTTAGTAAAATTAAAATTCATTTACTTTTGGTATAATTGAAGAAGAGACAGAGAAAATACTTTTCATTACTCCAATACACCTTTCAACAATACTCCTAGCCTGGGAGTGTACATAGTTAAAGCGAGCTTCTGGAGAATTTTCTGCAGCGTTTCTATACGGTGTTATTAGAAATGGTTCTAAGGGATAACCGCTGTCACCTTCAGAAATAAAATGAATGATTAGTGGATAGTCATAGACCAACATTTTTTTTAATTTAAAAAAAATTGTGTTATACCTAGAAGCCACGATGATGTTCTGCCTGCACAGAAGTGATCGTTTAACTTCTCTCGTTGAGCACTTTGTCTCCAAACAAAACTGTCGTGAGCACTACCACCATATTTAGCGTTTATTGAGAGAATTTTTCTGCTCTCGTCACATATCTAGAATGAAAACAAATATGATGTACATACAATATACATTAATAAAAAACAATTTATGAAAAAGTTAACTTACTATCATAGCATTTAGACTATGTCTTCCTTTTCTATTAAAATAAATGTGCTCGTTATCTGATGGGCGGAGAATCATAATGTGACTTCCATCTATGCAGCCGATTACTAGGAAAATAGCAAAATGAAATATTTTTTTTACAATAAACAAAGCTCACTTACCTCCAGGTATGTCATACTTCTCATAAAAGTACCTTTTGGTTGCTTCCGAATTCGATGGAGTAAACTTTATTTTGAGGGGACACAATGTTCTCTCAATTTTTTTTAATGTAGAAGAGATGACTTCACAAACTGTACTCTGGGCTATGGGAGCTGACCAGTCAGCCCCAACTTGCCTTTGATATGCACCACCTCCAAGAAAATTAAGTGTTATGGCTAACTGGAGTATAGGGGAAATGTGGGTTGAGCGAATTCCACTTGGCAATTCCAAAAGGTGAAGGATATGCAAAAATGTTTCTTTCGTTAATCGAAAGTTTTTTAAAAATCTATTTTATTAAAAAAGATACATTTAATAAACATGTATGAAGGAATAGGTAATGTACACTTACTTTGGATTTGGAAGATCAAGTACGTTAAATTTATTCCGGAGGTTTATTCTCAAAAGCCGGACATTTCTATTACGATTTATATCTTGATTTTCAGCATTTTGAGATGGAAAAAACAATGGCAAAGGCACGAACACATTCATTTTGACTAGACACGACAGACAATAGAAAAAATAATAGCAATTTCATATGAAAGTGACACCTAAATAGCTGTCACGGGAAATAATCACAAAATTGTGATTGTCACAGATGACTATCACCTTACACAGACCGAATTTGTTGATTGTGACTGTCAACTATCACAAATCACCTTACATGATTCCACCCCAGTTTCATCACTTTTTATGATCACAAAGGTGACAATCAAAAATCACCATAGCCGATTCTACCCCAGAGTTAACTCACCAAATTTGAAGGGTTAATTCATGCTTAACTTTAATTATATTCTTCAATCTAATTAATTCTTTCTGCTAGAAAGCAGTGAATCAAAACAGTAATCCCAATTACATATTTTTCCAAATTGTATGCAATTTTGTTAAGGTTTTCTTTATTAAAAACATATAACGTACAAGCCAAAACTGCTAAACGTGAAATGAAATTGGTAAAGAATACTTAATATATTAATTCACGGTTTGCAGTTTTATAGAACAATTTGTAAAAACGGGTTTAACGAAAAACAGAAACAAGAACAGGTCGACCTAGTATTATTTCTTACACGAAAAATTGTGTAATTTAGAAAGAATTGCGCAAAAACTCAAAAAGATGTACTCCAAACTTGGCCTAAGGAGAGACCGGTATTATCGGTAGACATTTAGTGGGCAGACTCTTCGAAATGCGGCTCAGTTCCAGCGCTACAGTTTTTCACTGTACTGCTGAAATCACCTCTAATTTAATGACGTAAAATTAATAACTGTTGTAAAAGATATTTGAGTTGAAAGTGATTTTTTACCAAGTTTTAGTATTGTTTTTTTTTTAGGTTTGTTATTATGTATTTGTATAAAAATTTTCAATTCTATTTTTCTCAAAAATATACCAGTTGTCAAAAACGTTATTTTTTGTGGCATACAAATCAATTTTCGTTCGTAAAATATTCGAGGTGACAAATATTTGTTTTTAGTTTTTTTGATTTTCAAAAAAAAGGTTTTTTTTTCTAAAAATATACTTGTTTCGTATCACGTTACATATAGAATTTAATTCAAGTCGCTAGCTTCACTGGTTGACGTTTTTTTTTAATTTCTGTATAATAAAATTAATTTGAAGTCGACATCTCCACTGATTCTTGATTTTTCTTATGAAATTTCTGGAGTTTATGTACCCTCTTTTTATACTAATTATCCCTAAAAGAAAACTAAACAAAAATGTTCGCTCTATTATTAGCATTGTTTAATAATATTTGCCTCATTTGAAAATGATTCGAAAAAAGTAGGTAAACCTCTAATTTTTCAAATTGGCAACCACAAAAAGTTTGTATTCTGAGTCATTTTTTTAAAATGTTCTTCATTACCTACCAATCAAAAAACCACATTATACAGAATATAAATAATAAATTATAACAAATACGTCTCGAACTTTTGCTTAGTTTTTAATTTTGTATACTAGATTCTTCTCTTTCTTCTGTTTTTTTAATAATTTGGAAATTTGTTATTTTATATTAGAATTCTCTCTCATTTTTACCTCCACCACAATACATACCACATGTAAAACATGTGGAACGAACTGTTAAGGAAGTCAATTAAAAGATATGTCAGGCCGAGCGTTCCTCTTCATGTTTGTACTATTCAAATCTATATACAAGGGTTTCAATAACAGACATTTTTAATGGTCGCTATAAACGACCTGCCAACAAAATTCAATGTTTAGTTTCAATGATGAAAACCAATTATAGCTATAACTGGGCCCTAAGAGACCGCTAGACTTCTTTTTCGGATTTTCTGGAATAGAAAGTTATATACATACTTTGTTGATTGGCGGATTTAAATATAACGATTTAATCACATGTTTAATGAACAGAAATTGGAAACAGCAAACAAAATATTGATGTAAAAAGTTGCCCATTTTTAAAGTTCAATTCAAATTAGTATATGTATATTCTTTATACATTCTGTGAGAAAGACTATTTGTAAAAGTTTCAAAGACTTAGAACCATTAATATAATGTAATAATGCAAATTAAGTAACGGCTTCAAATACTGAAAAAGAGGCCATTACAATTCATCACCATTATCGACTTGACAACCGGGATGCGGTCCTGGTCTCATCCTGATCACGAGCCGACGAGACGGCATCCAGTTGCGCTCCACAATTCTTCTGGCGTCCTGGTCTTAAGAAGCTATCAGAACTTTTCTCAATAGATTAAATTCACACATAAAACTGTTGCTACGAGATGATAGTATTTATGTATGTTAATATAAACATCGAAAAGTTTTACCTTGAAGTTTTTTATAGGAATTTTATATAACAACAGTAATGGGTTTATGATACTTATGGAGTATTTCCACGGGCAAAATAAATCAATCAATTTTTGATTTAGACCTATCAAAACACAAATTTTCAGTGTTTTTGCATTCCATGGGGCAAAATAAATTAATTTATTATTGATTTACGATCAAATATGCAAATCTAGATTTTTAGGCAGATTTACTCCTCTTTGCACTAATACAGACTAGACTTAGTCAAAATTTGACAATTTACTGGTACAACTTCGAGGTGGTAAACGAATTTGGTTATCTGGGCACTGCTGTTAATTCTGAAAATGACTGCAGAGATCAAACGCAGAATTACCCTTGCTAATCGCTGTTTCTTTGGCCTAAGCAGTCGAGGAATAAGGCCCTATAGCGAAGTACTAAAGAGACACTATACAAAACTTTAATCATCCCAGTCTTACTGTATGATGCAGAAGCATGTACTCTCTCCCAGGCGGATGAAGAATCTCTTGGTATCTTCGAGAGGAAGGTTCTGCGTACGATCTATGGTCCGGTTTGTGTCGACAAGCAAAGTGAAATCTAGTGGAGAAGATTTAATCAAGAGTTATACGAGCTGTACAGCGACTTGCCACCGGTCAAAAAACTGCGTGTACAAACCTTAAGATGGCTAGGGCATGTCGAGCGAATGAACATCGAAGCACCAGCCCGTAAGGTATTCAACGCCAACCCTGAGGAAACAAAAAGCAGATGCAGGCCTCATCTCCGGTGGAGTGATCAAGTTGAGGCCCACGCACGTCCAATCGAGTTCCATCGCCCCATTAATAAAATTTACCAAATCGATAAGAGTAATAAGCAGTGCTGTGGACGAGACGACAGCTGACAATTTTTAGTCAACCAGGATTCATTAGAAGCATAACACAATTTATAATATACAATTTTAATTGAAGTGTCAGCTTTTTATTTGTAGTACCCTGCTCCATATAAGTTTTTTTTTCACGGGTACTTCCTCTTGCGAGAAATTGACAAATCCTACTAAAAAAATTCTTTTCATGAATTGCTTTCTCAAATTACCCGTTTGGATCCGGCTTAAAACTGTGGGCCTCTCCATCCCTGATAACATTACTCGCACACAGGAATGGCTGAGAGTTGTAATTCACTAGGCCTTAATTCTCAACGGACAGTTGCTCACCTAATTTATTTTTTATTTGCTAGAGTTTTTGGTTCGCAAGATTTTTGTGGACTAACGTATTGCCTATAGTATAAAAATGTACCCACTCATTTTGAAGTATAAAAATATATGTATTTTTCAAAAATTGTTAATTATTAAGAATGTGTTTTTGGATTGTCAGAAGCTTGACTCCATAGGCGTTGTCATTTTTTTTTATTTGCCACTCCAGCATATTGAGGGGTACAATTTGTTCAAATATTAATATTATTTTCAAAATCATGTCATAGTTAGGGAGATTTTACTCGACTTACTTTCCAGTCAACTTTCCAATAAAGTTCCCTTGATTGAAAGGCAAATTTTTCGCAGCTATCCAATCAGATCAGATACTATAAACTTGCCTTACTTTCAAGTCTCTTATGCCGACTGAATATGGCGCAAATACATTCAATTTTGTAGCAATTGGTACCGAATGTAAGCAATAACGTGTTGAATATTATCTTTCAAAGCATCAATGGTTTTGGCGTAGAATAACTCCACAGATAATAGAGATTAAATAACCTCATTGCATACTCGAAGTAACGTACTCAGCAAGTTACTTTGAATAAATTGATTGTTGCGTTGCTTCACGCGAAAAGAGACAATAATTGTTGTTCAGAAGTCTACTCATTATGACTTACCAAACTGAGCATAAATGAAGTAAGAACTACTGTTAAAAACACCAAATCTGAAAAATGTATTGCAAGGTTGAAAACCATAGGAATAAAAAAACACACTTTTGTTTCCACGTACAAAATGTATCTTCATTAAATAATACACAAGTTCCACGTAGTACATATAATATAATCCTTTTGTTATAAATATTTTTAGTCACTCTCACTATCAATTGAAATAAAACCCCCCTCATTATGTGATATACTCTCTTCTGAGTCTGATTCACTTGATTCCTCGTTACTCTCCATGGCCAGATCTGTTGCCATTTCCAATTGAATTTCAGAAATGAGTTCTCTTAATAGTTCAAATTCGATTTTCCCTATTTCGAGTCTTAAACAAGTCTTTGTAACGGCCGAAAGTGATACATCTAGATTCTCAGATAACATCTGAAAATGTTCATCATCCATTACTTTATCCACGTACCAAATCAAATGTCTTATAAAATATTTATTCAAAGCCTTTCGATTGAATTCAGCTTCACAAAAGCAATTGTATGTGATTAACAGCTGCTTCAATAGCCAGGGTTTCCCCTTCTGTAATGCTTTCACTACATCTTCAACACAAAGACGCGATAGCTCATACTTTCGGCAAAGGGGATAAATCAATGAACGCCGAATGAAACTCTCAACAACGTATATAAGATCTTCAAATCGCTCAAAATAACTAAGAGTTGCCGAAAGAATTGTACGCGTCCAAGAACTTACACAGGTTGGATCGTTTGATGTAAATCTAAATAATAATGAATACATAAGATGGTAATATTGAAGAAATTATAAACAGAATGTAAATTATTATACCGCACCTTATGTCATAGCAAATTCCGAGTAACACGCTCACAAGATCGCAGTCAATGTTAAACATTTGGTCTTTTTCGAGACTGAAATCAGTGTGTTTAGCTCTTATGTGTTCCAGAATGCATTTATCATCTTCCGTTAGATCGATATCTGAAAATAAATTTATCGGTCAGAAAAATTATAAGATTTATATAATAATAAATACCATCGTAAGGGATTTCAAACCTCATGGGATCTTCATGCCCTTCTGGTATTTGCAGCTTGAAGAAATTCAATTTATATTGATCTGGGCAAAAATCTTTTGTTTCGTCGTTTTCACGCTGAATTGTCCGTTGTACATGACTTAAGCGACTTGGATCTGTAACACGACAAATTTGCGACATATCATCCTGAAAAACAAAAACACATTTTTACTTCAAAAATCCAAATTACTACAAAAAAGAAACACAGAACAAACCTCGTCGAATTTTGGTTTACCTCGGTAGAATGCAGAAAACCCATAGGGAAAATCAGCTTCAATTTCACAAACTTCCCCATCTACTAAGAGGACACACGAATCTGTAATGCGATTGAACAAACAAGTCTTTACTTCAGTTTTAGTTCCTTTTTTTAATTCTGCTTCACAAGGAAGGGTACAAGTAAATTCCCATGACTTTGAATTGAAGCAAATCGAAACGTTTTTTAAGTCGGTAAGGTTAAATTTGCGTGGGCAGTCAAACCTGTTAAATAAATGTTTACAGATAGTTTAAGAAAGGGTTAGTGTTTGAAAATTATTTTTACTAACATCGTTGTTTCGACATCACAAACAAAGACGAAAAGCGATTCAAAGATAAAAATATCAAAACTTTTGTAATGTTTTATTCGTTTTGTTATTGGCACTTTTATTTCACAGTCATTTTCAATAAAAGTATGAACAATTTCAGGGATATCCATATTGAAGAAATTAATCTCAATCTTTAAATATTTTCTAGATTCGAGGCTTAACGCATGCAAAGGCAAACCCAAACAAAAATAACAACAAAACATGTGTCCATGTGGGTACCAAAATGACAGTCACTTGCTTCATTCAATTTGGTTCATCCATTTTTGTCGATCTGTGTTGGATCGTTGCAAACTGGACTGTCAGTGCTATTTGTATATAACGGGTTACCCATTTTGCGGTTTCAAAAATATAAAGCTGGAATTCGACATCTGTAAAATTAAGTTGTTTTGACAGCAAATTGTGATAATCTGTAAAAACAACCTAGAATTCTGTATTCTTGAGGCAATGAAAAGACATTTTTATTTTAATTTATTATTTATATTGGGTATTATGTGTTTTGTTATTGGGAATGAAGAAAATTAAAAAAAAAACACAACTAGAAAAAACAAGAATTAGAATAAAAATTGGTTGTGGTTGCCAATTAGAAAAATTAAGGTTTTACCTACTTTTTTCGAATCATTTTCAAATGAGACAAATATATTTGAACCATTTCTTTTAGGGATAAATAATTAAAATGAATGACTGATACAAGATACATTATCTTCAGAAATTTCTTGAGAAAATTCAAATGTTATTAAAATGTTGACATTTCAAGGTTCTTAGAGTTGAAATAAAAGATGTCTGTACATGTGTGTGTACGTATGTTAGTGCGTCCGTATTTCCGTAAGTTTTTGAACTTTTTTTCGTCGTCCATAGCTCAAGACTCAATGGAGATATTGACTTTAAATAAATTTTGTTGCACAGATAATAATGCAGAATCATACAGAAAGAACTCTCAAACAAATTGAGTGGGTGTTTTTTGTACCATAGCAATTAAAACAAAAAGGTGAACCCATGACTCCAGCGACTTGAGTTAAATTTTATATTATGTATTGTAACGTGATACCAAACTAGCATAGTTTTCGGAAAAACCGTTTTTTTGTAAATCAAAAAAAAACTGAAAAAAATATTTGTCCCGTCGAATAATTTACGAACAAAAATATCTCCAAAATAATTGTATGCAACGAAAAATTGCATTTTTAACATCTGGTAAGATTATGAGAAAAATCGAATTGACAGTTTTTGTCCAAAAAGAATAAACCTTAAAAAAACATTGCTAGGTAAAAATTTACTTTCATAGTACTAAAATTGGTAAAAATTGTTTTTTTTTTTCGACTAAAATCGCGTTTAAAAAATAGTTCAAAATAAAGAAAAAAAATGATATGAATGAAAATTTTATTTCAATTTTGGAGAAAATATTAATTTTGAATTTAACTATCATTTTTTTTAAGTCAAGACAATAATTTTAAATTTTTTTACAAAAGAGATTTTTTGTATAGTACCGCAAAAAGCTATTACACTGCCTTTAGCCATTTGTCCGTTTTTTAAACAACTAAAATGAGGGTGAGGAGGATTGTAGGTTCCTAAATTATTGTTGTTACTTTTTTGGTAGAAACTGCCTTACATTTTTAGCTACGCATAAACCTGCCAACCTAAACAGATACTATCGAACTTATTCATGAACCTACTTAAACCTCTCAATTTTTTTAATTTTAACACATTTGTTTCGCACTGCAAAATATTAAAGGAAACAGTCTGGAGCTACTATTAGAAGATTAACGTAAACGGTCAACGCGATGACTCTTTGATGTACAAATGACGTCGTTTTAAGACCTATAATTAAAAACTACACAATAATTATGTACTGCACAATAATATTGTACTAACTTTCACACCCTAATATGAAAAAATTAAAAATAACGTTGGCTATTATTTTGTCTTGTCAACGTTTTAAGCATTGACGGTGTGAACGTTGACGATGCGTTGAACACAGAGCATCTAGATGTTTTTCTGACATCAGAGAGTCAACTCGTTGACATTTTAAGTTAATTGTTTAATTCTTGCTTGTGTCATGGCTTATTTCCAATTACGAAACGACTCAAGTCCTTACAATTCAGCTTAATACACACCAACCTACCCTCCTTAATACTTACTTCTCTACATACCCAAATATGGCAACGAAGCATTGTATCAAAACTTAAATTTGAAAACGTTGCTTTTAAATTTTCAGATTTCACAAAAATAAAAAAAATAAAATCAAATGAATACAATTTTCTGCTAACAAATCTTAAATACACACAACTAAATGTATTGTATATGCATACCTTCTATACATTGATAGGTATGAATAAAACAAATCTCAGGTAACGTTGGCACCGACTGATATTTGTTTACACTTCAGTAATTTATTTTATTTATTTATTTCAATATTTTTATACTTCCAGTCGCTCTTAGATTCCACACTTAATTTTCGTACACACAGCGCCCCCATGGTCCGCCTTCCGTAACAAAATTTTGTGTTTCGTGATAATACTATTCAAATTAATGTACAAAGACTTGGTTTTGTATATTTTTCATTTCCTGTTTATTGATAGCTGATTGTCCAATAATTGGAATTGATTTAAAAACTTGATAAATCTAGCAAAAATTATTCACTTATTTTTTTATTTCAAAATAATTATGACACATTCGGATCTTATTCTTTCGCTAAACCACCTTCTGTGGTTTAACTCTTATTCCCTAGTTTAGTAAACTCATAGAATAAAGGTGGAATATGCTTTTTTTTATTAATTTGGCTGGTAGTGTTTTACAACGTTGAAACTGTATATTAAAAAAGAAGTGTCATGAAAACAAAATCTTTTATATGTGTTTTATTTACGTTTACCCTGAATAACAAAACACTTAAAAATCAACCAGTGAAATGGTGGTCCAATTATAATTTTAAACGAGTTAAAAAATTCACTGTATTTGCCATCCAAAACTTAAATTTGGTTCTAAACTTTTCGATTTCACAAAAATTGAAAATCAAAAATCACGTAAAAAAAAATGTCTGTTTCAATGTAGAACTATCGGCTATGGCAACTCTGAACCCAATGCACTCAATCATTGACACAAACCACAAAATTCATCGGTGTGCAAACCAGGCATAGGCATGTCAAATAAAAAATACCCCTATTTGAACTGCAGTCAACTTCAGACTTCAAAGTGAAATTTTCTTTCCAGGCTCAGGTTGTGTGTTAAAATTGTGGTGCAGAACAAACTTGTGAAAAATGCAATAAAACTATCAAAATATTTAACAAAAACTTATAACAATGGCTACTCAAAAGCCCGGCGAGTGGGCGAACTCATTACTTGCACGTTTTGAAGAGCAGGTAAGAGAAAATTATGAATTAAAAAATTACACCCATACGAAAAAACGAAAAGTGCCGTAAAAATAAATTCCCTATCGATCGAAAAAAGGACCACATTGTGTAAGCGAGTACGCAAATATAGAGCAGGATAGCTAAAATTTGTTTTGATTCGGCTATGAATGGAACTTATGGTTTGTTTACGTTTTAACAAGGAACCGGCCCAATATAGTAATTATGAGTAGGTTAATGGTTAATGTAGTTTACTACGTTTTGTTTTCATCGATTTAAAGATTGTTGTTGATGAATGATAAATCTAAAGAATGGACAGAATTGTTTCTTTGGAAATTATAAGATTATGAATGAATGAATGTATTTTTGTTTTATTTACAGCTCCCAAATAAAAGCAGAATCTATGGCACTCAGGCTAGATTGAGCCAGGATCAACTGATCAATTGTTTGATTCAGATATCACGTTATCGATTTTCCTTGGTCATATCAGGTCTGACAAAGATGCTGCAGAGAGTCAACGAAACTTCTGTAAGATACATTTTCTTTTAATTTATTTATAATTCTAATTTCGTATTTCCAATTTTCTTATTACAGATTGCACAATTTCGTGTCCATGACACAGAACGATTTTACTATGATTCTTTGATTATTATTTTAACTACATTGGAACGATGCCTTACCAATCAATCAAAAGACACAGCGCGCTTTGAAGAAGCAATGAATGTTAAGCTGCTGTTGCGAGAGATTTCCCAGTTCATTGATTTTCAGAGTGAAACCAATCCAAATGCTGCCCAATTGAAAGCATTGGCATCAAAAGTGCTGTTTGCACTTTCACAAAACCATTTCTCTGCAGTTTTTAATCGAATATCAGCAAGAATTCAGGAACTAACAGCATGTTCAGAGGAGAACCCTGATTATAGTGACATAGAGTTAATTCAACACATCGATATGGATGTAACTAAGCTTACAAAACTTTTACAAGGTACATAGAACACTTAAACTCTTTTTTGAATATTCAAATTTTATTCTCACAAATTTATTTTCAGAAACCATAACGAAATTTCGATCTAAAAAAGCTCCACCTTTGATACTTCTCTACTCATTAGAAAAGGCAATATGGAACTGGATAGAATACCACCCACTTGAATTTCAAGATTTACAAAGAGGAGTAAACAAAGATATATCTTCGTAGGATACAATATATTCTTCATATTCCTGATTTAATTTAACTATTCATTTATTACAATAGGTGCTGGGAACCTTTGCTAGATTTCGTGGAAGCATACAAAGCCGAAAACAAAAAGAGCAAAACTACTGTATGGTCACTGCAAATGCTATTGTTGATCCTAAACCCCGTAATAAACATTGTTATGTCTTTGTCTGCAAATTTTTAATAGATTTTTTTTAATTTTAAAAATTAGGTTTCTCTTGAAGCAACCGTCAACGAACTACAACAAATGGACAAGGAAAAAGAAAAGGAACGAGATAAAGATCGGGTTCAAAGCAAAGTTCCAACATCTCGCGACAAAGATTACTCTTCTAAACAATTTATTGAAAGTGTAAAACGTGGCCTAGGACAACATTCTCCTTCGAAGCAAGTTACAGAATCTGCAGCCATTGCTTGCGTAAAACTTTGCAAAGCATCAACATACATAAATATCAACGATTCTAACAATGTCATTTTCAAATTAGTCCAGTACATTATAAATGATCTTAAAGCTCTGCTTTTTAACCCAACCAAACCTTTTTCCCGTGGTCAAGGATACAATTTTGCGGATATAGAACTGATGATTGATTGTTGGGTATCTTGCTTTCGTATCAATCCGCACAATATCGAAGCTTTAAAAGTGTGTTTGAACTTGTCATCACCACCTGCATACCATTTTGTAATTGTTTGTGCATTATTGAGGTAGCTTTTTTTTTGTTGTCTCAGTCTTTTTTGTTAATATACTTTTGTTTTTCTTTTCCAGACTTGCCCACATTTATGTAGACTTTCGAATGCCCAACAAAAATCCATTTAGGATTGTTAACCAACCACGGCTTCCTTGGTGGCCACAAACTGATGTTGTTCACTATCGTTCAGCCGAATTAAGAGCACTCTTTACAGACACTTTAAATAAAGCAACGCAAGGTTATATTGCTCACACTCCCCTTCGAATGATAACCTCATTAACACTGAAGTCAAAAGATGCACAAAAGGGACTTACTCGGGCTGAAGAAGGACCAGCACACAAAATGTTGCTTCTATTTCTTGTTCGATTGATTCATGCCGATCCCACACTGCTTTTAAATGTAAATGATTCAAAAGAAGAATAGTCTTTTTCACATATCTTAAAACAAAAAATTATTCTTGTTTTAGACACAGGGAAAAGTAGCACATGAAGTACAGAGTTCAACGCTGGAACTTATAAATGGTCTTGTCAGTCTGGTTCATCAACCAACAATGCCCGATGTAGCTCAAGAAGCCATGGAAGCATTATTAGCTCTTCATTCTCCAGAAAAGATTGAGGTCTGGAATCCAGAAGCACCAATTAATACTTTTTGGGATGTTAGCTCCCAAGTTCTCTTTTCTATTTCCCAAAAGCTGATTCAACACCAAATTGCTAATTATACTGATGTTCTAAAATGGCTACGAGAAATTCTGATATGCCGGAATACATTTCTTCAGAGACATAAAGACTATGCTCATGTTGGAAGTCAAATTGCAATATGCAAGCAAGCTCATATTAAGCTCGAAGTCGTCTTTTTCATGTACCTTTGGTCAGTTGATTTAGATGCGGTGATAACTTCATTGTCTTGTCTTGGTTTATTGGTTGAGGAAGCAGAAATTAGATATGGACAAGATGAGATGGCAGTTGGCTTTGTAATGCCAAATTATCATATCTACCAAGAATTGGCGCAATTATCAACAGGTATGTCCCAACATTTTTAGAACTACACACAAAATGGATTGTTATAATGTTTTGTATTGCAGCTAGTACAGATACCCGATTTTGTTTTTATGAAAACGTCCATGGAAACTCTGTTTTAAGTAAGAAATGAGAGAAAATACATTTTTTAAACCAATTAAATATATTTTTCATTTAGATCGGGTAGTTCTTCAAAAACGAATTATGTTGCTTTTGCGAAAAATTGAAGTTTGTGCAAATGGTGTGCAACCAGCATGGGAGGAAACTTTTAGGTAAATTTCATCCAAATTATACTTCCATTTGTATCTATTATACATTGTTATCCATTTTGCGGTTTCAAAAGTAATCTTAAATAAAACACATATAAACACTACATCATTTAAATGACCACCCCGCGAATTTTGTTAAAATTTTCGACCACTTTTGGACGGTATCTTTACTTAAACCTGACGGATGTTAGTTTTTAAGTACGCAAGAGTTAAACATTTATTTGCATAAACACGGTCTTTTGTGTAGCAACTTGACAAGAATATATTTACTTGTAAGTACTTTCAAAATAAGGATCAAAAGTAGATTAAATGTTTGATATCTAACTAAAAGATCAAAATGAGTTCTAAAAGCCTGTGTTCAGTTGTGAGAATCCCATTGGGTGCACATTTCACACAAAATTCTTTTCTCAACAAAGAATAGTGAAATCAATGTTCATAAAACACGACCTTTAACCTAACATAATTTAATATTAATCTTTTGTGTCTAAGATCATCCAGGTGATACGACTCAGTCATTAATACAAGACAGAATAACAAAAAAAACAAATGACAATAGCTCACGGTAGGTTAAGAAAGTCCGCATCATTGTATTAAGCGCAATCATTGATGTTTGATTCCGGTGATCTATGGGTGGTTTATCAGTGACCAGGACGTTGCCATTTCTTATATATGTAGATTAGAGCAATAGCGCATGTACATAAGTCTTCTAATAAAAACAAATATATAATTTGTTTTGTTTTTCTCTAGAAATTGGGAAGCCATCAGTAAAATTCTTCAATCTTATCCTAAATGCAAAACCGAAGATGGACAAGCAGAAGTATTCCATCGCGGAATGGGAAAACGTCGAGCATCCCACCAAAGTTCCGAACACGATCTAGAAGAACAAATTACCGAATGGGCTAATATGACATGGTTTCTTTTGGCACTCGGTGGAGTTTGCTTACAAAGACCACGTTCGCTACGTGTACCAATTAATTTAAATCAAAACATTCAAAACTGCCAAAGCAGCCAAAGCAACCAAAATATTACAAATAACCCCATTAATGTGCACAGCCATCCAAACAATCCACACAGCACAAGTAATCAAAGTATGTCACACAATGCCACAATGCCACTGAACCCGAATATAAGTGTTTCATTGGGTTCATTGGCCCAGAACTCAGTGAACTCAGTTTCGAGTTCAGTGAGTTCCGGACGAGGTTCCCTTCATCCAAGTACAATATCACTTGTGACTACTACAATTGTTATTCCACCACCGCAGGAAATCCAGTATTGTCCAGTAACACAGTAAGTTTAAAAAAAAAATAAAAGATTAGTTGAGTTGATAAGGAAAATAAATGCTTAACTGCTCTTTTTTCAGATTTATTGGACAACTTCTGCGATTATTGGTTTGCAGTAACGAAAAGATAGGCTTAAATATTCAAAAGAATGTCAAAGAACTTGTCGGGGAAGAGATGTCTCCGCAACTATATCCCATTCTTTTTGATCAAATAAGAGCTATCGTTGAAAAATTCTTCGATCAGCAAGGTCAAGTTAATGTGACTGATATAAATACTCAGTTCATAGAACATACAATTTACATTATGAAGTCCATACTAGATCCTAAGCCTAGTAAGGATCAAAATGATCAACCTGCACCGTCGGAACATTTAGGAGTCACAAGTATTGAAGGAATGATGTTGGGCATTGTTCGATATGTTCGTCATTTAGATATGACTGTCTATGCCATTCGAATAAAAACTAAACTGTGTCAATTGGTGGAAGTTATGATGAAAAGGCGAGATGACTTGGCCTTCAGACAAGAAATGAAATTCCGCAATAAACTTGTAGAGTATCTTACCGATTGGGTTATGGGCACATCACATCAAATCGCTCCACCAAGTTCAGTTGATGCTTCAATGATGACCAAGTTTGTTTATACTGTTATAAGTTAAATATTTTAATACATTATTTTGTTTTTAGTACTTCTCTTATCTTCCGAGATTTGGATCAAGCTTGCATGGAAGCTGTTGCTGCTTTACTTCGTGGACTTCCCTTGCAACCCGAAGAATCAGATCGGGGGGACTTAATGGATGCAAAAAGTGCATTGTTTCTTAAGTATAAACAAAATGGATTGCTTTGGTGGTTTAAAAATAATTTATACTTTTTAAAGGTATTTTACCCTATTTATGAATTTGTTGAGTGGCTGCATTGACAACTCCGAAGCTGAGAAGGACATTCAAAATTCTCAAATGCTTCCTCCACGCCCTCGAATGGCTGCGGGTAAATTAACAGCTCTGCGTAATGCTACGATCCAGGCAATGTCAAATCTGCTGGGAGCCAATATTGATTCTGGGTTAATGCACTCAATTGATTTGGGCTATAATCCTGATCTACAAACGCGAGCCGCTTTCATGGAAGTCCTTACACAAATTCTCCAACAAGGAACAGAATTTGACACACTCGCTGAAACAGTATTGGCTGATAGATTTGAGCAACTTGTTCAACTAGTGACAATGATTAGTGATAAGGGGGAATTGCCCATTGCAATGGCTCTTGCTAACGTTGTCACAACCTCTCAAATGGATGAATTAGCTAGAGTACTTGTCACACTTTTCGATGCTAAGCACCTATTAGCGCCTCTGCTGTGGAATATGTTTTATAGAGAAGTGGAAGTTTCCGATTGTATGCAAACCTTGTTTCGAGGAAATTCATTAGGAAGCAAAATTATGGCGTTTTGTTTCAAGATTTATGGGGCTAGTTATTTGCAAGGCTTGTTAGAACCACTTATTCGACCTCTTTTGGATGATCCCAATACGAGTTTTGAAGTCGATACTGCAAGGTTAGTTTTCTGACAAACTTTGTATATTTATTAGATTATATAAATTAATTTTATTTTCAGGCTTGAACAAGCAGATGACTTAGACAAAAATCGATCGAACTTAGTAGCTTTGACACAAAAAGTTTTCGATGCTATTATCAATTCTGCAGATCGTTTCCCACCTCAATTACGTTCAATGTGTCATTGTTTATATCAAGTTCTAAGTAAACGATTTCCAAACTTATTGCAGAATAATATTGGAGCTGTTGGTACTGTGATATTTTTGAGATTTATCAATCCGGCTATTGGTAAGTTTTCTTTCATTTACCACTTTATTACGAAACTGTAAAATTCAGATAAAAATAATATTTTAGAACTATCTATAGTCAGCGTTAATAAATTGCTATGAAATATTTCTTTCTAGTTTCTCCTCAGGAACTTGGAATAGTTGGGAAACAAGTACCAAGCTCAGCAAAACGTGGCTTAATGTTAATGTCTAAAATACTTCAAAACATCGCTAATCATGTTGAATTTTCTAAAGAACAACATATGCTTTGTTTCAATGATTTTCTGCGTGCTCATTTTGAAGCTGGTCGGAGATTCTTCATTCAAATAGCCTCTGACTGTGAAACTGTTGATCAAACATCACACAGTATGAGTTTCATTTCAGATGCCAATGTGTTAGCTCTACATCGTTTACTATGGACTCATCAGGAAAAAATTGGCGACTATTTGTCAAGCAGTCGGGATCACAAAGCTGTTGGACGACGACCTTTTGATAAAATGGCAACTTTATTGGCATATTTAGGCCCACCAGAACATAAACCTGTTGATTCACAGTGAGTTAAAATAATAAAAAAAGTTCCTCAATAAGCTCGGTTAAATTAAAACAATTCAAGGAAACCTGAATGTATATTAACCATTTCCTAAGGACTTTTCTTAAATTTAAAATGTTGAATTATTCGGCCCGTTTTTGCTTTATGGCAAAGTACCTTAATTATTTACTTCATACTTTTCTAATATCACATATTTTATCACATAGTATAGTATCTATTTTTGGGTGAGATCCAATCTGGTATTATAGGAAGCACAAACTGTTGGGGTGTTTTTGTTAAGGAGCTGCTGGTCTTAGTCCGTACAAAGTTAGATATTTTGTATTTGAAAGTTTGTCGGTAATACATGGTTGAGTTTATCTTTGTTAACTTTCTTGTTGTGATGTAGGTATAAGCTCCATTGGTGTTTTATGTTGTTTCTAGATGCTTTTTGTATGTTTTAGCAAATCTTATTTTGTGTGAATGTTGAAATTTAATACCGGGGCTTTTTTGGTCGAATTAGCTGCTGTAATATCAGCATACTCATTTCGCTGAATTTTGACACATCAAGGACTCCACATTTATTTGATATTGTTTGGCGATATATCTGATTTGAGATAAGAGTTTAGTGTTGTTGTTGGGGTTTTGTATGGCGTGAAGAACAGATATGCTATTAGAGCATATAACGTCCTTTCCTCGGTGACTCATTACGGACTTAGTGGCTTGAAGAATGGCATATGCTTCTACGATAGGAACTGAGGCGTATTCGGGGAGATGGCTAATGCTGCCTATGGATCCGTTTTCATGTGTCACAACAAAAGTTAACTTCGAACCATTAGTAAAGATAAACTTCCATCCAATGTCGAGTGAAACTGCTCTAAAGAGTTGGCTGTAGTTGTTATTGCTGGTGTTTGCTTTTTTTTTAATTAGTTAGCTTCATTTTCAAAGAATCCGAGCTGATGAACCATGGAGAATAACGTGAAGCAACCAAGCTCACCCGATTAGTTAGTAGTTCTAACTGTTCTACTTTAGTGATGATCGCTTCGTTCACATCGTTATTAATTATTAAACTTTTAAAAAAATTCGCTTCTACTCAGAAATTTCTAATAATTATTAAAAAGGATCTTACATATCCGTATATTCTTCTTTCGACACCGCACTTTATTAGTTTATTAAGAACTATGTGTAAACCAATTCTATCGAAAGCTTTTTCGAAGTAGAGTAAGAGGACAGTTTCCATTATTTTAGATAGACATGTGATAAGAGAAATTGGGCGGTATCCTTTGATGGTATTTTTATCTTTTTTGAGCTTAGGTATAAGTATAATGCGAAAGATTTCAGGGTTTGACGAATTATCGAGTTGTTTAAAAAATAGTTCTAAAGATCAATTATTCTCTGTTTAATATGCTTTGGCAGCTTTTTTCGAAATGTCGGATTGGTAGCGTATTGCACTGAACTATTTAAAATATCCAGTTTTTCTTCAATGAAGGTTTTCAAAAAATGTATATTTTACGAGGCATTTGGTTTTGAAGGCTTGGTTTATTATATAATTCTGCCCAATAAAGCCATAAATTTCTTCAAGTTCATTAGAATGCGGACCAGCTTTCTTTAAATGTTCCAATCATAATTTATTTCCACTTAACGGAAGAACTCTCGTCCTCTCATGTTTGAGCATTTTCTACCAATCTCCATTTCCTGTGATGCTAATGCAAGTAGTGATCTGGTAGCATTACTTTCTTCAATCTCTTTCCCTGGTATATGCCGAGAGTCATATTTTGTGGCTTCTCTGTTTTTCTGCATTTTTCAAAAAGCTTCAGTTTCGATCAATCTATTCTGGAATTGTACTGCATTCGAAGCCGAAGATAGGCGAATATGAGGAGGTGATTGCGGGCTTACTCCACATCAGTACCACGTCTGTTACGTATGAACTGACACATTTTAGGAGAGCTTTGTTATTGTGAAGATATAAATAAGAAACTATCTCAAGAATTATTGATCACAGCTTCTATACCTCGGCAATTTGTACATTTAGATAAAAGAGTACAAAATATTTATTAAAATTAAATTGTTTAATATTTGATTATATTCCTCACTAAAAGTTTTAAAAACTAAGCAATATCGCTTTTCTGTTGGTCATAGATGTACATCCGATTTTGTGAGTGCAATTATTTATGACAAAGCAAATACACTAGAAAATAAATAAATTAGGCAGCGCAACAGTCTGTTTCAAACTAGGGCCTAGTGATATACAACTCTCAACCATTCCTATGTGCGAGTAATGTTGTCAGGGATGGAAAGGACTTACAGTTTTAAGCCGAATCCGAGCTTTTCGTGGCAAGAATTACTCTTGGATGAAGAAGCAGTACCGGTGAAAAAAAAAATAAGATAGCACTGGCAAAGATTGAATCCATGACCTCTGGCATGATGTTAACCCACGCACTTTTTTTAAAACTATCTGAAAGCTAAATAATAATTAATTATAAAACTGTCCTAATTATCCATAACTTACAACTAACTTACTGGTCCCATACCGAAACTCTAATTTAAACAATAATACTTAATTCTAATGCCTTTCGGCCCTAAGATCTATTTAACTTCAATTTAATTTTATTTATATTTTTATTCATTTGAAAATAAAAACAAAAAACCAATATCAATATCCTTTTTTATTTTCACTTAAAAACTGCTTAAATTATAAATTGAATAAAACTTAAAACTAACTTAAACTACCTACATAAAACTATAACAACCACAGCAGCAAATCTAACTATCTAAATTTTTTTTTTTTATTTTTCATTTTTTCTTTTACTTTTTTTTATTTTTTGTAATATTTTTTTTTTTTTGTAATAATTTTTTTTTTTTGAATTATTTTTGTTTGTAATTTTTTTTGCGCCACCATGCCTATTCTACTTAAAGCTAAACCCTAAAACTATAAAACAAGTTTGTAAGATGGCTAAGGCTTAGAACCCCACTCCGACTAACCACTATCAAGTGCCGATTGAAGCCACCAAAACTAGTTCGCCTGCTTCACCCTATCGGTTCGATTCCGTTCGGACACAGTCTTACTGAACCGAACTAGCTCTGCTCCTTTTTGTGTTATGACGTCCCGATTGTACAGGAGTCGCCTATTCACGGTTCGTCGTGGCAGATTAGCGGAACTGCTATCATGCCGCATCTGTCTAAAAAGAGGAATGCCTCTGGTGGAATGAAGCCGCTCGAGCATGCACTCTTAAAATTCTTTTCGTTCGTTAAGTTACGTTGTTTCAAAGGTCGTTGAAATGTTTTTTGTTTATAAAACTTAATAAATTTGCATCTGTTAATTTAAATTAAAAATTTGTATCCAATTAATTCACAAGTAGATAACATAATTCATATAAATAAAATAAGTCAGATATGAAAATCTATCCACTTAGAAAGTACCAATTTCATTTCTAAGGCTTAATATACTGTGGTAACATGAAAGTTAAAAATACTGTGCCTTTATAGATATTATTTTTAATTGAGCATTAAGTTCAACGTAAAAAAACATACTTGCTGTGCTTTCGAACAGACTTTAAATAAAATATCCGTTTTTATTAATTAAATTCACAATTAATTTTGTGATGATTTAGCCAGGTTTGTGGTCAGATTAATTAAATATTTAAAAAAGGTTTTTCCTTATTGACTGCAAAAATCGTTATAAAAAGACAAAATTTGTTGTTGTTTTTAAAATTTTAATACTTTTTATTCAATACGAATGCATTTCGGTTCTCAACTGCGGAACCATCATCAGCGGACGACAATTAAACAAAAACAAATTGTCGTCCGCTGATGATGGTTCCGCAGTTGAGAACCGAAATGCATTCGTATTGAATAAAAAGTATTAAAATTTTAAAAACAACAACAAATTTTGTCTTTTTATAACGATTTTTGAGGTCAATAAGAAAAAACCTTTTTTAAATATTTAATTATCCGTTTTTATTTTTAAAATGTATATTTATTCAAGCATCAGATCCCTTACCGCCGTTGGTCAGGGAAAATCTTCAGCTATACGTAGTTGTCTTAAAACTAAGAGTTTATTGTAAGCAAACTCTTTTACAATAATTTAATGTTTACACAGCAGATTTACAGTTCTTTGTCTTTTCATATCTGTATGTAATTTGATCATGTTATTTAAGATTGGATTTAAAGTCGTAATTATTTAGTTTGTTTTTTTTAGGCTGCACAAGCAATCTCTTTTCAAATTCGATCGTATTATTTCCGATTGAATTTGAAGTCTAAGTTGTTTTGTTTACTTTGTGAGGGCGCACAAGCATTTTCTGTTGTAATTTATGTATAATGTGCATATACATATATGTATTTTTATTTAATTGCTACGCATATAAAGTATGTGTTTGTAAAAGATTATTTTTTATCATTCTAGCATGATGTTTTCGTCCTTTGCAAGATGGAGTTCAATTGATATGTCCTCAACAAACTTCGAAGAAATTATGGTCAAGCATCAAATGCATGAAAAGGAAGAATTTAAGACTTTGAAATCAATGAATATCTTCTATCAGGCGGGAACAAGCAAATCTGGGTATCCCGTATTCTATTACATAGCCAGGAGATATAAGTAAGTGGATGTTAGCAATATAAAAAATAAAAAGTAATATCTTAATATTTGTTCTCTTTATATAGAATCGGTGAAACAAATGGGGACTTGCTTATTTATCATGTGATTCTAAGCCTTAAACCATTCTGTCATTCACCTTTTGAAGTTGTGTTAGATTTTACCCACACCTGCGCGGACAATCGATTCCGTACAGAGTTTCTTCAAAAGTGGTTTTATGTATTGCCTGCCGTAGCCTATGAAAATGTCAACGCAGTGTTTATATATAATTGTAACTCTTGGGTGCGAGAATATACGAAATTTCATGACAGAATACTTGCTCCTTTGAAGGTAAGTTTTATTGACTTTAGAGATGGCTTCAGGGTTTCAACCACACCGAACTGGTACACACAAATACCCAATTGGTAGCCTAATGGAATGAATGGGATAACAAATTTAATTTAGTTTTAGTATCCAACACCGTTAAATATTGTTTAATTAATCTGTTTTTGGACTCCTGCCAATTTGTCAGCGTAATCCTTAACTTATAAAATTCCAAAAGCTAAAGTCAGACAGGATGGGTTCTATTTTTGTTTAATTTTTTAAATAATACAAAAAATTAATTTAGACAAAAAATATTACATACAGTGGCTCCCTCGACTAATCGGATAAAGTGAATGTACATTTTCGCAATGCATTTTCACAAAGAAAATGTATAGAAGTAGTATAACTTAATCATCATTTTATACCATATGTAAGTTCAACTCAAGTTTAAATAAAAAAATAAATTTCAAATTATTTAAAAAAAAAAAAAAAAAAAAAAAAACAACCCCTTAATTTAGCCCCTCACAAATAATTGCACACAAGATGTTTTTGTACTGTAACCTTAACTCAATAATTGGTTTTTGAGCCAGGACGGCAAATCAGGTTAAAAAATAGCAGAAATTGTTGCATCGGAGCCCTTCCATAAGCAGCAGGAGGAACAGAAAAGTAAAAGAAAAGAAGCTGAAGACGTACGATGTGAAGATTTTTTTAAGGCTTATCATTTCAGACTATGTTTGATATCTTTTTTTTTTTAAAAGAGACCAGAAGTAAAAAAGTTGCCAATGAAACCATCAGAAGAAGAAGAAGCTGACAATAGAAAAATAGAAGTTAAAGACTTAAGTTTGCTAATGAACATATAACACAGGATATGTCTACTTGGAATAGGGTTGAACTACATATTTTTATATTGTTAGATAACCATTAGACCTAAGTAAATATCATAAATTAGGTTTTGTTCACGGACGGAAGCAAATTAAGCCTTAAAGGTTCCAAATGTAAGAATGTATGTATGGCAAAAGGAAATGAAGAATTTTCTCATAAGCATATTTGGGCTACTGTAAAGCATGGCGGCAGGTTGGTCAAGGTATTTGGATGTGTTGCAACTAACATCAACATATGTTAACAACACTTGTGGTTCAGTGTCATTAAATTGGGAATACAAAACAATTTCATTTTCTACCAGGATAATTAACCAAAGCACAAATCGTGCACAGCAAGGTCGTGGTTATTGTACAACTGGCCTTAAGTGCTTTAAACATAGAAAAAGTCAGTTGACCTCAGTGTAATCGAGCATATAATGAATAAACTGGGACGTGGCGTTGTTGAAAAGAACTTTAAAAACTTTGCGATTTAATCGAAAGGATACGCAACTAAGTACTAAATGTTAAATGTCCCATTATGTTTGAGGTGTTAAATTATAGAGATGCTTTGGTTTTTAATATTAATTTGCTGTTTAATGGCTTCAATTGTAATTTGGGCTTGTTTAAAATAAAAACCAAAAACTACCTAAAACATTACTATCTAAAAAAACACCTCAGGCAATCTACAAGTCCATAACGATTTGTATTTAGTATTGTAGAGAAATATTACTTATTTCTTTTCCGAATTGACAAGGAAACCATTTACAGAATTGCAGAAAATAAATAAATCATAGAGTAATAAAGTTCAGCTTTCGGTTCAACTGTCATTTTGATAGAAGTCGACTTGACTTAATAGTTAGGGAAATTTTTCTTGACTTACTTTCCAGTCAAGTTTCCATTAAAGTTGCCTTAATTGGAAGGTAATTTTTTGGCAGCAGGCCAATCAGATACTAGAAACTTGCCTTTCGTTCAAGTTCCTTATGTCGTCTGAACCTGCCCAATGTTTTCCTAGGAGAAAATGCACTGCGAAAAGTTATATTTAATGTGTCCGATTATTCGTAGGAGCCACTATATTATTTTTCAAATTTTCTTCTGTTTCAAAAATTTAAAACCGACGTTAAAAATTATTATGATGCTCTGTCTGACTCCATACAAAGAATTGTCTCCCTGTATCCTCACACTGAAATCGTTATTACGGGCGATTTCAATGTTCACAATTCTTCGTGGCTTCGCCATTCGGGCCAGACAACGCCCGAAGGAATGTGTGCTGAGATTTTTGCTGAGTTTAACCATCTTACTCAGCTTGTCAATGAGCCTACTCGAATATCAGACGTTAACGGCCGAGCAGAAAATACCCTTGACTTGTTTCTCACTTCTGATCCTGATAAGTACACAATCAGTGTATTGACGCCTCTAGGAACATCGGACCATAGTGTTATATCTGCTAATTTCTTGTGTCAAACAAATCCAGTTAAAGAAAGAGCTCCAAAGAGAACCGTTTGGCAGTACGAGAAAGCCAACTGGGACGGTCTCAATAATTTTTTCAGGATCTTTAACTGGTCGCTATGCTTCCTCGGTAGCGACGTAGACTCCAGTGCAGATATGATTTCTAGTATGATTCATTTGGGAATGGAAACATTTATCCCGAATAGGGTTAAAAGTATTAAACCCAAGGTTAAATCATGGTTCGATTCGAGCTGCAAAGAGGTTATCAAGGAGAAAGAGGTGAGCTTCCGGTGTTTTAAAGCCAACCCAACTGAGGAAAACCGGAAAAAGTTTAAGCAAGCCAGGAAGGCCTGCAACGCCTATATTCGAAGGACCAAATTTTTACATGACCAAAAATTACGGCGAAAAATACTGCAATGTCCCAAAGGCAGTAAGAATTTTTGGTCATTTGTAAAAAACATGAGGAATTCTTCCTCTTCCTCGGTTCCTACGCTTGTTGTCAATGACACTCCTTTAGTTAGCTCTATTGATAAAGCCAACTTATTTGCAAGGCAGTTCGCCGAAAATTCCACCTTACCAGATAGTGTCATGACTCCCCCAGTTCTTGAACGCGTAAATGATTCTATGGGACCAATCTTTTTTCGTACTCGAACTGTGGCGAGAGTTCTTAAAGATCTCAACACTCATAAATCCGCTGGCCCAGATGGTATCCCCGCTATTATTCTGAAGAGGTGTTCTTCCACGCTGGCAAAACCACTGCGTAAGCTTTTCCATCTATCCTATTCTTCTGGGCTCGTTCCGAGTAGTTGGAAAACTGCATTTGTTCAGCCAATTCCAAAAAAAGGCGAATCTTCTTCTCCCACAAATTACCGACCGATAGCACTAACGTCCCTTCTTTCTAAGGTCATGGAAACGCTGATTAATTATCAGCTTAAGAAATATCTTGAGGAACGGAAGCTTCTTAATGACCGGCAATACGGCTTTCGTAGCAATAGGTCCACTGGTGATCTCATGGTTCATCTCACCGAACAGTGGAACAGATCTTTACATCGTTTTGGAGAAAGTAAGATTATTGCACTTGATATTTCAAAGGCATTTGATAAAGTTTGGCATCTTGCTCTCTTATCGAAAATGCGTGCTTTCGGTATCGACGAATCTCTTCTTCGTTGGATTAGAAATTTTCTCTCGAACCGTTCAATACAAGTTGTTTTGGACGGATTCAAGTCTGAAACTCATAAAATAAACGCTGGTGTGCCCCAGGGCTCCGTTTTGTCTCCGACCCTCTTCCTCATTTTTATAAATGATCTCCTGTCTGCTACTTCTAATCCAATACATTGTTTCGCTGACGATAGCACTCTTAGCTTTTCATATTCGTTTCCAGACTCACAACCCTCCTCTTCGGATGTGGAACTGCAACGGCAAAATATGATTAGCTCATTAAATTCCGACTTACACAGCATTGTACAATGGGGAATAAAAAATCGTGTGGAATTTAATGCTTCGAAAACGCAATGCTGTCTTGCATCGTTAAAGCGAGATAAACCGTCTTTGCCACTATCTATGAGTGGCACTTGCATCAACGAAACAGAAAATCTTGACATCCTCGGAATGTGCATCAGCAACCATCTATTGTGGAGCGATCACATACGCGATGTTGCCAAAAATGCCGCAAGATGTCTAGGTTTTTTGAGACGTTGCAAGAAATTTTTTTCTCCGTCTGATCTGGCTACAATCTACAAAACCTATATACGTCCGAAACTTGAATATAACTCTCATCTCTGGGCTGGTGCTCCAGTAACTTATTTAAGCCTCTTGGACAGTATTCAAAAAAGAGCTTTTAAAATGATTGGTGACATTAATATCATAAACTCGTTTACATCACTCGAACATCGACGCAAGGTTTCTTGCCTCACCCTTTTTTACCGTTATTTTAACGGACTATGCTCTAGTGAAATAGCCAGTTGCATTCCTCCCCTTAAACAATTTAACCGTAATACCCGCGCTTCTAGGAATGCCCATCAGTTTACCCTTGAGCCCAACTTCGGACGTACTATGAAGTACAGAGATTCTTTTTTTAGCCGTACTACGCGAATGTGGAACGCCTTGCCACGCTCTATCTTTCCCTGTCATTGCAATGTTCAGAAATTTAAAACCAATGTACACCGACATCTCCTATCCAACCCTTCCCTCTTTTCCTAATGCTCACACTGTGTCTTTGGCATATTAAAGGTATAAAAAACCCTTTTAGTGTTTGCTAATTATAAAAAAAAAAAAAAAAAAAAAAATTAATTATTAAATTAATTTTAAATAGAACTATTATATTTTATTTAATATTCAGGTCTTGAAATGAATGGACATCAGTTTAACGCTGAGCGCTACTTCGGACGAATAATAATGTCCAATGCTTAAACTGTTTCAATTTTTCCCTCGCATGCATTTAACAATACCGGAATTGAAAGGAATTAGTAGGTCGTACCTACTGCTTTGTGAAAAGAATACTAGAATTATGTATTTGTGTATTTTTTTTTAAAACTAAGAGACACCAAACCGTTTTCAATAGGAAAAACTATAAGAAGTTTTATTTATTAGTTTACACACTAATAAATGCAAATAAAGCCAGTGTCAACAAAATACAAGTTCAAAATTAATTGTTTTAAAAATGATTTAATTAAGTAATGTAGCACAAAAATACTTTCAATAATTTGTTACATTTTTTCCTAGAAAAAGTAGTTCTTTTCTTATTTTTTTTCCAAATCTATACAAAATTTTAGCTTAAAAGCTTAAAAAATATAATTGAAAGATTGGATTCAGCTGTTCAAAAATGGTTCTTGACATTTTAACCAATTTCTGACACCCCCTTTCCATCAACTTCTTCTTGCGCCATTTTGAAAATTTTAAATTTGTGTGATTGGAAACTCAAACATATAATTTATATTTACTTTATTTTTTTTTAGGGTAACCGAAAGTTAATTTTCCTTGATGTTCCGAATAAACTAAACGACTTCATTGAACCCGAACATCAAAAACTTCCTGGCGCAACATTATCACTCGATGAAGACTTAAAAGTTTTTAGCAATGCACTTAAATTGAGTCACAAAGACACAAAAGTTGCAATAAAAGTTGGTCCAACCGCTCTACAAATCGCTTCGGCTGAAAAAACAAAAGTCTTAGCACACTCTGTGCTACTCAACGATATTTATTATGCATCTGAAATTGATGATGTGTGTTTAGTCGACGACAACCAATTTACTATATCCATTACTAACGAAACTAGTCAACTTAGTTTTATACATAACGATTGTGATAATATTGTCCAAGCTATCATTCACATTCGCAATAGATGGGAACTCAGTCAGCCAGACTCGGTTACTGTTCATCAGAAAATTCGACCAAAGGATGTTCCTGGAACACTACTAAACATGGCTCTGTTAAATTTAGGCTCTTCCGATCCAAATTTAAGGACAGCTGCCTATAACTTACTTTGTGCTTTAACGGCTACCTTCGATTTGAAAATTGAGGGACAGTTATTGGAAACGCAAGGACTCTGCATACCATCGAATAATACTATATTTATTAAGTCAGTTAGCGAGAAACTGGCAACCAATGAACCCCACCTAACATTGGAGTTCCTTGAAGAATGTATTCAGGGATTCCAAAGGAGTACAATCGAATTGAAACACTTATGTTTAGAGTATATGACGCCGTGGCTCAAAAATCTGGTTAAGTTTTGTAAATCAAATGATGATTCAAAAAAGTTGAAAGTCTCTCAAATTTTGGATAAACTTATTTGCCTTACAATTGAACAAAAAGAAATGTATCCATCAGTACAGGCTAAGATCTGGGGATCTATAGGTCAAATTCCAGAACTCATTGACATGGTTCTTGATAACTTTTTACACAAATCTATTACATATGGACTTGGATCACCGCAAGTTGAAATAATGGCAGATACAGCTGTAGCTTTGGCTTCAGCCAATGTACAACTGGTGTCAAAAAAGGTTATAACTCGCATGTGCCGTGTAATGGACAAAACCTGCGCAAACCCTACACAGTACCTGGAGCAACATGTGATGTGGGATGATATAGCAATTTTAGGACGTTATCTTCTTATGTTGTCGTTTAATAATTGTTTAGATGTGGCGACACACTTGCCTTATCTGTTTCATAACATCACTTTTCTGGTAAGCGAACAAACAATTCTCTTATGTACTTATTATTTATCTATTAAATTTTCAGGTTTGTTCCGGATCGTTATCCATGCGTGCATCGACACATGGTCTTGTTATAAATATTATTCACTCACTTTGTACCTGCACAAAACCGTCATTTTCCGAGGAAGCCCAGCGGGTTCTTCGCCTTTCTTTGGATGAATTTTCTTTACCGAAATTTTATTTGCTCTTTGGCATAAGCAAAGTCAAATCAGCTGCGGTAACAGCTTTTCGTTCAAGTTGTCGTCACCCACCCGATAAATGGTTGGGAAATGAACGAGTTTCCCAACCCTTACCAGCTGACAGAGAACGTCTGTCTTTGCCATCATTGGAGGTAATAACTGATGCTCTTCTGGAAATAATGGAAGCATGCATGAGGGACTATCCTGATTGTGAATGGTTGCAAACTTGGACCTCGCTTTCGAGAAGTTTTGCTTTCTGTTATAACCCAGCTCTTCAACCAAGAGCTCTTATAGTTTACGGATGCATAAGCAAGAGTGTAACTGATCAGGAAGTAAAACAACTTCTTAGAATTCTTGTGAAAGCACTAGAATCATTCAATGATATTATTCTCATTGAGGCTTTAGTAATGTGTTTAACAAGAATCCAGCCACTTTTAAGACCTGTAAGATATAATTTTTTTTTTAAGTCGACAAAAGTATTCTGTATTTTTTTGTTCCTTTCTTATTTATAGGAATCACCAATCCACCGAGCACTTTTCTGGGTAGCAATTTCTGTGTTGCAATTGGATGAAATAACTTTGTACGGAGCTGGCTTAGCTTTGCTTGAACAGAATTTGCATACACTTAAGTCACAAGGATCTTTTGATAAGATGAATATTTCTGATGTTATGTTAAGTACTCGGGAACCTCTTGAATGGCATTTTAAACAATTGGATCACGCAGTGGGGCTTTCGTTTAGAAGCAATTTCCATTTTGCGTTGGTTGGTCATTTGATAAAGGTTCTTAAAAAATTATATACAATATAATTTCTGTTAATTTTAAAATAAACATTCTTAATGCAGGGATTTCGTCATCCAACTCCTACAACAGTCTCACGAACTTATCGAGTTTTAACAATGCTTCTTGGTATTATATCGAAACCTGTTCGAAGAGATAAATTTGAAGTTACGCCAGATAGTGTTGCATATTTGACAGCTCTGGTAGCTGTCTCAGAAGAAGTGCGTTCTAGATGTCATGTCAAACACGCCTTACCTAGATGGCCAACTGAAATGAGTACTGAGAATCCCGAAATAGGAAGCTCTACGTCGCAAAATGTAAGTTTTAATTGTATATAATATTATAATAACAATTATAATCATATGTTCATATCTTAGCTTGGAATGACACTTTCAAGACGACAAAAATCTTGGGATATCCTTGATCAATCAGCTTTGTCATTTGCACGACATCATAAAGTTCCACCGCATCAGGTATGATTACATTTTTAAATATTGTTATATTATTGCTATTAAATTAATAGAAAAAAGCCATTGATATAGTTACAAAATATAGAAAATGTTTCAAATGGTATTTTTATTGAAAATACAACTTTTAAATGTTAATTAAAAGGACATCTCTGCAGCATAATATTATATTCCATAGTTTATAGAGTCGATTGGTGCATACATACAGTCCATTGCAATGTATAACCGTGTCTGAAGAAATGCATTTAAATGATTGCAAAGCATTGTGCAAAAGTTGTTGTACCCGTGACATGATGGTTAGTGCGTTGGACTGTCATGCCAGAGGTCTTCGGTTAGATCCCTGCCTATGCCCTCTTAAGTTTTTTTTTTCACGGGTACTGCCTAGAGTAATTCTTGTTTTGAAAAGTGCTTTCTCAAATTTGCCGTTCAGATTCGGCTCAAAGCTGTAGGTCGCCTCCATTCCTGACAACAGTACTTGCACACGGGAATGGCAGTGAGTCCCTAGTTCTCAACGGTCTGTTGCGCCACCTTATTTATTTATTTTACTGTATTTATTATAATAATTATTATAAGTGTTACTTGTATTATTATTATTCAAATTATATGCTCATTTAAAAGAACACTGGCTTCAAAAGCGTTCCACTCAAAATTAAAACAATTTATGATAACTTAAATAATATGTTTCGAGGGACTGTTAGGATACATTGGCAATTCTGCTAATCTATTACTTGAGACTAAAAACCATGGACTAGCGCGTCGGCTCCTTACAATCAATGCGTTCTGGCACTAGGGTACTGTTTCAAAAGGGCTGTGACCGAGCGGGGCCGAGTTGATAGATGGAAGCAGTAGAACCATTTTTGGTGGTGTCAATCTGCACTTGAGAATGGATAGTTGGGATGGATAGTTAGAATTTTTTCTTTATTTAACAAGAAAGGATAACAATATTATAGTTAAGAATTCGGACATGAAAAAATTTGCTTTCTGCCGGATATGACATTTTTAAACAAAAAACATAATAAAATTTAAAGTAGAACTAATTAATAATATTTGCTTATTTACACTTTTGATGATTTTTGATAGAATTTGTATTTGAATATAATTTAAGTTAAAAGTTGACTAAGTCTATGTAATATTTGAATTAATTATTTATAAGGCATAATCATTACCCATAAATATTAAACTATTTAGCTTAATATTAAAATGGGAAGCTGAGGTATTTACCTCTAGTATAACCTTTTGATTTCTTCTAAAATAGAACAATCTGCCATTTAAGATACTTTCAGGTTCTCTTGCGTTGCGTAGTTTACATGTTTGCTAAAGTTCTGTTCTGGGAAGTATAAAATTCAGATTCAGGCTATTTTCATTTCTTTTCACCACTTTTCTTAAATAACCTGAATGCGCTAAACCAGATTCTACATGTATGGCATATGATCGAGCAGAGTTAAGTAAATGGAATAGTAGCTTAAAACTTATTGTAGAAGCGTATTCAGTATTTTTTTAAAAATTATTTTATACTTTTGGATTTTCTAGCGCTTATTTAATTTAATTAAAGATAAAAGATTCGAAACTTTACTGCACTATATCAACTTCATGAGTAATTAAAGCATTGTAAGGCTCTAAAGCTTAGTGCGACAAAAGTACGAGAAATTTATATTTAAAAATAATTAGTATTAATCACAAATTTCCGGGTGTTAGAAATTTCAAAAATCCAAAACATTTTAATATAACTCAACTTGCAAAAATATATACATATTTATTATTAAAAGAGTCAACTGATTTTTTAGATATTATTTTGTGGTTTGAATAATTTTAAAATTCGAATACTTAGTTGGGCCAATACTACACTGCACAGTATTAAGCTACCACGACACTAAAAACGATGTTGTTTTGAAATGAATTTATATCTCATATCACTTATTACCCCATATCTTAATTGTACAAAAAAATATTCAGTTGAAAAAAATCAATGAAAAGAAAATTCTGCTTTTTGTTGTTGGTTGAGGTCCTTTTCCACCTACTGCGCCGTCCCTCGGGATTGGATTCGAAGACCTTCCGGGCTGGAGCGTTGATGTAACTAGTTCAGTGTCGCTGTACAGCTCGTACAGTTCGTCGTTATATCTTCTCCTCGGTTCTTCATCTATGCGTACGGGACCAAAAATCACCCGAAGAATTTTTCTCTCGAAGCATCTTAAGACGCTTTTATTTTTCTTTGACAGGGTCCAGGCCTCAGCGCCATTAAAGGTGAACCGGGATGATGAGTGTCTTTTAGATGGTGACTTAAGATGCTCGAGAGAGGACTTTACTTCTCAATTGCCTTCTAAGTCCAAAGAAGCAGCGATTTGCAAGAGTTATTCTTCGTTTGATTTCAGCGCTGGTGTCGTTGTCTGTGTTAATAGCGGTACCTAGGTAGAGAAAGTTCTTAACTACCTCAAAGTTATAACTGGCCATGGTGACGTTTTGTCCAACACGTTGTTGTTCTGTTTCCTTTTTTGATGATAGCATATACTTGGTCTTGCCCTCATTGACCACTAAACCCATCTTCTTCGCTTCCGGTGCAATGCTCAAAAACGCTCCACTGACATCACGCTTTGATCTTCCAATTATGTCAATATCATCTGCGTATCCGAGTAATTGGATGGACCTTTGGAAGATTGTGCCTCTAGTGTTGACGATTGAGTTTTGCACAATTCTTTCCAAAACGATGTTGAAGAAGTCGCATGACAGTACATGGCCTTGCCTAAAACCTTTTTTGATATCAAATGCATCGGTGAGATCTTTTCCGAGCAGCGTGCATTCTGCATCGTCATTCGGCACAAACGGATAAGTTTGGCAGGGAAGCCAAAACTAGAAATTGCTCTGTAGAGCTTTTCCCAATGGATGCTGTCATACGCGGCTTTAAAATCGATGAAGAGGTGGTGGGTATCGATTTGAAGTTCCTGGGTTTTTTTTTCAAGATCTGCCGTAGTGTGAATATTTGGTCGATAATGGACTTTCCTGGTCTGAAGACACACTGATAAGGACCTATCAGGTTGTTGACGAACGGCGTCAGACGTTCACACAATACGGCAGAGAGGATCTTATATGCAATGTTAAGGAGACTGATGCCTCTGTAGTTGGCATTTTTCTTATGTATCGGGCACACTATGCTGAGATTCCACTCATCGGGCATGCTTTCTTCCGACCATATTTTGCAGATGAGTTGGTGCATGCTTCCTACCAAGTCATCTCCTGCTGCTTTGATTAGTTCGGCATCGATGCCGTCAGCTCCATCAGCTTTGTTTGACTTAAGTTTAGATATAGCTATCTTCACTTCGTCAAGGTCGGGTAGGCGGAATTATTGATCTGCGTCGCCGAGGTTGAGTGGTTCTATCTCCCGCTATATATAATTTGGAGAAGTGGTGTTTCCATATTCTCAGCATAGATTGTGGTTCCACTACGATGTTCCCTTGATCGTTTTAACAGACTTCGGTCCGTGGCTGGTATCCTTGGGAGTTTTTTTTAACGAACCTCATTCCTGTTGTGACATCCCTCTATCTCTTCGATCGCACGCTTCGCATGATCTCTTTTTTTCCATCTAAGAAGCCGGTGTTCCTGTTCTGCTCGTAGATCTCGGGATCAGCTCTAGTTTTTTTGTGCAGCGCGCGCCGTTTTGTATGCCTGTTGTTTCGCTGCGTGCGCTTACCGGCATTCGTCGTCAAACCAGGGGTTTCGCTGTGGTGGCCGTGTGAAACCTAGAACTTCAGAGGCGACATCTCTGATGGCTGCAAGGCAATGTTGCCACTGGTTTTCAATGCTTAATGCAGGCAGTATAGGACTCCTTAAGAGGTTATTAGAGACTCGATCGGAAGAGGGCATGGCAGTCTCTTGCGATTGTAGCCGTCTAACGTCGAATGTTCTCACAGTACTTCCTTATTTTGGCTTGGATCGGGATATCCGTATGCGTACCTTGTCTACAACGAGGTAGTGGTCCGAGTCAACGTTGGCCCCTCGGAATGTTCGGATATCCTGTATACTGGAGAAGTCGATCGCAATGTGGTCAATCTGGCTGACGGTTGATTGATCAGGAGAATTCCATGTCCCCTTGTGGATATTGAGATGTGTGCACTGCATCCTAGCTACCAGAACGTCTCGTCCCGCAGCGAAATCAATCAGCCTGAATCCGTTGTCGGAGGTGGTGTCGTGTAGGCTGTATCTCCCGATTATGCCACCAAATATGTCTTTTTTTCCTAGCTTGGCATTAAAATCTCCTGAGACAATTTTAATGTCACAGCCAGGGCACTGCTCATATGTCTTGTCCAAGAGCTCGAAGAATATGTCTTTGGTGTCTTCATCTTTCTACTCTGTTGGGGCATGCGCGCATATAAGGCTTATGTTAGCGAATTTAGCCTTGATGCGGATTGTCGTGATGCGCTCGCTCACACTGTTGAAACTCAAGACTTTTTTCCTGAGTCTAGTTCCAACAAAAAATCCACACACAAATAGACGCTGTCTTTGTTCTCTGTAGCAGTCGCCGTAGTATACATCGCAGTCTTTTAGTTTGCGTTTGCCCGGTCCATTCCATCGCACTTCTTGGATGGCGGTAATATCTGCCTTGCAGCAGTTTAGAGCTTCCGCTAATTGTTTGCCTGCACGTAGTCTGTTAAGTCTGTAAAGGTATTTTTTAAGTGGCCAGGAATTCACCCCGACGGCACAACCCCCAACCTGAAGGGCCAGATACTTAGTATAACTCCAAGGAAGGGGAGCCGGATAAACCGCTCCTTATAGGCTTGGGCTCCTAAAATGTCGAAGAAGCCATATAAGGTGTTCACTAAGTAGTTCAACCTTACTGGAACTGTAGACGCCACCGTTTATTCCATCTCGAGAATTCGTCCGCTGCCGTCTGGATAAGGAGAGGGGACTTAGTGAAAACACCTCTCCCCCCCTATCTCGTTTGCTGCCCCCAAAAACTTTCCACTGGGGTAAGAACCCAATCTCCAGTTAAGGTACTATGCACCCGATGTTCACCGTGGGGAGGTGAGAGTAGGAGTTGGTAGACAGAAGTGGGTTTTGAGAAAAACCTGTGGACGCTTGTGTCCTCTTGAATGCACATGTCAACCATTTGAACATTTGCAATGCAATCGGGCAATTAAAACTAGGTGTTTCGGAAACCAGAACATTGTCAAGATATAACTTGAAATTGTAATTTTTAAGTAAAATTTCATATCTGATAATGGCACTTAAGTTGTAACATAATAAATAACTAATAAAATGAATCACTTTTTATATGATTTTGAAAGTTTTGTCTTAACAATCTTAGCCCAAGGCTTAAAGAAATCTTATAAGCCTGTAACTGTAGTCTCAAGTCTGAGTCTCAAGACTCAGAATCTTTTTAGATTTATGTCAAGAAACAAGTATTAATAAAGGAAAGATGAACCAATTTTAACAACCAACCATTTTTTATCTGTTAGCTTCACTGGGCACGCCTCCTATGACGTTTAACTCTGATAATTTTCTTTTTCTCAGACCATGAAATTAAGTTTTAAATACTGAATTGTAAGTGGGGCACCTATTTGTGTTTCAATCAGTTCATTAATTATCTTGGGAAAATCCAATTGTCATTTCTAATTTGCCATTCAATTGTAAGAATTATTACATTTTCAAGTAAAGGTTTTCAAAAATGATGGTATACTGTTATAGTGACCATCGGCAGTGTACAATGCACATATCTATATTGCATATAATGCTTATGATAAGAAGCTTACTTTTTTTTATTTTGCTAAACATGGAACACTTATGTTCATGATATAAATTTGATTTGTATTGATTTAAGGCTAAGTCAATGGTTTTTTTCTTTAAAGAAAAACTGCTTAAGAATATTATTGAAATTATGTGTTGTACTATCTACTCTTGAAAGATATAAATAACTAAATTAATTTTTCTTTTCTCTGTTTCGTTCTTAATCTTATTTCGTATGAATGCTGCTTGCATTAAACTATCCTGGGTTTCTAATAAAAAATTATAAACTAAAACATTTTGCTCATTAAATGCATTTAACACTTGAATTCAACATGTTTTATGTTTAACACTTTGCTCCTTATACACGATTATTTTTTGTTTGTCAATAAATGTTAATTAATTTATACTATATTATTAAAAATAATTTTGTATGATAATATGTTGTGCATGCTTATCTTCTATGTATTTTCATTATTTTAATTACAACACATACAATATACATTCTCAAAAAACAAAAAAATATTTAAAAAAAGAATGCACGAGTTTTGTTCAAAACTCAACGATCATTTTCGGTACCAACGACAAAAGATCCAAATAAGTCAAATGGAATCGATGAACGACAGGTATCTTTTTTTCATTAAATAAAGACTTTTTTCTTTAAATAATCACAATAAAAACACTTAGTTGAAGACATCTCCTCTACACTGAGTTTCATTCGTTTAAGTACAATAATTTTTAAATAAACTTTTTTGATTTCTCCATAACCTTACATTCTTACACATGAATTCATTGAGGGTAATATGAAGAAAACCCTTAAGGATGAATTTTTAAATTTTTAAAAGATTTACGTGATTATTAAGTCCTCTTATCAATTTAAGTTATAAAATCAACGTTAGTTTGTATGTCATCCATTAAATACACATAGGGCAGGTTCAGACGACATAAGGGACTTGAAAGTAAGGCAAGTTTCTGGTATCTGATTGGCCAGCTGTCATACAATTACTGATTCCAATTAAGGCAAATTAAATGAAAAGTTCACTGAAAAGTTAGTCTCAAAAATCTACCTAACTATCATGTCAGGTCTACTTCTGTCAAAATGGCAGTTGATCATGTCTTTTCATTCAACTTAAAGCTGAACTTTATTACCCAATGATTTTCTGCACAACTTCATTTAATATATTTTCTAAAAAGGTTCCTTGCCAAATTTAGAAAATAAATAAGTGTATTTAGTAATAAGACGTAAGTAATATATCTGAGGAATGGTTTGTAGACAGTAATGTGTTTGGTAGTAGTAAAAGTAGAGGTTTGTGAAGTAAAGTTCTGAATTTAAAATTCATGACACTTGTAAACTAACAAGTTGCCTTAGTCAAAATGTACGTTCAAAGAATGAAGTTGATTTCAAATGAAGTCCCTTATGTTGTCTGGACCCGCCGATAGACTATTATGGTGTTGGAGTGACAAATTTAAAATTGTTACGGGTGTTTTTTTATACGTGTAGTTTTTAAGGAAGAAATTGAGCAAAGCTCCAATTGTTGCATGCAATGGAGGGTGGACTCATTAGTGTCTTCTTCGCTCCACAGCATCATTAATATCTTCGGTGCACCCTGCACGGCGTCTATGAGGATACGCATTGTCAATTAGATTCAACGTGGTGCTAAACCGATCCATCGCGCCAACCGAACCATTATTTTGGTGATAAATTGCACGATTTGCAACGTTGTACAGGAGTTAATCTATTCATTTTGAAATTTCAAAAATTATTGTCCATTCGCTCTAGGTACACGACCCAGCCATCTATCTAAATCGTTTGACTTTATTTCTTTTAATGAGGTCAGTTTTGTTGTACAACGCATACAGTCCGTCGTTGTATCCTCCACTCTCCATCTATGCAGGCGAGACCAAAAATCACCCTACGAATTTTTCTCTCGAAATATCCTACCATGCTCCCTTTCTTTAACAGGGTCCAGGCCTCATAAATTATAACCGTGATGATGAGTGTCTTATAAATGGTGACTTTAGATGCTCGAGAGACGACTTTACTACTCAATTGACTTCTAAGTCAAAAGAAGCAGCAATTTGTAAGAGTTATTCTTTATTTAATTTCAGCACTGTGTCAATATCGTCGGTGTATCCGAGTAATTGGATGACTGTTTTTAATATTTGTTGAGTTTTGCACAATTCTTTCCAAAATGATGTTGAGAAAGTCGCATGTCAGTACATCGTCTTGTCTTAAACCTTATTTGGCATCAAATGCATCGGTGAGATCTTTTCCGACCTTGATAGAGAAGCGTGATTAAAAGAACCTCCAGATCCATCCCTTCATCGTTGTTCTGTACAAACGGATAACTTTGACAGGGATGCTAAAACTAGACATTGCTCTAGTTGCTGTCATACTCGATAAAGAGATAGGGGATATCGATTTGAAGTTTCTGGTTTCTTTTTTCCAAGATCTGTTATAATGTGAATATTTGGTCAATGGTGAACTTGTTGTCGACGAACGGCATCAATCGTTCACATAATTGGGCAAAAAGGATCTTATGCCTATGTAGTTGGCGCAATTTGGAGGGTATCCTTTCTTGTGTATTGGGCAAACTATGCTTAGATTCCACTCATCTGGCATGCATATTTTCGACCATATTTAACAGCAGAGTTGTTGCATACCTCCTGCTGGTTGAATAATTCGGCCTTTCAATTTTCTCAGCATAGACTGCGGTTCTACTATGATGTTCCCCTTATCGTCTTTACAGGCTTCGTGGCTGGTACCTTTAGGAAGTTTTTCTTACCTTTTGGTAAAATTTACCAACTTCATTTTCGTTATAGCATCCCTCTATATCGTCGATCGCGCGCTTATCATGCTCCGTTTTTTTCATTTAGGAAGCCGATGCTCCTCCTTAAGAGGTTACTAGAGACTCGATCGGAAAAGGACATGTCAGTCTCTTTCGCAGTACTTCCTTGTTTTGGCTTGGATGGGGATATAATTTGGCTACAACGAGGTAGTGTTCTGATTCAATGTTGGTCCCCACAAATATTCAGACTTCCTGTATACTGGAGGAATGTCGTGCGTCGATCGCAATGTGATCAATCTGGTTGACAGTTAACTAATTAGGAGATTTCCATGTCACCTTGTGGATATCAAGATGTGTAAACTATGTGTTAGCTACCAAAACCGTCTCGCCCAGCAAAATCGATCAGCCAATCTACAAAGGCAATTTTAATTTCATAGCCAGGGAACTGCTCATATGTCTTGTCCAAGAGCTCGAAAAATATGTCTTTGGTGTCTTCATCTTTCTCCTCTGTTGGAGAATGGGCGCATATGAGGCTTATGTGGCTAATTTAGACTTGTTTGAGATTGTCGTGGTGCGCACTCTCACACTGTTGAAACTCAAGAATTTTTGATTGTGTCTAGTTCCAACAAGAAATCCGAACCCAAATAGTCACTGCCTTTGTCCCTGACAGTAGTCGCCGTAGTATACATCGCAGTCTTAAAATTTTCGTTTAGACCAGGGTCCATCTGATCACACTTCTTGGATGGCGGTTATATCTGTCTTACAGCAGTTTGGGCCTTCTGCCAACTATTCGGCTGCACGTGATTTATTAAGGGGCCTAACATTCCACGTCCAGATTACTCTATTTTTCTCCCACTATTTCTCTATATATTTACCTCTTTTTTTTAAAGTACCCGCTTTGATTAAGATATTTATTGATTAAAATTTCGGTTTGAGATTTATTTTAACAAATAAATTAAAGTAATTTTTTTTCCCAAAAATAAAAGGTAAATCTTTAATCCCTTTCGCTGATATTAAATCAAAAATAGTTAATTAACTTCAAGTTCAAACCTTTAAAGTTGATAAAGTAAAGAATTTGTTATTAAATCTAGAGAATCTTTTATGTTTACTGTAAAAAAATACTTTTCTATCAAAAAATCCCTAAAGAGATAATTTGAATGAAATTACTATTTTTATTTCAAAAAATTATTTTTAATCTCTAACCTTTAAAAAACGATAACCTAATTAACAAACACTTAAAAAAAAAAAACAAAATGTACAGCAAAAAAAAAGAACGTTGCACAAAACATTAGCATGGTAGCAAAGTTATCAAATTAAGTAAGTTAATGTACATATGTTGTTTATCATATTTATTAAATTAAATAAATAACATTATATCACATTTTTTAATTAAAACTGTTTTTTCTTTTTTATAGGAACGCGGCTCGCGTTCGTCAGTATCCAATGAATCAAATGTTCTACTTGACCCTGAAGTCCTTCCTGATTTATCAATACAAGCACTTGTGTTAACTGTTCTTGCAACCCTAGTAAAGTATTCCACCAATGAAAGCGAAACGAGAGTTCTTTATCAATACCTCGCGGAAGGATCTGTTGTATTTCCAAAAGTGTTCCCAGTCATGTAAATTTATAATTATAATACACAATTTATAAATGAAAATTTTTAAAATTTTTCCTATTATATTCTTTTGTTTTGTTTAGCCACTCCTTGCTTGATCAGAAAATAAACAACATTCTGTCCATGTCCCATGATCAAGTTGTCCTTAACTCTGTGCAAAATATTATACAAAATATGCTCGCCAGCGAGGACCCATCGCAGCAGCAACTACATTTCCTTCAAAGCTGTGGCTTTGGTGGATTGTGGCGATTTGCCGGACCGTTTACCAAAGTTTGTTAAAAAAATATATATATTTTAACAACTATTATCTGTTTACTTTTGTTTTAGTACAATATGATGGGAGAATCATCAGAGCTTTTCGTAAATTGCCTTGAAGCAATGGTTGAAACTTGCCTACCTGGAGATGAAACAACCCCAGTACCACCATCCCCACGACAGTATAACTTAAGTTCGAGTTTAAGCAGCTTGACTTTAGGGTCACCTACAGATAAAGGTTTTTATGAAACTAATTTCTGAACAATCTAGAAAAAACTTGGTTCATAGATATCCACCACCACATTATTGCATCAACAATCATAACCATTACACTCTCATTAGAATCTTATTGGAAAATTTTTGAAAAATTTAATAATAATTTTTTTTTCCATTTTCCCTTACTAAAAAAATAAAAATAACAACAACATCAACAACAATTCACAATGATGCATTTAAACACTACCAACCAATAATTTTGAAATGTCCCATATAATTTTGTTTATATGTATGCGCTGTGTATACATAAATGTATATGCAATCCATTAAGCTTTTTCAACAGAGTCACTAGACTATGATAATTTTGGCGGCAGTGTTAGCTCTCTACGGCGTGCATCCTGCAGCAAACCACGCATCAAACATCGATTAACCGATAGTCCTTCTAAATGAGAGCTTCTGAAGGTTGCAAACATTATTATAATTAGAACAATTAATTGTTAAGATCTTTTTCATTTTTATTTGTGTTTATTTTGAGCTGCATCAAGAAGAATTTAAAATTATAATAATAAATTTAAGCCGATAGTTTTGATTAAGAAACCACCTAAAACTAACATATTTTGTTTTGAGTTTTAACTAAAATATACAATATTGATTAGCAACTAACTTTGCAGTAGAATTTTAAGCATTTTCTAATAATATGTTAAGTTTGGTACATGTCTTTATATAGTTTGGATAACACGAATTTCGATTTGCTTAAAAGATTCCTGTCGCTATCGCCAATACGACCATTCGTTATAATTCAACGATTTATGAATTATAAATTTTGTCGAATTGAAGTTATTGCAATGCTATTAAAAGATTCTTGCATAAGGTAGTCAAATATAATATATTACATAATTTCATCATCCTGATGCACAGACCGCTATCTTAAGTATGGTTTCACACGCTGACTTCTACCCATGGAATTTGCCTTAAGAACTTCCCAAGACTTTCTATGACATGAACATGGCCTTGTCTTTTAGAAATCATACTTAGATTTCTTGATTTAAAGAGCGCTGAAAGATTGTAGTAAAGGAGAATGGGTACTTTTGTATGGGCCGTGGTTCCCGTTCCAATAGTAATGAGTCGCATATCATTACAATAACAGCAATAATATTGTTATCTATTACTATGTTCGTTGTTGCTGATTATTATGTAACAATAATATATTTTGGGCCTTAGTGAAGGAGCCGTACATCAGTATGGATGCCATTATCTGAGAGGCCATTATCCAGGGCATTTTCTCTGTTAATCTGTGTATGAGTCAAAAGTGGAACATTAAAACAAACTCGCTCTGATGACGCTCAGGTTTGTTGTGGAATTTTTCTGTGCGAGCTTAAGGTCCCAAAAAAGGTTATGTTGTATTAAGTTTTATGTAAGAGGACAGCTGGCTACTCAAGCACTTTTTAACAGTTTTTCTAGAATCGAATAAAAAATAGACTTTCTTGGCTCAATCATACTCATATTAATGATTCAAAACCTTAAAGAGACATATTTATACGACTTTGTTTAAATATATGATACGGTAGGACCTACTAGTAAAATCAATCTTGTGTAGTAACATATGTCAACGTTTAAAGCGGGTATCAGAGTCAAGTTGTGTCGCAGTGGTCAGAGATGAAAATAAAAGAGTAACACAGAGAAATATTTAACAGGAGCAAAACGTCATCACGAGCGCAATACGAACGAGAGACTCACTGAACGGATGACTGCCATATATTTGGGGCGCACAAAGTCTAAACGTTTGAAAAGTGATAAACACAAAAAAATAGCAATTATTAGTTCTTTTACGATAATATTGTGATCATTCTATAGTAATATCTATACAAACCCATTTAAATTATAAAACACGTAGGTCTATTGGAGCGGGGACCAAAATACCTATTTTCATTTGTTGGGGTAGTCTTTTTAAATTTAAACAGTTTTAGTTTACGGTACTAAGCCAAGGAGTTTACAATATTTTGTTTAATAAAATTATTACCCATTGTGTTATAAACTCTTTTGTCTATACACGTATGAACCTATAATTCGTTCTTGTAGGAGGGTATGTTATATGCAGATGAACACAACTTGATATGTTTATAATCACGGAACGTTATGACATTTCCCTTATGCATGGGCGTACGCATAATTTGACAGTTTTCTAAAAATTATTCATGCTACTATGCTTTCACTATAATATCACACACCCAATCCCTCTTCTTATTAGAAGTCCTTTTAAATTACAATAGAATCTTTGTATAGTAGTACCCGTGGCATGATGGTTAGTGCGTTGGACTGTTATTGAATTAACAGGGCCGGATTCGATTCTTGTCACTACTAGGGCATAACACTGGTAGTGGCGTGTATCGAATAGCATTCTGTGGTTCAACTCGGTAATATTTTTCTTATAGTCTTCGTCATTTTGGTTTTTGTGTTTCTTTTATTTGCAATGGCTGGAAATTTCAGGGTAGATTATTGTAATATTCGTGGGCTTAGATCGAATTTTTTTTCTGTGTACTCCCATACTGTTTTAAACAGGCCAGCTGTATTGGCACTAAGTGAAACCCAAGTGGGTGAGTATTCCGATCCCACTGAATTCTTTATTCAAGGGTATAACTTGGTGCCATTATTCTTTTCCCACCATGGTCTCGCCATTTACATTAGGAATGATGTTGCTCATCAGTTTTTGCTACAATATGGTCCCTGCACAAATTCTTTTTTCAATTTTATGTGGTTTAAATTTTCCGTGAACAAGCAAATCATTCACTATTGCTTCCTTTATCGAAGCCCAAATCTAGACAGAGTATCAACTTCTCGTGAATTTGATGCTTTGTCTGATTCCATCCAAAGAATTGTTTCGTCCTATCCTCGTACTGAAATCGATGTTACGGGCGATTTCAATGTACACAATTCTTCATGGCTTCAACATTCGGGCCAGTCAACACCAGAAGGAGTGTGTGCTGAGATCTTCGCTGAGTTAAACCACCTAACTCAGCTGGGTAACGAGCCCACTCGAATATCGGACGTGGTAGGTCGAGCAGAAAACACTCTTGACTTGTTTCTTACCTCTGACCCTGGTAAGTACACTATTAGTGTCCTATCTCCTCTAGGCACATCTGACCATTGTGTCATATCAGCAAATTTCTCGTGTAAAAACTCTCCAGTTAAAGAAAGAGCTCCTAAGAGAACCGTTTGGCAATACGAGAAAGCCAACTGGGACGGTCTCAATAATTACTTCAGGATCTTTAACTGGTCACTATGCTTCCTCGATAGTGACGTTGACGCCAGCGCTGATATGATCACAAGTTTGATTCTCCTGGGAATGAGAACTTTTATCCCGAATAGGGTTAAAAGCATCAGACCTAAGGAAAACGCATGGTTCGATGCGAGCTGTAAAGAGGTTATTAGGGTTAAAGAGGTAAGTTTCCGTTGTTTTAAAGCCAATCCAACTGAGTAATAAGTTCAAGCAAGCCAGGAAGCCCTGCAACGCCCATATTCGACGGACCAAATTTTTACATGACCAAAAATTACGACAAAAAATACTGCAATGTCCCAAAAGCAGTAAAAATGTTTGGTCATTTGTAAAAAATATGAAGAATTCTTTCTCTTCCTCGGTTCCTACGCTCGTTGTGAATGACACTCCATTTGTTAGCTCCTTAGAGAAAGCAAATCTCTTTGCTAGGCAGCTCGCCGCCAATTCAACTCTGCCAGTGAGTGTTTTGACTCCGCCTGTACTTGAGCGAGTTAATGATTCTATGGGGCAAATCTTTTTTCGCACTCGTACCGTAGCGAGGGTCCTAAAAGATCTTAACATACACAAATCTGCTGGTCCGGATGGTATCCCCGCTATTGTTCTGAAGAGGTGTTCTTCATCGCTGGCAAAACCACTGCGTAAGCTTTTTCATCTGTCCTACTCCTCAGGTCTCGTTCCGAGCGGATGGAAAACCGCTTTTGTCCAGCCTATTCCCAAA